>NC_089981.1:35635552-36235552 GCF_036417845.1 Apteryx mantelli | reverse complement strand
AGATGACTGGCTGTGGAGGAAAAGCTGTGTGGGTGAAAAAAAAAGTGGAAGAGTGAATAAGTGGGAAATGTAACTACTTCATGCTGAATGAAATTCTGGCTTTAATTTAAATATTCTTGACTGTATCTTCAAAAGCGATATTCACTATTTCTAACTGTCTGCAGCAATTAAAGAGAAATACTCTTTTCCCTTGACTATAGATCCAATCTGAGTCTCTTTAGGATAATGTTTCCATGGCAACATTTTACATGTTTATTTTGTATAGTTGAATCCAGAATTTGGGTTCAGATAAACTTTACATTCCGGGCAAGTAATAGCTTGAAAGTGAATTGAGGCATTTATGAACAGCTAATGTAGATCAATACTTTACTTTTTGGTGGTATATCAATCATACCTCAGAATGTGAGTCACTTCCAATTCATTGTTGTATGTATAATTAAATGAGAATTATAAATCTGTCTTTAAGTCTGCCCAGTTATCAGTCAGACTTACTTTTCTGTATGAACAACTCTTCAGACTATGAAAGAAAAGTTTCTCCAACACTACAGGTTGTGCTTACTCTGCTACAAGTGATGGTAATAATGTGCGTAGAAGAGCATGCTGTATAGGTTTAGGAGACTTTAAGACTCAAGGAATCTCAGTGAAATCCAGGCTGCAAATTAATCATGAATATACCTTTTGCAGGATTGCAAACTTGCATTTTTTTCAATATGCTACCAAACTGTGTGTTAAAAAGTAGTTGCAGGAAGTGTAAATCTGAGGTATGACTGAAATATTGGATGCATTGCAAAATCTCATACCATATTACAGGAGCCATTGAATTGCAACAGTATTGGATTCAGAGCTGGCACTATCTGAACAATCAGATGTTAATATGGTACTGTGAAAATTATTAATATTACAGGTCTTTCTGCTAACTGCCATGACTTGCTGAAAGCAAACAAATAACAAAGAAAGGACAACAAAAAACATATCAGACATGAATTCTGTTCATCTCTTACACTGCCTATTGCAAACATTTGTACCTCTCTACTAAGATATGTTTTCAATACTGTTATTATGCTTCCTGTTTCTCTTAGTTTTTGGTTATTACCTGGTTAATACATACACCTGGTTATACATATATATACGTAAATACATAAAAAAACTGTTTCAATTGTGATGTTATGACAAGTGCTGTCATAGCAGCACATCTTCTATTTAGTGCTGGTTAAAGTGCAAGTTAAAGCAAACCGGAAGGGATGCTGGTGAGAACACTCCAGAGACATGACTTGGAAAAATACTAGTGAATATTAAGCTACAACCGTGAACGTATAAGCTGGTATGTAAGAAACAGAAGAGGAATCATAAAGTACCATTAGAGATCGTATCATCTGTGACAGAATTTAATGGCAATCAAATAATCAGGGTATCAGTTGAGCACAGATGTTTCTGAGAGTCTCGGGAATTCCGTCTAGATACCTGAAGGATGAGTTGTATTTCTGTTCTTAACTAGTAATTCTAAAACCAAGCAGCTGGTTGTTGAGATGAAAGATGAGTTTGTAATGATCTAAGAGACAGCTGACCAGTTCCTGTGGTGACACTGAGTTGTTGCCTGATCTCGGGTTTTTGATGCCAAAGCGTCAGAATGAAAAGTACTGTGCAAAGATGGTGGTTGGTGGAAAATGCATGAGTAGTGATCTATGCAATTTTATGTGGGACAATGTGCAATATTAAGATACAGTTTTAGGACTAATGGGTTCCTGATATTTAGAATGATCCCTTAGGAAAATGAAAAAGGCCACAGGAACTAGTCAGATTTGTTTTGGGAGTCCTAATATACTCAGTCTTTTGACAAATCTTTTGCATAGGAAAAGCCTCTTCCTGCAAGAATTTTGGTGATGATGATCAGTTTTCTATGTCTGGAAATAGATCTCATGTTCTCTGTTATTCTACATTTTTCCTCCTTATAGCAGAATAGCCTCAAGAATTTAGGTATGTTCATGAGTGTTGTTTTTTTTTTTAAACTTGTATGAAACAATATCTTTGGGGAAGGTTGCATGATATTTCAAATATCAGAGACTGACAAGGGAAAATTGTCATGTATGATAGCAATATGAAAAATATAGTAGTACTTATAGGATAGGTGGAGGTGTAGACTTACTGTTCCACAAAACAAACTGTCTTGGGTATTATATGATGTAAGAACTACTAGTAGGAATGAACAGTGGCATAGATCACATACTAAATCATCAGAACAACCGGTAAACTAAATCTATAGATTTTCTTATTTATTGCTAATATTTGCCTGTGAGCTCTTTTTTTTATTTTTTTTATTTTTTTCCTTAAGCTTCTTATGATCTGTTTAAGCACTACAATTGCAAGAAACCTGTTTAGAACTAAAGAACATACTTTTCTGGTGTAAAACTGAACAATCCATTCATAGTGGAACCACTGAGATGTAATGTCTGTATTTATCCACGTAAATATTTTACTGGGAAATTCCTAGTCATGATCAGACTACTTACTCTAATAATAAATCAGTTTCAGGTGTCCATTGCTTACTGCCCCTTTTACACAAATGATAAAACTGCCCAGTTGTATCAGAATGCAAACAAGGTCTTTCCCCGAGAGCTGCATCTGCAAAGAGAAGCTTGCCCTTCCATGCTGCAGCAAGTTGCACGTTCCTGGTGTCTAGGGAGCTTGGAAGTTCAATGACAGTAATGACTTGTTCATTCTCCAAGCCTGTACTTTCAGTCAGAACTCCAGTGTTGCTTTCCCTTTTAATCTATACGTTCAGAAATACGGGCATTGAAGATGCAATATTACTTCTTAGAGGCCCCAAATGGAAATGAGGTTCCATTATATAGTGATTTATATGCATACTCATTACTGAGACAATATTATGCCATCCAGATTGAAAGCAAGTCAGAGGAAGTACACACAGAGCTTTATGGCCACAGAATTTAAGAGAAAAAGTGTTTGACAAGACTCAACAGGAAATGAAGTAAGGTGAAGTAAGGAAAAGTCTGCAGAGTTTCTGAGTATTACTAGCCTGGTACCTAAAACTCACTTCTTAAAACAGTCTAGCTTCTCCTATAGCCTTGTTAATATCTCAGTAGATACATTACTCCTCCATGACACATATGTATTAATGACTTGCAAGTGAATGGATATGAAAAAGGCATATGTACACACACGCACGTAGATATAAAAATAAAAAAGAGGGTGAAATTTATAACTACAATGGAGCAGATAGAACTGTTCTTCACAAATATTATTTATTTTCTTCATATTTTTTCCAAAGTGAACGGCTTCATTAAGCCTGTGCATCCTGCAGTTTCCCATAATAATGCATTTAAGATACATAGGGCTTTACTTTTCTTTTTAGAGGTCCTGCTATTTTTCTTCTTGCTTAAGATGTAAATGCAAAGCAAACCTCATTTATTGAATCTGAAAGCTCTGGATTAACAGAGTTGTTAAACTGATTTACAGAGCTTGTTTTTGAGAGCTGTTAAGTTTCACCTCTTTCCCCATACTTGATTGAAAAACAATTTAAGGATTACTGCATAGTTTAAATTCTTTCCAAGGTAAAAGCCATCATTCTGGAGACTTTTTGTTAGTTGTGGTAATAACAATGCCACACTTGTATTTACTTGTAAATACAGGCAACATATGAGATACTTTTATTTTACTGTCAATATTACAGAAGAAGAAATCAAACTTAAAGTGAGTTCAAGGTAGCTGACACTCATGGTTTGTGTGAAAAGATGCGAGTCTGAGTTGAGGTTCATGTCTAATGCTGTAGTTCTAATTAAACTAGCTGTATAATTTACAATTAAGTGAAACATTCTCACAGGAGGAATGTTTTCCTTCTAATGCTTTTTCCCCCTTTTTAACATAGGTCAGAAAAATGGTTTAACTAATTCATGGGTTTAAATAAAGTTAAATGGTATTTTTTCTTCTGAAACTAATTCCATTATGGAAAGTCCTATGGCATTTAACAGGAATGAAACCAATAAGGTTTTCTACAGAAATTACATTAGAAATGTGCATATTTTAAAGGAATTATCTGTTTTTAAAGAAGTTTTTCAAGCCCTTCACCAGAATTATTGCAGAGATGGAATTCTTTGTTAAATGTCAGAAGGTACTTTAAGAGGATTGCTCCCTGTATGATACTCTAATAAACTCTTCCAAAAGGGTTTCCATTATAAACTGTTCTGTTGTAATGAAGCTTGTGACTTTTTTTTTTCAGGTGAGTCAGGTGTTCTGTAGATTTCAGTTTAAACATGAGGTGAAATAGGTTTGTTTTATTTTAGTAGAACCTTAGCAAAGCAGGATAGGAAGAAGGAATGATGTTTACCTTTCAAATGTATAAGATATAGATGACTCATACTTTGGCTGCCCATGACCTGGTTTGAACCACAGGGGGCTGCATGGAAGGTTACCAGCTGCAGGCAGTCTTTCAAACATGTGAACGTAATATATGAGTGAAATATAGCCTGACATTATCTTGCTCACTTAAAGCACGTTCTAACCCATAGCAAATGTGTTCTGATTTTTTTATTATTTTACAAGAGGTGCATGCATATATTAAAATCAATATGTATATATTTTTTATTCATAAAAGAAGAACTATTATTCATTTTCTGTTCATGGCTGTATTTCATTTTACCATGCCCAGTCAACTCATGAAAATAACTTTCCTATCTTATTGTCTACTGGAATCACAGCTGCTGTAGTACAGTTGAGGCAACAGTCTTAAAATATTTTAAATCAATATATACATAGCCACAGACTTTAGGGTTAATTAACAGCTTGGATGATGGTTTGCCAGGAAAGAGCATAAGGTGAAGTGGGAGCCCTCCATGGGTATATGAGCTGCTCGCATCCTAGTCTTGGGTTCATAAGAATGTCATTTCTTGGGATTAAAAAATATATCCAATATATACATGGGTATAACAGGAAAGGGGAGAACTTTGGTTCTGCTTTTACAGTAGCCCAGCTGAATTGAGGACAGAAATGAATTATTTTGTGACTTCCTGTGTATTGCTATGGCTGCTCTGGCACACAGAAGCATTGCTTCTGAGAGCAACTCCTGAATGTCAGTGCTTCCATGTGTGCAACATATTCCTCACTCTTCCATGAGAGATCTGGTGGCAGAAAATAGTCTTGGTGGGTTGTAAATGCTCTTTTAAATCTTCTTAGGAAGAAGAAGTAGAATCGTGTCTCAATACTGCACTGCATGGCCCATGTCTCAATCCTGACCCATCCTTTCTGAAGGAGTTTGCAATGCCTGTTTAAAAATCCATCCTGTCTTTACCAGCTTCTTCCTTACCCCCTTTTAGGAGAAAAGATGTAGTTCAAAACTTCTAGGGAAGTGTTCCAGATTTCATTCCAAGGAATACCCATTTCCAGCCCAGGACAAGGTGCTGAAGCTCCAGAGAGAGAACTTGGGATACGCTTAATCCTTATTTTGCTCAGCCTCTTGCCAGATAAGTGACTGGCTCCCTCCTTGCCGTAGTCTGCTTTGGTGCCTGACTTTCTTTCCCCCTGTATAGAGAGTCTGAGTAACACAGTGCTTTGAATCCTGTTTTGAGGGTCGGTATTTTAAAGTAAGGTACTGCAATGCCTTTTTTGATGTTGAAATCCCTTTACAGATATGGTTGTTATGCTATGTGAAGGCTGATTACAGCCTAATGCATTGATCACAAATGTCATTACAAGCATATAATGACTATAGCATGCATGACAGCCTGCAATTATGGGCCTTCATTGCATAATTTTATTCTAGTGAGTCTCTTTTGTTACCAAGTCTGAGATCATAAACTGGAGATAACAATGATATTCTGAAAAAATCTCTATTATTAAAAAGCTAGAAGCAGCAGTTAAGATCTGAATATGTAGCTTGTGTGCAATTGGAATGTCTGCAATGTAACTGTGTCAAAATAGCACAATGTGTGTAGTTGCTGTGGATGCTGCAGTGCTGCTGTTTCCTTATTGGAGAATGAAGATCCAACAGATAAGAGCAGCTCCTGAATAATTTCTCTCTTAAACATCTCTGAAAAGGTTTCAGTCTAACAAAGGAGAAAGAAAGTTTTGAGCCCTGGGAAGTAACAACACTAGAATGAGGAAGGAGGTTACTGTGGCATTCTGATTGTCACTGGCCGAAACGGGCTCATAAAGGAGGTTTTCACATACAGCACATTTTGCAGAGCAAAGCTCAAGCAAGACACCGATCAATACCCGTAGCACTCAGTTGATATCTAATGTTACTCCCTCTTGTTCATTCATTGGATAAGCAGTAGCCTGGCCCATATTAAGAAGCTGAAGTCCATATTAAAGAAAATGGGAAGACCAGGGAGCCAAAGTGAGCACTTTGTGTTAGGTTGAAACTGGGTTATCAGTTTATTGCAAGGGATTTCTGTATACATTGGCTACATAATATAGAGCCATAATATGGAGGTCTGGAGAAAGAAAGATCTTCCTCGCAGTATGTTAGTGAAGTTTAGTGTGTGCACCCACACTATCTATGCTGTTGCAGAATAGTTTAGATGCTACTGCAAGGTGAGAAGGATGCACCCTGATTGCCTTGAGTATTGGAAGAGTCTTTCCCTGGAGACTTGAGAAGTAATTAGGATGCTATTTAGTTTTGACTAGTAAATTGAAAAGACTTGGCAATTCCATCAGAAAATTACCATTAAAAAAATTCTGAGAAACTTTCATGTTAGTTTCACTTCTTCCTTTGTTCTCAGCATAATTTCTGTTGCATGTTTTGACTATGCTCAATGCAAAATACTTAATCTGTACTCATGTGTGAACAGTATTTTTGGAGTTAATTTTTCAAAGTGGATGTATATTAGCCTTTAATAAAAAGATTAATTTTCTGGTTTAAAAATTGTACCCTTAGTATAGAATTCTGACCTTGTACAATAGCCTTCTCTAACATGCTCTGTGGGGCTATTTTTGGTGTGTTTATGTGCTTCTTAGACTTGTATGACCCTTGCAACTTATCTAATATTGATTTTTTTTTCCAGAAGTTTGTTTGCAATTGGAAGTATTTTTCAGATTAGCTGCTATGCTAATTCTTCACTGCAAAGGGCTTGCACTGAGCAGGTCAGTAGCCGAGAGCATGAGAATGGGAATTTACAAGTGCCCCAGGCCCAAGATTTCCAGCTCGAGTGTGAGCAATTCCTGAAAGATGCAGTAGTCATAACCAGATTTCAAAAGGCTCTAAAACATAAGAGTATTCATAAAATACTCCCACTCTACACCAGCAAATACACGCATAGCAGTGGGATGATTCCTGAATTCTATCACTCTTTACTGCATTGGGATGGTCTACCAATCACAATTCAACACAATGAAAGGAGAGCAGCTTCTCTTGCCCAGGAAAGATTTAGGGACTTGGTGGTCAGCCAGCAGCCAGGGAAAACTATGTGGAGTCTCTCCTTCCCTAGCAGTACTTGCTTTCCAGTCCTAGTAGCTTTTGAGTGTGTAATGTAGCCCTCCTTTCTTGAAACTGTTTTATTTCCCATTTCAGTTACTTTTTTAAGTGTGTGATCCATCAAAGCATTTTAGCATGTGAATAGTCCCAGTGATTGCAGATTGAATCAGATCAGAGTTTACAGTAAGACATGTGGAAAGAAAATACCAACAATGCAAATATTGTACTTAGGTACAAATGTGTATCCTCTTGAAAATATGCATTGATTTAGAACAAAAAAAATGATACTTATCTCTTTCCTCTCCCTTAGCACTCTATCCTATGTTACAGGAATGCTGACTACCTCTAATATGTGCCTCTCTCCTCTTTGGCACGTGCATCCTTTCAGACCCTCAGGTTGCAGACAGGAAAGGTAGATTTTTTGGGGTTCCATCTGAGTACTGTCTCTCATGATAAAGTATAAATCAGCTTGAAACTGCTGTAAATCAACTTCTGGGCAAATCTATGCTGTTCAGTCCAGTTCATTTGAACCAGCTGTTAAAATAACAGCCAGTTCCTGAGCTAGCTGCTAAAATATATTGCCTCGAGCAAGCTCTGCTTCCTGCTGCTACTGCCTCTTTCAGGAGCTGTTGCCAGTGTTTGTTAGTAGTCTGTTTGGCTTTGGTGGTTTTTTGTGTGTGTTTTTTGTTGTTCATGTGTGTGGGTTGGTGGGTTTTTTTTGTTGTTTTGTAGCTTCAGGAGGCTCTGAATGCAGAGAGTCCAGCTGCTTTCCCATGTTTGGACTCCTTTGGCCTGAAATTATTTTGGTAGATCGTCTCTACCACTGTGATGAAGGAGGTGAGGACTTAGTCCTCTCTGCAAGTGTCCAGTGTTTTGACAGATGGCTTAAGAAAACTTCTGTACTCCACTGCTTAAGGAGGACTCTGTATTCCAGAGTTTACAGGCATAATGTTGGAGGAGTGTGCTTACAGACATATTAGTAATCTGGTCAATAGTTCAAATAATTCAGAGTTTCCTGGAGCAAAGGATTTGTCCTCTTCAGAGTATCTAACATTTCATACGTGAATCTACATGGAAGCTGCCAATCAAGGAGGCTATCATTTTGTGAGAGAAGATGCGTCTTTGTTTCATGGAAATCAACTGTGGCTATAGGAGGCAAGATGTTTTTGTAGGTGGCTAACATTTAGCATTTAAGATGGAATATTCCATCTTCACAGCCTTCCACTATGTTCCTTTTCTTTTTTTTTCCCCCCCAGCAAAAGGCAAGAATAGATGAAAAAGAATATTTTCTTCTTCTGGGGTCTGTGAGAATTCACTGAATGCTGCATTTTAGACCTTCCTCCTGCCTTTCCTCTCCACGCAATGCTTTACGATTGTATTAGGTATGCAAGTGATATTCCACTGTAGTGGATTTTTTCTCCATGCAGATTTTCTAAATATACACCTGTAGTAGTAGACCTGTCTCCTGATTCAGCACCTAACCATTTTCTTTTTTTAGGTGTTTCTGCTGCTATTCAGCCCTCCCATCATTATAACTCTTATTTCTATGTGGAGAGGAAAAAGATAGTTACTCTTCTTCTATCCAGCAGAAACATTCAGAGTAGTCTCTTTCCTGTGAAATGTTGTGTTTGGAAACTGCTTGGCTCTTGTCATTCTGGGCTGGTGCATAGTCGGTCACTGTATAAGAATGGTGCTCATGCAGTTTTATTAGAATGGAGGAGCTGTGAAGCATGTGTCTCTGAAAGACTACAGTAAGTCTGAGTGTGATTATTTCTCTCAGGAGCTCATTGCCTGGTTATCTTTGTAGATTTTTTTCCTACTTCAAGTATGTCCCCCTAAGCCAATGCCTTGACAAGCAAGGTGACCCTTATGATGAATATGGAGACCTGCTTTTCAAAATATGGTACTAGAACACCTGCTGAAATTGTTTTACTACATCTGTGTATTGCTCCTTCTCCCACCTCTTTCTCCGAAACCAATGTGATGTTTTAGCTGGCTTTGTCAAAAACTGAAACAACTATGTGGGGTTTCTTCCTTGTGCTGAAACTTCAGCTTGACAAAGTTACAGGTAAAATTGGCTTCGGAATCAAATGTCAGAGGAAGCTTGGCGTATCCACTGTTAGCTGAATTGCGTTTTCTGTGGGCTTTAGAAATTTAAAAAACAACAACAAACAAAACAAAAAAAACCCCATAATGTTGTAAGTCAAATGACTTTGTGAAGCTAGCAAAAGAATAGTCATAAATGGGTAGTTTTGCCATACCAGGAATGGTCCCTGCTTAGGCTTTTTTGTTTAATTTAGACAGTACAAGGTGTGCCCTTAACTGCTTCAGGTTGTGAAAGAAGGGCTCTTTCAAGTATGAATCCCTTTTTTGGAACCCCTCTGTGCCTTGAAAGACAAGGACTAAAGTCACCAAATCTCAGTGAGAAGGTTTGGGACAAAATCACTGAGGTTTGTACTGCGTGCTGGCCTCTCTGTACTGTTTAAATCTTGCAAGGGCTTTCTGTGGGCTGGGGATCCTCGCAGAGTCGAGGGCTGGAGCATGGCAATCTCTTGGAAACCTGGGAAGCAAGAGGAGGATTCGTTCTACTGTCTGCCTGCTGGAAAGAAATAGCTGTTCTTCATCTTCAAAATTTGCTGTGTGAGCTGTTCCATATAAATTGATTTACTAAGTGTAATATGTTATTAATAATGAAATAAACTATCCATCATATTGACCACTTTTGACTAATAAGCCATTCACAAAGCTTTGGAGTGTGTTGAGAGAAGTCTTACAGCACTTGAAGCTTTTTTATGGTTAAAGATGCTGCTGTTGCATTAAACAATATATGCTTGCAATGGCTGCTGATCTATTTAACAGTCTGTGCCTAGAAAATTATTGGGCAGGTATTGAAACTGTTCTGTGTGTATTTTATGCCTATGCAAATTTTCAACCTTTTATTGCTTTTAGGTAAGTAAGCCTTATAAAATTGTCTTGAAACTAAAGGCAAATCCTGGAATCCTTTTTCACCTGAATTCTTAACGAATTCAGCAAATCCTGAAGCCCTTATTCAGTGGGAGACTTGTTTATTTAATGCTGTATCCAACCCTGTACTAGTTATTTTCATTCTGTGAATGTACATCCCTTCTCTCTCTTTCCCAAAGGAAATCTGGCAGCTTGTCTGTTCCAGAGGCTCTGAAATATTGGCAGGTTTCAAAACTAAATGTGTCAAGCTCTCTGACAATCAGTCAGTCAAAGGGCAGATGGCATTCCTGTCATTTTCTCTGAAACTGGGTCTGTGCTGGAGAGAAACTGGCTCCATGAAATAACAACTACAACAAGACATTTCCCAAAATGCTGTCTGTGAATGTGCATTAGTGTTGGAGATGGTGCAGACTGTGGCCTCAAATATAAACTGCCACTTCTAGAAACGGAAGAAAAATACTGGACCCATGAAGCTGCAAGTCCTTTCCTACACTATAAAGCCTCATGCCGATGGTCAGTCAGCTGGCTCGGGAATCTGCTGACCTGAGGTGGAGAGTTTGCTTATGTGTTTGCTTTTGCCTTGGTTCTGGAGTAGCAGATTCATCCAGTTTTCAATTTATGAATTTGCTGGGGCTTAGACTGAGGCTTTGGACTTCCTGATTCAAAAGGCAGAATTCTCCTGAGAGAAACCCCCCTACCTTCACGCATATGCTCCTGTTTCTGGTAATGTTGGTTGGGTGTGAACCGTTGGTACCATGTGTTTGCAGGACTGTGAGGTAAGACCAGTCCTTGGGATTTCAGTCCAGGCTTACAGTGACATGGGGGGACCACAGCAGAGCATTTAACTTGGGCTCCTTGGCCTTCCAAAGAGTAGGAATTCACTTTGTGTCCTGGACAGCTCAAGCAGTTAGATCTCCTGAGATCAAATCAGAACTTGAAGATTTTCAGATGGTAATCTTTTAACCCCTAGTTTTTGCCAGCTGCTTATACTTCAACAGTGAACAAATTAACTGTTTTGGCCTATAGTTTTTCTTTTTTTTTAACTGAAAAACAAATAAACATTTTTTTCTTACTAGAAGACCATGCACCCAGGGGTTTCAGATGAGACAATAATAGTAATTCTGGCATGGTGACATTTTAACATGCAGCCCCTGGCTTATTTGTGGCATTTTTAAAGCCATCAGAATAGCATCACTTTGGAGATCCCCTGCTTAACACATTATGTTGCTCAGTTCACTTGCCCTGTCCTTGTTACCTTTAAAAGAGGAGCTCCAGTGTTTCCATTAGCTCGGGGATTTCTGCGAGAAATGATTTTGTGTGCTGTGGAAGGAATGCTTCATTAAACTGGAAAATGATTTTTAAGTGTTCAAGAACCTGGGGCTTTTATTACAGTCAAGGTTGCAAATGGTCACCAACTACAGGGCATATTTGTTATTAGTTAGGAGAATCAGGGATTTGAGTATTTCTTGCAACTTTGCAGCCAAAGTGTTTTAGTTTTGAAAGCATTCTTTCTTGTTGCCGCCTTTTAATGAACAAACTTGTAGATTTTTTCAACTGTACTTTTTGAAGATGGGAAGAACCTATGTATTTTTTTAAGCTAGTTGTCACGTGCATTAATATAAAATGTACTTGTATGAAACAGAGACTTAGAAATACAAAAATACCATAAAACACATTTTGGCATTCATAGCCATTTGAATTGTGGAAGGCATATGTAGTATTTTGGGAGTTGCTTTTCAGTAAAAATATATTTATGATGATATATTATGTTGAAATAGATAATATGACATTCTGAGGAAGAGCTGGGGTCCTGGAAGTAATTTAGCTGTGTTATTATGATATCATGCCTAAAGTAATTCTCCCATTTGAGGAGGAAACACAATGAATCATGTGTACCTATTTGTGAGTAGATTAACGCATCCTAATCGTACTGTGTATCACATGTTCTTTGCTGTTCTTTGAAATAGCTCTTGGATTAACATAAAAAACTTGAAATGTATCTAAAGAATCCTGATAAATGTATGGCTAATGTAAATATGCCATAAACCTGAAATAAGATACGAAAGGACAGCAGAAATCTCATGAACGAATCTTGCCAAAGTTAACCTCTGGGACTGAAAAATATCTAGAATGCTTTTGAAAAGCCTGTATGTTTGATGGAACTTCCTAAAGAAGATTGTCTGAAAATTCTACCTTTCACTAAAGAAGAAAAAAAAAACCATACAGACTTGCATTTTGATTGGGGAATGGAAGTATGTTGGGATAAGAGTTGTGGGGTTTTTTTTGTTTTGTTTTGTTTTTTGAGCAGGGGGAGGTGTTAACAATGAAAGAAAAAAGGCTCTGTAATGAATTTTTAACGAGAGTAAACTTGGCACTGTCTAGTTCCAGGTTTACGATCAGGATTTCTGACTACTTGTACCTCACTCCTGATTAGGCGTCTGTTATACCTCTCGTCTTTCACTTTAGAAGAGAACATCCGGCTAGTATTTTATGCATAGAGGCAAGAATTACCATAGATTCTTATTCAGCAGATGATGAAAGGGTGCTGAAATGATAACGGTTTCTTCCATTATTCTAACTGATACAGTGAAGTTAGTTTTGCTACTAAAGAAATAATATTTTTCTTGAAGACTCTGTATTTACATTTCAAGTTCCTTAAATCACAGAGAGAGAAAAAACTGTGTATTTCAGGAAGCTGGAAGACTTTTTAATCCATATTTTTTTAAACACAACATTAACCCGCAGTTTTACTGCAGTTTTGCTAACTTGCTCATTTAAGCTTCTGAGTGTAAGGTGTAAATAAAAACCATCATGTTTCTCTTCTACATGCTTTGAGATAATTAGGTTTTCCTGTGACTGTGCATCAGGTTGTAATCTCTAAATTCATGATGAGATTTCAGTTTCCTTTCCTGCATTGAGAAAAATGTTCATACCATGAAAGTCATCATTATTTTACTCAACCTTGATTTATAAATTGTTACCATATTTTCTGTTTCTATATTCATTTTCTTCATGCATTATCTTACTGTAGTTGAAAGTCTGCTTAGTTACCTACTTGGGTGCAGGGTGGAGAGTGTATTGCAGGATACAGTGCATGCAACTTGCTCAAAGAAATGCAAGTTTTTTAGTGACAGGGCTCTGTTTTCAGGGTCTTCCTCAAACATATTTGTATTATTTATGTAGGACAAATGAGCCAAGCCAGTTCAGAAAAATTACATTTAAGCGCAGTATAGGTCCTCATCCCTTGCACAAAATCGCTGATGAGCACAGAGTAATGTATGCTTTTACAGTATTTTCTGTAGCCCAATGAAAATTTAAGGGATCAGTAACTATGAATTATGAACTGAAACATGTAAGAAATACTTTGTCTCCATCAAAGTGACACAGCAAATGTGAATCATAAAAGCTGTCTGCCAACTTGTTTACTTGCTCCAGGGGAAACTTTCCTCCTGATCATTATACTGTATTTATCATGTTTTTCTGATACTTCTTACATGCTTCTAATTCTAATCTTTGATCATTATGCTGATAATATTTTAAAGTCCTTTTTGAAAGTAAGGGCAATGTTGGAGTAGTTGGACAAATGCAAACATCTGAAGCTCTAAAAAGATTATTTTATTTTTCCTGCGTCGTGTCAGATATGTATTTTCCTTCCCTTGCACTTACGGGTGCAATTAGTCTTATTGACATAAGAAAATCTGCTTTACCAAAAGTAGAATTAGTGAAGAACCAACTGTGAATAGCAATAAATAAGCTGATTCATCAGTGAGAGGTCATCATACCCCTAACAGTATTAGCACAAATGGCTGTTTAAAATATGGTGTGAAAATAAATTTATATCCCAATAAAGATAAATAAGGTCTGAAGATAACCTGTGTAAGTCTTCTTTTGGAGATGAAACTGCCGGCAGTAGTCATGACATCTTTAAAATGGAACTATCCTAAATGGAATTGCTTCCCCTCTGTGCACTGAAATGTTAGTGATTATAAAGAACATTAAGGAAGTGAGGGAAAAATCCTTTTTAAGCAGGTTTCATGAAATCTGACTGCCGTTTTGATATACAGATCAAAACTTCCACTTCCCAAGATCCCAAAGGAAATTTGTATTCATTGCCATACAGGGTAATGAAGTATCTTTTTGTGCTGGATTTCCTGCTTTTGGAGACATTCTGTTTGCAGTAATAATATCGCAAAGGAAGCAAGTCTTGAGTGAAGGCACAGAGCTCTGAGCAGAAGCAGGCTATTTCTACTTTGGAACTTTTTTCAGGTTATTAGAAAACATTTTGAAGTTCCACAAAAAAATCTTGTAAGGAGTAGTCCAAGATTACCAGAGTATTAAGGCACTGCATAATTCCTGTGTTCTAATAGACACAACTGTTTAATAAAACAAAATAGATCATTAAGATAATTCAAGTAAAATATAGTCTGTACAGGAGACTCCATACGCTATTTAGTTTCCTTAAACAGTTGATTAACAAGCATTAATACTATCTTTTGTCACTTCAAAGCACTTAGATCCTTTATTGCTTTCTTTGTTTCAAAATGACTTTAAGAAAGCAAGAATGCGTTGGCAGGAACGGGGAGCTGGGAATCGAGGACTGAGCTTTTTGTTTGTAGCTCTACCAGTGTATTTGCTTCATGAGATGTTTTCTGTGAACCTCTGCTTCTGCTTTTCCCAACTTTAAAATGGAGATAAACATCTGCCCAGTTTTCTGAGAGACTTAATTTGTTTCTGTTTGCACAATGCTACGATAACCTTGAGTAAGCAGTTCTGTGGCAGTGCCAGTGAATTAGTAAGATGATAATTATATATGGTGTGACTAAAATAGCTATGATCAGAGATTGTGGGGGCAGGTCAGAAGGAAAAGTATGAAACTTAATTGCCAATGCGGGGCTGGCACCAGCCTGGAAAGGTGGGGAGCTTGTTTTCAAAACTGAGTCTGTGATTAGTTCTCCATGTGGTAAAGGTCTCTTCCCCTCAGGAGAACTCTGCAGCCCTTCGTGTGGAGGAAGCAGCGTTTGTTTTTTGGAAGGGGATAGCCATGTCTTACTGAAAATTGAATGCCAGTTAAGAAATTTTACGCTGCAGTGGCTATTTTTGTACTGGTAGCTTGTGTGTAATACCAGTGGATGGAGTGCTGTGTAAAAATTGATGATGTTTGCAAATGTTTCACTGTTTAACTCTGTTCATCTAGTGCTCTTTGAGTGATCTTTGTCACTCATCATAATGAATTGAAGGAATCTTCCTCCTACCCATTTCCCAGTGTGGTTTGTGCAAGTCTGTTAAGGAGCCCAACCTAGGTGAGGGAAACATATTCAGCACTGTTAGTCTAATCCAGTTAATGTAGGTAAACTGTGACTGTGTACTACTGGAAACACTGCACAAATTTTGAGGCTTTGCCGTTATAGTAGTGTTGTTGTAATATCAGAATCTGTCATACAACTTAATGTTTTCTTCTGTAGTGAAAGTTTTTTAGTGTATCCAAGTTGTCTCTGATTTTTGACATCAAAAGATATCAGGTGAAGCACTCAGTGGTATGATCAAGAAGACTTAAATCCTTCACAGATGAAGCCTGGAGTAAAATTTCTGATCTAAATGACCCTAATAAGGTAGGGAGAAGAGTAAATTTCAGGAAAATAGGCATCAAACCTCAGTGTCAAATGAGATGGGTATTTTATGTTGACTCTTCTTCTTCTCCGTAATTAAATCTCTAGCTATGAAGAGGTAGGGATAATGGGGCTGGTTTGGTTTAACAAGTGATATCATTGATTCTATAGTGAATGAAGCTTTGGCCCAAAATACAGCATGCAAATTGCTTTATAGATAAAAATCTGTTAAAAAAACACACGACTCCCCCCTTCCCCCGCTCCCCCAAAATCTCACCATCCTCACTGAGCTATCTAAAAACTCAGGCTTTACTCATGACAGTTTACTGTTCACAGGTGTATATAGCTTATAATTATAGCAACTTAAGCTACTGTTACATCTAACTCAGCTTGTATATTTGGCAAGTTTACTAGTGGGTATTCTTCCTCTCTCTAATTCTAGTGTCACATTTCAGAAACCAGAATTCCTTTTCGTTTTCATTTTTTAAAGCGCTGGGCAGCCAGGCTGTGCCAGCCTCTGTCTGAACCCAGCTCTCGGCCCACCTGGTAGTTTCCTGTATCTTATGTTGTGTATCGAATGAGCTTGGGATGTCAGTCGTTCCCTCTCCTGCAAGCTGGACTGTGGACTAGTGTAGAAATAATTTTCCTCAGTTTCCCCTTAGCTTGTTTCATGGTTTCCTTTACTGGCAGTGAGCGAGTCCCGCCTGAGATCCTCAGCTGTTTGAAGAAAGCTAATTCAAATGCTTCCTCCTCTTATTCATCTTGTAAGGCTAGTGTAAGTGTGGCAGCTGGACTTTAATAGGCCCTTTGCCAATGCTGAAGTGCACTTTCAGTAACTTAACCTCTCACATTTCATGTGCTCTTTTCTGTTTTGTGTACCTTTGTTGATGGTACAGTAGACAGCTCTCTTGCCATTTATTTTACTACGAAGATCAAGTGCTGCCTTACTTGAGTTAGAGATTGCTATTTTTTTTTTTCAAACTCCCACCCAAATAAATCCTAAAGAAAAAACTGCCTGGTGTATTAAGTGTATTTGTGGGCACAGCAGAAGGGCTTTTTTTTGTTTTGTTTTTTCTTTTTTTTTTCCCAGAAGTGTTACAAGCTTTGGGTCTGATGGATGTTAGCAGTCCCCAGGACTCAAGGATAGATTATATGTAATCATCCTGCTAAGTTTACTGCAGCTCAGCTATGCTATTTTGCAATAGTAACTTTAAAATCAATATGGAGAAAATGTTCAGATGAATCAACAGCTGAAGGAATGATAAATAAAGGTTCATTGAAACAAACAGAAAGAAGCTTTAAACAGTCAAATATAAAATGATTCCTATAGAAATAAGGAGTGTGAGCTTACTTCAAATGAAAAATTACACTGGAAGGCAGTGACTAAAAGGACCTGGGAGTAATAGTTTACAAGCAACAGAACATATGTTCTCTGTGTGATACTATAACCAAACAAGGTAATATACTCCTTAGGGGAATGAGTAAGGGAGTAGTAAGTAGGAGCAAGGAAGTGATTCTTTTTTTACAGTGCTAGTGAGAATGATGGTACTGATGTATGGTGCTGAGTTTTCAGTAACTACTTTTAAAATTGTGACATGCTGTTGATGATGTAAAAGAAAAGTCTGACACCTTTGAAGGCAGATGAAAATTCATCATAATGAGAGAAAGATCAATCTATTTGGTACTTTAAAATCAAAGAAGAAAGGAAAGAGGAAGTTATAAGTGACAGAATGTGTATAAATATAACAGGCGACATGCCCCCTCTCCAGCTGTTTACCAAAGCTCTTTACAGTCCAGCATTTTCCAGCCTGACAAATTCATGTTGAAATAAGTCTTTTTTTTTTTTCCCTCCTTTCCCCCTTACCCCCCTACATTGAGATGGTCAACCACTAAAGCTAATTACTAGGGAAGCTGTAATTCTTTCCCATGATCTCATTGTGATTTTAAATCAAGACTGACTGTATGTGTGGAAGATGTGGTTTAGCAAATGCACATTACTGGATTCAGTGCAGGAGCAATTGTGTGAAAGACTAAAGCCTCTGGTGCTACAGAACCTCAGCGTAAATGAGCTAATGGTCCCTTCTGGATTTATCTATGAATTCAGGACATGCATGACCTTTTCTATCATATCAGCTTTGTACCATGCCCCACACCCCCTCGAGGTTCAAGTCTGCATTTTGGGGTATAGGCTGATTAAAGGAATCTCTGAGTTCTCTAAATTTCTTTGCTACTTTTTTGCCATGTAAGCACTTGATTATAGTAAGTGTGAGGAATGGTAAAATCAACGCTATGTATTTTCTGTTTACCTGTTTCTTGATTGTTTCTTATATGTATCCCTCCCTCTCTCTGTATATGTAGCATACTATATTCACATTGGACAGCCTCTGTTCTCATGAGTAAATAGGACTCCCCTGCTTGCCATGGTTAATAATAGCTTCATGTACTGGATGCTGCTCGAGTTTCAGTGCAACTTTTACACACATAGATATGTATACTTATATGTGCATGAATACATATGTATAAATATCATGGGAAGATGTAAACCAAAACAGTAAACATTGGTAGGCTGTAATGGGAAGGGCATTTATTAAACCACTTAACTTGCTTTTAACCTGACTGCAAAGTTGAGATAGGTTATATTAATTGACAGTACATTCCAAAAGGTCTAAAACATTGCTATGAGTGCCACTTCTCTCAATGGTCAAGTACCCTTTCTGAATTCCTGCTGCTCCTCTGCTATGCTCTCAGAAGCCTTTGGACACCAGATGTTGTCCATTTAATCTTCAAAACCAGGCTCTGAGCGAGGCATGTGGGGAATGTCATAAAATCATTTCAGTTCTTTTATTTTAGTTGATTTTATGCACTGGCAATCCCTGTTACTATTGTCCTTCCAATTTTGGGTTTGATATATCAATCTCACAGCAAAATTCATATTAAACCAACAGATTTCAAGGACAGCAATTTTTATTTTTATTTATTTATTTATTTATTTTCCCCCTGGGGAATGCTTTATGGATTCACTCAAAGCTTTGTGGACTGTTCAATGGCTGTGAGCCAGACATTGTAGGCTAGATCTTTGCCTGGCGTAAATGACTTTCACAGTTACTGCATCATTGATCTGAATGAAACTACTATGCTTCTTAATAGCCGAGCATCTGACCTCTCTCTGTAAATCCTAGAGCCTGAAAATTTTTGTATGGTTATCAGTCCGAAAAAATCCTGGATTGTATCTCTACCCGCTTCCTGTAGCTGTTCTAAAGTGCTGTCGTGAGCTATTTATGAACTATGTCACCATATGTTTAAAATGAGTAGCCCAGTGATCTGTTTGATAACGTTCAGAGTTGTTCCATAATAAATATGGGAGGAGGAGGAGTACTTTGACTGTGTCCCTGCAAATTGCTCTCCTGACTGAACTGTGTGTTTCAATCTGTGCCACATAACAGTAGAAACAAAAGCAACTGTAATGGGTTTGAGCTCTTAGTCACCGTGGGTGAATTTCTGGTACCCTGGAGATATATTACAAGAAAGAGGCACATAGTGTATAGTTTATTAGTTCTATTTTATTTGTATTATGTTGCTTATTTTGTCCTAGTTTGCTTAAATATGCAAAAAGGGGACATGAAAATGTCATTTATTAGAAATGTGTTGACTGTCCTGATGAAATTGGAATTCCAGCACACTGAAGCATTTTCTGGTCTGTGCACAGAGCTGATAGGTTTGGCACAGGGTCTGCTTTTTCTACCCAGAAAAGCTTTTTCTATGCTTGTATTTCCTATTGAAAATTATATTTCTAGAGAAAATAGTTATTATAAATTTGGATAGCAAACTACTATGGCTTTTTCAGTAAACACGAAAATCTCCTATCATTCAGCTAGCTATTTGTGAACAGCTTGCAAATACAGATAACGGAAACTAGTGCAACTCTAGCCTTTTATTCTGCAGTCTGCCCTGTGGCAAAACTTACATTGTTGTAAAACTTAATTTTCATTGTATGCATCGCTAGAGATGATCCCCAAATTACTATTTTCTGAGCAAGTTCTCGGGATCAAACCTACCAAATTCTGCCACCAAAACAGAAATGACTTCAACCATCTGACAAAGCCAGTGTACATTCATTATAGCAGACTTTTTTTGCATTCAGTTAGCCCTGTGAAAGTAATTACAATGGCTTCTGGTTACAGTATAAGCAAAGATTTTTCTCTCTTTCTTCTCGTTAGCCTAGTGAGAAAATTTAAATGTGACTATTCCTGCTGTGTCTATACAGCAGTGGCTCATTACTGCAAGCAGGCTTTTTCTGTAATACATCATACGTATGTATATTGCAGCTAACTTGAGGTTTGTCTAAACTACTTTTTGCAATTTGTAGGAAACTATTATTTCTATATGCTGCTTCCCAAATCATTATGTCAGTGTGTCATTCATCATTTATAATTTTTATAGCATAGCAATAACCAATCACTTATCAGAGGTGTGGACAACCGTGATTTTTAAATTTGCATAAATAAAATAATTAGATATTTCTCTACTCATTTGTACTTTGACCAGATATATCCACTTTGCATAAGTCAGCCCCATTCAGTTTCTTTTGTGTTTCTGTTTGGATTTTTTTTTTCTGGCAGGTGTAGGGATAGTATATTCAGAAGCGTGGATAAACTTTCACAGATAGAAAAAACTTCAGTCTCCTTAAACCAATTCACTTTGTGTGGAAGAGTTAAATATTTGTTGGTGTAGCAAACGGAGGCAGCATGCCTCTAAAGCCCAGTGGCTCTGGTAGTTAGCTGGAAGATAAGGAGGCCTCCATCCTAGTGTCTGTTTTGTTGAATACTTACTTTACATTAAGCATTCAGTAGAGCAGTACAGAAAGCTGTGTTTCCCTGCCGAGTAATCAGACACCCAAACCAGTGGTCTATGAATCCTTTTTCTCCTTTTCTTGGCTCACTGAATATTTAATTCATCCCTATGAAGTAGATTAGCTTCAGTAGAAAAGATTGAAACCACTGCCTTTCCCACCTCAGACTGTCCTGTATCTGGAGATTTAAACATTTCCCATGACACATGGCTGCTTAACCAAGTCAAAGGATGGAACAGAGCTTGTCTGCCACGTCTTCTGTGGCTGGTTTAACCCTGCAGTAGTGAATAAAAAGGCTGAGGTGAGAAGAGAGCGCAGCACCATTATTGTCTCTTCCCCTGGTGCATTATCCCCACATATACTTGCAGATCAGCTACCAAAGGGTCCTGCAAAGGTCGTGGGTGCAAGAGAGCCCAGTTTTGCCAGACATGAATTCACAAAACTAGGCCCCTGCTGGTGGACCCTGCCAGGACTTGTGTAGCTGTTGGAAATGCTTTAGGAAGAGTTTTAGGCATATGAGGAATGTTAATTTGGAAAACTTAGGCCTTATGGATTTTAACTGACTCCTCAACTGAGTAGTAACTAAGGTGGGGAGGAACCTCTTTATGGATTCAGTATGTATTCTTTTTGTATTTCATTTGGCTGCCAAGGGAGCTCCTATCCCTGCCTACTCTAAAGAGACAAGAAAATAAGACAGGAATGTTGAGAGACTTGCATTGGTTCTATAGCACACAACATACTGGGCTCTAGTTTTTGTTGACTATGTACACTAAAATAACTATGTGCTATTTTAATACCTATAGTTAAAAGTATTCTAAAGCTGTTTGCAAATTGGCACATTGCATTGTTGTTTCTGAGCTGTGGGAGGAAAAATTTTTGAAACGTCAAACTCTGGCTGGAGTCTTCTCAGCTTTGACTTGCTTGTTAATTGATCCAAGGCAGATGCACTGAGTTAGTCTGGGCTAGAGTTTGGTTCAGAGAGAAGACTTAAGCAGATGCTGCGTATAGACAGCAAGGGCTTCAGAAGGGCTATTTGATTATGACGCAGAGACGAACCCTGCACCAGCAAACAGTCAGGAAATGTTCTTGCTTCTCCTGTACAATTCAAGAGCAAAACCTTTACTGGGTGAGTGGTGCAGGTTCAAATAGGAAGATCCAGAAAGAACGAGCTAAAACATTGCTCACCGGGAATATCCCTTAGATTCTTGTTGCTTCCCCAGGGTTAGTGCCTGGCACTATCATGTGCCTTGCATTCTCTTGGCAAAACTCATTAATCTCAATGGAAGTAGAATTCAGTATACTATCATTCAGTATTTGTTTTGTAGCTGTAATGGTATCACCATCAAAACTGGGAAGAAGTAACAGTTTTTAGTTTTCCAAAATGGGGGAAGAACTATCATTCAAATTCCGTTTTTGTAGCTGTAATGGTATAGAACATAACACATCTACTTGTACTCATTTGGGATATTAAACAGAGGAAATGTTGCACTGAGTATTGAAAGGTTCTCATCCTAAACATTGATCTTGTTGCAATTATTTAACAAAATGCTTGTACACGTTTCTCTTCAGGATAGGAGCTCTGTGCTTGGAATATCTGTCATATGATAAGTTAATATGTTGAGCAGACAGGCAGATGCTGTTCCTGTATGTAAGAAAAGGGTTGGAAATAGTCCAAAAATAACAGTGGAATTTCTTCCCTGAAACTTTGTTTTATTTCTAGTTAGATTTAGTACTCGACTGTCTGGGACATGATGAGTTATTTTTATCTTACGGAAAATTAATTTGAATTACTACGTTACATGTGATACATGTGAGCTGCAGGGAAGGGAAATATAACCTCTCTTTATAATAAAGTGGTATTTGGAAATTTGGAGCGCTAGGATTCTAAATTCTCATTGCTGCTTGATCTCATACAAGTCCTTGTTTGCAAGCTTCCCTAGGGAAAAAAGTGACACGTGTTCCATTTTTCAGTTTCAAAAGCTACTGCAAGAGAGCAGTGGTGGAGTGGGGAATTTTTGAGTAGTGTTACTCGAGCGAGCCTTTCTCTGGGCCAAGTCACCTAAATGAGAGATCACACTCAAATGATTGCACTTAGTCATTTCTCTCTTCTGTTGTTCCTTTGTCCAACACTTAAATAGCTATTTTAAGACATTATTAGGTTTCAGGGTCAATGTGGAGTTTCATGTTATTTAAAGATGCAGGTGTACAATACAAACAGCAGAGAACGTAAAATATTTAACGCGTATCCTGGAAAATGAAGTAGAAGCTTTATCCCAAAATACTGCCATAACCTTTTCAGATACCTCTGATTTATGGTCTGGTACTCATGAACATAAGTTCTTATGAAAGTGTCAACTCGCATCTGCATATGCATGTTACCGGTGAAACAGGCTTTTCCAGCCTGGTTTACAGAGAGCTTTGATCCTGCAGTGAATCAGACCAAAGATAAGCATTAATTCCTGGTGTCAGCAGTGCTCTAGTTTTCCAACTCTAGGCAACAAAAGAAAGGGCACTAGATCCCTAGAGCTTAACTGTGAGATGTTAGCAAAAATCTCACTGGAAGGTCTTTTAAATTTCAGATATCCTTACGCTTTGTTAGGCTGACTCCTGTTACTAGCTCATTAGGCTTTTTGGTTGTCATTCTAGTTCTGCTGCTGTTTCACTTTCTCTGTAATACTATGTAATGCTTAAAAAGCCTTAGAAGTGTAATATTTTTATAATAAATGTATAAATATGTATGCTTATATGAAATATATTTATATAAAGTAGGACTGATGTGATTCACATGTCCTTTCCTACTGAAGAACATTACTTCTCAGGTCATGTGTATGTACCTAACCGGGAATACTAAGCATGCTTTGTTTGTCTGGGAAAATGTTTCGTGTGTGGGTTTTTTGGAGTTTTTTTTTTGAAGTTAATTAGAAATGCACACACTATCAACAGCGTGGAATTTCTATTAAACACACGTTCCTCTCTACGTGCATGTGATCATGGATTTTTAATCATTCTTTTAAATAATAGAAATAGATCAATAATTTCTTGAATTCCAGCTGCAATCAAAGTTACTGTTTTACTACTTAAAAAAAAAGTACTGAGGGCTACTTAGTCATGCAAATGCATGTCTAATTAAATGCAACAGCATTTTATTGGAAGTCAACAGATTTTTAGAAGTGAATAATAACACAGGCTAGAGTCCACTGGCAAAACATCACAGCAAGTCACTCCTTTGTTTTCTGCAGGCTTGTGAAAATATTGATGACCCTAGCCAGATCCCCCAGTCGTCTTTATATTTTATTTGCTTTGTTCTTGCAGGCTACAGAATCCCTTATTTTGCCATTGTGCTTTTCTGAAACATCTTTCTGACCTTCTGAAGTTTGCAAATGGCTCCTACATGTAAATGAAATGGTAATCACCAAACAATTTATTGCTTAAAAAATGAGAAATTCAGATATATCAAACAGTGAGTCAGGGTATTTAAAGCCTCTAACTTGTGTGTTTGTCTGTTGTAAAACAATGTACATTTCAGTAGAAGATGCTTCAAGGTTACATTAGAGTGTTTTGCCCTATTTGAGTTCTTTAGTTTGGGGGTTTTCATTTGTGTAATGACTCACCCCTACAGTTTTCAATGAACTTGGAAAACGTGACGTCCTATTTTGTCTTGTTCGCCAATTTGATACATTACTCTATTACAGGCACTAAGACATACAGTTCTGTCAGAATCCGCTTTGCTCTACAAAAACAGACCCTGACCCAGAGGTGTCACAGTCATAGAATGATTTTGAACAGGCTGCAATATATTTATCTCTATGGTTTGTCTCAGAAAGAACACATCCTTTTCCAGCATCTTTTTTTTCAGTGAAGAGCAATGTGATTGGATTTGGGTGGGCTAAATATTAAATTAGTAATTGTGTGGGCATGCCTGAAAACTGTAGCAACTGAAATTACTGCAGTTGCAATTGCACAGCTGTCCGTTTTGTAAATAATATCCTGGGATTTTTTTTGATATCACAGCTATTGCTCTTTCTTTCAATTAGTCTGTTTTATGCACATATGGGAGTTTCAGCCAATTCTGCCGATCAAGAAATTTTCCTTTAAATAAGGACCTTGTGAAGGTTTTATCTGCACAGGTTACATGAAAAATTCCAATTAATAATAGAATCTATGTGTCCTGCCTATCTCCACGAAGCAACATAACATTACAGGAGTTGGTGAAGTTAAGCTGACAACCTTTTTTTTTTTTTCCAAATATTCTTCCACGCGTGGTACGTGTGTGTGTGTGTATGTGTTATTTGTGTATGTATATGTCTTGATTGCAGTATAGTCTGTTTATTGTAAATAGGAATAACTGGAATAATATTTAAGCTGCTTTGCCTTTATTTTTGTTGATGGTTCATATTCTACGAGGATTTCGTGGCTAATTTATGTAGAATAGTTTGCTGCAATAGGTGTAGAAAACTTAGCTGGTTCTGGTCTGATCTTATGTTCGGATAAATATGCAATGTAGGACTTGGCATTTGAAAGTACAACGGAAAAGAGAGGGTATTTATTCACATGCAACTCTCCAGTGCCCTGAACCTTTGCTGTGTTCAAATAAGCTCAGAAGCAAAGTGAGTGTAAAATGTTCTGACTGGAGAACACTGTCCACCTATTTTCTGTAGTAATATCCTACAGGAAATAGGTCTAATTGGTGATCTGGCTGCTTCTCTCTAAGACATGGTGGGAAGGGGAGGAATTGAACAGGGAACAAGAAGGCTGGGGTTCTACCACTCCTGGATAGTTATACAAATATCTTTTTTTTAATCTGGCATGTAATTTTTTTTCAATAACAGGAATGACTCTGAGATCCCTGTAGTGATGTTCAGAAACTTGTTCTTACGTTTAGGTGAAAGCATTATTTCATCTTTAACTTCCTCCAGAAATTCACAAGTCTCCTGATTTTGCTATGTATTATTAGGGTGATAGTGTAATGAACCAATATGATAACTATTAGCTAAAATTCTAGCTAACTTGGTTGTATCTAGGATCTGAAAATATTTACATCGTGTTTTAGATGAACTTGAACTGAAAACCTGAAATAGAAATTACAGCAGATTCTGTGAGGAAAGCCTTCGGTTCAAAACTGGTCATTTTAAACATCTCATGGAAGAGATGTACAGACGTGTGCTTGTGTGACTGGGAGTGTGTGCGATATACCTAAGTCTTTTGTGTACTTCAGAGCTTTCTAATTTTTAGGACATATTGGGCAATACTCTTCAATTACTAATATCCCCAGAAGTGCATTAGAAGTGTAGCTGCACCAGAGCTGGAACTGGAAACCTCAGTTACATTAAATGTCATGGAATAAAAACATAATACCCGTTGTGCTTGAAAAGGGGAAAAATTTTCAACCTTTAATTTTTGCCTGAATGTACTAAACAGTACTACTCTGTTTAGTCTAAAAGATTGAGTTCTTCCTCGTACCTCCCTTCCCCCCGCTTTTTTTTTTTCTTGAAATAGAACTAGATTTCTCAAGGGGATGAATTGGAATAGTGACACTAGCAGTAATGTTGAACTCAGTTATTTGTGAAAATAAGGTGTTTCAGTTTGAAGATGCTATTGTTACACGTACTCTAGGAACTTTGGTATCTTTTGCCTAAATTGATAAAGGCACACATTTTGTTATGAAAATTGTTAGAGCTGTAGGGAACTACTAAGTGTAGAAGGCTGTCTTTCAGATAGGCTTATAAAAAGCCTGGATGCATAAACATATTTTCTGATCCTGCGAAAACTGTGCCAGAAATCTGAGACTGACAAACATTCAGCTTTCTAATCATATTGGAACAAGGAGAACGGAGCTGAAGAAGGACTCATTTTTCTTCACACTTCTGCAATTCACCTCATGCTTTTCATAAGTTTTGTAGTGTACGAATATTGTCATTCTCTCTGACAGACTATGGATATAAATGAGCCAAGATCCATAGGAGAAGTAATATCAGATATGACTGGAAAAAACAGACAAAGTTTAGTATGTATGAGGCTTGATAAAATGTTTAAGCTGGTAAAAGCTAGTCTTGCTTTTTCCATCTATGTCAATCAGCATAACAGAAGATACTACCTCATCTCACAGAACTTCTCATTTAATCAAGTTTCTGTGTCCGTTAGAATTTTTAAGATTGTCTGTAAGAAAGCAAATTGAATTAAATATGTCCATAAGATTCTGAAATGCCACTATTTTGATCTCGCTGGACCTTTACGGTTTTGTACCACAGCTAGCTTCAAATTAGAGGGTAGGTATAGGGACATGACTGACTCTACTTACCTTGTTTAAAAAAAAAAAGAAAAAAAAAAGCTTCAGCAGGGGTGTTCTAGCATATTTTCTGTACCATTGTTGTTATATTGCTAGTATAGCATAAAAACATACCTTTTTGCAAAATGAACCTTAATCTGAAGGCTTTTAATTTGAGTTGCCTGGTATGCATTTGTGTGAACTGCATTGTTCATCTAAACTGTTGTGCCATCCTAGCTGGTCAATAGGTGCTTGTAGCAGAAAATCTGGGTTCTGACAGTAATTTAGTTTCATAGGAAAGGGAGAAAATGGGTAAGAATCAGTTTGAGTAGGGTACATCTAAAGATGAAACAAGTTTAACGAATGCAGAGCAACATGTCAAAGCAACATATGGCATTGTAATCTGGTGGTTCAGCTCAGTAGAACATGGTTTGTGAGAAGAGCTAGGAAGTTACCTTGATTTTGTTACTGTTTTTGTTTCTTTGTAGTGCAGTTTTTGGCTCCAGACAACAAAAATGAGGATAAAATGAAGGAGAGGATAAAAACAGTCTTTAATCAGTTCCATACTGCTTTCTACTCTGTAGCTGTTCAGAAAAAACATACAGTGCATAGTAAGAATGAGTCTGCCTTCTTCTCCCTCCCGCCCCCCTTTTTCTTTTTTAAGGTTTTAATTAACTTTGGACAAGGGAAGAAAAGACATGAAGCAAGAAGCAATTCTAACAACAACAACAAAAATTCACTGATAAGTTCTTCTCTGATTTAATAGAGTCCATGAAAAAGTAAGGTAGGTAACCTCTTCTCCTTCCCCCTGCCCTGTACGTATTTTTCCATAGTAGACTTCTTACGTAAGGCTAGTATGAAAAGAGGAAAGAATTTTTGCTGCTGCATATAACTAGCTGTTAGACTGTCACAGCTAATCAATATAAACAACCCCAAATCAATCTAGTCCCAATATATGGGAAGAATTGAGTTTACAATCTTTTTGTATACTCAAAAACAGCTAAAGCAGTTGGATTTGGGGATGACAGAAGATTGCATTTCTTATCAGGATCAGAAAAGATATATTTCCTGCTTTCCAGAATGATATAGAACCTATCATATCCTGTTTTATAGATTATGATTATTTTAAAAGCCTATTCAGCCTTTCTCTCTGCTTATTTCTTACATTATCTGAAAACAGAAGGATAATACATTCCCCTCACCTTCACTTCCTGGAACTGCTGTTAATTTGCTATGTGAACCTTTTAATTTTTTCTGTAATTCAGTGAAGAAAAAGCAAAATAATTAAAACTTTACTACAAAATTAGGTGTAATTCCACAAAGCACTCTTTTAGAAAGAGAACTGACATCCATGACTCATTCAAGTAATTCAGATGGTTTTCTTTTTCCTACCGTATTTTGTCTGAATACCTGGATATAAGTTTCTGTTTTAAGACTGCAAATGAAAGTAACGTTCTTTACAAAAGTCTGTAAAAATCTTTGATGTGGGTTCCTGCATTTTTAATTGATGTCTTTTCCCAGCCATGATGCTTCCAGATTATTTTTGTATCAATTTACTATCTAGGATCAGTTGGTGGAGATGTTAGCATGTAAAGTAAGTAGAGCAAGAAGAGCAATATTCTATGAGGTGAGAGTATGGCTGTGGAGTCTAACATCAAAACTTTTTAACTAGAAACTAATCATTTAATTTTCTCTTTGGAAATTGGAAATTCTCTTTGGAATTCTCTTTGGAATTGGAAACCAATGAGACTGTCTCATTCGTTGTACAAAGGTAAATTTTTATTTATTTATTTATTTATTTATTTATTGAAACTTGCTCAATCTCAACAGTAGTAGTTTTTCTTAAAATCTCTCAAGTAATTGGTGACTTGGGAGTGAATAGCTTTGGGCAACACAAAGGGTTACTTGCTCTCAACAGAATGATTCTTCTCATTTTGCAGGTGGAGTTACTGAGGCACAGAGCAGGTCTGTGCCTAAGGTTATTGAACAAATAATCAGCAGAGGTGGGACTGGAATAAAGAGCTCCAGACTCTGTCATGTGTTTCAGTCACTAAATCATTTCTTCTGCAGGAAGCTGTGAAGAGTTTGTTTTGTCCGTTTGATACTGCATCTGTATTCTCTCAGTCTCTGTGACCTCCTACTCTCATGTATTCTTGTTGCCACACGCCTTCAACCTTCATACTCCTCCATACCCATCCCTGTCACCGTTATCCTCTTCTCCACTTGTTTACTGTGGCCTTGTACTTTTCCAGCACCCTACCTATATTGCTCCCCACCCTTACCTGTGCAAGATGATGCCATTAAGATTCTTTGCCTTTCTTTTAATCCCTGTGCTGGCTCCCTTCCCTGAGAAATTGGATACATGTTTCTTTTTTTATTAGTGTAGCCCTTCATCACCTTTGTATTTGCCTCTCTTAATTGTAATTTCTTCCTCTTTATTTTCTCAGTGATGTCAGCCTCCTTTAAAGCTTGCTTGGGTTCTCACATTGTGCTATCTAATCTTTTGTATCTCTGTCCTGTAAATATTCAAATCCCTCCCAGTGAGCTACTCTGCTGGATACTTACGAGGTTGCAGAAATGTAGAGATTCTCTAATAGGTTTTCTTTTTCTTTTTAATACCTTAAAGGTATTATTTTATTAGAATGACATTTAACCATCATTTCTTATTTTCTGTCCCCTTCTTTTCAACTTCATTTCTTTTTTTCTACCCTCTTATTTTACTTTTTCATTTTGTCTGTGTTTGTGACTTCTATATTTATTATTTTTTGGCTCCTGGCCTCTGCTGCTCCTTGCTACCTTTCTTTGATTTGAAAGCAGCAACCCTTTTGAGTCAAATTATACTAAGAATAAAATGCACATCTATGGCTTCTTGGAAAGGTAAAGGTTTCAAGTTGCCAGTCAGTAAAAATGTGTAGTTCCAGGGTGAGTGAATATACCTTAAGCATGTTTGAACTTCATTTTTTTCCAAAGAACTGTGCTGAGATGAGAGGTGTTATAGCTGGGGATGAAGTTAAAAACATTAAGACTCATTGATATCTGGGGAAATATTTGTAAATATCCCTCGTTTCCGGTCACCTTTGAACTCTGAGTCATTCAGTGAACCTGAAGCCCCGGACTTAGTGTCACTAACTTTTCCAGACTTTGTCTCCAAATAACTTGAACTCTCCTAGATTGGCCACCCTGGGATCCACATCCAAAGTGTATTTGGTTTAGCTGTTGGATTAAGTGCAACCTTTTTACTCAATACTTCAACTCATTTGTGTGGCTCTAGTTCCCTTTTGCACTGTTTCATCCAGACTACCTGCTCTTGGTGTTTGTATTTTTCACCTAAACATCAGTACCCTTAAAAAAAACAAATACTTCTAAGATTATTCATTCATCTAAATTATTAATTCATTTAAAAAATTAAGAGTAAGGCACTGTTTGTCACCTGTGCATCTGTTTTCTGTATGCATATATGTAAATAGATGAGATTTAGCAGAAAGTCCATGTAGAATGAAAGTAAGGTAGGGTTCGAGTTCAGAGAGAGGGAAAGGGTAGAGCAGGAGGTGGAGTGGGGCTGCAAAGGGCATGCCAAAGGAAATGAGCGGCTGCAGCAAGCCTGCTCGCAGGACACCTTTGTCTTTGAAGGCAGACAAAGGTCTGGTGGGCACAGGTTCAAGCCACGCCAGAGATGAGGGTTAGGGTTATATTTCAGAGAGAAAGGGTAGAGCAGGAGGTGGAGTGGGACTGCAAAGGGCATGCCAAAGGCAATGCGTGGCTGCAGCAAACCTGCTCGCAGGACACCTTTGTCTTTGAAGGCAGACAAAGGTCTGGTGGGCGCAGGTTCAAGCCACGCCAGAGATTAGGGTTAGGCCAGGATTAGGGTTAGGGTTATGGATTAGCAGAGAGGGAAAGGGCTGAGTCACAGGTGGAGTGGGGCTGCAAAGGGCATGGCAAAGGCAATGCATGGCTGCAGCAAGCCTGCTCGCAGGACACCTTTGTCTTTGAAGGCAGGCAAGGGTCTGTTGGGTGCAGGTTCAAGCCACGCCAGAGATGAGGGTTAGGGTTAGGGTTTGGGTTAGGATTAGGAGAGAGAGAAAGGGTAGAGCAAGAGGTGGAGTGGGACTGCAAAGGGCTTGCCAAAGGAAATGCGAGGCTGCCCCAAGCCTGCTCGCAGGACACCTTTGTCTTTGAAGGCAGGCAAGGGTCTGGTGGGCGCAGGTTCAGGCCATGCCAGAGATTAGGGGTAGGGTTAGGGTTATGTTTCGGAGAGAGAGAAAGGGTAGAGCAGGAGGTGGAGTGGGGCTGCAAAGGGCATGGGAAAGGCAATGTGTGGCTGCATCAAGCCTGCTCGCAGGACACCTTTGTCTTTTAAGCTGTTTTTTGGTCTGGTGAGCTCAAGTTTCGGTCCATGAGTTAGATTAGGGTTAGGTTACTAAATCGTACTACATTATTTAGTATCGATCAATAGATGAGTTAGAGCTTCAAATATTTATTTAGGATTTGCATAATGAATCCAGGGCTGTACTTTAGAGAGACTTTCTGCTCTTCTGATTACCAATTTGCCTTTCCTTTAGTAAAATCTCTTTTCTTCCTTTAAAATTCCTTCCTTGTTTCGGACTGATGATGCCTGTGTTGGGACAGCGGTTTGGGAGCCTGCTACAATGTCCCAAAGGGCTCTTAGCCATTTTTATCACAGCAGAAACTTCTGCCTTGAACATATGCAGCATTTTGGCTTTCCATTGACATATTTGGGGTTTGCTGGTAGGGGTTAGCGTTTGGGTTGCCCAGCTGCAGCGCTGGAGCACACAGTCCTTGGGGTTCGCTCAGCCACAGCAGCTGGTGAGCAGCGCCCAACTTGTCCTTTGGTTCTTTTTGGTTTGAAACCTGGAAAATAGGTTGTGTGTGACTGAGAGGCAGTGGTTGGAAATAGTGTCTAGGCTGATTATCACAGCAATTCCTGCTTTAGGAGAGTCTGGGTCTGTTTTCTCTGGTTACCCCAGTGACACAAATCACCTTGAAGGGTGGCAATGCCTCGGTGTTGAGTATACATGGGCTTCTAAGTATATTAGGTATGGAGTTTTTGCAGGTAGAATAGCATAAGCATTCAGCTTTGTGTCAGACGTGGGGGAGATGGCTGGTATATCCTGAACGAGTTTAGGAAAAGGATGTGAGCTGGATTATTGTAAACTGTCTTGTAAATGACCTAACATTGTTATCTGAGAGCCTTTCCCATAGCGCAGGAGCCTGTTCTCTCAGACCTGTGATGCTTTAGGCTAGAGAAGAGATTTGTGTATTTCTTTGGCACAGAATGCGTTCTTGGATGCAGCTACCTAGCCCAGGTACGCTCCCTCTTGTCCATAATCTTTCGAAAGAGGGGGACGTAATGCTGAGGTATCTGATAGGCAGTTCCTTTGGACCATTGTGAACTAGGTAGAAAACAGAAAAGGGGCAGGGTGGGGTGGGAGGAGGGAAGAAAAACAAAAGAAAGTCGGGTTAAGTCAGATATTCATTGTGGGATCATGCACCAAAAAATTCCATAGCATTGTAAAAGGAACATGTGCTCAGTGACAGAGCCCTGATAGACACATCAAGTGATGATGCAGGCTTTTGCAAGTGAAAGATCTTGGAAGAGTGAGCAGGACTTAAACCTGATTTGACGGATAATATGTCTCTATTCAGTGCCTGATGATACATTTAGAGAAAGAAAAGATTATACCATATATTAAAAGATTTAAAAGATGCATTATGTTATCAACTGAAAAAAAGGCAAGATTTTTTTTAGAGCTTATTCCAATTAAATTGTAAATATAAATATAGATAGATGTACATAGACATACACATACACACAAACTGATATTTTAGTCCAGAGACTAGAAAATTACTGCTTTTTATCCAGGTAAATCATCAGAAAATTTGGGGTAATTATTAATATCCCTACATTTGCGGACTGCTGACTAGGCTCAGATTTCCAAGCACAAAAAGCTCTGTTCAATAAAGCAGTGTTATTCCAACCAAGCATAAAGAACTACATAGGAAAAATATAAGCTTTTATACAAAAGGATGCAAATAATTGAAATACTGACTCATTTATCACCAGATAGAGAAGAATGTTATATGTATTCAAAGGATATTTGAAAAAGGTGTAAAGTGGTAAAAAAAAAAAAAAAAAAAAAAAAAAAACTGAAAACCAGGATCTGATTATGCATAGATATAAGCATGTACATAATTTCATGAATGAGAATAGTTGAAATCAAAGCTAAATATATGTTTTCCTCAGTACAGGTTCAGAACTTTTGGAGTTTGCTTCTAATTTCTGGGTTATGTGAATAATGCAGTAACGCTGCTTATGTCAGTGAATGTGATTCTTTCAGTCACTATAGAACTGGTTTAAATAATGTGATCAAAAAAAAAATCTTTAAAATGATTTTTGGCCAGATGAAAGACCAAAAGCTTTCAAAAATGGAAAAACTTTAGGGGAAGATTTGTTTTGGTTAGATATATTTACTAATTTGATTAGATTTGGTTAGATATATTTACTAATTAATAAATGCATAAGAATGGCTGTACTGGATCTAACTTAAGGTCTAGTTCAGTGATGAGTAATGTATGTCATGGGCAGGAATGTAAGAACAGAGTGAAGAAGTAGTAATATTTCCCCAGAATATACTCTCAGCTCTGCTAATTTGCAATTCAAGGATTTCCTGAACCAGAGGATCAGTCTTTGCAATAGCTTCAGTTACTTATTTTTAGTGTCAGATCACTTGGTTTTTGAACCTTTAACATCTTACAACAAGGAGTCCCACAGCTTAATTACATGCTGTATGAAGAACCACATTTTGGTTTTGATTATACCATCTGCTGGTACCATTTGAAAGGAGCCAGATGTAATTGGCAGAAGTGAGACCTGACTCAGGTCATTCCAGATTATCCACTGATACGAATAACTGAATTCTTACAGTAGCACATTAAAACGTGAGACAAATTCTGCAAGATGTCATGTGGGGAGAGGGGAACTTCGCCTCAGAGCTAAGCATCCAAATGCCTTTGAGGATCTGGGCTTTAGTTTCTATGTTCCTCAATTTAATAGCCTTCTCCAGTACTATTTTCCATGTAGCCCGTTGTAGTTAGCGTTCAGTAATAATGTCCCAGCAGTTTACTACTTCACTCATTTGAACTCAAGTTGATTGGTCCAAGTATATTCTGGGCTACATAGCAAGAAGGTTGCTTGGCACCTATGACTGGCAGACACTAAAATTATGTAGATGTGGCCATTAGCCATCTTTAGGGATGGGTTTATTGCTTCACTACGTGGCATCGGCACTAAGGTTGTGAAGCTGCCACAGCTGAGACTCTGCGTGTTGTAATCGGATAGGTCTAAGTCGTGTGCTTCCCCTCAGTCACTGGGGTGGCCTTGCTTAAGCGCTGATCCTGGAAACAAAGGGTTACATATGGACCATTAGTGAAAATCAATGCATGAACTCAAACAGCGACAGATTTAATCCTAAGGGCTCTGATGCAAATCTCACTGAAAACTGTGCCACTCTCTCCCTTCATTTCAGGATTAGCTCAGATCTTATTTTCAGATCAGGACTCATATTCCAAGTTTTCAGTATTTTTGAATGCTTGAAAGCTTTATTTTTAACATCTTCAGATACAATGTTCCAACCATGTAGTGACCTGAGTGAAGTAGTCTTGATTGGCTATATTGGCTATTTTTATTGCAAAGCAGAAGCCTGGACATATTCTGATGTAGATTTCATTGTATTTAAGCAGAAAAGGATGGAAGGGATTCTAATAAAAGATCCCTATGTAAGCCCATAACAGATAGGTCCTAATCAGGAATCATTTTAAAATAATTTTTTCTTCTTACTTTAAAATAAAGTTTTGTTTTGAACGTTTAGTGAATGTAGCTAGAGAAAAGATCAAAAATGAAATAAAAAACTGTTCAAATTTGTCAAAAAGCTCCACAGTCCTTGAATTTCCAAAGGAAACAAATAATCAGAGCTTCTATCTTAGAAAAATATTTATATTGGTTTTTGTCACTGTTGAATGGAGATTGTTCCTAAGGTATGAAGATCACTGTTTAATCAGGGAAATGATACAGTAAAGACACCTGGGCAAACACAAAGAAGGCAGTAAGTAGAATAGTTCTGAAACAATTTTTGCTAATATAAGTATTGACTAGGTGCTCTAACAAGCGCACCAGTAAAATCAAGACTTTGAATTGAAAGGAGTGTGTACTAACATGTCTTGTTGGGATACAGGAGACTTGAGCCTTTCTACTTATTGCTTGCATTTGGTCGTTTTTCATGGGGTGGCCCAAATCAGTCAGGAAGCTTCCTGAAAGAAGAGGCATTATGGAATTCCAAGATTTAAAGAAAATCCTGCAGTATGAACGAAGTGTGGCTAGATCTCTGTGACTAGCTCCCCTGCCCCATTTTGGAAAAGTGGAACAGAGAAGAAGCTTAGTGCCAGACCAAAGAAATGGTCCTCTGACTGATCCTTGACTGAAGATCAATCTCTGTGCATATATTCACAGGTGCATAATTTACAGCTGTCCCATATGTCTAAATTTGATTTTTGTTTCCAGATATGTGGAGCAGAAGGAGGGCTAAAGGAATAAGCTGAGAGTTTTATTCCTGGTTTTAACACTGGCCTGCTGTGCAACTCTATGCAAACTGTAACTGTGTTCATCCTCTCCCTCTGTAAAATGATGATCATGGAGCTGTTTCTGTCTTTGCTTTGTGTTCTGCAGATTATGATATTTCTGAGTGTCACTGATGTGTGATTCCCATGAACCAGGTGAAGTGCCAAGAAGTGGTGCTAAGTCCACAATAAATGCAGTGCAAGGCATGGAGATGGTTGGAGAGATTCTCTCAGGAGTCCTGAGGTTGTCATCACGGATATTCAGCAGCTGAGGTTAAAGAGCTAGAAGGAAGTCTGTAATATACTGACGAAGTTTTTTTCAATGAATTGTGCTGGGCAGAGAAGACAGTAAGAATGTGTGAACAGAAATTAGAGCTTTCAGGTGTTAGACTTGTGCTTTGTAAACACTTGAGTGATCAGTTGAAGAGTCCTTCAATTTTGATATGTCTAATACTCGTTAAAAGTGCCTGCTTATAAAGGTCTCTCTTTCAACTATTAGATAATGGGTCACCCTATATCATCAGAAATTCACATACTATACTTAACATAATTAAATTCCATGCTAAGGACATTTTCATTTAGTTTTAGAAAAAAACTCTATTCCCTTACAAAGATATCAACGTATGCCCAAGAGCTGATTTTGCTTGCTTTCGTATCAGATGGGCTAAATTTAAACAGGGTCTGATAGAGTTTCAGAAGAGGAGGGGATGTTGTACATGGGAATTGACTCAGGAAACCTGCTGGAGTTCACCTCCTGCCTACCCACACTCAGCAAGGCATTTTCAAGTTATGTCTGCATCTGTTCCCACTGATGTCAGTGGTAAAACTTCAGTTAACTTGAGGTGGGAGAAGGAGGAGGCCCCAGCAATGACAATTGTAATTGTGAACTATAAAAGCAGAAATGCAGTTTTGCTACACAGTATGAAGTTATTTCTGTAGATTTCCAGAATCAGCAGGGATGAAAGTGGTAGATACTTTTGCAGGTCATACATTTCTCCTTACCTTGGTAAAATTACCTCTATTTGTGAACTCATTAGCAGATGAACCATTTATTCTACAAAGTGTTCAGGAAGAAGGGAGTGTCTACATAACAGCTCTTCAGAGGGTGTTAGATGAATATATTTTTGATGAGCTATCAAGTAAGCAGCATAAAAGCCATGGAGCACTATAGAAACAAATCAAACATAGCTAACTTTCTTGTGACTATAGAGGACCCTGCTTGTGACAGAAGCTATTGGTTTGAGGGGAATTAATTTCTGGGCTGCTTTTGAACAGGGCTTTTCAAAGTTCTTTGTGCTTCGAAGCTTAGCTTCTGCATGCTCCTGCTATTTTAAAGCTTCATGGAACTTGGGGTGCTTGGAAACTGCCTTAAGATAGATAGATCGATCTGTGATAATTAGGCTTTTTCTTTTGTCCTGTCAGGCAGGGACTCAATACTGCTCAACTGAACTGGACAGGAACTTTTTGCAGAAACTTTTTTTCTGAAGTGGCAACTTGCTGAAAGGAAAATTTGCTTAGGGAAGAGGTGGTCTCAGTGGGTTTTTTATTTTAAAATATTAATTAAAGATATATTTAAGACTTTGACCATTTAGTCTGGATTTTTTGGAAACTCAAAACTTGCGGATTTTGTTATGTGAAATAAAAAATATGCAAGAGATGCAAGTAAAAATGGACTAAAGGCTGCAAGATTTTTGAAATGAATTATTTTGATTGACCTGAATATATAATGTTTCCATATTTGACATTATGTTTCATTTGGAGATTTGAAAGGATTTTAAAATATCCACCTTATCTGTGACAGGGAAGACTCCCCAAATCTGTATCAACTTCAGACTTACTGCAGTGGTTCTAGCGCTACTAGCATGTAATAAAGTTGAGGTGAAGAGAGAAAGAAAGTTTTTAAAGGGTTCTGTGACTGGATGGTTAAGGGAGGACGGGGAAGAAAAAAGCATGCTTGAGACAGTCCTTGTGTCTGTATATTATTTCTCTATGGAAGCTTTTCTCAGACTTCTTTTTTAAATACACTGTATTTATTTATTTATTTGTTTGTTTATTCAGATTCCAGTTTTTATTAGGTTAGAAGGTTTTTTTTCATTTTGAACATGCTGAAAAATGTTGGTGCTCAAAACTCTAGAAGAGGGATATTGTCATAAAGCCATTTCTGTGTGAATTTATGTAAATGGGTTCTATAGGTACCTATAGGTTTGAGTGTAGAAATGGTTACTAGAAACAGCAGGTCAAAGAGAGGAGAAATACACTCTAAGAAGGTAGTGTGTGAAAGTTTCCCAAGGACTAATAAGCTCTGGAGACTCCTAGTCCGGTGATGTCTGCAAAAACCAATAAACACAGAAACCAGGACCCTGCTGATTCTGTACATCACCACTAGCACACGCGGTGATCAACAACAGATTGTGTTATCTGTACCACATCCATAAGTGCAGTGGTGAATATACGTAGGCTAGAACAAAAGGATTATATACGCACCTGATAAAACAAAAGCCCCTCTGAGAGACCTTCTGAACAACTGGAAGCTACTGGTTCATTGGTGCGACCCTCTGCTCCTGGGTGAGCAGCTCAAGTTGGCCTCCTGGCTGCTGCTCTGACTCAGTCGCAGTGAGTGGGCGTCAGAGCATCCGCCAGAAATCAATGTGGCGTGTGAATAGTTATCTACTGTTATTCTTAACAGCTTGATTCAATTAATAATAACACTTTAATGAATGCAAGGCATTCTGATAAATACTGATTGTAATTTTTGTCTCCCCTCATTTGATACCCTGTCAGGGAAAAAGGAATTTAAAACAATATTTGGGGAACTTGGGACACAGGCAATTTTCAGCAGCTCCTTTAGCAAATATCAGGAGTTAGCTGTTATCACTCTGGGTCCAGCGTTCCCAGGTAAGCCAAAGAGGTCTCTGACAGCAAATCACTGGTAGGAAGAGCCACTTGGTTAGTTGAAATTCATATGGATATATGGTTAATGTAAAGTCAGCTATGGAAAGGGTTATTAAACTTGCACATTAACTACACTAAGTCTGTCTTCACCTGAAACCACCTAAATGACTAAACATGTTTTTACAGAATTTGAGTGAAAACTGTTTCTGATTTCAGTGGGAAAGGAATTATAATAACATGACAATTTCTGGTAGTGCCTAGTGCCTTGAGAGCATGGGACCTGATGCTTTGCTCTCCCTTTAAGCAAACCTTCCTCCTGAAGTAGTTGCATACAATAGGAAAATACCCAAAGGTAAGGCTCAAAATGGAATGTACGTGTAGTTGAGATAAACATTTTAAATTTTGACTGCTATCACAGAAGACCTGACTTCCTGACAGTGGAAGCCAACTTTGGTATAGTTGCATGGGGGACCAGTCAGTTCAGCCAGTCTGGTTGGCTTAGTTCACAGCATCAGCATCTGTATAGGATGTGGAGAGGAAACCCAAGAGAATAAGCAGAATATAAAGGAATGATGAAGCCTTTATTCTCTGACCAACTCAATTTACTCCATGATGGCCCTTTGTAGGGATGGTGTTCGGGGTTTTTATTGCTGTTTTAACCATTCCCCAAAATAGCATGTTGTTCAAAGATGGGAGCTAATTCTCAGGACTTGCCAGGTAAGAAATATTGAGTGTTGGTTGATTTGTTGCCTTCTTCTAGTTTTGCATGTTTTCAGGATTTCTTGACATATGCAAACTGGATTCTGAAATTGAAAGCCTGAATTTAGATTTTACCTAGCAAGTTTATAATTACACATACATATAGCTTAATGAAGCTGCATTAAACAGTTTGGCACTGTTACAAAATATAATAGCCCATAGCTCCGTCTGTCACCTGCAAAGAGGATTATTGTTGCTCTGCTTCATTTTGCTGGGCTAAGCAAGTATTTAAGGGTATTGTCACAGGAATGCATTTTTTTTAACAAACATATGGTGTGAGTTCATTGGACATTTCTCTTACTTTCTTATCTTTTGGGAGAAAGGCCCATCTGAAAAGATTTTTTTTAATTATTATGGCAGGTTTCAGATTTGATTTTAATTCTCTGTTGTAATGATGGCAATAGAGACTTGAATAAAATGATGACAGATCCAAAAGCGATGCCCCATCTGTTGCACTGTCATGTAGAGTATTATTCCTTGAAGTTTAACTTCCACAGAGGGAAGATAAAATAACCTTGGGACGTAAAAAAAAATTTAGGGATATATTGCTTTAGTATTTCTGGTGGTAACAGGGAAATTTGAGTGAGTTTACTGATCTTGAGGGCTTGAAGAGAGAGATGAATGTATACTTACCTAGCCATTTAGTATTTTATCTGCAGTAAGTGTATTGGGATTCCAGCAGGATCTTGCTGATGTTGAAGCTATCTACCTAATGACGGATCAAGTTTTGCTTAGAAGCCTATTCAAACCACCTTGTGTAATAACTATAGTTAGCTGGAATCTGCCACCAGATCCTGGTTTTCAGTGTTTTTTGAATGTAATATTCAAGGACTGTAGCTGCGGACAGCCATTCCTCTGCCCTTTTCCTAAAGCGAGGAAAGGAGCACCATTATCTAAAGAAGATGAGGTTAGCAAAGTCTGTAGGCTATTGTATTGCTGGTTTTCAAAAATCAGGTTTCAATTAAAGCTGTATAAATAAATAAATAAATATATGTATAGGTTTCTAGAGAAAAAATGGGGGAATGAGTTTTGGACTGACCACATATAATGTTTTTGAAAATTAATTTTTCATTAAAATATTAGAAAAAATTATTGCTAGTTTGAGGAGATCTTTAACTCCAAAATAAATATTTGTATAGGTAAAACACAACTGTTTTTTTTTTTTAATTAAGACCTCATTTGAAAAGTTGCATCATGAAAATACTGAAGAGCTGAAATATATGTCTTGGAGGGGAGAATAGTTTGTTCTTCATTTTCAATTAACTGAGCTAAATTCCACACAAATTCACAAATTCTGCAGACCTGAATCTGAATACTTCAGTGAAAAATTGTGTTCAGCTTTAGTTTTCATCAAGTATAGAAGTAAGCTATATTACTATATGCTGTTTTATGTATATGTATGTGTGTGTGTGTGTATACACATATAGTTGACAAACTTCAGCCCCATTGTCTAGGTTTAATTTCTGAAACTGTGACAACTGTTTCAATAGCTTTGTAAAATCTTTAGAGTTTCATAGAAAAGAAAGGCCAAAACTTACCAGCTAAGTTGTGGAACACTAGATGATGTAAATTTATGCATTTAGTGGATGGAATAAGTGGTCTGATTTCAGAATCTTCTGAACTGAAAAGGAACTAAGACCTTTGAAATCTTTTGTCATGTACTGGTGGAAAATAACAACTAGGAAAAGTTGTTTTTAATGAAAGGAGAAATGTACAAGATTTCAGTCTTCGACAGAGGTCATCAATAATAAATGGCATGTCTCCCTTTTAAACGTATGGGGTTTTTTTAATTTTTCATGCAAAGGGTTTTTGGCAGGTTTGAAGCTGACATACGAGAAGTGACCGTTCACTTTAGGAAAAAAAATGAGTTGATGTCCAGAAACACTGTGGCCTCATTGCACATGCATTAATGCATGCGAAGCTCCTTGATAATATCTCTGGGATAGTGCACATTGGAAGATACTTTGAGGGCTCAGTGGCTCTAGAGACAACAGCTGTATTACAATGGGTCAATAATTCCTCACTGTTTTGTCAAATACTAATGCAGCTCTCATACAGTCTTGTTTTTAATGGGAAGCATTTTACTTTTATTAGTAATCAGGTGCTAACACATCAGGTGCTATAAAATTGGGCTGGTAGGTTCACTGAAGTATATCTGTCTACAAATGTGAGCAGCGAGTTGCAGAGAAAACACTGCTGTTTTTTGCTTTTTTCAATTTCCATTTTTATGTTATGCCACTCTCGATTCTACAAATCTCAACACGTTATTAGTATTATTATGCTTAGCCCATTTCTCCATCTAGTGAGCTGCTTCTCTAGAACTATGCCCTTATCTAAGGGAACAAAGAGAAATTGCAATATGTTTTCAAGACATGCTAACAACTTTCAGTGATATTAAAACCATTTGCTAGAATCTAGCTAGAAATTTTTCATTGAAGGTAAATACTTGCAATTTCATGACTGTGTTACCATTTCTATACACCTACATGAGTCCACATGGAGTCTAATTGCTTTTCTTAGGGTTATATTTAGTAATTGATTGCAGATGGCTTTTAGACAGCAGGAAGGAGAAAAATAAAACTTTCCCTTTCTCTTTTACATAGAATTATGTTGAACCTTTCAAGTTGCAAACATGTTAATTTAACAGAGGCTGTCACCCCAATAGATTCCTTGCATCAACAGTGTACACTTCTGATTAAAATATTTTAGTTCTCTTGTTCTTGTTCCCTACCTGTTTGTTAATATTCACTTACTGCCTATTGTCTTAATTTTTCATTTTAAACATTTTGAAAGAGAAATTCTCTCTTTTGTTCTGGAATTCTGTATCACAGTGAGGTTGTGACACTCACACCCTGGAGCTCCTAAGTGCTGTCACAGATCACGTGTTCTGCTTTATTTCACAATTTTATATTGCTCACTGCTGATGTGGTATGCAAGTTCTTTCACATGAGCTCTGCGGGATGTTGAAACACTCAAGATCTTTATGGCATTTCTTCTCTCATGTGTTGAAGCGTTGCTCGGTGTAAGATTTGTGCTTTTTGATTTATGCAAAATTCATATTTATTAATTTTGCTTGTGAATGGATCTAGTAGAACAAAAAAACCCCAAATATTTTCACCATGAGAATTTTTAGAAAGCAGTGGAGAGAGGTGGTGATATATGACTATATGGTCATAAGTAATTGACAGTCAGTGTGCTGGTGTGAGTATTGGTGTCCTTGTGAAGGCTTCAGTTGCCTCCGTGAAACCTGAGGAATTGTTAATGCCATGATATAAACAGCCCTGGAAGCAGCAGAGTATGAATGAAAAGTTGTTCTCCATTTAGATAACAAGGGTACGCGTGTACAGGGTGTCGTGTCATAGGAAATTTTTGGTGCATATGCCAAAAAAGGCCCTTCATGAAAGTGAATAACTTCCAAAACAGTCAGTTCATTTTAGGGGACAGACACACAGTGAGGACCATGACACACAGAACAAGTTTCAATGGAAAACTCAGCTTTTATCTGGAGTTGCCACTGTGGTCTAGCAAGGATGCTAAGGTATTTTCCATATGTTTACCAGAAATAGAAACATATCTGACAATATGAAGAAGCAAGTATTTTCTAACAGTGGTTTTTATTCACATTTAGGAAGGATTAAAATTGTTTGAAAGCATTTCTATGACATGGTTGGAGATTCCAGGAGAACTTGTAGATCTTGGGAAGCTCTGTTTGACAGCCTTTGCAATCTCCAAGTCAGGTAGGTGAAATATGAAGCACAGGACCCAAGAGAAAAATCCATCCTATCTTTCTGTTCTTAATTTCCTTAGGCTATCCAGAAGCTTTTCAACTGCTGGCACAAATTTGAACAGGCTAAAAACTCTTCCAAGTAATATCATAAGAGATGGTATTCAGCAGACTGTTCCACAGGTTTGAGATAGCACAAATGCAAGGCAGTCACATTATTACACTTACTGTTTCAGACTACAAAGCTGCATTTCCCTGGGTCCCTTGTAGCAGAGCTTTCTAGCTGATGAACAGTAGAAAGACTGCAGCTGAAGGCCTATTTCTGTAATTTTAACAACCTTATGGTAACTTAGAATGAATTACAGATTTTACTCCCTGAGATAAGTAATATAACTAACTGCTTATCCCTGCCCATTTAGACTAATGGAAGAGTCCTGTCAAAAGGAATAGAGGGAGGAATGAATCCAAAAAATAAACAAAATGCAAGAAAAGAAAATGGTTTGGCCACAGATGACTTTCATAGAGCTGCAGTTCAGCAGAGGCAGTATAAAAAGCTTCTGAGGGTTAATCGGTGCCGTGAAAACACAGCCTCTCTGATCTGATCTGATCTGCTCATATCTTATGAGAAGAGGAAAGGAAAGGGGATTACTGAAATTGCACTTCTTGCTTTTGGGATTTGAATTCTGAAATACTCAAGGAAAAGCAAAAATGAAAATATCAGTAGTATGGAGTCCTAGGTATCATTTCATCAGTGTTTTCTTACTGAATGGACTGTCAGACAACAGGAAAAAATATATCCTCCCTCTTCTCTGCCGATTAAATATAAATAAGTACTTCAAGCAAACTCCTTAAAAAGCAGTTTTAATTTCTTTTGTTTTCATTAAAACTACGTCAATTATCTTGCACAGCACTTAAACAAGAGGGTAGAAGAGAATTTTGCGTAGTCCCGGGACCAACAGGAGAATGAAGTGAGTCCCAAGTAAGTCTCCAGCTACCCTGCAATTTTGGTGCAGCAACCTAGTTGCTGTATAAATCCAACTGCTGTAAAAGTATAAACATCCTTGTCTTATCTTTGAAAATGCTGACTGAAACAAAAAGTATTTTCCCTCTGATTCTGAGTCTGAATCTGTCCGTTATTTTCTTCGTTATTTTCTTCGTTATTTTCTTCGTTATTTTCTTCGTTATTTTCTTCGTTATTTTCTTCGTTATTTTCTTCGTTATTTTCTTCGTTATTTTCTTCGTTATTTTCTTCGTTATTTTCTTCGTTATTTTCTTCGTTATTTTCTTCGTTATTTTCTTCGTTATTTTCTTCGTTATTTTCTTCGTTATTTTCTTCGTTATTTTCTTCGTTATTTCTGTTTGCATACTGAAGAGAACAAAAAAAAAAAAAAGGTCTGCACCATATGTTATATTTCTCTTCTTAAAGGAAGCAGGACATAAAATGGCATTGCCATTTCCTCAGACATTCAGCTACTAAGCACTTATGTAAAGCTGTTATGCTTTCTGCTGTTTCATGTTTGCTCCAGTTGTTCATTCCACTCTACAAGAAAATAAAGACAGGGAAAATGTATTAGCTCAGCTCTCTCTGGGATTTATAACTGTTTTAAAATCAAAATTTCAAATATAGACTCATATTCTTTCTCATGATTTTCTGGTTTTATACATGTGTTTTTATCCCAGACTGTCAGGAGGGTCTTGATTTTATTATGTTTTACGTCAATCTTGAGTTTTGGAATCTTAAGGTATTACAACAGGTTTCCTGTGACTGTTGAGAAAGCTTTTATTTAAATTAAACTGAAGATTTTTGTAGGTCATTGTGACCTTTATATTTTTGCATTATACCTCTATTATCTGTGAGAATGAAAGTTACAGTTCACAAATATGTTTACAACCATATGAATAAGGATGTGCATTAAACTGCAGGGCTTCAAAAACATAAGTAATGAACATTATTCATACCTTGACAAAGCAAAAATTAATGTTTAAGAATAATTGCAAGCAACTCTCATCATGAGAGAAATGTTTACGCAAGTTGAAGTACCAAACAGCATTAAAACAGTTTCTCCAGAGGGAGCAGTAAGAAACTAGCTGATGCCAGTACATGGCTTGAAAATGGTTTGACTTAAAGGATTTGGGATTTTTCTTCTTTATTAATCTAGAACAATAGTGAAAAGTTTGAATCCAGATGAATCTGAAATGAGAACGAGAATGAATCTGTTTTAATGAGAACTCAGCAGTTTTCACTCTTAGCCATGCTGTCACAAAGCTTCTGTTGTTTGAAAAAACTAAATTTGAAAAACATTTCCTCATGAGATTACTAATATTGCCTTTTCTAGTCAGGTCAGGAATCCTTCCTATTGAAATGAAAATCAGATTCATGATTATATAAGTTTTTGTAAGAAGGACATTTCTGCCCATCTTAGTGCAGGATAAAAGTTTGAAAATTAAATCCAGCTTACATTTTCAGAAATAAGCATTCTGCTTGTGTATGTGTGTATATATAAAGTCCTCACGATTTTTAAGCAATATTTATAATTTTGGGGAAGTCTTCTTAATACTTTTCACTCTGGATATTGGCCATAATGCAAACTCCTTCAAACTCATTCCCCTAAAGAAAAAGTGTGTAGGATAGGAAAAGAAATGTCTTGGTGAAAGTCTAGGATGCAAAATCTTTCTAAAAGCGTGTAGCACAGGACTGAGGAAAAGAAAAATGCTTTTGTTACCTTAAATTCCTCCAAAATGGCTTGTCAGTAGGCATTAATTTGCTGCTGGAAGTGAAGAGGTCTGCATTCTGCAAGATGTCAGACTGGACTATCGCAACAGCTACTTATTGCCTTTGAATCCAGAAGGCAGAGGAAAAGGATTTGTGAGTCGTGAGAAGTGAGGATTCAGAGGCTGGCGCCAACTGCCATCATGCAGTGTGCATGGGCATAAGATTTTGTTCTGAACAGTGTGATATTTGTTTGCATTTTTATTTATGAATTTTTCTAGATTTGTCAGCACACTGATTTTCATGAATTCTTGTACAAAATAAGTCACCTTAATGGCATATAGTTATTCCATACTACACACATATTTAAGGATGCTGACAGTAGTTATGATTTTCTACGTTTCAGCGGTGCCACGATAACAAAATGAAGGACTGGTTTAAGCAGTTTGGATTCTTACAGTTCTTGTGCTGCCTTTCAAGGAACTAACTTTTATAGGAGTGAAATACGACCCTCATTTTGATTTTATGCTAAGCTATACTTCAAAGCCAGAGAATATTCAGTGGTCTTGGGATGAGAACGATTCACAGAAGAGAATGGAGGAAAACATTCTAGAGGGAAATGATAACCCCACGGGCAGAAAGAGCAGTTTATCCAGTGAACCTTATAAGGAGTTATATTAAAAAAACCACAACTCTAGTGATAATTAAATACAGCTTTAATTCATGCAGAATTCATGAATATTCATGAATTCATGCAATACTGGACAGTAGCAAGATCAGCTATTGCTGATGCTAGAGATTAACAATTGCTCATTACCAGTTACTATAGTTGTGGCACAGCAAGTGCTGCCTAGAAAGCCACCTCTTAAACTGCTTGAATTACTTCCAATCTTAAACAGATTATATGTAGGGGTGAGTTTTATAAAATACATGCTAATATGTTTTTCTGGGCAGAGTGGCAGGCTGCAGTGCTGTGCTGTGACCCCCGATGCAGCAGCAGACTTCATTTCACTTGGAATTAATTTTATCTGACCACAAGCTAGGAGATGTTATGTTCAGAACACATCTTTTGTATCTGAATCATATATATTTGCAAGTGAAGCTATATGTTCAAATTAATTGAAATTTATGATATATAAGCACCAGTTATGTTTACTACCAGCTGAATTCTAAAAAATGGCCACTTTTGAGAGCATCCTTTTTTTGTTGTTTCTCTTACCTGTCATTGAGAGGACTGCAAATATGGGTGTTCACAGCAGGGGATAGAAGTATCTGGTGCAGAAATCTCGTCAGCAAGTGATATACATGCAAATGCTAATTGGGCTGCAGACAAATAAACCTGGGCTTATGCTGGCCCCTATGCCTGCATCTGTATTGGCGTTGCCAGTAATTTACCCTAGCTCGTCACAGCGGCTCGGTTCAAAACCGTGACTGAAAAGGTTATTCAGGAAAATGGCATGGCGCACTGGCCAAGCAGCAGCAGACATGGAGGTCTTCCTGGCATTTGCCAGTCCTTCCCTCTCCTCCACATGCTAGTTTCTAATTTTGTTTGCAGGGAGGCTGAAATTCCTGCAGCTGCTAGTCTATAGGAGGCTGCCTTTTGGTGTGAAAAATTGTTTGTCTTATATACAATATCTCCTGAAAAACAACCAGAAAAGCCTTGAGAAAAGAAGTGGAATAAGACAAGGGAAAATAATCCTTCTAAAGCTCTTTGTAGTATGTTCCTTCCACACTCTGGCTTGTAATGATAAGATGTACATTAAAAACAGATCAGTGCCTCCTGGATAACTTTGAAAAGCAATGCATTCAAAGCCAGCTCTTTTACATTCCTACCAGGTTTCTATATTTTTCTATCATCTCAGCTCTTTTTCTAAGCGAATTTGAAGTTAATGTCCACTACCTGCTCTTTCTCATCTTGAAACTGTAATCTGGTCCTTACAACACCATTTTTGATTACAGTGAAACACTGCTAACAATTATTGGAATATTACTTGGAAGGCCATATTCTGAAAAGGCAGAAGTCTATTTGTATATGCAAAAATGTGTTAGGACACGTTGCTCTAGAGGCAATGCTTCATTAGTTGGTGAAGATGGAGCAATCAGATAAATAGCAATAGGATAAATAGGAGGGAGCAATCTTTACACTAGCAGCAGGCGCCAGCATGGAACAGCCCTGGTGTCCCTGCACTTGCACCGGTAACAGAAAAAGTCTGAACCTTATTCACTGTAGGAGTAGCAGCCCTCTTTTTCCCTTCCTTTAAATGCACGCTCACAAAAGTAATCCTGAAAATATTTCTTGTATGTATATGCATTTGTCTATTCATTCATCCGTAAGTGGAAGGAAAATATAAAGATGATAAACTCATCAGAAAAGAAAATGTTCTTTCTGTACGTGCACATATTTAGCAAGACAATATTTTTTAAACATTCAGAAAATATGAAATGTCATCAAGAATCTAGCTAGACAGAGTATTTCTTTAATACTTCCAGAGTGCCTCAGTAACTTTTAAAAAAAGATAAATAAGCCAGTACATATTTATGGATTGTATTTCAGTCAGGGATAACACATGATTTAAAGTAATTGATCAAGGATCTCAACAATGAAAACCAGAGTTTAATTAAAAAGGTAACTGTTAAAGTGAGATCGTGCTTGAAAGGTGACAAATTAGACACCGCTGAGATGACCAAGAGAAGCAAATTGCATTAAAAATGCAGTAAAAGGAGAAAAGCAGAGATCTCAAAAAAAACCCAAACCAAACCCAACTCCCAAACTTCTGTGGCATTTAGAACTTTTAGTTTTTAATTCCTAAAATTTTCTTGCTCTGCTTCCATTACCTTTTAAATGGCTTTCCAGTTCAAGTTGTCCTTATTCTCTTGTTCTCTTGGCCCATAGGACCTATCTGGTGCTTGTTTTTGTGTCCTTGATAATAAATAGGGTCTAAAAAAATCCAAAGTTCTGATTTTACAGATAAAAAAAAATATTTTCTTCTATAAAGATAGCTTTTTCTTTGAGTAGTCCTATTCACTTCTGAATTTCACAAGATTGAGGAGTAAGATGTTGCTGTCCTTCCAGTCTTGTGGTATATACATACATCCCAGTCTCTCATGTATTTAAAATAACACTACATACAAAAGAACTTCCACTGACTTTATGGCAGGAACTTACAGGGGAAATATAAACAATTTGGAATAGGAGCTGCATGCTAACATGTAGTATTGTTAACGTTCATATGCCTACAGTGTCCAGAAGCTGCTACCGTGTGGGACCGGTGCTGCATGCTCAAGACGTGCTGCAACTGCCTCTCTCAAAGAAAAAGTTCATCTGGGCTGGAAAGCAGATTCTGTTGTGGACTGGTCCCAGGTGAGAGAATATCCCCCACTTCAACTGGAGTTGCAGATCTCATGCTTTATCACTTCACATTTAAAGTACAAGACAAATTTATTTTACTTTTCTTCACTAACAGCATCGTGAAGGTATGTGAACATGTGTTATTTTTAAAAACATTAACCTTAAAAGAATGCCAAACAATATAATAGATATTAGTCTATTCTTAGTTTAAAGTGCTACTGGAAAATTCTTGATAGCATGATGACTGTGGCCATTCTAATTATTTTGTTCAATATAGTAAGATCTGAAATGCAACTGCCAGCTCAGAGGCTTTTCAGAAGGTTTATTTATAAGTATTAAGATTTTTTGTATTGCCTCAAACACTGTGCTTAATGCACATCCTAAGTCAAAACTTAGATACTATATATCCTAAGTATTTTAATCTCTTTTGCAATGTACATTATGAATTGATTAGGACATTTGCTGCTTTAAAGGTGACTGTTGTCTACTTTCACTCTTTTCCTTCTGTCTCTCTTTTTAAAGTTTTGTCCTGGTCATAACCTTTTGATGCTTGTAACTTACAGTGCTTTTGCCTAAGAAGTAGAATACAGATAAATTATACTGCCCTAGTACTGTGATCTAGTGGGACTGAGAATTGGCTGTGTATTTCTGGAAAATAGAAACCTGTTAAAATGAAACATTGTGAAAACTGTGCTAATTTCACCAAATCCCACTTGGAATGGGGAAGGAGTTCTGTCTGGAACTCGCTTCTAGGCTGCTCTGGCTCTCACTAAAAAGGCTGTTTTTTAATTTTATTTTTGTTTTGAAATTAAAATTGATGTTTTGGCTTTACTGAAACAGTGTTTCAGCTGACTTAAAATTGTTGTTACCACGGAATCTCATCTATAAGAAGCATCAAAGGACTACATCAAACACAAGAGCAAAATATACTAAGCATTCTTGGATAAAATACCTGGAGTTGTTTACCAAAATTAGAAGTATACAACATTTGTTCCATGCTTTACATTTTGCCTCGTCAAGAAAGACATAATTCAAAATGTTGGCTGTCCTCTGAGCTCAGGCAGGACTGAGCAGTGAAATGATCTGTGCGATCTGTCTTTACCCAGCTGTACGGTGCAATACCTGGAGGCTGCCTTCGCCGGCGGATATGACCTAGCGAGCGCCACGGAGACGTAAACGTCTTCCGGAGCACAGCTGTCTGCTAATCGTAGCCGTCCTCTGAAAAGGTCCGCCTTAATTGTCTCAGTTCACTTCCAGCAGTAAAATTTACCTGGAAGTTTTAAGACCCAAGTTAACTATCTGTAACAAGGGAAGGTTCTGCACTGAACATATGAGTTATAACTGCTGCCATTGCCTGATGGGGGAATGATTTTCTATACTGTATTAGACATAGGCTGAAGGCACTGTATATGCAATTTTGGCAATTTTGCCCAAGATAACATCAATATATACAAGCTATTTCCCCCCATCTCAGCTGAACATCTGAAAGTCCCTCAACCTGTTGTACCTAGAATTCATTAGCTGGTATTTTTTAGATCCACAGGGTTTTTCCAAATGAGGGAAAGAAAAGCAGTTAATCATGAAATGACATACTCAGCAGCTCTTCAGAGAAGGAACACAGAAGGAAATTTCCTGACACATTTGCTAGCTACTGTCAGGTGCATGATGAGAAATTGCCATGGGCTATTAAAATGTATTTATTAACTTTTGTGACCTTGTTATACACAATTATTATGACATAAGTATCAATTAAAACTTTAGCCATTTTAATTGCATTTGTGCAGTTTAAAGGTAATATCTGCTCTGTGGTGGATAGAATAGATAATTCTGTGTCTTTCTAGGGATGGAGATTAAGTTTTCCATTCCAAAGCCTATTTCCAGATAGTCCAAACTTTCATTTTAGGACAGGATTTTCCGTGCTTGTAACAACTCAAAAATCATTTTTTTCCTGAAGAATTTTTTGAATTATTGGAACGTATGTGATTTTGAATTAAATATCATGTAACACAGTAACTCTGGAAAAGCTGGATATCCAAATTCTGAGTTAGAATAAAGGTGTACTGGACCAAAAGGTATAACTCATATCCTGCTTTCTAGATCTCAGAGACACTGAAAATTGAAAGCAAGATATAAACAGAAGAGTACTGTTTTTCCATATATGAAGTTGCTTCCAAATGCCAAAAGCAAGACAGAACAAAAAGCATCCTGGAAACAGCAGTCTGTTTCTGTAACCCAAGGCAGGGAGTCAGTGCTCTCTGGTAAAGTGACAGAGGAGTGCAGGAGGTACTCAGAAATGTAAAGAGACAGAGCTTAGAAATCTCTCGTTTGTTTGTTTGTTATTTTTAACTTCATGAGCCTTTAAAGAGAAGCAATCCAAACGTGCATGTTATTTTTTTTAGTAAAGATTTTTTTTGCCCGTACAGTTTTTTTACAATACACAGAATTTACAAATACGCAATATGCGTACAATTCTGGGGGTGAAAATCCAGAATCAAGCCTCTAGAGAACCAGAATTGCACCCGAATATCTTCATTGGGGGTTATGGGCTCCTTTACTGAGCTAGTGTCATATCAGATACCTTAGCTAAGTTAAGGCCTGGGACAGAAACTTTCCATAGATGATGAACACTTTTTGAAAGTATTTCTGCTGCAGTCCGTTTTATTCATATTACAACAAAATAAATAAACCAAGAAACAGCTGCAGCTGGTATGGTTTTTATTGAGGAAAAAAAGGAAATCAACCTGCTAATAAGGTCATTCTCATTAAAATGTATTTGCTGCAGCTTTCTACATTTATAAATTGTAGTCTAAGCAGGATCCAAACAAAATCAGTTAAGCCATGTTTCTGCAAGTTAGGGTTCCTCTACTCTTCTGCCTTACCAAAAAAAGAGAACAAAAGAGAACAAAAAGAAGGCTTCTTCAGCTTGCTGTGGTGGCATTCATAGAGAAGGTAAGAGAAAGCTGTTGGTTTGGGGAAGCAGGAGCCATCAGTGTTCTATTCAGTAACCCACGTCAGCAGTAAGGCAGGTTGTGCAGAAAAGGAACCTTAACCTCTTCATAAAATGTTTGTGCTGAATATAGAACAGATGCACGTGGTATTAATACATAAGATTTTTTTTAAAAGAGGATGGTTTGACTAACAAATTGAAATGCTGATGGGTTCTGAGAAGGGGAGAGGGAAAAGACTAACTTGGATACGTTCAAGATAAAAGAATGCGATCTTACAAAACTATGTGGCCAGGGATGCAATGTATTGTCACAGAGATTGCTACGTAGCAAAGCTTCTATTAGAGCTAATTGGGACTCAGAGGTTTGCTGTAAGCTCTGTCTGAGCTAAAAAGCAGTACGTTGCTTGCTGAGCTGAATGGAAATTTGAAGGAAAATTGTAAAGCTGTAGCTCCTATAGACACATATCTGGTCAGAGAGAACAAAAAGACAAATTGCTTGGGTGAGGAGGAGATAAAAAGGATATATAGGTAATTGTGGTTGATAAGCACTTTTGATGGCCTACAAGCAGTGCTGCTGTGAAAATAACTGAAGTCTTTCCTAATATGACTGTGCTACTGGAGATAATCTGAAAAGTTCACTTCTAGTTGTGGTCCACCATTTATTTCAGGGACATTTTAGCATTTCCTTAACAAAATATATTTAAATATATCATTGGTTAACTCTCACCCTGCATCAAATGAGTTAGCAAGTGCAGTTTAGACACTTAAATAGGCCTAATGCAAAAATTATAGGAGCATCCTAACATATTGCAATAAGGAGATTTCTAATTGCTTACAAGTTTACCCCCAAAGACTCCCCATAATTAATTTTCTGAGACCATTTTGCCAAAACTATCTCGGGAAAAACAGAAGTGAATGAAAGCTACAGAAAATATACTACTGATTCTTTCTTGCATTGGTATGTAGCAAGAAAAGGAAGAAATGAAATAAGATATTGTTAAGCAAATATAAACCAGTGACTTACTTAGTAAATGGAGAAATAAGGAAGATCTGTTTTGATTGTTACAGGATGAAAGGTTAGAGTGTTTATAGCTTATGTCACTTGAAATAAATAAAAATGATTAGTTCACACTGGCCAGAGCAGGTAGAGAAGTTGATAATAAAAATGGGAAAAAAAAAAAAAAAAAAGGTAGCAGGAGCATTTCTATTGCTGCATAACAGTTCTTACTAAGGAAGGACAATTAATAACTTGGGCATGCATTTCACTGATCATAGCAAATTAAAAGCTAAGCTCGTGGGGTTTATTTTTCTTTTTTAACACTGCTATTATTATTTAAGGAATTTCTAGGGGACAGCATAGTGTACTTAGAAAAAACTGGTGTACATTAGAAATATTAAAATATTACATGTTTCCTGACTGTAGATTAGCTACAGGAATGGGTGAGATCAGGATTATAACTTTCATTTCATGTATGAATTACAGTTCTCACAATGGGAAGATTTTCATGAGTTGACTGGAGTGTGTGTGTGCAGAAAATGGGAAATCTGGATACTGGGGGAAAAAAAATGACCATCCTTTTTCTTCAGAAGAAATCTAACTTTCTTAAACAGCAGTATATAGTGCCTATAGAAAAGAATCAGAGCCTGAACTTTGAGTGCTGTTTTTCTTCTTTTAGTATATTAGATAAAATGCAGGCACTTGTGAACAATAGCTAGTGACTTTTCCAACACAGCTCCAGCTGATGTTATTGAAGAGTCTTTTTTTCCCTTTAGGAAACAAATCAGATTCCACTGGCCATAGGAGGAAAGGAGCAAACATGTTTAAATTAATCCAGCTGATGATTATTCTCTTAGTCAGCTAGCAAGAAATTTGTGTTCAGTGAGAATTTAAGAACCAGCTAGCAATTAAAAATAATTCTGAGAACAGAAAGGGGATGGAAGAGGTGAAAACTAATACACTATAATAAAGGGGTTATTGCTGTATGGAGCTTCACTGTGTTTGAAGTATTCTCCGCAGTTTAGATTTGGCTGAGAATTCTCTTTGTTTTGGCAGAATTAACCTATGCCATAAATCACAAGCAGATGGGTAACTGTGGAGAGATGCAAGTTGAGCGAAGCATGGTGCTGAGATAAAACAGGTGGCTTTGTATAGGAGCGAGGAGCACCGAGATCTGACCGAAGGATGAGGTTGGTTGAAGGTATTTGCTATCAAATCCATGAGGAGGAGACGAGAGAAGGCGAGCACAGCTCAAAGAGCACTTTAAAAGCAGAGTACCTGACTAAAATATCGAGTTGGAGAGGGAAATCTAAAATGTGAAGTAACAAAATAAACACAATGTTAACGTTACAATTGCAAATTGTACATTGCATTTCATATGTTACGGACCTTCTGGGTTAGAGGGGATTTTTGTATCCCCAAACATCAGTTTTAGGGCATGGCCACATATCCCATGACTTTGTACTCGTGTCATAGATGTTTAGGTCATATATAGCATTTAAAACAATATTGTACTTTTTTTCCTCTCATTAGTGAGATTTCCTGGGGAAAAAATACCTAGAGTTGAATCTGCGTTATAAATAACTACTGATAGTTTTGCAAACCTGCTTAATATTCATAAGAGAAATCTCCTATAAAGTGATTGTCTAATTAAAGATCTACTTTTATCAATCGTGCTTTATAATCCACTTGAGCTTCCAGAGTTTCAATCAAGCACTTGAATTTTAAAACTCATGGATTATTGCTTTGAGCACTGAGGATCAAAGCAGTAAATCTCATGGCACTTACTTGTCTCTCATATTGTCTACAAACAGAATTTTAGTTCCTCATTTAAATTAGCCACTTCTCTTAGAGATTACTCCTCCTGTGGCTTCTCTTGAGGGGCAGGACATTCAAAGGAGAATGCACTTTAAACACCTCATTTTGTAATTAAGGCCATCGGCAGTAACCACTGGAAGACTGATTCCCTTGTAGTCTGCAAATATATGGAATGCTGTATAGTTACAAGTGGCTCTGAACAGTGTAATGTGTACACCTTGATGTTTTATAGTGACTGTTTAGTTGAAATTTAATAGGGTTGTTAGGCAGCTTATACGTAGTTTTGTATGGAAAGACTGAAGACAGGGCTGGGTTTGACCTGCTCCCATGGCAATGGGCAAAGGGCTCTGCAATTCTGTAAGAACAGAGGAAGCACAAAAATGTGGATTTTTCTCTAGTAATCCTCCAGCATCCATCTGTTTTCAGCTCAGATGTGGTTTCTTATGTATTCAGTGACTTTTTTTTTTTTTTTTAATGGATGGATGGATGTCTACTCTGTTACCTTGACTATCCTTTGGATGAATGTCTTAGCACCCTTTTGGAAGAGGTGTCACAGTCCTCCTACCTCATGCATGAAGAATAAGTTCTCTTGATTTGTCTTGAACCTGACTTCTACTTCCTTCACTGTATGCCACCTCATTTTTTTTTGTTGGAGAAGATGCTGAAGAGCTTCATGCCATTCATGATTTGCAGACCACTACTGTGGTAGCCATAACTGTTTTTTCTCCGGTACACAGCAAGGCAGCATTGCCTGTTAAAGGCACTTAACAGGATCGTGATTCTAGGAACTATGGCTGAAGGCAAGTGGCATTTGTCAGTTTTAGGAAGGACTTCAATTTGTTTGGACCTGGCTCTTCTGGCTGCTGACACTTAATAGAGAGATCCCGTAATCCTTCAAAAGTTCATTTGCAACCTCAAAGCTAGATCGAGTGTAACCAAAGCCAAAAAGGAGGAGCTCGTGAGGAGAGTGGCAAGAGGAAAGCAAGTTCAATGGAAAGATTCAAAAGTGGAATTTATTATTGCATGGGAAATTTACCGTGCAACTATTCCAAAAGACATATATCTAACACCCAGATGAACTTATGTAATTGTACAAATCTGGGATACAGGGCATGCCACTGGGCTAAGCTGTGAGGTTCCAGTATGACTCCTGTTCCTACATCTATTACAGTCTTAATATATGAATCTAGCCAAATCCATCTAAATATGAAATATACTTCAAAACTGAGTTTGTATGCCAAGCTGCTCTACCTAAATAGGAATAGGCAAATGGGAAAGAACAGGATATTTAAAATCGAGCTATTTGTAAAATAGAAATAGCTAAAGGTAATGCAAGAGAACTAGAGAGTCCTGTGGAAAAATTCACTTTACTTTACTTTTTCTTTTCTGTTTTTTAATTCCAGCTTCCAAGTAGGTAGGTCAGAAGAAAACCTATGTGATTGCCAGGTCTGTTTAAAGTCCCCAGAGCATGTTTTGGTGCCATCAGGTCATTATCTCTAATAGAAAACTGTTCTGGTGGACAGTGGAACTGTACTTCAATCCCTCACTGGTATTTTTGGAGAGGGAGACTGGCAGCATTTGGGAAGCCTGCTGGTGCCTTCAGAAAGATGCTGTGGAAGTGCAAAAAAGTCAGCTGAAATGTTTGTCTAGATAAGACTCTGCTGCCATACACAGTGAACTTGACTGTTAACTTGTAAATCGTTCTCATTATTTGTTCTGTGCCTGGATTATTAACTTTTTTCCTCTCCTTAGAAGTCAAATATAACTCTAAATTTCAAATTCTTATAATTGGATTTTTGCATTTTTAAGCTACCAATGCATGTAGTCTTTAAAGGATTTTTAGTGTTTGCGATGCAGAGCTCAGCTAACTCTATCAGAAGCATTTTATAGTGACTAAAACTTCATGACATGTCAAGAACAAGAGAAAAGTAATTAAGTAAACAAAATGTCAATTGTTGCTTTAGATGGAAAATCAATCCTCTTTGCAGGAGAACTTTTCCAAATTCTGGCCTTTGAAATATTGGGCAATTATCAGTTTTGTTATCCTGATTTAGGCCATTGCCTTAGGGAAGTCAATAAGTCAAATCTGGCTACTCGTTTCAGTGGCATGCCTAACTGAAGTGGAAGAGAGCCTGTTCATTTCTATTATCAATCAAAAAAACTGTTGTTGTGGAGGAGCTCTGTCCATTAAATGGCTGAAGGAATAACAAGACAGAAAGTGCATGGGCCCTGAACCCTTTTCCCCTGGCAGTTCTGCTCAGCAGCTGCAGATAGCACTTGACCATCAAGCAGAAATAGCAGTTCTGTAGGTTGGCCAAATAGCTAATATGCAAACATCAACCAAAACTAAGTCTCTAGAATATCTTTAGAGTAACCATTTTTGCTCTGGTTATCCTTCCTGATGAAAAATGCTCCTTCAGACTGCAGTGCATACCACAAGAGATCAGTCTTGGCTCTTACTATGGGGCTGGTCAGTAGAAGACCATTATCCCCCCTCTTGCTATACACAGTGGGAGTGCCAGTACAGTTATCAGCTGGTCCTTACTGATTTTGGGGATCCCTGTGGTTATGTCTGTCCCTATTTGGCAATTCAGAAATTCCACTTTTCTTTCCTCTATATGCAGGTCAATCTAATGTCCAATTCTTAATTGAAAATCCTGACTATGATTGATCAATGTCACAGGGATAACGCTAATTAAGGATGACCTGGTCTCCCCATAATTCACGGTGCTGGAAATTATAAATAGAGCCTCTGTAGGAGCTCAGGTCTCTGCTGTCAGAAAAATGTTACCCCAGCTGCTCTCCTTGCTGCCAAACAGAAGGGAGCTGACTGAGGACATTGTGTCCCAGAACTGTTCTGCTGCCTGAAAGCTAAGTCATGAAAGCTGTTCTAAAAGCCAAATGTGGCAGTTTTTAATAAATTCAGGGAACAAGCTGTGTGGAATAATAAAAATATTTAGCCTGCTAGTGAAGAGTGCTTAACTCTAGTAATTACTTGCTTGATTTCCCTCCCTGTTTCTGAACATAATGTATCTGTGTACAAAATTCCTGGTAGATGGGGCCAGAGCAAGGCCAGATGATGGGGTTCCCCTGCAAGAAGGGTGCCTGGCAGGGAAATATGTTGTGCAGCTGCTGCTTGAGATCCGGACCTGGACATTCACTGTGGCAGGCTGAGCACACAGCCATGATGGAGCTCGGCAGGCGGCCAAGGGGCCGCTTCCCCCAAGTGCCCAGAGCTTTAAATATCCCATGGCATGCCTGGTCGCAGCACACTGATTTGCGCAGCCCAGTTGGGTGATGTCCCTTCTTGCTTCAGTGAAAGTGAAGGCAGATGGCCGAGCAGGAGGAACGGGCGTTCATGAGCCATCCTGTAAATCCTGTCCCACCTACCTTTATGCCATGAGAGAAAAAAAGCAGGGGCTCATCAAGTATCTATTACTTCCAGTACATAAGAAAGATACATTATGCACACAGTGAGCACTGCTCTACCTATGTTTTAAATGTTGCTTATGAGCACAGGTGCCCATAAGTACACACACTGTTATCGAGAGTAAAAATATTGAATTTTCACAGAAACATTGACCTGAGTAATGATGGAAATTTGAAGTAGAAAGCTCTGAAGTGCTCTTACAGCAGCCAGTTAATCTATCTAAAGTAATGATAAAACCTTTAAACTAGTGTATTGTAATTACAGCAATAAGTAATTAGTATATTTAAAGGGCAGAAACAGTGCTGTGCCTGAATTCAGTGGAGGGTAGCCAGGCAACAATATAAAGTGGCATTTAGTGAGGCAAATGTGAGGAAATATACTTTTTCCTGAAATATAATTATTTTTAGATGGATAAAATGTCCAGGTGCTTTTATTAAGAGACTGGCAGGCTCTTAAAAGCTGGAAGTGTCTGAAAGATAGACTTTAAAATATATGCAGCATACACTGGATACATGAACTGGGTATCTGCCCTTCTAAAAGGCTTCCAAGTGTCATAAATAGTTGGCTAAGGCAAAGCCAAAGTGGCTGGGTAGTTATTGAAATCAGGGGATGAAAGAGCTTCTTGGAGACAGGGTAGACATGTACAGTGATTTCTAGCAGGATGTTACTGAATAACCGGTGGTGCCCTTGTATGTTCTCGACAGCCTTTCAGTTGTCTACACTATACGTGCTTGTTCCTAAGCAATCTTATGGGGGGGGGGGGGGACGCAAACCCCGCACCCCCAGCATGATTAGTTGCTTTTGAGAGGAAACTAGGGATAATTCAATGAGGGAACTGTCTCCCATAGGAAGATGGACGTGTCTGTGTCACCTCTGACACTGTTGCCAGAGGCCACCTTGGCACCTCTTCTGCCGTCGAGCATGTGCTTACCCTCAGCGCCGTGCCCAGCAGTATGCTGATGGCCTGGCATCATACCATCAAGACCTCATTCCTTGGGACTGCAGCACTGTCCTATCTTATTTTAGAATTTTTGAACTGAGAAAGCAAAAAAAAATAACAAGGATGTCTCAGAGGTAATTATTGTTAGCTTTGTTAGTGGAGTTAGAGGAGACAAGGGCAATGATGGGTTGCAGCCAGTGTGGTGAGGACACTACCAATGAGCCAGGCAGCAGTAAGTCTCTTGGGAACCAGAGACTGATCTCTGGGAGGGATGATTTTTGTACTGTAGACTTATAGTAATTGGGTTTCTTTTAAATATTGATTTGTTTTTATACACAAATTTAAATCATTAATGGAGGTTTTGGTGATCTTTGACTTTATTGGTTCAAGAGTAATATGTGAAAGAAATAAAAATCCATTGCTCTTTTATAGCACCTTTCATGTGGTAGTTTTAAAGATGCTTATAAAGCATCAGTTAGACCTCAGAATCTCTTTTGCAGATAGTATGATATCACCTCCTATTCAGAAAGCAAGAAAAAACATATGATTCCAGTTTTCAAACCCACATATCTACAGTTAGACTCCTATAGTGCAAACTGAGGGTGCTGAACACTGAAAACAGAGGTGACTTGCCTATTGTTTCACTACTGAAAAAAAATCAGAGCTTGAACAGTGGTGCCCCAACTTCAGATCTCCTGCTGTAGATGCAAGACCAGAGTTACTTACATTACATAAATTAAATCTGACATACATTGCTGCAGTTGTACTACAAAAAGGGACTTAAAGAAGGTTAAGCACTAGTTCTTGGTATAAAAATAGGCAAAATCACTTTGGAAAAAGTGATGATAGGGAAGATATTTGAGTAATTAATTCTCTTATACAGAAGGGATGTATCTGATTTATCCATTTTGATATTTTCCATAAGAGTTTTGTTTTAGAAACCTTCTTTTTAATTCCTGATTTGTACTAAATGTCAAACGCTATATCTTTGGATTCACAGTCTTGCAGAAAGTGATTCCAGTCTGTAACTTGCTGTAAAAGAAAATACATAAGCATATGGCCAAGAACACTGAAAAACAATTTTTTCCAAAGCACCTAGCTCTCAGAAGATAATAGAATTTTTTTGACTGAATTTTGCTTTTTTCTGAAAATTTGTCTTTCAAATACACACGCACCCGTGCGCACATTCTGAGCATCATTTCATAGCAATAATTACTGCATGAGATTGCCCTTCTTATTCCAGAGATATTGTATTTACAAGTACCTGATTTTTATTTTAAATGTATTTGTTTTTTTCATCATGTGTTCATGCTGTGAGGTGGGAAAGAGTATAGGGTGAAAAGAAACTAAAATAACATCATTTTGAGAACTTAAACCAGTTATGGATAACTTTCATTACAGTATCAGACAATACTCTTCATGGTTACATACCACAATGAAATCTGAAAGACCACTCCTGTGTTACCTGCTGGGAAGCTACTTCAGGAAAGGAGTGATTTGAAATATTTAGGAACTAAATACTGTGCATGGTGTATAAGGATTGGAATAATGGCTGGATCCTTGGTTATTCAGAAAGGAAACTTTTTTTTCCAAAAAATATCGTATTAAAATATAGTAAAAGCAGGTCACACAAAGATGGAATGAATATAGGAACAAAGACAAGGCAAATCATGGACTTCTGTGATGCCCTTAGATGCAAATCATACTGGCAATGTGTACGTTAGCAAGTAGTAGGGACAAAAGAGAAGTGATTTGCAGAGAATCAGCTGGAGCTGAGGGCCTCACCTCTGCACTGAATTCATTGCAGAGAGTTTTTACTTTGCCTTGCTCTAGCCTGGTTCAATGAATGCTCATGAGGAGCTGGGGCACCCTGGGTGAACACAGCAGCACACCTGCCAGTTTAGCTCATCTGAAAGGGATCCAGTCTGGGTGCTCTGAGACTGAGCTATGGGGAAAACCAAAGCAAAGGAAGTGGGTAAAAATAAGAAATTTGCTTCCATGTGCAACCCTGATCTGAATTACAATGCTAATGTAAGTGTTTTTATTATGCCCATGTAACTACTTCTGCTGAGAGTGGGATGAAATTTCCTGTGCATGCTGTATAAAAATTGGAATAAGGGTCTGATGCTTGGTTAGTCAGAGAGGAAACGGTTTTTCAAAAAGAAAGCAAACCTGGTTGAGTCATCACCTCTGGGAACAGAAGGATAGTGAAGCAGAAGGAAAGGATAAAGCATGGAGTAATGTGGAATTAATGGAGACCATTGATGTGTTTCACTTTTATGATCTTGCCATTTCAGCAAAAGTTTAGAAAGGTGATGTGATAATTTTTATTCTGTTCAAATCCTTAAAAAGAAGGAGAAGTCCAAATCCATGTTTTTCACTACCAATATATCCAATAGGCTCAAAGTGATGGAGGTGGGAGAGAGCTGTAGGTCTGCTTGTTGACCATTGATCCTAGATGCTGCCAAGAACCTTGTGAATTAGAACTTTCCCTATGGTAGGTTTTTAGTTTTAAATCGTGTTCAACAAAATTAAGCTTTGAGAATTTTTCCTAGAATCTTTACAGATATTATTGTTGGATATATGTTTTTTGTTTAGTGTTGTTGTGTTCTAATACTTTGGTTTCCATTGTACAGGAGGTGCAAAAGTGTGATCTTCCTAGTCTTTTCAGGTTTAAGTTCTACTCAGAAATTAACTGTTGATTTCAAGATTCAAAACTTTCAATACTTTTAAGAATCCGTAGTGCACTTAAAGAATACAAAGAATATGAATTGAAATTCAGCTGTAACTCATAGCCAAGCATATTATATAACATGCTTTTAAAGATAAAGGTTAATTGAAAACCATGTCGGCCAAATTGTTGCTCTGAACATTAACAATGTGTGTATCACAAGCAGCCATCGGATTATGAACAGGTTCTGTCCAAGCTCTGCAAACGTGCAATGACGGGAGGACAGCATTAACGGAGCCCCGTATGCTGCCAGGTTCACATTCGTTCTGTTAAGGCAAGGCTTATTTAAATGCTTACCTTTCTGAGTGCAGCTCCCTTGCCTTGCTGGTGTGTGGTGGGCAGGCAGGCCACGCAGCAGTCGGGCAGGAGGGGTGCTCGCGCTGTGCCTTGAGGTGTCTTTGAGCTGGTAATAAGCCATAGTGAGATCAGGGCTGCCTTCATCTTAATAATTCATTTGGAGAATTGTCTTTGCTCCTGCCGAAGCCTGTGACAAAGCTCCTTTTATCCACAGTGGCTGCTGGGTAACTTGGAGTGTTGTGTCTCAACAGAAAGGATGCTAGATATACTATCTTTTCTGATTAAATTCCTTCCATTTGCAATACGCCCAGCTAGTCTCAGCTTTCTTGCATGTAGACACTTCTATTCATTGAGTTTCACTAATGGAGATAGGTGTTGGATAAAAGGGGAAGGAAACAAAAATAGAAATCATCATCTGCTGAATATTTTGAGGGGTATGCATGTGCATATATGAAATACTAGGTACAATTTTGACCCAATCCTATAAAGTTTTGAACCCTTACTTCCTCACGTCAATCCACTGATTTCTCTAGGACTTGTTATTGAAGCACAGGGACCCATGTCTCTGTGGAATTGATTTTATTCATAAATTTTTATTTATCTATTTATATTTTATTTATTTATATCAGATGTAATTGATGGCATCCATATAGTGCAGAATCCAGCGTGAGGCCAAATTTCCTGCCAGTCCACACCAGCTATGTGCTGGAGTATCAGTGGGCTCTAGCTAATGGGGCAGCTGAACTGGTGTCAGAGGAGAACTTGATGAAGTTCCCTAAATTTAAGGTTATGCTCAGGGATGACTCTGTCTCAGCAGGCATGCTGGGTCCTTTCCCTGAAATCTCACCTACATCAGTGCATGCTGTGACCAACACTTGGCCAAGAAGGCGCTATCCTTACTAAGAGGGTTTTCTTACCAGCAGGACCTGGATAGAGAGCTCAGGGTAGGCAGAGTGACTGTGAAGTTCCCAGTCTTAGGAACGACTGGTGCTTCAGCGCACCATAGCTTAGAGTCACCAAAAATACAGGCCTTAAAATCAAGGCAGAAGTGAAGGCTGTGTGTACCTTATTACAACCCATGATACACAACTTGTGAAAACATTCTAGTTCGCATGTGCTGTGTGTAACGTTCATTTACAGCTATTCATACGGCAGAAGGAAGTCATATTTTAAGATACAAGCACAAGTGAGCGGAGTTAAAGAGGAGATTTTGTGTTTGATCTGTACTTTTCTGTGCTTCTGAGTACTCTGTTTCCCATTCTTAATATTACAATAACACAAGATTCTTTCAAATGGAGTATAATTAAAATGTGAAGTCACTAACTGGCCTGATAATTGTTGATGAGCTTATTCTGTGATAAAGAATAAAAGATGAGAGACTTGGCATTTGTCTTGTTTGTTGTAAAATATACACATAAGTATGCTCTACGGCTGGCATGTTTGATTTCCTGTGTTAAAAATTCTTTTATTTGCAACCCATTATTATGGACAAATAAAGTCCAGTTTTATTTTCACTTAGTGAAAATCCATTCCATTTATATTCTGGATATATGTATACAAAATTTGAAAAAATCTTATCATATTGATTGAATATCAGCCAGTTTCCAATTTCAGTTTTTTATTTTTTGAGCCTTTTTTACATAATCTTAGCACACTAGTATTTCAGGATCTTTACATTCTTATTGTCAATGTTATTTTTATGTTGCAAAGAAATCATTTATCTATTTTGTACCTGCAGTACTTTTTATGGAAACTCTCTTTCTCCCTGACTATTAAAAACAAATCAATAAAAAGTGAAAGCTTAAAAATATTCCCAAGCTGCAAGTAAAACAAATGAGATTTTTTAAGTGCTGAGCTGACATCCCTTCCCACCACACTTTTGAATGAGATATAAAACTGAGGTCTTGACCACTTGTAGTCATTTAACAGATCTCATGGTACTTTTTTCAAGAGTAGAGGTGAAAGCTGCAATGCCATGGCTTAATTTCAATCAGATAATTACAGTCTACCTGCTTAAAAATTCCTCACTGGTTTCTGTTAGAAAGGATATTCTTCATTTTTCTCTGAACTGTTGTGTTGTGCATTGCTAAAAGACTTTTGCCCTTTGTCCTGGTAGAAATGCTTATTCCAGGACATTTTGGTAATGAATAAGGTGATCCTTATGTTTCTAATTTGCAATAAAATTTCCTAAAGCTTCTCCAGTGCTGCAGGAGTTGGGGAGAAATAGCAGTGCTTCAATTCCTGCTCCCCCTGCCCTTCATACACCTACACACAGCACAGTACACCTCATCGTCATGTGATTTGGAAGAGTAAGTTAAAAGTAGCAGATGAAACATAATCATTATAAAATTCTCCTGGAATTGTATTTGGCTTATGGTTAGTATTTGTAGGGCAGGCATATACACTACAGCAGCTACACATAATTATAATGCAATCTAATTTATGCTTACAGGGCTAAAGTGAAATTACCTTAATTCTTTAGTCCCATCTGACAACACTCTTCTAAATATGTTGATGCTGTAGCTCACGTATGTAAAGCACAATTCTGCTTAAGGTTCCTGAGAGCTTTGTAAACATGATTCCAATGAAAATATAGCTTAACTAAAGCCTGAGGACTGTGGGAGACCCCTAATGCAACAAGAATATCAATATTTCTAAACAGGGCTGCACTGTGTGAAGATGATGTTTTGTGAGCTGAACAAAGGAGTGGTGGAGATTTAATCCAGTGTCAACTTTGCCCAAACAAGGTAACTTGAAAAAGTTAGAAGTTATCTACACAATTTGGTGTTCTGAATCATCCTCTGTAAAGCTTTGCACTATTAATAGCAAAGGCATTTTAAGATTAATAATCTCCCAATTTAAATATCTAAAGCGCTGTTGCATGTTATAGTCTGGGCTATTTTAAAAGCTCACCTAAGTGGATAATGCCTGTTTTCCTCCCTTCTCTACAACCCCTGCACCCAGGCATGTTTCTGCTCCTTACCTTGTAATCTCCGTAGCACTTATCTGACCGATACTATATTTTTATGATGCAGAAAAGCCATGCAAGCCTGGACCATCCAGCCCTGGATTCTTCCTCTGACCGTGGGCGAAAGTGGGTGCTCAGAGACTGAGAGAATAACCAGATAGTTATACCCCTCCCAAACATGCTCCAGCACCTTGCAACTCAGACTTTCTAAGCCAGAAGAGGCATCTAGTTACATGATAACACTCAAAGGATTTTTTCAGCAGAGAAACCGTCAAGGAAGACTTATCCAGTCTTCCCTTGAAACCTCATAAACTTTTAAAATTCATAGCACCTGGTGGAAGGGACAGCTTGACTACATATTGTGACAAACCACTTCCTTTTGTTTGTTTTGAACCTGCCACCTGGTGGAGACCACGTAATACCCTCTAGTCCTTGTCCTGGCAGAGGCAGTGCACAGCTGATCTCCTGTCATCCTCTCTGACACTCACATCTACACCTAGCACCATCTTATCTCCCCTAACTCATCTCTTTTCCAAGCTGTGAAGTCCTAACCTTGGTCATTCCTTGGACACAAATTGGTCCATATTTTTGATCCTCCTTGCTCTTCTCTGAACTTTTTACGAATCTACTGGATCATTCTTGAGATGGGAGAGCCAGAGCACATCAGTGGTTTATCGAGTGGTCCGAAGGTTTCTGTTTTGTTCTCTCTTCTTTTCTTATAATTGCTAAGACTTGATTTGCTCTTTGACTGCTATTGAGCTCCATGCTAATGTTTCCTGGAGTTATCTATCATAATCCCGACTGCTTTCCTGGTAAAGGTCAACTCAAAGTCCATTATTTTATTTCTGAAGTTAGGACTGCTTTTTTACTATGCGAACCATACATTATTCTACACTGAATTTTATCTGCCTTTTGACACAAAGCTTCTCAGTATCATAAACTCTTTTTAGAATTCTTTGCAGTCAGCTTTAATCTTTTCTACTCTGAATAACTTTTTACCATCAGCAAATTTTGTCACCTTGCTATTCGGTGCAGAACAGCTTAAAACCCCACTAGAGATCACTCTCGATTGAGAAAATTATCTTATCCCCAGTTTCCTACCTTTTCACTAATTATTTAACTTTTTAATGCAATGGTTGCTTACATATCTCTAGTGCTTATGGTAAGGGACTTTGGGAGTCATCTGGAAGTCTAAATAGATTGTGTCAATTAGATTTGCCTATGCAAAATCCTTATGACTCCTTCAAAGAACTTCAGGTTTGTGAAGCATGACTTTTCTTACTAGTGCTGGTGACATTTATCTGAGCGCTTCAATTCATCATATGGATTCAAGATGGTGCAACTGATTAAAAAGCTAAAAACAGAGCCAAGAAAGTGCAGTGTAGTATTTTGTTGGGTTAGCAAGTTGAGCAACTTATCTCCTGATCAGATGAGCACTAGGGCATCATGCCAAAGCATTCAGAGGAAAGGGAGAGGGAGTGTGATCTCTCCTTTGGCAGCAGTGAGCTGGTGCTTCAGCAAGAGCATGAAAGCACCTGTGAAGTGATGATATGAATCCACACACAGCAGTTGCAGCTTCTTCTTTATCACAGGCATGGCAACGGCACAGAGGAAACAGGGTGTTGATGTATTAGACCTGGCAGGTCTAGGAGGGCCAGGCTGTACCAGGACAGCTGTTGCTTCCCACCATCTTCTTCCTGCAGAAGGGGACCAGTGCAGTTGTGCAGTTGCCTTTTTTTTTTTTTTTTTGAAATGAAAAGCAGTGGTTTTAATCTAAATGGGTGGTGTGCTCTCAAAATTATGACATTTTAAAAAAAGGAAAAAAATACAAGTCTGTGGTTTTTTTCCACACTTATTCAGAGGAATTACTGGGTCTGAGAAACATCATGTGGCCTGTTGTATATGGTGGTGTGTAAACCACATATTTCTGTAGCCTCTTTTCAATCTTACCTGCACAACTGCTTGTAGGTGTGAGGTCCCAGGCCTTTTCTTCTCACCAGCTTCCTTTCTGCAAAGGAAGGTCTACTGCGAAGTGTTCTACTGTCTTGCAGGTCCCCTTTAACAAGACAGTGACATCATATTAATCTGTTGTGGGACTACACACTTACAAGAATTTTTTTGAAGAGAGCAGTTCCTGCAAGGACCTGGTAAGGTTTAACTTCTTTTTGGACCAAAGTAATAGACATAGTTTCTAGGTGCACCCAAGTGATTCCATTTAACTCCTCTGACATATCCAATTATTTAAGGCTCCTTAAAACTTCTAATTGAATTTTAAGAGTAAAAATGATTTAATTGTATTTTAAACCCTTCAAAGGAAAAAAAAGAATACATTAAGTTGTTTTAAAAACTGACTCATAACTATGTTACTACCGTAACATAGAGTGACAGTTCTGTCCATTGGTAAAAAATATAGGGAAAAAGAGAAAAGTCATCCTTGCTTACTCAAATGTCCTACTAAATTCAAAATAACAAATTAAAATGTAAATTAAAGTCTCTCAATTTTTGCAGATACAGAAATTCTGTGAAGATAAACTTCAAAGGTTCATGATGACTGCTTCATTTTCTCCTAAGGAGCTTATGAACACCATTATAATGCGTGGGTGTAAGATAAAAAAATATGTACTGGCTTTACCAGGCTATTATACTTCTATTTTTGCTTAAGTCAAACACCTAAGTAAATTTAGAGAAGTCAGACTTCTTTCAACTGCTCTTGTGTTCAAAAAGTAGGTTGGAGGTGTTTAATAGGTAGAACCAAATTATTTTTAATATATATTAAATATATATAATTAAAAATATATTAAAAATGAATTAAATATATAATTTCCATTTTTCATAACTATACACCATGCAATCCTCTGAATACTTTTTCTGTTATTTTTCCTAGATCTGTTAAGTAAACTTAAATTAAAATCGGTTTACAAAAAAAAAAACTTGTTTGCATGTTTGATTATTTTTAACTATTTATAGAAAAAAGTCATTCTTTAAATCATCTACAAAGTCAAAACATGTGGTAAATTAATTATAAGCTAGATTTGAAAGCAAACATAATTAGGCATAAATACTTAAACCAAAGAATTGGCTGTTGCCTTCTCATTTCACTTTTTACCTAAATAAGTTTGCTGTTTTGAATATAGTCAGAATTTCCTGCAAGGTGGCTGAAGACAGATGTGCACCATTGCCTCCCTCTTGTGTACTGGAGGAGAGAAACTGGCTATATACTAAACCTGGTGGCCTTCTCCTAGTCCATTCAGGTAGCCAGTGTTTAAAAAAAAGATCATTCCCTTTCATGGAAATTGCCATTTTCCCCATCAACAGCTTGATAAGAAGTTATCTTGTGCTGTGACTCCCTACCTTATTCTCTGGTTTGTCTGGTCTGCTCATCTATTTTAAATGGAATAAATGGCATGAAGATGTCACTATTCTGGGGGCTTGCCAGTTTCCTCACTGGTAAGCCTAGCAGAACCCATGAAACTGCATTTTAATAGTGCCATGGCCTACACATGTTGATCTCTGTAGATTTAAATTTGCTTTTGAAGTCAATGAGAACACCAGAAAAAGCTAATAAGTGATTATTTTCACTCTTTTGTCATACCAAAACTAACTTGGTGTGTACTTTCCAATTGCCTACCAATTGACGGGCGCTCTTGGGTGCAATAATAAACTACAAACATTAACAGCTCTTGTTCTGTAGAATATTTTTTCATTGATAACCTGTTTTTTGACCATCTTTCAAATGGTTTTGTTGAATATGATGAGGACTGGTCGTAGTACCTTTCTAATATTGCGCTTTTTCTGTGCTACTGGAAGGCAGCTGGATGAAATTGGCTGTTGCCCTCATGACACAGTGATAAATGTGGCAGTAGAAGGGCTGGTGGCTTTTCCCTGAAGTTCATGTAGTTTGAGCCATTGGATTTGCTCAAGTTGTACCATAAATATTTTCCACTTGCCCGGCTGCCTCTGTTGCTGCTCTGCTGCCTCTGTCATTACTTTGTGTATTGCTGCTCTTGCTTCCTGAGACGCTTGTGGCACTGGGACAAAAAGTTTGGCCTCCGTTCACGTCCTGTATGTTATTGTACTTCCTTCCATCTTGTTTGTGGTCTCTGCATCGTCGGTACCAGAGTGTCTATGTTTTGTTTAATCTATGTCTATCTTACTGGCTTTATTCCATTTGAGCTTGCATATTTGTGCTCTGCTAATGGCTACCAGATGTCCTTTCCCTCAACAATTCCACACATAAGGTAGAATCCCACATTTTACAGATGGTTCCCTCTCTGTTTAGAGCATCTCCGGCCTCTCCAATATCGCACTTGTATGTCAGAGGTCTCAGTTCTGTAATACTGCAATAATAGAATTTGTTCTTTTTTTCAGTTTCTTTGGTTCAAGTATCACTCCACCTCCACAGGCACACACACCTTAATTAAGCTTATCTCTGCAGATATATCCTGTCACTGTTCTCATCAGACTTCTTTCTCATCTCTTCCAGTATTTTGTTTTTGTTGGTATTAGTTTGGCAACAGATGGCATGTCCATGCTATATACAGTGCCACGTGATGCAGAGATTCCTAATACTAGCACTGACTAAATCACTCTGGAACTGGAGTTAGTTTAGTGCTGCATTCAAACCAGCTAATCCTACTGAGAGTCAAGAGTTATTCTTTTTAGGAAAGGGACCACAGTACCCTAACTTTTTTTTCTTGCTTAGAATATGGGTTATGTTCTCCCTACTTCTGAAAGCCAACACAAAATTCATATACATCCCTGCTCTGAGGTTTATGTGACACATGGAGCTTACATTCACTTTCTCAAAAGAGATTAAATTTCTCTCATGAACTAATGTTTCAGGGTAAATAAGAAGATTACATAATATTGTGTCACTTAAAATGAAAAGTTATTAGAGCACCTGAACTAAATAACACTGCTGAGGACTCACTAAACATAAAAATTTCTCTTGTTAAAACTAAATCACAATTTTCATATTTTAGAAAGAATTTATTAAAACTTGTCTTATCTACTTAATTAAAGGGAAGTGTCCCTATATAGAGACAGACAAACAAATTAACATAATATGCCTCAGCTTCTCCTGAGGAATGTAATGCACTTGTCTTTAGAACACTAATTGCTGCAGTTAGGGTGTTGTTAAAAATGAATTGATATTTGCTAAGAGTACAGATCTGGCAGATGCAGAAAAAATGAGTAACTAGAATAGCATTCTGATACTCAGATGAAACAAGGTATTTAAATGTTAATGCAGTATTATTCTAATAAGAGGAAAAATATTAATTAGCAAATTAATCTCAGTGTATTGCTGTCTTTCATGGGATTGTGGTGCTTTGATAATCTGTCATATTACAGAAAGATTCAAAGTAAAAGTTCTTTCTTTTATAGAGAACTGTTGCAAAATGTATAGTAACATGGAAGATTAGTTCCTGCCTGCACAATTAGGCAATGTATGGCTTAATGCAGTTCATGCACATACATAATAAATTGGAGTTTATTATAATATGCATGCAGCCATCTTTAATATGCTGATTAGCAACATAATGCAGTCAAACACAATCATATATTTATATATTGTTGAGTGCAAATTAAGTCAATGTGTTCCTACGCTTTGTATTAATTGTATTAAAAAGGCAAGCTGTATGGAGACTGAAGAACTAACTGACACTCATTCATTAATCCTCCCTTACATTGACAAATAAATATTTCACAGTCTTCAGATGTCCCTGAGACTAAGTGAGGCACATGTCTCAACACAAAGCAGTGTATTAATGGGATGTATTAATGGTTTTGAAAATAATTTGTAGCAATCAGTAAGACTCAGGTAACTGTTGAAATGATTTTTCCTAAGTCTCTGGTGGGAAGCCACAAATCTGTCAGCTGGGACACAGAAAATAAGAGAAGTCTTGCAAAAGACTGGAAGCAATCATTTGCCTAGATGTTGTTACTGCATGTTCTGGCTTGGTGCGTTCATCCTTTTGGTCATTCTCACCTCCCTTTTATTGGGAAGGGAAGGACTGGCCCAAGTCATTCAGCCAGAGAGGTGTTAGAAGAAATCCCCGGCTCCTGGGAGACAGACTAGATTATGTTCTATTTCTGGCTGGTGGGACTTGCTTCCAGTTCCTGGATTCCTAAGTACGTCCCAGAAAATAAGTTCCATCAGATGGTTTACATATATCTCTCTATTCTGATTGAAGGAGTTTATACCCTTGCCTCACTTGTCTTGATGACGTTTACTTGTCCCAAGTACTTGACAAATACTGCAGTATAAAATTGAGAAGTCTATTTCATATGGCTTATCAGCAGGTTCCTTACTAGCTATATTGATGTCCCTCAGCTAGACTTCTTTCGTGTGCCATAGATGCGAGAAGAGCAGATCCAGGATTTCCCATCCTTGCTAAGTGTGCTATCTGGCTGTGAATAGCCTCTCTAGGTCATGACACCGGTGTGGCTGACGGCTCTTCTTGAAATGTGTTGATTTAGTCAAAAAAAAAAAAAAAAAGTCTAGGTCTGTAGAAAAAGACATCTTTGTTACTTGGAAGGTGCTTCTTTTTCTTAATTTGCCTCTAATTAGCTTTGAGCAAGTGAACCATCAGTGTAATTCCTTTCATCGAGGCCTAACTATTAAATTCAATTTGCTAGGACCTTTTTTTTTATATCTTACATGACATATCAGTAATATTAAAGCATCTAGAAATGCGTAGATTTTGTTTGCTATTTTCAAAGTGTTATTAACATATTATTAACAGAGAGAGCAGTCTAGTAAGAAGGACCATTGTTCAGATACATTTGTTTATTATCAAACTGCCCTTTTTCCCAATGAGCGTTAGCTTAGGGCTTAGTATTCACTACATAAAGAAAATTATTTCTCTTCATTAAAACATAACAGTGACATTCTTTGGAAGAATTTTACTGCCTGCTTAATGCTTATTTCCATAGAGGCCCAGTTCTGAAGGGGACTACTCATAGCTATGTAAACTCTACAAGGAGCACATTTTATCTGCATAGTTCATACATTTGTGTAATGTATCTAGGAGCTGGGGGATAGTGCGTCTTTCATTAGCAGGTGGCAGAATGCAGCACAGACATAAGTTTAAAAAGAGGAATAAACATATTTTGCAGCCCATAATGAAAACTACCAGTGGTAGCAAATACATGAATATGATTTCTTTTGTGCTGGGATTCAAGCATTATGCATATGCAAGCGTTACCCGGCAATTAAAAGGCAATTTGAGTGAAGTAACAACATCCTCAACGTCAAGAGAGCCAAGATTCACAGCCATAACTGATGGGCTTCCCTGACTATCATTTCAGGCTAGGTATTTCAGCAAGACACAATTTAAAGGATGGAACCATGTTATATGAGTTATGTAAATGACTTTAAATTATTATTCTGCCATTGATAATACAGCAATTTTAGGAACTTTTAATTTACTCAGTAGAAGAGGTTTTTATGTGGCTTATGGAAATGAATGAGCCACGTATGCTTCTCTTGTGTAAAACAGAATGCTTTGGATTGTGTAATAAGCCTATGTTATTCTAATTTTCTATATGAAAGAACACATATCACGAAAGCATTTTTCTAAATACTAAACTATCTGACCTTGGCATTAGTGGTAAGTGGAGAAGTCTCACTTCAGAAAAATAGGGAGGATTGTTCTGTTTTCTAGCTGGTTTTACGCTGTGCATTCTTCTTCTCCTTGAATAAGGCAATTTTGTCTATATAGTCACTACACCGATTTTATATTTAGAAGCTACATTCATAGCTGTACCTAAATGCTATAAAAATATATTTTTATTTTCTTCCATTAAAACATTGAAATATAAGGGGCTAGATCTTTCAACCTGGTTTAAATTGACAAACTACTGTTCACTCCATGTAAAATCAATCTGTTCTGTAACAGCTGAGGATCTAGTCTCTAACATAAATACAACTAAAGGTTCATGAACTACTATAGAATTCTAATGAGGAAAAAATGAATTAAAATGACATTAAGACTGTCTTTCCTTAAAAGTATTTTAAACTTGAAGTTCTTAAAAAAAGATTAACTACCTCGGATATAAATGTGGATCCTGAAAAATGTCAAGTTACATGAAAAAATATATTAAAAACTGAAATAGGTCACATATATGTGACAATTTTAATTAGTAGAAAACATCTGTCTTCTTAAAACAGTATAAATTTAAGAATTTAACCAAAAAAAATCAATGTTTAATTTAGTAAGTGGTAACACAAAGTATACTCAAGGTGTTTATGGAAATTTTCTATATTTGGGACTCAGGGAAATTGTCATAAATCTATTTAATACAGATGGTTAGAAGGTAGTTTATAATTTATTGCTTATAGAAATGCTTCAAAAGCAGTCTTTAACACTTTTGTAGTATTAGGTAACTCCTTATGGCAGAAGCTAGGAGAACTCCAAAATGGAAAAAAAGTGAAGGAAAATAAGTTGATTAAAAATATCAGAAACATTACAGGATCATGATAATTCAGTATTTGAAATAGGTGAGGGTGCCTTAATGGACTGTGTGGATGGTATTAAATTTCTTCAATGAAATGCTATGCAGAAGTAAAATCCACAAGATGAATGAAGATATGCATTTAAGAGATGTTTTGTATTTTTTTAAAAAATGCAAAAACCAACTTCCTATTTTTTTCCACAACATGCCTGAAATATTTTTACTTTATCTAATAATGTTTTCAAGGTGTGGATGTTTTTTTCCAGATGCATTCTTTCCCCATTTTCCTAATAGCAAAGGAAAATTGGAATGGGGCAGAGCAGGAGTAAAAAGGACACAAGTTATAGATAGATGGATTCAGTTTGTGGGACTGTCATAAAATGAAAAAAGTGAGAATCTTTTGTGAATGTAATTTCTGGAAACACAGTATTAGTCATCATTAAAAGCAAAGCTAAAGACAAAATTTTGACAAGGATGTAATACAAGAAATTAAAAGTGAAAAGGTTCACCTTTTTTTTTTTCATGGTAGGGTCAGGTGAGTTAGAATCAGATGTCTGCTTTAACCTTGAAGGTAAAGAGAAAAAACAAGTAAATATTGAGCGCAGCTGACCTTGACCATAGTGTGTCATTAATCTAACACTGACAGCAAGCAGCATGAAACTAGGAAAGGCACATTGATCTCAATGTTGACCTAAAAGTGACATATACAATGGTGTCTCAATGTACCACTGAGAATGAGGACAATTTTATTGTGGCACTGTGACTTCAATTGTCACTTCCACTTTCCTTTGACTTTTCTGTCCAGAAAAACAGCAAAAACCTGAAGAATTTCCGTAGGAGAAGGTAATGTTTGTGCAATGTGCCATGTCAGCATAACAAGAAAGTGACATTCTATTTTTTTACTCTCCTTTGTCTCCCAAGGAGACTTGACATTGCTTTTTAAGAACAAGTGAAAGGAGGGGAAGGTAATATGATGGCTACAGAGACAGCGCTACCAGACTGCAATTTTGCAATGTGCCTGAACTACTTTATTTCAGTTCTGCATAACGAGTGTAAATCACGTAACAAATTGGTATTCCCTACCAGAGCTGGAAATGATGGAAAATAAATACATAGAAAACCAAAGTGATAAAACAAGAAGGAGGAATTAGTAGATGATTAATGAATCAATATTCAGCCAGAACATCATCATAAAAGCATGGGCCAGTTAATAAAAATCTTTCCTCTTACATCAATAGTAAAGGTATCCCTGTTATGATTATCCATTTAGTCGAGTACTGAAGTGGATAACTGGAGTTACTCACGTAATGACTAGAGTCAACTTCTAAAATTTTTGGAGTGAACAATGAGGACAATAAAGATTCAAAAGTTATTGGGTCATCCATTTTTCTTCTTTTTACAAGGACATAATTAATTCTTTTTATATTCCAGAGTTTTCTTTTATCTATTGTCAAATATAGTATTGATTTTACATGTTATTCTCAAAGTTGGATGAAAACTATGATGTTGGTCATACTGTAATATTTAGATGCTTGAAGTCACTATTTGACGGTGTCGAATATTATTGCTGGCTGCTGTTCTGCAGCAGTTCCAGAGCTGAGTGTTCAGCAGATCTGTTCCCATTTGTCTGGTAGCATAGGCTATTAGAGCTCTTACCTACAAATAATGTCATAAAGATATAAACACTTTAATATTTCAGCATCCTGAAAATTCTGTTCAGTAAATGCTGTTTGGTTGCATGTACACACAAATATTGAATGCAGCTGCTGGAAGGAGAAACTTACCACAACCACAATGAAACCAGAATGGCAATATGAAACTACAATTTTTTGATCAATTTTTTTTCTTGACAGATTAATCGCATAAAATAGTTGTGGACCATATCATCCATTTTGCCTTCCTTGGAGGAGCACAATGACATGGAGATAGTCGTTATAAAAACACCAAAACTGTTACTCATCCTTAAGCTCTAGCTAACTTTAATATCACCTAAATGGAATACAAAATAAAATATTTCTTCTCTAAAGCTATACAGCACTACAAGTCTATGTAATGCACCTTTGGCAAAAACTTAAGCATAAATCATCTTTCCCTCTAACAATCTTCCAGGCATTTCTAGGAAGTACGAGGACTTCAGCTTCTGGATTTGATCAAGGTTTGATACTGGCTGGCTCTCAAGTCTCCAGCTGTCTAGAAGTCAAGTCTTTCTAAAGCAGATTGATTCAATGAGCTCAATAGCAGCATGATCACGGCATGCTCGGGGTGTGAAGTCTGGGATAAAAACACTTCAAAGCAGGCTGTCTTGTAGCATCTTGAGTTTGAGTCTGTGGGAGAAGCAGAAGTCAATGCTGGAGCATTCAGTTTACTGCCCTCTGATAAGCACAGGATTTGCTGCTGATAATCTCTTTTCTCTTCATTAATTACTGTTCTATGTTTCTATTGACATTTCATCTGGCCAATGATAAATATAACAGTAATAATGAATTTGATTGATTGCACAAGATAATTAAATACTCCTTTACAATCTCTTTTGCCTGAAATCCTTGGATCAAAATAACACAGTATCAAGTCTGCTGTGAAAGAACATAAACATTTGCATTAGTATTTTATGTTCTAGTAGCTTGCTACTTTCTTCATGACATTGTATTTATTCTATCTTGATTTCTAGCTCCAAGCATGATGAATGAATATATTCTTAATTTCTCATAAGGGTGGCAAGTACTGTAATAGATAACTTCAAAGCACAATGTAAAGAAAAATGCAATGAGCCATATTTAGGACTCTAACCATTTTCTTCTCAGCAATTTGACTGATGAAAATGGAACGGTATGATCTATCTGATCTGTGCAATTCTTCTTTTTTTTTTTTTACTTGGGAGACTTCAAACAGTGTCTGGGCTTTGAAATGGCATGATCATGACTGAACTACCATTGCCAAGAAGAATTCAATTTTTCCAAGAACACAGTAAAGTAAAATTACCAAGATTATAAATAAGTTATGGTTTATTTGAACCAGCAGAAAGACAGCTACAAACTGACTATTTTAACAGCTTTCTTCTCATTCCTACATGCAGTTTAACATTTGCACATTCCTATTAACTTTCCAATTTGTTTCTGAAGACAGTATTATGCATGGTCTAGTAGAAATAAGGTTGATTTTTTTCCAGGAAGACTGGTAGAGAAAAATTGTTGAGCAGACACCAGCTAGTGTTTTGGACATTATTTTAGATCAGTATTTTCACTTAGGGAGTAGGGAAAATTTAATTCAAAATCAGTATAGTTTCTGGACCTTTAAAACTGAACTTGTCTTGAAGAGGATTCAAATCTTTCAGGTGAGCTCTACTACAGCTACTAAAACCAGAAATGAAATTCTTCTCCAAAGAAAAGAAGAGTGATAAGTGATAGGCCAGCATGTTACTTTACAAGCTACATTATTAAAATTCAAACAGAGAAAATTTTCCAACAACCAGCTTTAACTTTCTGGGTAAATGAAAATACAATTTTCCCATTTTTTTTAAAGGGTCTTGGTGCAATTCTAGATGTATGCAATAGCAGTAAAATGGACTTGGACAGTATGGCAGTTAAAAAAAAGGCCTCTTTCTGATCTGCTTATTCATGCAGCATAATTCCTCCTTGCATGAGCAGCCCTGCTATCTTCTACAGCATGCTACTATTTTATGCAGAGAGCGAGACTGCAATCTGAAGCCAAAGGTAACAATAGCAAAAGTACTGCTAAAGGCACAATAGCTGGCTTGGGAAACCTTTTTTGTGAACCGGTAGATTCAAGTTTTTGGAGTGATTCATTATTCAAACTGTTTAACACTTTCTAAAATTAAAATCTCTTTAAGGAGAATCACATCTGAAAACTGAGGCTGAGTTCTTAATTTTATCAGAAAAAAATGTCAACACCTGAAACCACTCAAAATATGGGAATATATAGGTTGGCTGACTGTTTTTGTTTTCTGTCGCGCAGAAAAACCTAGCAGTTTCCCATACCTCAGGAGTATGAACAAGCAAATAACAGTATGGTGGAGCTGGGAGGTGACAGCGCTGTCTCGGGCAGTAACAGCGCTCGTTAATGCGGTACTGCTGGGCTGAAGCTTGAAAACCTAGGAATGACAATGTGAGCGAGTAGCACTTGTTGCCTTTCAGAACAGAGTCTGTTTGTGCACATACGGTTTCTTTATTCATCAGAAGAGTTAAGTGAAGTTTTAATGGAAAGGCAATACAAGCTGTAATGTTTAAGTCTAAACAAAATTGTACTACACACAGAGGCACCTATAGTAATGGAACCACTGAAGTAAAATGCAGTTTTAGCTTTTTTAATTTTAAAATGCAACTCCTTGAAGCTGAAGAGAAATTTCGTCAGGGCAGGGAAGGGGGCACAGATACTGCCTTCTTTTAGGATCTTCTCTCTTACTTTGGGATTTGAATGGAAAGCAAGATTCTTCTTTAGTAGAAATGAGCAGGCCAATAGTACTTACAAAACCCTTTGCCTGTCACACCAGACACTTACCCAGAAAAGCAGCCAATCTATTTTTGACCAGTTTTAAGGAGCTGGTTATTGAGTATTTGGAAATGTAGATGGAAATGGGAGGTCAAAATGTGTCTCCTCAAAGGAGGTATCAAGTGTAGAGCCTTTTCCTGCAGAAAACCCAAGTTACTGATGACCTGAAATGGAAGCAGATTTAGAAGCAGATCCTTAAAGAAAGAGGGCAGAGCTGGGGCACGCAGTAAGTAGAGAATCCCTTGGCTCTTGTTGAAGGGCTGTGTGGTCCAGATAGCATTCAGGAACCCTTATGGGGATAAATGCCCATAATCAATGCCTTCTCCATCAAGAAGAATTAGCTAAGGAAAGAGCCACGATAGCCTATGATATTAGGATAACAGATTCAGTTTGGAAGAGACCTCAGGAGGTCATGACATATTTCCCAAAAGTTCAGATGCTAAAGTTAAAGCCTAAGGAAGCTGCATATCTTATATGTTTCCTTCTTCATGCCTGAGGCAATAATAAAAGGTTAAAATAGTCTTGTTTTTTGTCATTTATGAACAAAGGGTAGTATGTGATCAGCTCTGCTTCCTAATAATACATACAGAACACTGCTGTGGGGATTGCAGCAATGATTTTTACATGAGGCTAATAAGATATGTAACTTTAAATGGTTTTCACATGATAGGTGTTTTTGTCCTTTTTAAAACACTATCATATTGTTTACACTGTTTCTCAATGTTTTTTTCTCAAGCCAGTACATTTTTACTGTCTCTCCATTTTCATCCTTTCCTTCCATTTCCTTTGTCTGATCTTAGTTTCTTCAATTCTTGTGATCATGCTTCCCTGCTACCTAATCATCTGCTCCTTCTACATATGCTGCCCATTTCCATTTTTTTCCTGATAGCTGGGACATTTTGATCACCATCTTGTTTTCATTCCCTTCATTTTCACGGAAAAATTAGCTATTTTCCTTCTGCAGTGACTGTATACTTATTTTCTCCTCCCAGAATCACTAGTTTCACTGGTACATCTAGAAATAGGTATATCCAATAGTAATTATGACTGTCACAGTTCAGAATGACTTACCTGAGGCTGTATGCTGTGAAAATGAGCCCACGCCCAAACCTTATCTCCAGAAGCACATGGTTTTTAATATATTTAAAACTCAACTCTGAATTTTTTCCTCAGGACCACTTGTAGGAGGTCATAACTTTACATGTGTATGTATTCTTGGGATGGGGGAAAAGAAAACAGAAGAAGAGGAGAGAAATTTGTTTATAAGAACTGGCATTTTGTGATTTAACAGTTTGAGTCTGCATTTTCAATGCTTTCTGTATGTATTGAAAAATCTTTGCCTTATCTTACAGATAAATTAATAGATTAAACTGAAAAATTCCAATTTCTATCTAATTGGAAATGCACTAATGCTATCTTGCTTTGTTTCCAGAAAATAGATACATATTCTAGCAAAACTAAACACTTTATAGTTTAAAAAATTATGGACAGTTATTTTTCTTTTGGGTATACGAGGAGGTTTGTATGGATTATTGTGATATCAAAGGAAAAGCATCAACTGTAGTTGGATTATGGCCCCTGGGATTTATTGGTTCTGCTATTTATAACTTTGCCCCTGACTACAATGGGAACAGGCCCAGGACGTAACTGTGTACGTAGTTTGATTGTAGCTGTTCAGAATGTGTATCTGGTAGGTTTGATGAAGTAAAAAAAATTGCCAACTGCTGCTCTGGTTTTCTATAGAACTTTAAATAAAATGGTGTCTATAGCTAGCTAAAATGAGATAAGTAATGACTGTATATAACACATTTTCATGCAGATATACACATGTATTTATATGTATGTATGTATTCCATTCATTTGCAGGGAAACTAGAATCTATAATTGCTTAGAGTTGCACTTGCTTTTTGTTTGTGTTAATTAATGAAAAGTCTGCATGTGGTTGAGAGGGTTAAAAAGAAAGGTAATTAAGAAAACTGTACCTCCACACATACACACATAGAGGCGAAGATGATAAACAGAATGTTCTACATTTTTCAGTTCACTTTTAATCAAGATCAAAACAGTAAGTTGCTATTTATGCTCCCTGAATACCAGGGCATTTGCATTATCATCAACATACTATTGTATAAGCGACATCCTAGCCTGCTGAAGCACTAGTATAGTGCTATATATAGGCCCTAAAATATATGTTAGATTCCCCTTTTGTTCTTCACTCTATCTACTTCTGTAAAAGAACTATTTTGCAATATTTAAATCATTTTGCTCACAGTATAAACTGTAAGGCAGTGGAAACATTTCACTGAATAAGAGGAGAGGTTTTTGTTTTCAGAGTTGATATTCTCAAGAAATACAAAAATGTTATAAGAACTTCACTTAGTCCTGTAAATATTACAGTTGTGCACTGTAATTTGTGAACACACGTGAGTAAACATGGTAGAAGTTATTGTAGCACTCCAGAAGTAGTCTAAGCTAAATTAATTTAGGCTTTCTCTGCAGGCAACTGAGGAATACATAACACTCCAGAGGGAGATTCATATCCCCCATCTCAAGTATTTAAAGACTGCTTACCTCCTGGAGATGCCTACACTGGACTATAGCAGCAGCGCAGATGAATGGTTTAGCTGAGATGTCTACACCTTATGTAATTAAAGCATCACTTGCCTATTCATTGCCTAATATTCTTAGACATATTATATCAGGGACACTTGGGGAATGAAATTGCATATCAGTGATGAATCTAACTTGGGATACAGTTTCTTTGTCCTTAGTAATGTATCTATTGAGTATTGCATACTAATACACCCAGTAAAGCTGGTTGTTTTCCACAGGCAGAAATATTTCAGAAAGCATTGATGTGAGCGAGCTGGGGCCTAATCATACAAGGACATTTGTAATAGATAGCATATGTAGTTTAGTGTGACTGCTAATATCACAATATTATAGTAATGCCATTCTTCTTCACCACAATTTTTACTCTGTTAGTTTGGTGAATACCAGGAGGAGATTGTTCCCAGAGAGCTGACAAAGAAACTCAATTAAATTAGAGGATACTACAAATGCACTAAATAAACAAATAACATTTTTCCTGAGGTGTTTTTTTGTTTATTTCTTTTTGTTTCATTTCAGATTTCTTGAGCTATGGAAGAAGAGGATTTTAATTTAGTAATTCAATAAAACCTTTATTTTATAGTGAAATTGTTCTTTGTCTTTTTTTTTTCCTAGGCTAAAAGCTGTCATTCTGCAGTGACTGATATCTCATTTTGCTCCTTTGATTTCTTGTCATGCATACTTGAAAAGCTTCTTATAACTTACTCGCAGCTTGGTTTGCTTTCTGCTTCTGATGGGTTTTGCTACGTGTTTATTTTGTTACCTGTGCCTAAAGGCTGTTTTCTTATGTGGGAACAGCCTGTGCCTCTTCTGATTTCTGCCATATGGTATGCTTTACTTCTCTGTGTGATGACTTCTTGATTATATTCATCAGCACATGCTCTGCACATCCAGAAAGCATTTGCACTTCACTCTTTGAAGCTGCCGACTAGATCTGCTCCCTTGCAGCACAACTTTTCCCTTCTCATCCACTTCCTCACATGGGCACAAGGAAGCGTGTTTTGTCAGTGTATGTTGTGATGAACTTCCTCGCATTACCCGCATGCAAAAAACACTGCTAGGCAGGTGATGATAGGGAAGTTCAAGCTCCTGATGAATTAAGGAGTAGGAATTATGGGAAGGGAGATTTGTTAGGCTATAAATTCCTTGTCTCTCTACAAAAACAGAACACTATAGTCTTCTCTTTAACTGAAACTCTTTCTGTGAAGAAAGTTTATACAAAGCTAACCTTTATTTTATGCCCCATTTTAGCCAATGAGATTAACTAGTATAGACCCATTGTATTATATTTTTTTAAACTTTAATTTGTTTAAACTCTGCAAACTTACAGAAAATTAGGATTACTAATATCAACACCTTGTTCTAATACAATTGACTTCAAAGGTTAAACCTCTTCAAAAATATAGCCTGCTTATTTGAGGCAGTACAAAAAATTACATTTTGAGTCTTCTGTGAATGATGCAAGAGCTTGTGTCATATTATTACACATCATACCTGTGGTGGCATATCCCATTATTATCCATCAGTTCTAGTACAGGGGTTTTCAATATTATGTATGTGTTTACCTATAATAAGTTTTGCCCTGGGTCATGTTCTTTATTCTCACTCTTTACCTCCCCCTCTATTTTCAGTACTTTTCGAACCTGAGCACTAGCTGCATCTACTAAAAGCAACAGCAAAGAAAAATCTCGTGAGTTAAGACTGTCCTTCAGCATTTCATAGTCAAAGCACTGGAGTGTCTGAGCACCAGTACGGACTGAATTCTGTAACATGCAAGAATGCAGAAGTTATGCAGAAGTTTTTAGGAAACTAGGCCAGTCAGTTGGTCATCAGAACCTGAATGAATCTGTCTCATCTGGCTTACAGATGATGTACAAAAAGCGATTATATTGCAGAGGAAAGTACATCATAAAATATTATCTTTTGTAGGTGTCATGACAGAAGAGAAAATCCATATCCAGGAGCAGCTAAAGATACTGGTAACTGCCTTCATTTTAACCCATGTGGCTAGCTAGATTAACTTAAAGTGATGTCCTTCAAAGATTTGAATGCTAATCTTCCTTCCACGGGTTTGCCCACAGGCGTTATGTTGTTAGACTGATTTGAAATGAATTATCTAGTTGTCTATAAAACCAGAATATTTATTGCTTACTTCCTCCAACCTGATCACAAAAAGTAACCTACAGTCTCACTTAGGAAAGGGTGTCACACAGTTTCTGGGTAATTACTACATGGGCCAAAGTCTGTTTAGGAAATTCTGTTGAGGTCTATCTGATTTTTCTGCAATGAAAACAGAGTTCAGATCTCAAACCTGGCAGTGAGGGAAACTTCTAACAAGAGCAACTGCTGCTTATGCTCAGGTGAACTCAATATGTGTAGGTGTCAACATCTGGAGATTGGAAAGGCTGCTCGGAGATCCCTGTGCTGATAATACTACTAGAGTGAATAAGAACATAGGTACAAGATTAACCTTAATAGCCTCATTTCTGGGTCATTAAATCAAGCTCTTGTGAGATAATTTTGCAGACAAAATGAACACACAAACAGCACACTCAAAGGAGGTGTTGCCAGTAGTGATAAGATGCTTCAACATTCACTAGAGTAAGTCAACTTTTTTTCTCTATGTGATTTTATGAGACATGAGAGGGAGCTGGGAATATGTGCTATGATGAATCTGCAGCTTGTTGTTGATGAAATGAGAGCTATGGCATTTGTTTGGCTTGCTGTAGAATTAGCTCACAGGTTGGTGTGTTAAGATAATTGGCTAATTGGCACTGATTTTGAATTACCTTCATATGCTGGATAATGAACAGCGGTGGCTGAGCAGCTGCTATATATGGGATTCTACAAGAGGATTATGGGAGGTTGCTATAAAGCAGGAACTGCTGCAGCTATCCTAAATTAAGGTAATCCTGTTTGTCAACCACAGCTCTCATATAAAGCTCTTAAGCAGTTGATCAAGTTGTTTCTTATGACAGTGGAAGGAAAAAATGTCAGTATAGCAATGCTTTTCCAGGTAAAACCAATAAGGCTCATATTCATCTATGGACTTCTAAGCTAAATTTTGTAGCTGCTTCAGTAAATGTATCTGAATGGTTAAAGGATACCGTTTGGCCGTGTTCCTCTTTGCCTGTCCTTTTTAACAGTGCTTACCAACTGTTTGGAAAAATGTGAGGTTCATAATAACAGACATTCTATCATCAAGAAAGACCCAAGTAACAAAAATTGAGATAACTATGCTTCCTTTTAATACAGTGGTATTGCTCCAAAGAAAGTGTAATTGAAAGGCACAAAAGAACATTTGCCAAGATTCATATTGTATTAAGAAATTGGAGCAAGTCAGCAGATTAAAACATACTTTAATTTCATTTTTAAACCTGCATGCAGCAGAACATTACTTGTCTAAGTGCTTCCATTGAATCAAGAAAAGTTGGGATGTTTCTGTAGTGCAATATGAGCAGAGGAGAGGAATGGCCTTGGAGGTCCTGATGCTCTCTTTGGTCTGCCTGCTGTTTGTTATCTTCTCAGCGTGCTGCCTTTTAACGATAGTTCCCTCTGTGGGCATTGTGGAGATAACTTTTCTATGATTCGGATAGATATTTCTAAAGAGCATGTGTATTTGCCTTTGATAAATGCTCAATTTCAACAAATGCCTGACATTTTCAAATAATTTCCCTATGGTGTTATACTTAAGCTTTTCTACCATAGCTTTATTCTCCATTGGCAAATGCCTCAACTCTTTAATTCTGTCAGTTCTAACAAATTGCCCAGATTATTTGCACCTGCCAGCTAAAGGTTGGCAAGGGGTTCCTCACTGCCTTATGTAGCCTTTGAATTTCAGAAAAGTATCATCCTGTGGTATTCAATGGATGCGTAACAGTCTGGGATAACTTATTTTCCATACGTTATTTGATACCTTAATAATTATGCAAAGAATGAGGCTCTGGGTAGTCATTGGACATCATCAGATTTTGTTCTTGTTTTACTTTGTATAACCCTTAATAAGTAGTTGCATTATTAAAAACAACAACAGAACTCATGGGACATTAAAGTAAACTTCCCTAATTACTATAATTTAAATTTACAACATTAATACCCAGAAAACCTATTATAAATAAAAGCTTTTAAGCAGGAAAGAATTAAACCCACTAAATTCCATTAGTGACATCTGAGATAGAAACACATTAAGAAGGCTAGACACCACACTGGTTGTTTAGTTAGTTAAATCCATTAGCATTAAATACATTTTTTCATCAGTTGCTCAGTTCAAGGAATCCAAGGTTGAAATCCAGTCTTTTGAAGTGAATAGGTGATTTCTTCTAGATGAAAGAGGTAAACAGTGACTGGTATCTCACAGGTTTTGCATATTATGTGCATGCCTTTTCATTATAAAAGAAACAATATGCAATTTTGACTTAACAGCATTCAAATACATGACTGTTGAGAAATATATGTTCAGCAGAGTGTGAAGTAAAAACTGATGTAGACTAGAATTATCACTCTTTCGAATACCAACTCAAAGAAAACCCCACCAAAAAAAAAAAAAAAAAGACTTGGAAACAGACTAACATTATCCTTCTGGAGCTCAGTCCAAAGCACGGAAGAGAATGAATATCATTTACTTCCTTTGGGTTTAATCAGGCTTGGGTTTTGTTTGTTTTTAATGAAGGCAAGCAGTTAAGAGAAAATGAAAATAAACAGACCTACAGCAGTATGCAGAAAAGCCTTACACCTCAGAAGGCTTACAAACCTTAAAAAGGGAAAATTTTCTGAAAACATTGAAAATGAAGATGTGGGAGAAGCAATAAAAATATCTACTAGAAGGAAGAACTTAATGAATCAGGTGTAGAGAGAGAGAAAGTTGAGAAAATAATTAAAATGGGAATGGAAGGCAATAGAAGACAAGCAATGAGATAGGTAGTCTATGGGAGGTGAGCTGCTGAGTGGCCAAAGCCAGTGATGGACTGAGAGGGCTTCTGAAAAATCCCCCCATGAGACCACCAATAATCAGACAAGAATGATAATGGAAGTAATGGAAGAGACTCAAATTATTTCCTGGCAATTAAAGTGTTTTCAATGTGTCAAGCTGTGCACATGTTTATATGGTGCTGTGGGCCAATTATTTTGCATTATAGAATAGTTTGGCATACAATGGTATACTTTGCTTCTTAAATGGAAGTATGTATGTACAGTACACATGCTATTGTGCAGAGTTATACTATTTAAATTGGATATTTGAAGATAGTAATTATCTAGGAAGAACAGCATATAGTTCTACATTTTCTCTGCAGGCAATATAATTTCTGCCTGTTCCTTTGTTGCTCTTGGGGCCACTTACTGTGAACTGAAAGGACAGAATATTTTCCTGATTATTATTATTTCTTGGATTTGGGGTGTGTTTGGGCTTTCTAAATTTAGTTACCAGAAGCATGTCTTCCCTAGTTCCTTATCTGTCAGCTGATTGCCTGAAAATGATGCAGGATTTTGCACTAAAACATACAATTGCCATCCATTTCACTTAGTTTTCCTGGGAAAGTAGAAAGCTAAACTCAACATGTCACCTGTTTAAAGCTTTATTTTTTTCTTGTTTTAACTAGACCTATTTCTCTGAACTACATATACTGATACTTAGCAAGGAAAAAAGATCAGCTGATCTGCTGCTAGTCAGCATATATATTGACTGTTCATTTGCACGTAAATTGTTTTTATAGGCCCTTTGTAGATCACACTAAAGAGATATTTTCATAAGCAATGCAAATTTTACATGGTGCAAGATCTCCAAAACTAGTGCCTGCAAAACAATTCCCATACTCGCAGACAAAAAGAAAAAAGTCATCATTAATTTGCAATGGCTATTATGTTCTGTGTTATTTAGAATTAATTGATAAAAGTCTTAGAGCAGTATATTAACAGTAAGTATGATTTCATTGCAATATACCTCAGAGTTCCTCGATTAGAGAAACTCTTCTGAGATAATTAAAGTCAGATCATGGGTAGAGAGCAAGGGAAACTTGAAAATAACTAAAATGGGAACAGAGGACAATCATCATCTCCAGTAAGGAGACAGGTAGGGTATGAGACACTATTGGGAAATCAGCTGCTGAGTGTTCAAAGCTGGTGATGCTCAGAGAAAGCATGTAAAAAATTCTCCCATAAGGTCACCAATAATCACACATGAGTAGACATGTTTTTATTTTAAAAAACAATTTAAAAGTCTGTTTTAGTTGCTTTAAATCTTGCTATGGGCAATGCCAACTCTTTACTGGCACAAGGATCAGGGAAAGTGGGGGAAAAAATCTTTTCTCATTTATGAATTGGGTGCCTCTTTCCAGACTTGTACAGCACCTTGGGCAATAGGTCTCCCATGCCAAATGTGGCCTTTGGGTGCAAGCATTGCCTAAGCATTAACTAACAACTAGAAGCAAATACGCTCTGCTCCCTGAACCCTTTATGCAAATCAGCTCGTGTCAGCTCTCTTGCCCTTTTCCTGTCCTGTGTTTGTTGCTCACTTTTTTGGAACTGGGTCAAGGAATCAAATCACTTTGATCAACTAGCTATGGAAATCACAAGAGATGAAGAAATCAGAAATTAAAAGGACAGAAATTTTTTTATATTAATTTTGCTTGAACAGCTAAAATATTATTCTAAAGAATGCAGTCTAGTTGGTGCTGCCCGTATACAGCTAAGGAGGACAAGTAATTTCTGTGATAGTTTTACAGTTTTTTCCTTAAACTATGGGCACTTAAAAGCATTTCTCACCAGCTATGTTTTTTTCCATGACAAGTTTGGGAATCAGACTGAAAGTTATTACACTATCATTAGTGGCTTGCTCTTTTTGTTGGATTTAGAGGTAATTATACTTAATGCTGTGATTATTTCAATTATCATGTGTACACAGTTGAGGTTTTATTTTATATGTGCTTAGCTTGGTTTATGATTTGATAACTGGTGTATTAGCTGTGCTATACTCTTAACTTCAGTCCAGCTTTCCATTAATGCATCGATGTCTGCTGAGTCTAATGCAGGTAGTCTTTCCAAAATTAACTCTCGCAGCTGCTGACTATTGCCACATGCTTAAGCCAAAACTTTCATTCTTAGATTTTAAAATAAATTTGGCTTTTTGTTTATTTGGGGGAAAGGTGTCTCTCTCTCTCTCTTTTTTTTTTTTTAAATCATTCTATTTAGCATTTGCATGAATTCAAACTCCTAGTTTCAGCTAAAAATGGAAATGTTAAAATACGATGAAAATCAAGCTGTCTCTGTATCCAGCCGTTCTTATCACCTTGGTACGTGACTGCCTTACCAAGTCTTCAGTACATGAACAAGAAACTATTACTTGCTATCCTTTTTCTTTCAGTAGTTATATTTTCACACATATTTGTTTATGAAGAGGCTTTTTTTTATTAGACAATAAAATCAGAAGCAAAGAATAAGGAATAAGGAAGAAAAAAGCATATTCTATTTTATGTAAATTTCCCAGTACAAGAATTATATATTTTTTAAAAAAGCATCTAAACTGATAGGAAGAAAGTCTGTAAAAGTCTATTTATCTTTATAAAGCAGATCTTTGTCTAAATATTACTCTTCCAGAAATCTGTTTGTAACTACGCCACAGATCTCTAGCAGCAGTTCTAAATCTGATGCTCTCTCCTTCCTTGAGGCTTTCTAAATAGATGTTGGTCTCTTTTAAAGGTTGAGTCCTGACATTCCCCTTAACTCCACCAACTTGGAGTAGGCCAAAGTTTTCTGAGAAGCAGATTTAAAATTAGACCCTCCATCCCCCAAGATTTTAGTGCCAAAAGGAGGGCTTAAATTACTAAAGAAAAAACCCCCAAACCTTCCTTTTCAGTTCCCTAGGACAAGAAGCATTTGTGTATCTTTTCTATTTAGAAATCCACAGCTTCCCAGCTTACTTATATGTTTGACAGGTTTGAGAAGTGCAAAATCTATCTCATAATGCATAAAGTCTTCCACTTTTATTGCCTGCAAGGATCTATGCGCTCCTATTACATCAAGTTCTACAGAAAACAGAATATAGGGGTTTTTGGTATTTGTAGTAGCTTAGCTGTCAGTGATTTTGTTTTCTCTCTCTCTTGTGCTTGCTCTCTACCCCCACCCCAGTAACCTAATCATTTTCACAGCAGAATCAAAGCCACATTGATTCAGGAAATTTAGTTTCAATCTTGAATTTATGTTATCAGTGTGGGGACTTGCTTAGAAACAGGTGAAATATAGGATCACGATTCAATCAGGGATTTATCAATATAGGGCTAGAACAGCATAAATGTGCTTAGAAAACTGTTGGACACGAGCAGGCTTACATGCTTATATGTTTCTGCAACTTGTTCCTCCGCAGCTCTTGCTCTGGAGCTAGTCTATGCAAAGTGTTTCTGCATTTATGAGGCTGACATGCCATTTGTGGACCTGACCTTATTTCAGAGTCATGTGAAATCCAGACTCAGGAGTAGCAATGTAATTATAAAGACATTGATCCAAAACCCCCCTGAAGATTTCACTGTGTCTTTCCTTCCAGACTCTGTTTTTCCCTTTTGATCAGAAATGGTTGTCGATTTAATTCCTGAATTGCTGGCAGGTCTACAGTTGCCTTGTAAAAGATCTGACAGAGCATAAGTAGGACTAAAATATAAGCAGCTTGGGAAAAAGAGCACAGGCAGCAGATCAGGTAAGAAGAGTAAACCATATGTTATTTCTACTTCCAAAATCATAGCTTCCTTGGATTAATAAATTATTTTGCTGTGTAAAATGACTTAAGAAGAATATTTCTGCTCTGCTATATTTTGAATAAAAGTAGGCTTATTCCTAATACTCTGGGGTTTTACAGTGATTCTGTGAACAACAGGAGGCAAATCTGCAGGCTTTTCCCGTTAAATTCATGCTGGTATGTACTTGCTCTGTGTTTTATCTTGGATAATGATAGCTTCCTAGGTGCAAAAACCAGTGTTTTGATTTAAAATGCACATAAGAAAGGTATTTTGGCTAGGAACCATAGGTTTATTACTATCATGAGTATAAAATATGAATGAGGAATACCCTTTTTCCAAAGGTATATTGACATCACAATATCACGAATGTGTGTCTGTTTCTTAAAGGAAAGGTTTGAAGACCTGGCCTAAAAACCACATGTTCTAGTGTGCAATGTCTCATGTTGGGCCATGGTCTGTGGCATCCCTGCCAGACTCCATGTAATGATCATCACTACAGGATGCGATGATAAAGGGAACAAGAATGGCTTCGTGGTCAAGAGCATTGCCATAAGCAATAGAGATAATGATGCCTGAAGCATAGTAGCAGTAGCATAAGGTCATAGGAAGAAAAAAAGGAACAGGAGAAATATAGCAGTGGTTGCTTCAGGAAGACCATGCCTTCCTTTGGAAAAAAGATACACTTCTTAACAGTTACCTTTGGTAATGAATTCAAGGTAAAAAGAAGACAAGGCACTTCATAATATGGGAGCTAGTTTTATTTTGTGTTTAGTTTCACTTACTAATGAGGGTGAGGTAGGAACTCACCCATTTCTTCATTAATCTATACTGTACACAGGAGCAGTTAAGTATCACCTGCTCCAGGTGTTTTGATCACTAATGAATGGGGGAGGCAAGTGGAGATGAAGCCCTTGATACACAAATGGGGGAAAAAACTGAGTATCTACTCATTCCAGATGTTCCCAGACAGGAATTCATTCAGAGGGCAGTGAGTAAGATAAAATGCACATTAGCTGATCCATTGTTTTTATACAGTCTCTGCTTTCATTGACTTGATGCTAAATTTTATGGACAAATTTAAGTGTAGGTAGATATCAGAATTTAAATCAGAGACACAGCAAAGATACTCATTCTGTCCTGTGAAAAATGAATGAATTAACTGACAATCCTGTTGGAAGAAAAAGTTTTATTAAACAGCTTCATACTTTGACCCAAACGCAAGAAAACCTGTCTTAAAATTATGAACATTTGAGGGAAATATACTCTTCCTCTTCATGTGCTTTCACATTCCATAGCAGTACCATAACAGATTATCGTAAAGACCCTTGTGGGATTTATTCTGAGGAACGGAAAAAAACAAGTGCATCAGATTCATAATAGTCCAGCTCAGTCCTGAGACCTTCAGCCTCTGATGCCAAAAGTGTATTAAGTTTGTCTGAAATGCAGATCAGCTTCTACAGTTTTGATGTTCATCTGAACTGAATTCAGACTTGCAAACTTCTGTGTTTTCTTCATCATTCCATTAAAGGAGTTATAACAAGCAAAGACAGCTGGTGACAGGAAATTGCTTTTGGCTTCCTAGATTGAGGCAGAAATTAAACAGGCATGTGAAAAGGCAAAGTTATTACTGCTGCTCAGTTTTCTAACCATAGTAGAAGTTGGTTCATTGCACAGTAAATAAAGGAGGAAGCTTAAAAAGTGGTGATTCATGGTTGGTTCTGAGTAATATATAAACACAATTTGAGAGTAATGGTAGGTGAACAGTTGGAAAGAGTGACTAATCTAATTAAGTCTTCAGTCAGGGTATGGAGTGAGTAATAAGGCAGAACTTTGAATTTCAAGCCACAAAGATAGGAAGAACAACGGCAGGATTTGGACAGATGCTCTGCAAACCAGTAATGGGTTGAAACAGTACCAAAAGAAATAGAGAGTGCTCAGGAGAAATTGTAGTACATCCAAAAGTTGTGTGTGTCATCTAGCAAAAATATACGCCATTATCAGAGAAAGAGCAAAGCTGAATATAAAAGTGAAAGAAGCAAACAAAGTTAAGAGAAAACATACAGCATTTTGTTTCAGGAAGAATGAGAAAGCTTACAGTCTGGAAGTGTTTGGGAAAAATTGCTAGGAAATTAAAATTAAATAAAGGTTTCATGGAAGTGTGGGCAACTAAGAAGGCATTTTTAGTGTGTGTATATCTATATCTATATCTATCTATATATATAAAGGCAGTGAGGTTTCTGAAAGACAATGAGTGTAACTTAGTTATAGTAGAGATAAACATTTCCTGGCGCTGTAAACTAATGGTATTTCTTAGTGCTGTCAGGAGGGGTGCTGGCACAATGTCAGCAGAAGAAATATGCTTTTCATGCTAGGAAAAAGAAATGTTGCTCAATTCAAAGCTGCAGCAGAAGAAATCTTTAATTAGATGCTGAGTTTAAATTGCAGAGTTAGGTGTGCTCAGGTTTCTTTTCAGACTGTTGAAGTTGGCTTCTAAGTTCTTAAAGTGGTAGGAAGTAAGGCAAAATATCTCAGGAAATCTATAACTTTAGGTAAGTGTTTGGGTTTGTTTCCCTTTGGAGAGGGAAGACAAAGGGAAAGAATGGATTTCTGTCTACTTTTGTAGACCCCTAGTGGTCATGCATTTGGATGTCCAGTTCAAAAAAATCATTGGCAGGACATGGTTTCAAGTCAAGAGTGAGGGGTTAGGAAGAGATTTGTTCTTTCACATCACTTGAAACCCCACTGGTGTCACAGAAACTGACTTTCAATCAGCACAAGAGAACAGATCCTGGTACTTTCTTTCCCCATTATCTTCAGTGAGAATGTTTTTGGACTAAGATACAGCTCAGTGTAAGCAAGAATCTCAAAATCAAGCTTTAGAATAGACAGAAATCCTTCAACAAGTCAGATTCTAATACTCTTATTCATCCTGGGCTATAACTTTTTGCCACTGGAAGATCTCTCATTCCAACAGAGCCAATTTAAAGTAGATGACAGAATATGAGCAGAGATAAAGAGTCCTGAGTGAGCCTCCAAAAGATGTCTTAGTGCTAGAAGTTCTGTTGCATCTTTGTGCCAAAAACATTATTTTATAATCTGTCAACTGTTTAGCCATAATTACAGCTGCTCTATTTTTTTCCTACATGGAAATTTGTTTCTTTTATAATTTTTAATTTCCCAGGAGCTCTCATTAACGGTTGAAACCATTTGCTTGATTTCCCTTTATTAAATATACTGGAAAGTCAGCTGTCTTGAGAATAAAATACGATTTCATAATTAGGAATATGTGCTTATTCCCTGTGTAGTGTTTCTGCTTTATTCTTGTTTCCTTCTCTGCTCTGAAAGTAAACATTTAGGATGGATAAGTAAACTTGGAAACAAGCAAAACTTATTCCATATTTTTCTCCCAGTTGTTTTATTTGTTCCGGTGCAACATATATTTCCTTTTGAATTATTTATAAAATTAGTAGGGTAATGAAGTACAAATTTGGAGTAGGTGAGAATTATTAGTCTTATAGCAAAGGCTGTGCATGATGGAAAAAATACCTTTCCCTTAGCTTTTCAGAGCCTACTTTTGTCCTTTGCTTTACAATAGTTAATTTCCCAAAGCAACCATTTTTTCTTGATTTAGAAAAGATAGAGCACAGCGGTAATGAAACATCCAGTTGAGCTGAAGAGTCTCACAATGTATCTTTATTTTTTATATCAACATTTGTGCAGAGCTTGAACGCTGTTTCTGCTCTAATTTAATATTATTACACTTGTTATTTATATTCTAGTATCATCCAGAAAGCCCAACATAGGCTGTGTGTCCTACTGTGCTAACATTGTACATGAACAGAGTGAACATGTGGCAAATGCAGTGCCAAGAACTGAAGTCACTTGCCCGGCATCACAAGTCTAAGTCAAGGATTAATTTTGCTTAATTACACTTTCATTATGCAGTCAACTAGAGAAGACTACCCCCATTACTAAACAATCATGCTCTTATTCTTGAATTCTCCTTTGCTCCAAACAGTATAGCTCTTTAATTCCAAACTCCAGGTTTTACAGTGTTTTCCACTGACAGAATTCTCTGATGTGATTCAGATGCTTGTTATACCATTCATTCCTTCCCCAGCACTTCTTTGTGATTTCTGTTATGCAGATCTCCATGTCTCGGTGTCAGGACTTTATAAATTTATTTATTTATTTGTTCATTGATTCAGTAATACAAAGGGGGATAGCACAAATATGTATTATATATAAATAATACAAATTTATACTTAGGGAGACTGAGTGGATAAGAAAAGAGGAGACCAGAGCAATCACCTATCAAATGTCTTCAGGACAGGTTTTTTGTTTTCCTCTTTTTATTCTTTGGACTTCTGAATGGAGCATGTTTGGAGAATCATGAATTAAAAGGGAGTAGAGGACCATAAAAACATGAGAAGTATCTCTAGCATACTGGCAAAAGTTTCCAGAGAAGTTCTGAACTGATCATTAGATTATACCCAGTAATTATTTAGTGTCATCAGCAGGTGAATCTGCTCTCTCTAGGTACATTCTCGGAGCCAACTCCATCAGTGCAGGATATAGGCCAGGGGCTAGAACTCTTTTATATATAAAATGGCCTAAACCAGGCCAGTATGCATGAGACTTACATTTGCTTCTCTCCCCTGCTTGGTGGGGACACCTACAGCACAGACACCTGCACCAGAGAAGATCTTAGTGAGTCGGAAGTGCCAAGTTGCTTGCTCTGGGAGAAGTCAGTAGGTAGCAGTTGGTTAAAACAAGAGTTTCAGCTCCCATGAGCTCTCCAAGGAAAAACCACAGTGTGGAGGACATGCTGCACTACTTTCTATACTGTAATGTCTTTTGGGAAACTGTAGACTTCCTTGCAGCAGGAGCCTGAAGAAAAGACTAGTCCCTTCAGGAGCATTTTCTTTGTGTTGCTCCATCAAGAAAGTCTAATTAATTTTCTGTTTCTCTTCAGAACTTCCCATCTGGTGTGTGGCTGTGAATAGCAGCGATGAGGGGAGCCAGGGAAGTGCTTCGATAGCCAGCTGAGTGGGAAACCTTTGGAATGCAGATGATTAAGAGATTGCTGTGCCCTGTTGTGCAGACAGAGTCTTTCTCTCATCTCTGCCTCTAGCTTAGACAGCTGGAGCAGGGAGCTCTGATGAATCTACTGGAGGCAGTTTGAGGAAGTTCTTGAGCATTAATTACTTTTTCTTTGCTTTCCCTTGGGTCTGGCTTGTAGCATAGCGTTTTTGCCAGAGACATGTAGATAGGCTTGGAATAAATGATATGTCAGTAAAAAGGATTGCTGACACTATACAGTCAGTGGATGGATTCCTGGAGATTTTCTCACCCACTCTGTTGTATCATGAGAAGTTGTTCTGTGTACAAATAATAATTCCTGTGAAGACAATTTATCCTTTCCTTTAGCACTCTCCACATCCATGTTAGTCCTACAATACTCCTTGCATCAGAGATTTAGTGCATCTTTCTTTCGGTGAAGCTATTTTAAGCCCTGGGTATGAATGCTTGCTACTATGTGAAACCATTCACTGGTGGAGCTCAGAGTACTCTGCGAACACTTAAGCTTTTTATTATATCTATTATTATAGCCAGGGTAAATAACGCATACAGTCAAGGTCTAGAAAGGCTGAAAATTACTCAGATTGATTAAAAAGGGAGCTAAAGTTACTGTCAGTCAAAAGCTTAGACAAATAAGTATTATGTGCTGCAAGTAAGCATTATGTGCCTGCCTCTTAGATACTTGAATGCAGAATAGACTCCAGAATTATAACTGAAGTGCCTGGCTCTCTTTACAGGGCCAAGGGGAAAGAAACTACAGAACCATTAAAGAAATGGTGTTGAGAAACTCTTGCCCTTTCCCAGGTGCCTTATGAAGGGATCTAGGATCTCTAGGGTCTGTAGCCCTAGGATTGATACCTCTTTAAAACTGGATTTGCACCCTGGAGCCTGTTACTAAGGATAGATGTTTCTCCTAAACAAATGAGGAAAGTAAAACCTTCTGTCTTCTTCCTGACACGTTTTAAAATAAAATGATCATCCTCTCATCTCATTCCCTGCCATGCTGGTCCTGGGAATTTGGAGTGGAAGATGGGTTTGCAGTCACGGAGGTAAACCGTGTGACAGCAGGTTCATACAGCCTCCTTCTGCTATGGGGCAGCATACATCTCTCTGCAGCACAGCCCTTGTTCTTTTTCAGCTGAAATCTCCTTGTAAAGCACCTCTTGGAGGTAGGTGGCATATATTTGTTTTTTTGTCAGGCAGAGGACAGAACAGGGGCTCGCATGTTCAGGGTAAATAAGGCAGACTCGTCACTGCCCATTACAGTATGTAGGCGGCAGTCTTGTGTTTCCAAACACAATGACCACTGTCACTGGGTCATAGATAACTCAATTTTGTAGATTTTTGTTGAGTTTTCTTAAGATGCCTGTAATCTTGATTTCCCACATTGGAAGAATGCCTGTATTCTGTTTTTTCATGGAACTGAATCATGAGCTTAATATTAACCTTTTCAGCTCTGCCAAAACTGAGCTATTTCACATGCCTCCAGAGCCTTGGAGACCCTCTGTGGCACCTGCAGAGCTGGATTTCAGCTAAGTGAGCTTACGAGCATTGGCTTGGGCAGCTTGGCTTGAGATAGCACAATGTTCAGTGTTAGTCACTTATTGGCTCTGACCCTTAGGCACTACTACACAGATGTTTCTTTATCTTTTCTATCAGCACACTTAAAATTTCAGTTAAACCTAGAAAATTAACTTCCTGAGTGGCTGGAAGAAACAATGAATTCATTATTTCCAAAACACGTCTATATCCCTGCTGTGACTGTGTATTTACTATCCTAAGGGGACAGTGAAATGGTAATAAAGCATATCATTCTCTTGAAATGGTACAAAAGAAACAAGTGTAGTTAGAATCAGTAACTCTCCCTTGTTACAAATGAAGAATGGCAAAAGTAATGAAAATAGAAATGATTTAATAGATCCTGCAACTTATCTGGCTTTGGACCTGGATATCAGATTCTGTGAAGTTCAGAAATATGTGTGAATCAGCCCAAAGATCACCAATAATAGAAAGAACAGCTAGGGAGGTATTCTTAATAATCCTTGGGAAATCTATGCTAGTATTCTCCAGATATAGTTACTTACAGCCTTCCCTCTTCCTTACTATTTAGGAGGGTATAATTAGTTTTGTAGATTATTTATTAGCGTATGCATCTGCATTCTACTAAATTTTGCCAACTAAACATCATTGCTATGTGACTGAGTTATTTAGAAAAAGTTTTGTTAATAAACAGTGGTTGAATTAGGAAAGCTAAAGTATGAAAATCCCAGAAGCTCAGAATTAACCTTAATGTGTGTGTCCCACATAAACTGGGTTCATAAATCTATAAGGCTCCTCTCTTGCATCACCCTGTATTTTGGAAGTTGAAGTTAGAAGAAAACACTGTGAGGAGCATATTGGGGTGGGGGGGGGGGTGGGCGCGAGAGAGAAGAATCTGTTTGAACGTTGTTCTGCTAGTGACTCACATTAAGTAGCACCACATCGCATGAGCAATAGCATTAAAATAGTACTTAAACTGAAATTATAAGGGTTTCCCAGATTTGCACTGGTCTTAGGAGCATCAAGAGTAGTTTATTGTGATGGGGTGCCCTGAGTGCTTACATTGGAGACAGCATTAATGTCTCCGGTATCCTTTTCATAGTATGGTGTACTCTCATTTTGATGCATTAGATGTATGTATTTATAACCCTTGCCCCTCAATATTCATGTGTGAAGGTGAAAATAAAAGCCTTTACTTTTTCCTGCCAGGTGCATGATAAGACAGAGCCATTGGGAACTCAGAAAGTTATGTCAATAGTAACTTTTGCTAATGATTGTCTGGAATTATGTTATAAAGAATAGCTATTCATAAGCAATCTCTGAATTGGAAAGAGAATGGTGCTCATGGTCCTGAGCATACAAAGCATTAAGGCATTAGATATTGTTAAATGCTGGAGTAAAGCTGAGACATCTGGTAACTGCAAAAACTGTTTACTACTGCTAGATATGTTCCAATGCAATGAACATTACTCTTGAAGAGAGAAAATAACACAATGAGCTATACCATAAAACAGAAAAAAAATATTGCTTTCCTCTCCCATGAGGGTTAGCAAGTGCTGTGTTTCTATTTTGTTAGGCTAACCAGTGGCTTAATTTTAGAGAATAAAAAAGATGAATGAGAGTAGGTCCCTATGCTCTTTGCTGCACAAAATTATCCAGCAGCTGGATCTATTTAGGTGAACTGCAGTGTCTGGCTCAGTATAGAGACCTATAGCGTGTCTCCCAGCTCAGTGAAGACCAGTAAAAGAAAACCCTTCTGGGACTTCTTTTTAAATCTCTCCGTTGTCATTTTCATCACTAAACCTACAAAGAGGAAGAAAGGTATTTTAAAAGGAGAACTAGGAAGGACACAACAGTGGTTGTGCTTATAAGGCGAGGTACCGTTACTCAGAAGTATTTTGAAGAACACCTCTCCAAAGCACTGTGGCCATTTATACACAAGCCTGGCAGATGGCCATCCCCATTCCACACGATGGCACTGGCCAGTTTAAGGCAGTTTAGACACGCTCTTCATGATCATCTTCTGGCAATAAATATATATCTTTGTGTTCTTCAGCTAAATATTAACATCACCTCTTGGAATGCTTCATACAGTTTCTTGTGCCTGTGCTGGTGTTACCTGCTTCTTTTTTTAGAGAAATAAAATGTCAAGTGACAAGTTACTGAGTTTTTTTTGCTATCGGGGATTTACATTAACTATTTTCCTAAGATACATCTTTAGTAGCTGGGTTAAGTACTCTTTCTTTTCCATTGCTTGAGGAATACAGATAGCAAGCAAATCCAGAAAGAAGCATATGGCATTAATATTACTGGAGCAGGATTTTAATATTACATGAGTCCAGAGCGTCTGTGTATCTCAGTGTAAAAGGCCTTGAAGAGTCCATGATTCCAGAGCACTGAGTCTGTGTCAGTTTAGTCACAGGATGTCTAGAATTATCTTTCATAATTTCATATTGCTCACTTTGATTTTAATTAGGTGGAATTCTTCTCTTATCATATAGTATGCAAAGACCTTAAAGTAATTTATATTACAGTTTTCCCTGCATCTCTGTACCTCATTGGTGCATTCTGATTGTGAGCAAGATAAAAACTGTAAAAATATTACAGTGATTGCTGAAACAAGGCTTATGCTGTGGATTATGCTCATTATTCATAATTATCTCTTCACCTGAATGACATTGTTTTTCTTCTCCAGTTTGGATGATTAGAATTGCAAGAAAATATGGAAGTATTAGCCAGTAGAATTTTGATTCTTCCAAAGAAAGGGAAATAGAAAGTTATGGGAGCAGAATCCACTTATCACAGCAAAATTCAGGGCATATGTATTACTAGTTCTCCTTTAGAGTAGAGCCTTATGCAAAAAAAAATCACTACTTGAAGAGATAGAGGGAGGTAATTAGAATTCAAGTTTAATTTTCTGTATGCTTCCATGTGAACAGAACATAATTTCTCTAAGCATTAATATAAAGCAAAGGGAGGGAAAGGACATGACATTGTGATAAATCTAATTTTCTAATTAATCTAAATGTTGAGAAATATATTTCTACACTATAGACCTGACTTCTGTTAATAGCACTGAATAATAATAATAATAATAATTCAGTCACTGCAGATTAATTTTCTTTTATTTAAAAAGTAGCAGGTCTTTTTGGAAAAAAACCAAGAAGTTAAAAAACAAGGAAAAATAGAGGAAACTGGGATGTATAAGTAGTGATATGATCTTTTTCATTATAGCAGAATTTGATATTTGGGTGGTCTTTCACATATTCTTCCTGTTATTCCCCCCCACCTCCCATCTTTCTCTGAAATCACAATTTCCAGTTCCATGACAGTGAAACCTGAACCTGGGAGCAAAAACGTTGATGGAAAATTCACAGTAGCTGGAATAGATGTAACTTCAGAATTATTAGCTGCTAGTATTTCAGGGCACTTGCTTTAACCCAGATATTCTGATCCTTCCTTACAGGCCAGTAATTCCTACTGTAAAAACAGAAGCTTAACCTCAGGCCAAGAGCATAATCCAATCCTAGACTTAAGATGTCATCCCAGTGTGGATGTGGATCTTAAACGTGTAGACGGCTTACATGCACCTCCACGGTGGCCTTTGAAGGTTCTCGTCAGCTGGTGGTGACTGCCTCTTTCTCAGCAAATGGCTGGGCCACGTGCGGCCCTTAGGAAGTGGGACAGCAGCAGTTATTTGGCCAGTTATAACCATTTCATAGGCTTTTTAAATTAACCCCTGTGTATCCATGTCTAGAACAGCAAAAGACAATGGTAGTGAAATAGCAACTCACGCGAAAGCTTAAAAGCATTTGCAGAAGTTGTTGATCATGTAAGGTGAAATAGAACTGGTAGGTTTTTGCCTTTTCTGGTTGCAGGAGAGCTACAGCAGCCCTGTCATTATACAGCAGAAACCCCTCCCTCGTGTAGCTTTGTCTCTGCAGCAGTTGCATCATTTCCAAACATGTAGCGTGATGCTATTGTGTCATATCAGTTCATTGCAGTCTCCATTTCTAGACTGTTTGCCTAGTTTTAATCTTTGTTCTTTGCCTTCCCAGTCAATGCTGCCCAGCGTTATTACCCTTGTCATGTCTTTCTCTGTTAGATCGTGGTGACGGTCGCTTCTCTTTAATCTGACGAGCTGTTTGGGGCAGTGGAACAGAGTGACTATTATGTTCCACACAGAACCAATTTGGCATTTGGTTGAGAAAGGACATGTTATTGAAATGGCATCATAATAGAGGAAGGAGATGAGTGAGAATGGAAAACTGGAAGAAAAATAAGATCTATCCCCAAAATCAACTTTATGAGAAGAATTTGTAACAGCAATTATACATGGCATACTCTGTACTCTGTGAAAAGGAGCAAATAATTTGCAATGAATAATTCATTTTACTAATTTGGCTGTTTATCACTCTGTGGAATATTGCAAGCAGACTGCAGTGTCCTCAAATCTTAACCCTGTGGCTTGAAATGAAATTACTCATAAACAAGTAATCAGGTTCAACATTCATTGGTTAGACAATGCAAGTATATTTTGTAGGTGCCTTTGGTAAGGCCAATGCATTCTGCTACTGAGTTTGTTTAAATTTATCCTTCAGTAAGGAGAGGTTGGGGTGACTATGAGAAAAGAACTATTGGAATCAGAATATTTACTCACAAAATGAACTATTTTGTAGAGAATTTCCAGTTTCTAGGATTTTCTCAGGGCCAAAAATAAGAATCTGATTGATTCACTGTTACTCCTTGGGCAGCCTAATTTATTCAGCATGAATTGTCCTAAGAGTTACTGAGAGTTTTAACTTTGTATATTTTAACTTTGTATAAGAAATACAAAAATAAAAAGAGAAAATATGTTGTGGGAACCTGAACAAAGAACTGTGCTAATTAACAGCAGCAAAAATAACCATGCCTTTCTTTCAAAAGTAATTATATGCAAAAGCATAGTTTGTATACAAAAGAATAATTAACATAGAAAATGCATAATTACATTACATACGAAGGAATAATTAAATCTCAGGTCTTAAATGCCTTATGAACAACTTCTAAAAGAAATGACTGCACTTTTGGTGCCAGTATGAACTGTAAGTTTCATGATGAATCCGTTTGTGCTAATCCCTTATTGCTACTTTCCCTCTTAAAAAACCTGAATGAGGAAATTTGCTGTAGGAAGGGAATAAGGTACCTTAGCAAGGTTACGTGAGATAAAGATGAATGCCACTGCCTGCAGATAGCTTAGTCTCTCTTACTTGGTGCTGTAAATCCTTCACTGTGATTAGTAATAAAGTCATGTTAAAACTAAATGCTAGCATCTGCAGAGGCTACCGCAAACTCCGCTGCAGTCAATGAGAATTACAAATCAAGCCCAGGTGAAAACTCCTAATCTTCCCAGAACTGGACAAACTGGAACCAGACAAACTTAAAGCTTGTATTATGTTGTATTTCATCTTGTTGCTTTATCATCATGACTCCATTTATGCAAGCAGCACTGAGGTTTTTGTGTGTTGGGGAAAACCAGCAACAATCTCTGAAATCTTGTATTGTTTGAGAAATGAAGGAGAAAAGCAAGCTCAGCCCTAGGAGATAAATGGCAGGAAAAGGCTGCACTCGTGCACCAAAGCTGTACAGCAAGCTGCAGAGCTGCACTCTGGCACTGGCTCCTGCTGCCCACCATGTGCCCGGCTCAGGGCATTGCTGGGGACACCCGAGACCAAGCTCTGATGTGATGTGGGAGAAACATTGAGGCTCTTGGCCCTCTGTGGCCATGACGGGCACTGTGCAGGGAGCCCAAAAAGCTCTGCTGGGTGCTGAGGCTCCTTGAATGCTTTCTGGGGAGAGCAGAGATTTGCCCAAAACTGGGCGAATCTCCACATCCCTGAAGGACTCCCCGAGCCCTTCAGCGTGTGCTTTGCTTCCGGGTTGTATCCAGAAACGCTTCACTTCATGTGCCTGTTTCCCTGGGGCCAGGGGGGTCAGCATTTTGCTGGATGGATTGCAATTTACTTCGTACGGTGAAGTGAAACAATTCCAGACAATTCATTATGAACAGAATTTCGGTATATTAGGTTTCACGGAATTGCAGCAAATGAGCCTGTGGTGCGCTTTACAACGATCCCATTTAATAGCGTTCCATGGGATCATTTGTTGATTTTTATAGGCTATTATTGTTAACAGAAAGGAAGTTTAATACATTCATGAGTGACAGAAAATGACTGTGATAGAAAACAACACTCTTCCTAGCTAAATTCCTGAATATTCAAGTTAACCATTCCTGCAAAATTTTGACAAATATTTTATGTGATTGTGATGTCAAAAGATTAAAAATCAGTGGGACTAGACACTAGTGTAAAGCTTTACTTCATTCAGTCAGAATGAACTTCAGTCTTTGAAGTTATTTAGGTATCTGATCTCTGTTGAATTAATGAGAATTAGAAGCATGAAGTAGACTTAGACATCTTGCAGGGCTGAGCTGTTTATGAATTTTTGATTTAGCAGTCTTTGAATATCCCTGGACAATTTAGTTCAATAGAATTTTTTTTTTTGCCTGAATAACTTCTTGAGTCTCAGAAACATTATTCTCTCTTGAAATCATTCTCTACCTAAGCCTCTGATAGAAAAATAAATGAAATTGTCCCTTCTGCTACTCTCTTTAAATCTTTGCTATAAGAGAGAGTTATTACACAATTTAAAAACCTACTTTACTGTGCAAGTTTGGTATGTTTTTGTAAAGTATTCTGTTCATTGCTTGGTAAACAAAAACTACAGGAAAGTAATGGGGAATAGTTCAGAGATAAGAGACAAATAAATCAAATGGAAAATGCCTCAGATTAGCTATATAATCTTATAAAATTATAAGAGTCTTGCAAATAGGTAGGTTAGCGTTGCTATAGGTAAACAGGCCACATATTAAGGGGAGCTGTAAAGGAGTTTTATACAGTTACCTATAATGTATACCTATCATTAAAAAGTCATGAGACACAGGCCATCTAAAGCAGTAAATCCATATTAAAGTTTGTCTTATAGTTCAAAATGCTTATAAATATGCTGGAGTTGAAAAAAGACCTCAATTTCTAAATAAACTTGTCATTAATTTTACATGAGTTATCATGAAAAAGAAATACAATACAATAGTTCTCATAAAATCATAGGTTATCATACACTGCTGTTTAGGACATAGTAGAAAAGGAGATTTATACAATGTTGGCAGCAAGCTGGGTGAATTATCTTGATCCCTTGAATGATAGGGGACAAAAAAGTAGCATAAAGCTAAGTTTAGGCAGCACTGTTAAAATGGCCTACTCAAACTGGTCTCGGCTTTTCATTGTGTAGTTCTAAGTAAGTTCCCTTAAGAAGTGCAGCAGAAATACAGTCTAAACCACAAGCTGCTTGGTACGCGAGCAGCAAGTGATGACTTTTCAATCCTGTCACTTGCTGCCACAAAACTGAAATCGTTTAAGGAAAAGTGATTGGTAGCCTATGCAGGCAAAGCACTGAGAAATACTGGGAAGCAGCTTATAATAGCAGTCAGGGCTAAAACCCACCGGCTAATAGGAGTTCATCTCTCATTTCTGTAACTTTTTAATTATAAGCTCTTTATATGACTAAATTTAAGATAAAACAATGATCTGCATGTTCTCCTTGTTTAAGTTCTGTTGCTAAATAAGTGCGCTTGGTTGGGTGTGACCTCAAATACGAATAATAACACTAAAATTCAGTGATTATAACACTGCAAGGGTGTGATACTTTTGCTCTTCTGTAATTCCTACAGGCATCAATGTTGCTGGATCCAGCCCTAAAATCTTCAGAAATCAGATGAAAAAAAAGTTTAAACACTTTCATATCATATTATCTCTCAGTGCCCTTGCAGGAGGTAACAGGCATTTCTTTTTAATTGTCTAATTAATGATTCAGATTTTAGTTTGCAATTCTATAAAAGTAATAATGTCATAGCATTGCTGCTGCTATGACAAGATTGTAACCTACATATGAAACCTCTGAAGTTACAGCTAAAACCTGGAAATCTTCAAAGGGCTTTGGTTATAACAATATGACTGTAACAAATCAGTGGTTTCCTACAAGCACATAATTTGGATGCAATGTTTGTGCAAAAAGTTTTAGTAGAAGGTCAACTTAATTTCATAAGGTGTTTTTTCCAAAACTAAAGTTTTCTCTTCAGCTTCATAGATTATATATCATTTTAAGAGTTCAGCTTCTACAATAAATAAAAGAGGAACGGGCTTGTGGGGAATGAATGAGTTTGGGGAGACTGACAAACAGAAGTGAAGAAACACAATAAAATCTGTCCCAGAAGACAGTGGAAGTGGCTAACTTGCCCTTTATTAAAAACAAAGTGGAAATACCAGCAATTCAGGGAGCTGGAGGGACCTATTGGTCATTTTTACCTCTGGACAGATTCTATAAATTTCAGTACAGATATTCCAAATATTCAGTGCAGAATAAGTGTTGGTTCCAAGCTCTTAGATTTTAGGATTAGCATGCAAATATGACTTTGATAAATATCAAATATATTATAGATGCTTTAGAAAAATTTATTTTACCTGCTTGCTTTTCTCAAAAATCAGGTGAATGGCCTCATCCTTGGGGAATAAGGGTATCTTATTTGTTTAGAAGGCTGATTTATTTTGCTAATATTTCAAACAATTTACAAAAACTTGATTTAGAGAAGGACTAAATATGTCTAAGCTTAAGAATGGCAGTAGTCCTAATAACTTCCTCAAAATAATTAACTACATGTGTGAAGTGACATAAATAATAAATTCATAATAAATTTGTTTATGCATTATAATTTCATACAGAAACACAGTAAAATCAAAGCTTTAGTTTCTCTGAGTCTGTACCAGAATGCTTGCTGATCTCAATAGTGCAGAATGAGGTCCTGATGTCTTGCCACGCTAACAGCATGTTGGACAGATTGGTTTTGTTTTCATCCTAAATGTTTCATGTTCTAAGATGAGTACTGACAGTACATGATCAGTACATTCCTCCTACTGCCTTTTCCATGTCTCCTCCTAATTTCCCATCCTTTCTGTCAGGTTTGGGCTATTGTCCTGAATTATCATCACATCTACTGTTTTCTTAGTTGTATTACATATGTTGTGGAGTTAACTTTGCTTGAACCTATATACTGTTGTACATTATATTTTATTTAACAAATTTGTGCCAAAGCCCATTGAAGTCAAAGAAAATCCATTTACTTCCGTGGAGTCTGAATCAAGTTCAGAATAGACTTCCTGCTTCCGTAAAAATGGGTACTGCAGTTTCTGGATTAAAGGCTGCCTGTTGTCTTTCTGGCCAACCCCTGGCAACCTGTGTAGGTGACACCTGGATGACTGAGAACTTCCTCAGGGCAGAGTTTCTGTCTGCAAGGATGTAATTTTAAATGATTGTGCCTGAGGTCTGGAATTAAATATTGCTAGCATCTGTCCAAACCTTACATCTGACCAGCTTTAGGCCTGCGCAGACGGCAGGCGACGCTGTGATATTACCAGGTGTCTCCCTCTGTTGCCGCTGTAAGAGGCTGGCAGCCCTTGCTGATGGTCTTTTAAAAGTCAGAGAGCTCAGATACTAAATCAAATGCTCTCAAATACTTGAGAGATCAAGTGCTTGAAAATAGAAGGATTTTACAAACTTAGCTTTTTGTGTTGTTGTGGAGTGTACTTTCCAGTGGTGTGAAACTGGTATTTTCCAGCACTTCCGTTTACTGCTGGTGTCTGTCATCAAGCCCAGAATGCGGAGAGCAATGGGACGAATTTAACTCGGTGTCTAGCCAAAACACAGTCATGATGGCTATTTGCCTGACAAACTTTTTCGTGTACTAAGCATAACTAGGAGCCGCAACTTGCTCAGACTGGAGAACCACGACTACCTTTACATCGACATGTGACTATGGGAAGTGCCAGTGTGCGCTAAGCGTTGCAAGTCAGTTTAATTGAGGCTATTGACGTGAAAATGAGCAAAACTGTGACTAACAAAATAATTCAATGCTTTTATAAAGCAAATACCTTTTCTCTAAACTGCTTCTATTCTGAATAACTAATCTTAAAAAAAAAAAAAAAGAAGTGTATAGACCTTCTTAATTTATGGGTGGATGTCCATCTACACTGCAGTGCCCTAATACTAATATTACGAGTTTTTGATCTTCAAATTCAAAGGCATTTCCTATATGTTCTTAGCTTTCTCTAACCGTGTAATCTGTAAAACCAGCTGAAGCATCTTCCCTCAGCTGGAGCTGGCGTGGAGCTTCAAACTGTCTGTTTCTTCAGGGTTTCAGACTACTATTAATTATTCTGTAAGAACTTCAGATCGCTGAGAGGCCTTTCCTTTTGGCTCCCATTTAGGCCAAAACATAATGACTAGTAAGCCCAAGCAGAGAGGCTAGTGGATTAATCATGAGCTTCCTGCAATAGTTTTGAATATTCCTGGATCCTATGAATCTGTCACCCTTTCATATATATTTCATGATTTTCTTCTTCTGTATTCATTGCTGGTGGTTCTTTTTAAATAGTAAAGATGAAGAAAAGACTTAAGGGTAAAGAAAAGGGTGGATTCCAAAGTATGCACAGTTTCACAAGAATTCATGTGCCTGGCAAACAGCTCCCTGAAGCTTTAATAAATGGGGCGAGGGGAAGGAAATCCTCACAAAATGAGATAAGTTGCTCATGGCTAAGGAAATAATCTTCGTTGAACTAACAAGAAACCTAACTGAAACCATTTATCTCCACAGCAGGTTTATTAACACTCTGCTGCTTTTCTTTGTGTCAACATATCTACATGTACAAGCTTATGGAAAGTTCTGATGTTCCTCTCAGGTTATTTGCAAAAATAGCCAAAGCTTTAAATTACATAGCTGCTCAAGTTAATTAAGTTCCATTGGACCATCCTGAAATTTCATTAGTTTTGTCTCCTTATCACAGGACAGTTTGAGTTCACCAAGATAAATTATTCTATCTTCATTGTGGACATCTGTATTTTTCTCTTCCTTCAGCTGGCTACTTTCCTAAACTGCCGTTTGATAAAGACAGTTATCGCTATATATAGAGACAGACAGCTGTATGATCTATAGTTTTGTTGTGTGGGGGACTGAAAAAAGTTAATCACAACTGGAATGATAGATTGCAGTCTTAATTTCTGAAGGATTACATTGTTTTAAAATAGATTAGGAAAAGTTACAAGAATGTAATTTCAGCTTTCACATGTTGATACATCTCACTGGATGCAGTACAGATATTACAGCATATTGCTTAAATGTCATATTGCTTTTAATTGTTATTGATAATTACTCCATAATTCCAAAGAAAAGATCACACTAGCCTTTCAAAAATAATGAAGTATAACTATTTTTTTTACTTGTGTGGCTTGTCATTTTTTTCTCCACAATTCATAGTTCATCCAATATTTTCAGCGGATGAGCTGAGAAAAACGTATCAAATATTCTTTATAAGACTTTAACGTAAAAAATATCATCATATTCACACCTTGAAGGCAATCAGTGTTTCCAGCTGTTATGGGATACCATGTTAATTGAACTGCAGTCACAATTATAATATATTAGAAAGTTAATAAAAAATTAATAAAGGCAACAATTTCTATCCTGCAATGTAAATATTACTGAATTCACTGTACCACCTGTCATCCCTATGTAAACAATTAGAATCTGATAACAAATCTCATGCCTGTGTACCTTTCATTTTTTGCTTCAATGCCACATTACTTGGGATAAGAACAGGAAATAAATATTGAACTTTTTTTAGTGACAAGTTAATATAGACAGATAATGGGCCTGCTAAGGCAACACTCCAGGCTGCAAGGCACAGCTGAGAGGCTGCAGAAGGGTATTCACGTTTTTAACACAGCAAATGATATAGAACTTTTGGGGCTGAAAGATGTTACTGTAATTCTATGTGATAAATTAGGTTCTGATAGAGACCAATAAAAACAGTCCTAAAACTATTTAAAGCTAAGGAAATTGCTAAGAATTCAGGTGGGAGTTATTCCAAAAGTAGACTTCAGTGTTTAATAAAGTACGATCCAGAGAACCTTGCAAAGTGTAGAAGAATTGCCGATGAATGTACCACATGTGAGCTCAAATGTCTATTGTATTGGACCGTTAAAACTTTGTAAAAATTGCTTGGAGACCTGCTCTGAATGAATTTACTGAATGAATAATTTTACTTCTACAGCTCAAGCTGAATGCGGTGTGATGAATTTTTCTTTCAAAAGCCTAATCCTGTTAAATTGTTACTATGGACAATTGATTTAAATCCACTCAAGTGAATGAGAGATTTTAGGATTGAGTTCTGGGAGTAAGGTTCAGAGTGCTATGTAGCATTTCCATTTCAGGAAGCTAATTGAATTTACTTGTCCCATCTTACTAAATCACAGAAATGGACCTTAGGCAGGTACATCATTGGGCAAAACACAGGAATAAGGTGAACAGGATTTATCTCTAATTCAGTGTACTCTAACATTGGAGTTTCAAATAAAAACAAGAAAAAATCTACTGTTCTGGGATTCTCCAGCAAAACTTGTCCACTATTGCCTGTGACAATGTAGAGACTGGGGGCAGTGGACCGTATAAACCTGTTTAAGCTATAAGTTATGAATTTACCTTTTTCATATACTATCATAGCATGTCTAAGTTTACGAAAGAGAAATGCACTCAGTATTAAAGATGAAAAATACAAACATTTATAAATAATCCTTTCCCTTCTGGCAATTTATCCACTGAATTGCATCCTGAGATTTATGAAAACCTCTACTTTAGCACGTATCTTTCAGCATACAGATCATCCAGCTTTGAACCATGGATGCCGATCTGTTTTTCTTCATTCATCCTCTCTCTAATGCTACCAGGTTATCTACAGGGCTTCTCCTTAAATTAGCTTTGAGAGAAGACAGAACTTAACAGCATAATACATAAAATATAATAATAATAGAGTATAATAAGGTTGAAACTTCTTTATATTGCCAGCATTATACTGCCTGAGAGGCCTAAGTGCCAAAAGTGCCTGAGAGGCACTTTTGACAAATGTAGAAACTCATAAAAACAAATGAGGGTTCCTGTGTAAAAGAGGCAAGTCAAGAATGAGTGATAGCCTAGGTCATTTTTCACATCTTTTTAGCTGTTGGTAGGCTAGTAACATTAGAACTGTTACTAATAAAGAACAGGTTGGCTGACCTGAAGCAGAACAAAAGAAATTGAGGAGCTTGTGATGTACTCTCTTTTCAAATTCTGAGAATGAGAGAGGCCACACTTGAGGGATGACTTTTATTTTCTTATTAATCTTTTCTCTTAGCAATCAAGCATTGATATGAAAATTCATAGTTTAATACTGATTATCTCTGTCTCTTACAATAATGCAGGAACATAGTTTCTTCACACGTTTGCTTCAGTGAATGACATGAGATAGGTACACTTTTCTTTCTCCTTCCTTCCTTAAAGCTAACAATAGTCTTCTAATAGGATGTATAATAACAGTGGCAAGTATAGAGTGGAACTGGAAACTTGAAGCATATTTCTTCTAAAGCCTCTGTGTATTAGCTCAATGATACTGCCACCAAATACTACCACTGACAAGATAAAAAATGTCTTATTTCACTAGTGTCTTATTTCACTTTTTAAGTTTTCCTGTAAGAGTCTAAATTTAAAGAGGAAGCTAGCTTCACCACAAAATACAACTGAGAATAACATTGAGAACATGAGAATTAACATTTTGGGCTGTTTTCGTGTTCTAGCACTCACTTCAGTTAGGATTTTCTTCTAGCTGTTTTGCAGTTTTACATAGACCCCTAGTATGATGGAGACTGGCTGAATGTGATGTTCTTTACATTATAAAGAACCTACTAAGGAAGCAAAAAAAGAACTACTAGGGATTTGTTAATTATGAACAGGCTGAAATTGTGGCATTGAAATATAGTTTCTATGCCTACTTGTTTCTAGTGATGATATAAAAACTTAGAGTCTAATACAATCTGGTTATAAGCAGTGACCATGCTCACTGATTACAATGAGTTACTTCTACTTGTCTCAGACCTGTAGACCCTTTATTTGACTTTCTGTTATTGACAATTATTTTCCTTGATCTCAGTTTTCAGGCAGAGAAAAACAGGCTTGCAGAGAAGAGTAGATTTTATATTTCTAAAGAATTTTATTATTTTTAGTTACATTTGGAAAGTTTATTTCTTATGAATTGACTGGGGGGAAAAAATCACTGATTGCTACAGAATAGTAGACCTGATTTCAGAAAGTATTTAAGAACATTCTTAGCTTTACATATGTACTTCAAGCCCATTGCAATTTTTTTTTAACAAAAATTTTCAGGCAGCTTTAGCATCAGTGCTAGCAGGGATGCGCATTATGTTCAGTTACTGTCATTTTCAGTAGTTTTGAGTAGAAATTCTTTAGGCTTTTTCTTTTTTGGGGGGGGTTTATTTTTTTTGATCAGTGTCTTCCATTTGGCCTGATGCACTGCTTAAGGCCGTTTAGAGTGTAGTTTTTTCTCTGATTTGTACTTAAGTACAAGGTCTGTGCATCATGCATAGACAAGTTTCATCTCTGCTAAGCACTGATTTATAAACTTGAATTTATATACTTGAATATCTTAGAGGAAGATCACAGACTTGAACACATGTAGAGGTGACAGGGAAGAGGAAGGACAGCTTGAATTCTGCCCAGAAAGCAAAATGTGTCTAAAGCAGCCTATTGCAAGTAGTAGCTCCTTCAGGAGTCATCCATGCCAAAATAGCCATCGATAAATGGCTAGAAACGGCTGACCAACTCTTAAAAACAGCCTAGAGCTCAGGCAAACTGACCAGGGAGATGGCACGTGCGGTGCTGGGGAAGGGCGAGCAGCGCGGTGCTCCTCACCCTTGCAGCCAAGCAATTCCAGAAGCCATGGAGTTGCATGAGCTCTGCAGCAGGGCTAAGAAATGGGCAGTATTTCTCTGTGGGGAGGAATCATCCCCCACAAACCATGGGGAAGAAAGGAGGGACCTCCAGGAAGGAGTTTCCAGCGATGGCTGGATCAGCACCCGGGGCGCCGCGTTTTCCTTTCCTGTAGGAGGCCGTATAGGCTCTTCGCACTGTCTTGGGTTTTGGCACATCTCTTGGTCTATATCCTGCCTTACTACTGCTACTATCCCACCTTACAGACTTTGCTCATCTGGCATAAAAAAATTATTATTTTGACAAAGGAAGTGCCATATGGAGTTTGTATGTAAAAATATGTATCAAGATATAAAATATTTTCTTCAGGTTACTTATTCTCTGACATAATGACATACTCCAGTTAAAGAAAATATCCTGTAGTTCATACTGGTGGGCTTTTTAAGATGTATTTAGCATTGTCCTAATTCTGCTTTTGTCTAAGGATTTGTTTTTTAATTTGATCTGAACCTCCTTGAACGAAGATTAAAGTGGTCCAAATTCCAGTTATATCTTTTGTGAGTTAATCCCCTCATGAAAGAAAGAAAGAAAGAAAGAAATCAAGTCAGGTCTGATTATAATCAACTGTGTGATTAATAAATCAAACCAGCCACACTAATCCAGGAACATAAGTAATGGGAAAAAATAATTTTTCCTCTGAGGCATTAAATTCAGAATACTTGGCTTCTTGCACCCTTTTAGAAGCAAATCTGCAAATTGCTTAATTCAGAGGGGTCTGTGTTGTTGGGGAGGGGGATGGCGGTTATCAGCTCTTCTCTGCCTTTTCTGCTGTTCCCATATAGAGCAAACCATTAGCATTATCAGTTTGGATAGCACTTTTTCACATTTATAATTCTGGAGCTAGTTTCCTGGAATTGTGCCCTGCTTTGAAACATTGTTTTTCAAGATTTGTCCTTCTGGATAGAAAGAAGAACATAAACTTTTCTTTTAAAATGTCATAAAAAATATTGCTCAAATATTTCCTTTTTTCCTATTTACAATTATCTCCCATTTTTATTAAAAGTATAGCATGACAGTCAAAAAAAAAAAAGAAGAATTTCCTGAGTTATGTCATTGAACCTTCAACAAACTGATGGCATACTGATAATTCCAAAGCAAAGCACAACATTCATGCACTGAAAATGGGAAGGATTTCATGAGAAACGTCCGTGCAACCCAGAGCACATCCCTGCCAGCCATATAGATTACTTGAAATTGATTTGAAAGGTAGCTGGGACTTTTCAAGAGCAAGGCTGAAGATGCTTGAAAACACTTATGATATTGTAACTGACATCTGGGTAAAATGTAGCACACTTAACCTTTCTTCACCATCTTATGTAGCAGCCAATAAAAAAACCAAACTACTTCTGCTAAAACCATTTGGGATTCAAGATTTTTTTTTTTAACTGATCATTATATTGTGAAATTTAGAGCAATTGATGTAACATAATTCAGTTCCTATATTATTCTAGTTAAGAACTTAGTTTTCAGAAGACAGTGGCCTCATAAATGTAGTGTTTTGATGCCTGTCTGTAGTCTGGGCTAGATTAAACCTATGTCATAAGGTACTGAGCAGCAGCATGCGCTTCAAATCTGGCAGGATTAATAGTGAACTGTTAATTACAAACAGTTTCAAAAATTTTGGATGTACATTGCATTTGAAGGTGGGCATTTCCAAAAGCAGGGTAACTGCCAGCTGTAAGCTGAAGTATTAGAAAATACAGATTTAGTGGGATCAGTACAGGTGGAATGTACTAAGACATATACAACTCTGAAACCCAGTTCCTCTGGCACATGATATATTGTCAGAGAAAAAAAAAAATGTGTTTTTGATGGAGAAGGGATGATCTAATTGCAATACTCCATGCACCTCAGCTTTTTTTTTTCTTTTTAATCCTGTTTAAACATCTGAAGAACTCATACTTATTTATTCATGCATCTCCTCTCTTTCTCCACCCTTCATATGGAAACATTTGGATGTGGCTCCCTCTGATTAAGATAAGAGAAGTTATCTCTTGAAGACATGAGAGCAGCTTACACTTGGCATGAAAGAACCAAAAGAAACGTTGTAATAGGAACCATAGGAATGTAAAATGTAATTAAATACAGATCTATTGCAACTTCCTGCTGTCAAAAAAATGTTTTTGCTTTTCTCCATCTTGAGTTATTCCCAGATGACCTACAGTTTATGCAACAAGCTGATATGCTAGCCCACCACTCTCAGACCCTGGGAGGAAAGAGATCACAAGGGAAAAGATGTAGTTGTACATCACTGTTTCTATATTAGCATATATAGTAATATAGGATAATTTCACAGTTGTCATAGGAACCTTTCCCATTGGAAATAACTAGTCCCTAATCTAGTGAGAAGAGGTTTACATAAAAATCAACGGTAACGTCCACAAGATCTCATGAAAGAATTAAGCTGTTGCTGAGTTACGGCTTTACTCATTCCGTGACAAGCATAACTCTCCTATCATTTTGGATATGTGGACTCACACACGTTTTATGTGTTAAGTAGAATTATGAATTTATTTGGGGCCATTTGTCTGATTCATTGCTAATTCTTCTTTTTTTTCAGGACCTTCAAGACTGGGTACTGCTGTAAGAACTCCTTCCCATTGAATAGTGTATGAAGGAAATCAGCCTCCATTCTTCTTAGGTTCTTCATTTATAAGCAATAATTAATCATGTTAAACTACTGAAATAAAAATAGATGATGTGTAAAATAACTTCTTAATTCCCCTGCAGGCCTGTCTCTACTTTTCATTATTTAACTTAATTTTCTGTTAGTGGAAATTTTCTTCATATACTGGAGTGGTGACTTCCCCTACAATAACAGATCAGAGTTTTGATGGATTTTATAGCTTTCGATGAGGATCCTCTCCTGTGAAGTACAACCTTTTAATCCTCCAGGGATGCGCTTAGCCTCTTATAAGATCCATTCCATTTATCTGCAATGAAGCAAATAGTTCATTTGAGTATGGATTTTAAAATTTATCTCATACAGATCTTTAGGTTATGTTCTTGATCACAGAGAAATTTCAAATGTTGGATTTAAAGTTTCATTTTTGATTTTGAGTTTAATCCAGTATCAAAATAGATACATCTTCATGATTCAGATCCATAATAGGAATCTTTAAGAATATTTAGAATTGCATATTTTGGTCTCTGATCAACACATTGAATCATATTCTCCGCAGTGATTTTTATGTCTGGATGAGACTCTATTACTTATGGGCATACTTCAGAAGTGTGAAATTTCTTCTCATGCTCATTTCAGTGTTATTGACTCAGACTGAATTATCTTTATGTAATATTCAATAGTGGGTGACAAAAGGTTCTCTCAAAGAAGACTTCTGTCTTTTCACAAGCTGTACATTGTAGGATGATTCGAAAAGATCCATCATCTCTCTTTCTTTTTCCTCATTTACATTTCCACGAAGGAGTCATGGACAATGATAAGCCTGTTGCCAGTCTGATACCATTATTAAGTTGTCAGAGAAGTGTTTTTTGCACAGTTATACAAAATTCTCTGCTGTGGTAGGATTAAAAGGCATTACCGGCATTCTTTGAGGGTAGAAAGGGCTACAAAAGACCTTTTAGTAACACAGAGAGTTTTACTAGATGTTTCTTTATTCTTTGCCTGCTGTTAATATAGTCAATACCTATATTTCTTGTGTATGTGTGTGTATATATACATATATATACACACAGACACACACATATATGTATACATTCATCTATGTATCTGTGTATATATATATATACACGTTTCATGTAACAATTGATTTCAGACTGTTTCTGTTATTTATAACATTCTTTGCATCTTTTCCCTTGATTTAATGTTGGAAAGAGATTTTTCTCTCCAAAGCATATTGGTCAAACCAAGGATTCTTTCTTTTTCTTTTCCTTTTTTTTTTTCTTTTTCTTCTGAGAATTATGATCAATTGTAAGACTAGAGCACATATGTTTAGGAAAATTCTATTACATCTGTGGATTGATTACAACAGATGTGTAAATATTGTACTTACATAGCATTTATATGTAATAATCACATTTCATTTGTAACATTTTGTCCAAGTGTAATATGAAATCTGGAATAGGTCTTTCTTTCTTAAACTGCAGTTTTGGTCATACTCTTATCTTGCATGTTGAATCACTGCTTTTTGACTGTTGCATCTATGAGTTCATTTTTATTTTTGTCAAAAATATTTAATGCAAAAACCTGTTGTATAACATTTTCTATTCTGTATCTGCCTGTTGATTATGCAGGATGTGTTTATTCATTGATATAATGGTTGCTTAAACTAACTAATAGAACAATTAGGCTGAATTAAGGGCTAATAGCTTTTTCCTGTCCTCGGATCATTTGTTGAAAAGATGTCATTGATAGTTTTTTCATTTTGTTAATAGCAGTACCTACTAGTCTTTTCTACAGTCTGTGACATATGCTGAAATACTATCATATGAGATGTTCGCTGCATTTTCAATGTAAAAATGAAAATGTTATTAATTGTAAAATACAGTGCTGAAATTTCAAATCGGGATACTATCCTACTGAAATAATACTAAGCTGGGGCTAAACAAAGTCTTTCTCTGAAGGACTAGACTGGAAATAGTGTTTCTCTTCTGTGTTTTCACCTTTGTAAGGACTGTGTAGAAATTTGATTTTTCATTATTTACATACTGAGCAAAAAATGCCACAGGAATTACTTCCATATCATATTTAACTCCTTATAACCAGGCAGCAAAATTCTGTCTTTACTCCAGTCTTCCATTTCCTGCAGCACTTGGAGGATCCCCACTGGTTCTTTTTTTGCTTTTATATTCTGTTAGAAGTCACTAAATGATTTCTACCGTGTAATATCTGAGAAGATAGAAGATATTTATAATTCATCAGATCATCCCTTCTGAAAATGAATAAAACATACACATGCAAGTATGCATCAAAAAGCCTCTTATGTTCTTGTAAAGCCAACAATTATTACCTCTGAAGAGGTCTCTGTGTCTTTGTTGGATGGTGAAAATCCTATTTTGTGTAATATTTTTTTCAGATAGTGACCAAGGAACTCCCCTCTTCCACCTTTTCTTAGCAAGAGTAAAGAGAATTCCATTAAATGCAACCTTTTCCTGTGAAAAGATCTGTTTACAGAACAACCAAATAGAAAATACAGTGTACTCTGCAAAAACGCATTACAAGTACATTTCATATGACAAATGAACACCATTGATTTTCCTATAGTGCTTTTCATAAAGACCATCTGTATATAGAAGGAGTCAATTAAATGCTGAAGAGAATAGAAAGGTTTAAAGCTGTTATTTAAATTGGAGTATTTCACAGGAAAGAAGCTGAGAAAGCAGCTCAGGATTAACTCTATCCTCTCCCAGATGTGAAAATTGAGATGGAAGGCTTAAAAAATATGAGAAATTTAAGGAAGCATAACAAGCAGTCAAGGTTGTTGACTGATAAGAAGTCAGCAAGTGGAGCACTGAAGCCACCAGACGTCTGAAAAAGTTGCAGGGCCATTTTGATTCTGGTTCAGTGATGGAAAAGTAGTTCAGAGGAAGAAAGATTGATGGTAATATGGTCCTGCCTTTCTGAAACTCTAATATGGTTTTAGGTTGTTTCACTGAAAAGAGATGGGAAAGCTGATGGCATTAAATGTGTATAGTTCTGGTAAAGAAATATTTTTTCACTAAATGCAAATAAAATATGCTAGAAAGAAACAGTAAAGACTACTGACTTTTGTGTACTGCTGCTACAATAGTTATTCTAAAAGAATATTTTACAAAATTTTGCAAGAACATATGCCAGGACTCTAAAGTATTTATACATTTTATAAAGCAGATTCTTTAGTGACAATCTAAAAAACGCTATAGCAAATTGCATTTTTTTTAAGAAGTGTAGTAGTTGTTGTTTTAAGAATTGCTTTATGCTGTGTTGCAAACGCTAAGCCATTTAAGAGCTTCATCACTTAGATGCTTTGAAACCTAAGATTCAATGTTAGGATTTTGCTTAAGTCACTTTTGAAAATGAAACACAGGTTTTAATCATGGGAAAATTAAGTATCTAGCCTAATCTATGCTTCTTCTGTAATGAAGAAAGAGAGAGGAGCCTTTTTATCTCACTTGTTATCAGCCACTCCCATCCCTGAGTTCTCTTTCTCTTTCTGCTCATGCAGAGGAATACTTTATAGTAGGGTTATTATTTCTGTCATGTTTTATATGGGTGGTATAATAAAACTTTATATGTCAGTCCAGTGATGTACTCTGTGTGGCTTGTATTTTATGAGGAGCCAAAGGCTCTGAAATCATGTGGATTTGCAAAAGAGTTTCAACATCCAGTCTCCCAGGAATCTGCTGAAAATTACAGACTTTTTTAGTAATTTATATCACTAAACTGCTGCATTTAGAAAATGACAGTAAAAATACACCTGTGCTTCTGTACTTACATTAACTTCAAGAAATATGTATGTTTCCAGGATGAATATAAATGATGGGACTTAGCAAAGAGCTTATCCTAGTGGGAGAATTTTCCAATGTTCAGAACTACTCCGTTTTCTGGCACATTCAACCAACGCGTTTGACTAAGGGCACCTCAGAAGAGACTTTCATCTGGCTTGGTATGTATGGCAATGGTCAAGTCTCCTATAATTATTTTATAGTGACCACCAAGTTTTTCATGTATATTACATAATCCTCCTTTGAAAATTTTCTCTGCTTAGGAGGGGATCTCATCAATATTCCTAATCTTCTCATAAATAATTCACTTTTCTCCTTTCCTATTAGCATACAATAAGTTTCAAACAAGTCATTTAACTGCCCATGATCTAACTACTTAAAGTTTTTTAAGAGCCGTTTTGTAAATCTTTTTTGGGGGGAGGGATAATTTTTTTACGTATCCTTCTAATCTTATTTAGAAACAGTTACGTGCATTGAATATTTATCTGGAATCATTTGAATTATGGACTAAAGCAAGACTGTCATGTTTCTTTAGATTTTCATTTAGATTACTTTCTGACTGTAAACAACCCCTGGAAGACTGAGTACTTTGATACTATCCTATTATTTTTTATATAGCTTAAGGAAAAAAAAGGTCCATCTAAGTATTACTGAGACATATACAGACAACAGTTATAGGTAACAGCCTGAAGTTAATGATTGATGGAATAAATTCACTGATACAAAGTAGAGGAATTCAGATGTAACCCTGTTGCAAATGTTACTCCTACTATGTCTTCAAAACCTGGAGCTTTCAACCCAGCACAATGCACACTTACCCAGCACAGCGCATGTGTTTCATTTCTACTTTAGAGTGTTACTGACTTCAGGATTTTATGATAAAACTTCTTCAGTAAATGCTGGCACTTGAAAAGCTTTTCAGTTTAAATGGGAAATTTGCTGGCTGTCTATAAATAGGTATGGCTTTAGTAGCAGGAATATAATCTTGTTTGTCAATATTTCTCAACAGTTACCTGAAAGCATTCAGATACTAAAATTAAAAGAAAGCAATGAGAAAGAAAGCAAACACATCCCAATTTCCACATTCATTTAGTCTTAGCTCCCTACTGAGAGCAGATGTGCCGGTAATGCCAATGTTTTCTACATGATGATGAGTATTAGGAGCTCATAAAGAGGACCTTGCCATTGCCAAACAGTTGTCATCTAAATTTTTTTTCTCCAATCTTTTCACTTATTCTAAGTGAATGATGCAGTTTGGTCGATCCAGAGCTTGTTTGAATAGCAGCAGAGGTTTATCTGCCCAGGCTCTGTCCTGTAATGGGACCAGACTCAGTGTGCGTGCTCAGTGCAGTCCATCTCCCAGCGGTCATCGTCCAAAGCTTTCTGGAAGTGCCAGCTGTATTGAGCATGCGGGCACTATGCTGCACGACATACCATATCCTCAGAGGATGTGACTGTCATCTCCCGTATTGCCCTAGGGAAAGAAAACAATCAGAATAGTCTGAAGCTATCTACCATGTGAGATGCTTTTGGCAAGTGTTATGGCCCATGCCAGGCAATTGTAGAGCGTCTGGAGAAGGACATCAGGACATGTTACTTGTTCTGGCAGCTGCAACTTCTTCAGCCATTATTGTTCTTTGGGGCTTGGGGACGCTTCCCTGTTCAGTGCAGGGATATACACAGACAAATAGGAATGTGAATTGGAGATACCTTGTCTCAGATGGGGACCACAGGAAAAAAGCTCCCAGGAACAGACCCTGGGGAAGAGCTCTTGCAGGCTGGGAGCTGGACCCTATGGGACTTTCAGAAAAGCAGAAGATGGGGAAAGTCTCTACGTCTGATTCATCATCTCAGCATTCATACTCTAGAGCACTTAAAATAAAGATAAAGATAGAGCAAAATCTCAGAATCATACTCCACAAAAGAAGTGCTTTTCTACATTATTAGCTATCTCAGATTGCCAACCTAGAAATTGTAAAAGGTCAGTTGCCTTGTTTGACAGATTTCTGGTATTTCTTTCTTCTAGTCAAATAGAAAGGAATATTAGCTTTATTCAATTCAGCCATCACACTTCCAGATCTAACTGCAGTCTCAAAAGACAAAGCTTATTGATTTTTTTTTTCTTCTTAAAGTTGGTGAAAGCGATAAAGTCAATTGATTTTTTTTTATTATTTTCTTAGGGGATGTTCTGGTTCATTCTGTTATGAAATTTTATGTATGGAAAAAATCACATCATTCATAACAGTTTATCTGTTCTTATTCTAAATTAAGAAGATTCACTCATGTAATCATCTATTTTTGAACAGGAGTGATATGCAGGAATTTTTATTTCAAATACTAACAGATCTTCAATAAAAACTGAAGTGATATGGCCTCTTTTTCAATTCATGAGTCTAATATTAAGCAAAAAGGCACTGGGAATAATATCACAGTACCTTTCTCCAGTTCCTCTGAGAAATCTGTTCGGTTTTTATTCCACTCTTTCTATTAGAGTGGGATTCATCTAAAAGGTAAATATATACAGTGAAGCTACATTTGAGTTACTTGCCTGTATTTCCTTTACAGTTAATGGAGAGAAACACATGTTTCAAAGGCTTAAGTCATCTTATCCTTAAAGTAGATGTCTAATTCAAGCCTGATGTATCATATTTTATTTGTAAAAGAATACTAGAGTAATTAGCTCAGATACTGTGGACCTCAAAAGTTAGCTGAGGTGAATCCCTCCCTAACAGCCCAGCTGCATTGCTATGCATCCCAGACTGTAAATCTACTTTCATAGGCAAATGGGTGAATGTTTTCTTCCTTTGCACATGAATACTGTCTTTGTACCTGAAAAGCAAGAAAAAAGCATTTCAACTCATTGATGCTGAGATGCACATAATTTCATGCTTCTGGGAGAAGAAGAAAGACGCTCCAGCAAATAAGCTAATTAATTTTGCTTCCTGGGAAATATTTGAAGAATTAAAAGAGGTGTTACATATTTAAAATTAGGGAATGAGATATGTTTTTTTTAATGGAGGAAGCTAGCTCATTTATGTTACCTCAAGTAAAATACGCTGGTTGCATCAGAATTTGGAATTCCATGAAAAACTTTTCTTTAGAAATCCAGCTCTCTAATTGACAGAAAGTACAAAGATGGTCCTTGTGGACAGATACCCAACCACCACCACTTCTGGCTAATGGCTGATATGAGTTTAATGAATATGTGCTTTTTTGTGTTTTTTTTTTTTTTAATTCCTGCTTTCTCTGTTCTTAACCGATACAGTGATGGACACTTTGGAGAAGAGTGTATCAGGCTGCCCATCACCCATAAGATTAGAAAATTTATACAGCCATTTAGTGACCTGTTTTTTTTTTTTTTTAATCAGGTGGTGGCAGTGGATTTTACCCTTTATTAATTGTATTATCCCCCTTTTTACTGTCTGTTCCATGGTCTAATGTACTGAATGTTTTCAGTTTGCTTTTCTTTGATATGATGTAATCATAAACAGGAAGCAGTTAACAATGTAAACATGTCCCCTTCCTTCCACTTAGCAAGAAAACATATGCTTAATTGCATCATTTTTAGGATGCTATATACTGCAATACCTCAGTCTACTGCTTTTTCTGATTTTGAAATTACTGTATTGAAGACCGCCAAAATCAAGATCCCAATCATGCAACTAGTGATTAATTTTAATTGGACTAGTACTTAAAATGTAGGTCCTATTGCATTCATATGCGTACTTTAAATGTATGAGTATGTGTTCATAGCATCCAGTCTAAATACATGGTGTTTCCATTTAAAGCTACTCTAATTATAATAGTTGAGTATCTGTGCCATTTACTTGCAGTGATCATTGACAATAATCAGTACTTAGAGTGTGGCAATTTCAGCAGGGTCATGTGCCCACTGAATCAATGGGACGACGACTTGAGGCTGTACTGCCTGCAAATAAAGGTGTCACAGGTTATAAGTTTAAGAATATATATGAAAACTAGATTCTTGTTCATTCATATGCTTGCTTGTGTTTCAGTGTGCAAAGGTGAGACTTAAAATCTAAGTGGAAAACAGATGTAGTTTTTTCTTGCCTGTGTAACAAATTCATCTATTTCTTCACGTTATCAGTTTATAGTTCTTTAAGTCACAGTGGTCAGGTATGTGCTTTGTGCACAGTGCTGGTAATGATCAGAAGATGTTAAGGGTTCCCTGATGATACATACACTTTTAGAGGGACAGGAACATCCTGTCTATGCTGACACTTATTGTTTCTCTGGTAAGCTCACATATAAGCTATGATGTAGCTATGTAGCGCTATTGCAATTTTACTTCTGCATGTTTTCAATTAGTTCCATTGCACGTGAGAGAAACTCAGCTGCACATGCTGGTTCATTTTGTCAGCTGCAGCTACCACAGGTAATGTCACAGGTATGACAGGCCCTGAGCTTACGGCATGATAAAATTTCTGGGAACTGCTGTGTCTGCTCAGAGCCCTCATCAGTGAGTGAGGTTCTCTCTGGTCACTGTTTTCAAAACTGTTTTCTGTCTACGGTTAAAATTGTTTCCCTTACCTATCTCACAGACTGAATGTACTGTGAGCAGCAGTCTAGCATAACTCTTTACAACAAATATGGAGTTTGTTTATTTTTAAATATCAAAGTCATTTAAATATCAAAAGAACAATAACATTGTTCTCCTTAATTTTCTAACTTATCCAACAGAGCCAATCCTGAGTGCCAGGTTTACATTCATACAAACATACATTCATTAATGGAATACAAATGGTAAGTTCGTGCTAAGAAAACCTTAATTTTTATGCTTTGTGTCACCAGAGCACTTTATTTAAATTATAACTTTCAACTGCATAATGTTCCATTTTTTTCAAAAAGCATATAATATTTTCTTCTTTTAAATGCAGCATATATAGCAAGCCTAGGACTCAAATTAGTCTACGACTATAGCTGAGAGAAAGACTTTTTTCTTTTATCAGACTGACTTTTTTGTTATTATCTTATTCACACTGCAACTATTTCTTGAAGTGAATAACAGAATTGGACACGGTAAGTAACATGTTTTGACAGTTTATTCCTCAAAAAGGTAGAGAATAAAGGAAAACATGTTAGTAGTGTATCAGCAATTTCAATTTATTCGCTAGGTTCAAAATATCTTTAAGAATATTATGCCAATATCATACTTCTGGAGATGAATGACTTCTCTTTTCATAAGAAATAAGTTTTAAAATTGTCCACGTTGGTGGATAGAAATTCATGTCATTTTAAATTAAGGGCAATTTGAGCTGTCTATGCAGTATTAATGAGAATCCACCAGATGGCATAAGAAAATGAACCTCTAATAGAACTTTGTGAATGTGGTTTTTTTTGGTTTGCTGTCTTATTTTGTCAAAAAAAAGTCTTGTTTTGAAGTAAAATTTTTGTTCCTTTTGATGTCAGAATGTTTAAAAATCAATTAAGTGAAGCATTTTTTCAATTCCTGGGTATTTCTGGGAGACAAACTAAAAAAACTGTGGTGCCACAGAATCTGTTTCTTTTCCTTTGTCCTTTTACAAAAAGTCTTTTTTTCTGATAATTTTAAGGCATTTCTCATCACCAAAGTCCTGTTTAGATCCTGAGTGAACACAGCATTTAAGTGCCTTCCTTGTGTTAAGCACTGGGTGCCTCCTCCAGTACAAAGCTGAAATTTAAAAGTACTGTTGAACTGGGGACCCAAATGATAAATTCCTTAGACCAGGGAGCCAGTAAATATTCTCTTAGCTTTAAGACATAGGTGATGGTCAGAAAAGGACTGTGGTGAGCTTGGCACATTCATTAACGCTTGAGATTATTGAATTAAGTTCCAGACACATGTGGAGTGTGAATATTGACCTGGCATCCTTCCAAAACAACTATAGAAAAAAATCTTAATAAAATTCTCTCTAGAAACACCCCTATTGATCTTCCATCAATGCCTTCAGTGAGTTCAGGGAGAAGTGCAAGTGAATAAAATTCCTGCTCTTTTTTTCTTCACTTTTAATAATTCTTTTAACAAGTTTTTTAGGCTGGAGCTAAGAAGGCTTAGGAAATTGAATTGCAGTGAGCTAAATACGTACTGTAGCCTGAGGAAGATATTAATTTTTAACATATTAATTTATCCTCACAGAAGTCACATTTAATTGTTTCCAGGTTCGCTCTACATCATTTTTATTGAAGCTAAAATGGGGTCAGATTTAAATGCATCAGTGCTTCAAGTTCATCAGTAATTAGCCCAAGATACTGTACTTATAAGCACGTCTTGGAGTCATTACTCAAAGCTCGATTTCCCTAACCCTAAAGTCAAGCAAAAACTCCTGCTGACTTTACATGAAATATGATCAAATCTCCACACTTGGCCAAAATTTCTTTGAATTAAATGGGATAGTACTGGTCATTCTGGCCAGGTCTGCATCAGAAGGCAGAAAAGCAGAATACGAAGAGATCTGCAGAGCAAAACAGCTGGCACTGGTGACTCAAAATCAACTCAACATGTATTTTGGGACTTCTCTCCAAACTGCTGTAGCTCAGTTCTGCACACGGCATACCCAATAGCAGCTGGCGTGCATTAATAACACCTTGTCCCCTTCGGCCTCACCTTTATGAGCTCCAAGACCCCCTAGAGCAGATGCACTTGCAGTATGTTGGAACAGGAGATTTGCTTCAGAGCTGAGTGCAAATGCTAATGTGAATGCACCCTCGGTCATTCCAGAGGACATATGGTTTGAGTAATAAGGACTGATGGATTATATTCCTTATTTGCCTTTCAGTGATTTTCAAACTTTCCAAAAGAAAATGAGAAATCCCCACAGGTGTGTTCCTCTTACCTCTGACTTGCTATGAATGCTTTAATGGTTTGAAATTTGATCAAATAATGAGAATTTCATGCAGTTTGGTCCCACAGATGTTTGCCTGATTTTTAAATAAGAAAGGTCAACAATATCCCAGCTTTTTCATGTTCTCTTGTTTTGTTTATCTCAGGCGGAGATGAACTTTACAATTCAGGAATTTAGAGGAAAATCTCAATGCATTTTGCAGTTTACTCCATAAAGAAGGACTCATCTTTGGTTTAAAATAAACAGTCACAGTCACCTTTTGACCACCCTCAAGATGAAAATTTTTTGTCCTTATGTATAATCAGAATTTCCCAGGTTCCAACTTATGCTTGTTGTCTCTCATCCTCCCACTATCTACATTTGAGACAAGTTTGGCTCCATCTTCTCTATACCCTTCCATTAGAAGCAAGCCCAGCTCTCCCAGCTCTCCCCAGACACTGTGAGCTCCAGCCCCCGACCTTCTTGGTGACCCTTGGCTGGACTTGCTCCAGTATGCCAATGTGTTTCTCATACAGGAGAGCCCAAAACTGGACACAGCACTTCAATGTGGTCTCTGAAGTGCCAAACAGAGGGAAGGATCATGCCTGTCGACCTGCTGGCTGCTGCCTGGCTAACACCACATGGTTGGTCTCCTTTGCTGTATGGGCATGCTGCTGACTCACGTTCCACTTCTTGCCTGCCAGGACTGCCAGGGCCTTATCTTCCAAGCTGCTTTCTGTATGATCAGCCTGTTTCTCCAGCCTGGCCAGGATCCTCTGGGTAGCAGCTCTGCTCTCCAGCTTATCCATCACTCCCCTAGTTTCTCCTTCTGTGGAAATTTATGGCTCTTGGCATGTTTTTGCGCCCACTTTCAGGAACACTCTTTGCTCGAGGTGTTGTAAGATACGCTGAAAAAGTCTGTGAAACTGCAGGCACCGTTTAGACTGATGACATCTCTGCAGTATGTATTGCAGCCTGAACACTCTGTGACTGGAGTGGTTGGTGAGAATTTGTCTACAAGCTTAAACATCCAGGAGCAGCTAAAGATTGCTCTCTGAAGCTTTGCTGAAGCCTCTTGTGTCTCTGTTCCAGGAAGCTCCATCAGCCTTTGTCAAAATAACAAGGAGCAGAACTTTTGCAGCGATACTATCAAGCATTTTACTTTCTATAAAGAAGACAGAGGTTGGCTGAACATAAAAGTTACTTAGTGAACAAAATAATACCTTTAAGAAGCCATCAGACAAAAGCTATCCTACGTGGATAATGATTTCTGAGTCTGGGATAAGTCTTGGGTTCAGCCAGGGCACTCATGTATTTTGCACTTCTTCAAGCTTTGTATAGCTGTGAGGATTATAAACTGAAAAAATATATATTATTTATTGTTTGTTTTGTGGTAGTACCAATATGCCAAACAGCAACTGTGAATGTTTCACATGGCATGCATATCTATATGCAGGTACAGACCCTGCCCTAAATTTCTGAAAATCATGGTTATCAAGGAAAATGCCCTATGGAAGTGCATTGCAGATCAATGCAATACTCTGGAAACTTTTCTGGTTCTGTGGTGTTCACGCTAAAGCCAGTAAATGCAGATGACACTGGGAGCAATTAAAGCACATTCTACCTATGCGTTGGAAAGTCTTGCCACTAAACGTACCTTAACTGTCACAGGTGGAGTGACTGTGTGAAATCAAAAAGCCTAATTAGTACTGTTAAGCACATAACAGCTTTTGCGGTGTTGTGAACTCTTTTAGATAAAAAGCTAAATTTATGCTGGGTTTTAGTCCTTAAAGCAGGACCACATGTAGCAAGACAAACTGACAATAGGAAAATAGGCCCACTGCAGTAATTCACATAATCCTGTAATCTAAATGCATATATTAGAGTACACACCAAGTAGGGGAATTATCTTCTATTATTGTTTGTTTGTTTGTTTGTTTCAGGTAGATGAAGGTGTCATAAGATAATTGGGACACTCTGCAGATAATTATAATTTATTTTACCATAAAAACAAATAGTAAAGAATTATTACGAGGTGTTCCACCAGATAAGGGTTATATATACATTCTCTTTGTAAACAATAGGAGTTGTACAAGCGTATCTGATAGAATAATATAACTCTTTCTAATTGGTAACATCCGAAGGAGGCATCAACCTATGTAGTCAGCTTAAAACATACACTGAAATCAAAAGATAATGTGCAGTCGATAATGTGTAGTTGAAAGGATGCATCTCTCAGGCATTTGATTAACCCCAAATCTCTTGATTTTGATTAACTTTTTTTGGAGATTTTCAACTTTTTCTTCTAATTCTGGACAGAAAAAAATATAAAAATATAAAACTTTGAAAACTTGATGGAAAGAAAAAAAGACAGTTTCTTTGAACAAATCATTTTGTAGTTTCTTGTATCTGCGCAGCAAATTTCAAACTGAGACTGACTGCTCAGTGTCTCAAAATCAACTTTCTGCTTTGACTGGACTGAAGATAGATAAGGGAACTGAAGCATGGGTTTGTATTCCAGGCATTCATTACAATTCAGCATTGTTTAATGTGGTGGGTTTGGTTTTAATCAAATATAGTAATAGGAAAAGCTGCAGATTACACAAGCAGGACTCTGTTACTGATCAGAGACAGAATGGTCATGACATTCATAGCTGTTGATCCTAAATTTGAGGAGACTAACAATATCATTAAATAGATTAAACAACCAGTATCTATACTTTGATTCTTGGTTTTCAGTTCTCATTTTTATTTCATATTTTCATGTTGCAGGTCAGTTTTTGCTATTTTCTTCTGGCACATTTCCGAAAAGTTCATCAGAAAATTAAATTTTTGTCAGCCGTGGAATGCCTCAATAAATTAAAAAAAACCTTGGCCTGTCCCATTGTTAAAAACTTCTAAATGGCACTGATACTATAATTCAACATCATTTATCTGTCATGAGAACTGCAGCATGTGGAAAGTTGATGGGACAAATAAATCACTGTTTTCAGTTTCTAGCAAATAAGAACAGTGTACTGTGGTGCCAAGAATAATTTGCAGTTTAGCAGTCTCCTGACCAACAGTTTTTAAAGCATCATAACAGATTTCTTTCCAGCAGCATGACTAATAGTCAGCTCCCACAGAGCAACTTTATATTCTGGGACAAATCTATATTTATTTATCTGGATCCAAGGAAAAATACATTAAGAACCCCTTTTTGTCCTATCTCCACCTATCACTACTAGAGAAAATCCTGCTTCTCCCGCTCATAGGATTTCTTTTGAGGCAACAGAGTGACTCGCATTTGGATTTGGCTCATAATTATGATACGAAGCATATCTAAATTTTAGTCAAAATCATTGCATAAATAAAACTGAGATATATTTTTGCTTCTAGTCACATAAGAGAAAACATACCAATTCTAAGAAAAAAGTAATACCTCTAGTGTTAAGATGACATTTACCAGAGAGAAATTCTGCTTTTCTTTTACCTTGCTATTTTTCTATATATTTGGTAAAACAGAATACTTCCTGTCCTAAATTAAAAACTTGATTTTAAAATGCAATGAAAGAAAACTAGGCTTCCGTAGGCAAATTGTTTCAAAACTTAATATCCCTTACTAAAAAAAAGCCACTTGATTTTTTTTATCTTAACTAGTCTAGTATTAACATCAAATGTTGGATCATAGTATATCTTTTTTTGTTAATTTAAAGAGATATTTTCAGAAGTCTCCAAATGGGTTACTGTGAACATCTCTTGATTGTCTCTCTTCTAACATAAATGTTTCTTCAGTCTTACCTTCAAGGGATAAAGTCCTGACAGGTAGTCATTTCTGTAGTTCTTTTTTGAACCCTTTCCAGGGTATCCGTTCCTTTTGAGAGAATTCATATATGAGGATAGATTGTCAAAGCATGCTATTTCTTTTTCTTTTTTCTGTAATAGCTCCTGCTTCAGAAACTGATGGCATATTGGAGGTACTTCACTCCCATAAGTCTACATGACAAAATGTATTAAGCCTATTGTTCAGACTGAAAATTTGGTGAACCTCTATGTGATACAACCATAATACTTTTTGCACTAGTTTCTCTATATTAAAAACAATCCAAGCAGAGTTAAGAAAATAAAGGTCTCCTTTCTTGTGTGACATTGGTTGATTTTTATTCTGATTATCCCATGCTGAGATAGAGGTCGTGTTGTTGTCCCATTGTGACTTATAGGAACCTCTTGGAAATTTTTAGGAATGATACATTCCTAAATGTATTTTTAGGGGAATGATACATTGTCACATTTTCTGACCTCCTCTGTCATCAGGCAATAGCTGAGTACTAGGGCACATTAAAAACATTTATACTTTTCCAATTCTGTGTTTATTTATCTTTCAGTCCTTTATGGCCAGTAATTATCAACACGCACTCACTAAAGTGTCCTTAGGATGTCTATCCTTTCCATATAAAGAAAGGAAAATTTCAGCTTGAAGAATAACTCAGCTTTCTTGTAAATGAATGACTTTTGTTTCCATAAATAGCACCTTAATTTTAGCTCTATTCTACTTTAAATTCTTTTCACAGCATTACTATTTCTGTATGCCTGACACAATACTATGTTACAGAAATATTTGGAACCACATTTTCAAAAGCAGAGTCATTAAACCAAATCTCTAACAGCTTTTCATTCTGAGTTTTTCATGTGTAATATTGCAATTGCATTTGTAAACTACCAATATTCTCTCAAAGAGGGTGTTCTGAATATTTTTGCTAGAAACATAGTTTTGAGGACATACGGGCCTTTGAACAGGAAAAGTGTAAACATAGAGGGAATGCTGCAATTACTTTGAAGATCTGTCCAAGATCTGTTACTGCTTTGTAACTCTAAGGAGAAAGTGCTGGCATTGGGGGATTTGGAGACTTGAGCATGTTCTAGGGAGCCTTAGATTAAGAGCATGGTGTATTTCCAGAGTCCGCTCATATACATTGTAGTTTGTTTATAGACCTTCATATTGGCACATCGTGCATTGCTAGCTAGCTAGCTAGCCTTAAGAAATCCCATGTTATTAGGAGTTAATTTTTATTGCATGTTCTAAGTTGGTTAAAATACCGCTTTTCCTGAAGCCAATGGTAAATTGGCCAATTCTCTTCTTTCTTTAGACTGTAAACCTTAGTGCAAAGTCAGTAGCATTATGACAGCAGCAGAGAATTTGGCTTTTGTACTGTTCTTTTTATAGGAGTAGGGATTTACTTTACAGAGCTTTGATGGTTGTTTTTTTCACTCTGGCCAGTGACAGGACTCAGCTGATACCAAAAGCAATAAGAATTATTCTTTGCATTTAGTAACGACTATTCTTATTTATCTCTAAGCAAAGAACTCTGTGGCCATCTATGTCACCATGGCTGTTAGTAACTACTGTGAAAAAAAACCTGTTTTTTTTAAAATCCATATTGTGTCATTTAATCAGGTGATCTTGGAAAATCTTCTAATGATTCTGTGATTTAATTTTAATGGTAGCACCAGCTTCAGAGAGGACAGACAAATCCTGTGATGAAAGCAGAGGATTTCCAACACTGACTTGGTCAATGGTTTAAAAACTCAGTTTTGGTAGAATGCGAAACAGCAAGACACTCATCTTCTTATCACTCTGAGTGTGTAGATGATTTCTTGATTGCTTTAAATGAATACCTCAGTCAATTGCTCTCTGACTTATAAAAATGATACACTAGGCTTAAAGGTAAAAATACTGCCTATTTTAAAATATATTTTATTTATGAATCTAAATACAATAAAACAGGATGTTTAAAGATGAAAAGATAAGTATCTTATGTATCTTCTGTATAGCCATATCTGATATCTAATAAGAACAAGCCCTTCCCTGTGGTTAAGCCATTTGCCATAGGAGCTCATAAAAAGAATACCAATACACACTAATAGGAAAAAGCATATATTCCATAACTTAAAGCATGCCTGGCCTCTTCCTCTGACAAATTCCTCATTAAGGAAATCTGTAGAGAAGATGTCTCCAGCATCTGGCACAATCCCCAGAGTAAGAGAAATGCTCTGTGGTTGGAATTCATTTATTTTGTGTCATTCGAGTGGTGCAAAGTAGACAGACAGAACAATCCATCCCCCTGTGTTTAACAGAAAAATGGATAGCAACTGTTGAAGAACTTACTCCCTTTTCCACAATTTGGGCGTTTTTTTTTCTCTGCCATCTTAAAAGCCCATCACCCATAATAAAAGACAATGTTGATTGTCTGTTTAATTCATTCTTAATGGAGTAATAGAGAAATAATTCCTATAGAAACCAACACTGGACCTCAGTAAGAGCTGGATTGGCTGCTTGGCTGTGTGAGTAATAAGAATCTCTGCTTGCTTATGAAAACCACAGCATGTTCTTAAAATCAAAAAGAATGCAGCAGTTCAAGGTAACTGAGTGTAAGCGAACCTTTTCTTGAATGACAAATTCATAAGCCTTGGCTGGATATAAAATCCTTCTCTTTGCTGTGTCATGCTGCAAGGTATATGAATGTTTGTATCAGGCTCACTGTGAAATTACTGCACAGGGTATGAATGAAAGAGTAATTCTAAACTCTCCATTTCTTTTGTGATTTTAGCATTTTAATTATTTCAAGGAAAGGAGGACAGGAAAATAAAAGGAGAATGAATATAAATAGTTATTGTGAGGAGCAAATACGAAGTGCAATATCATGAGGAGCATGCATACTGCAGATGTTACTCTAAATTTCAATGTACAGGTCAATAAGATAAGATCATACATTCTCAAATCCCTGCTTATGTTAATACCATGGAAATTAACTGTCTATATATTTATTCTTGTACTTAGTTATCTATCCTGGAATTTTCACAATAATTAATGATTATTTTTGGCGATTGTGGTGTTTTTTAAATATAAACAGTTTCTGTGAATTGCTTCTTCCTGAATGACTATCAAAATCCCCACCCACAAAAATCTGGTGTTATGTTATTAAGGTGTTGTTTGGGATGATGTTTATTCTCCATCTCACTCTGTCAAGCATAAGAAATGCCAAAAGGCGCCAACATGTGGCCCACCGAGGCCAGTGCTCTGTCTCCAGCAGCAGAAGCAGCAGGTGCTCCTTGGACAGAGTCCCTGGATGTGGCCGTGACGGGAGGCCGGGCCACAGGCGAGCCAGGAGTGGAGCCTAACATCCATGGATGTCATCGCATTATTCCTCAACCTTCAGCAATGAGTGTACAGCTAGAAGTGCCTCTTTCAAGCAAGACTGCCTCCAAATTCCCAAAGATGGCAAAGTTTTATAGTGTCTATTCTGCTAGACCAGCTGAGACTTTGTGTGATTTTATAGTAATGCCTTATGCCAGGTGCTTTTGAGGAGCTTCTCCTGCTCCATTAACATTTTCTCCACTTACTTTCAAGTTAGGGAAATCACCTTCACCTGGCTTATTTTGACCCTTGTGAATACTGATCAATTCCCCCTGCATCTCACTTTAGGTCCTTAAATACTTCTGTGCACATTAGCTTTAGACTTCTAAGAAAGAACTGACCTTATAGCACATTGCTTCTGTATGGCTTACTACTGCAGCTGCAGCAGCAGCTCTGGACCAAAAATCATGTTACAGAAGCTCTGCAGACGTGGTGTTTCAAGTCAGAGTGATATCATTGTAAGTATGGTTGGAAAAAGCAGCACCATTCATTTAAGTTATGATACCATCATGTGTATCTGATTACACTGAATACTAAGTCAGCTGCATTTTTATCAGCAAATAAATGTCTAACTGAAGTTCTGTGGGAGCAAACCCAGGGAATGCTGAGGCTGAAGGCATTTTTGCTATTGATTTCAATAGAGAGTGTATTTACTTCAAAACATGTTTGCTCCATAAGATGAACTAAAATGTTGAAATTGGTTTACTGTAATGCCTCTTCATGTTCTGCAGAAATGTTTGTTCCTGATGATTTTTTTCCCCTTCTTTTTTCTTGGACAAACATAAGCACCCCAGGAGACCTCAGCTGATGTGGCAGCAGTGGTGAGGCTGGTGCTGAGAAAGAAAGGTTTTGACCTGACACTTAGGCCTTCATCTGGGATGTATAGTGAATCTCCATTAAATTTATCAGACCTTTCTCTGTTTCTTCTAGGTGGAGATAAAATTGTCTGCCCTAATTACATAGTAAGGTGGAACATCCTTTCCCTTTTCTTGCAGTCCTGCCTGGGTTACGCAGGGTCTTCAGGCTCTCACCTCAGCGTGTTAAATAAAGTTTTTTGGAAATACAGTTTAGCAGTCTCCTTAATCTGAGTTGCGCTATGCCTTTCTATTGAGCAGACATTACTGTACATCCCATTGTTTCTTAATTTTTAGATAAAAAATAAAGGGTTTACTACTGTTACCAAAAGCAGGACTTTACTACATGTAGAGTAACAGTGGGGCAAACTGTGCTTCTCAGGCACAGAGCTCAGAAACCCTTATTTTTATGAGGATATAAATAGTTTGGCGGTATATAGGATACATGAGGTTTGACCCCAGCAGCAGCGGTGGCGGCAGCGTTCGGGTGCTGAAGTGTGCCATTAGCTTATTTCCCTGCAGCAGGTCCGAAGAGGCTGGTGCGGCTCCACAAGCGTTTGGAGTTGAGTAGGGGCTAAGCACCCGGCTGCGGCGGGGCTGGGGCGCCGGCCTGCCCCGCAGCCCCCCGGGCCCCGGCAAGGGGCAGCCGGCCGGGAGCTGCTGCTGCTGCTGCTGCTGCTGCGGGGCAGGGCGGCCCCGGCGCGCCGTGAGCCACGGGCAGCGGGAGGGCGCCGCGACCCCGCGCTCGGGCCGGGGGATTTTAGTAGAAGTACCCGGTTATCGTTGCTTTCTCAGAACTGCGACTGTAAACTTGGGAATAAGTCAGGGCAGTGCTTGCTTTCAGGTGGTTTTTTTTTTTTTTTTTTTTTTTTTTTTAAGAAACAAACAAAAGCCCTGTGCGCACCTGCAAGCGGAGATACAAGTACCAATTGGGCTCTGCAGAAAGCTTTAGCATGGAAAGGGTTGGACAGCATCTGCCTTCAGCTGTGTAAGGAAGTCAAACCTGGCCTGTAACTGGGTGTAGATAAGGATGGTGCTGAACACCTGTGAGCAGGGATAAGCTTCACCTGGCTCTCCTGCTTGGGTGGGCATGCTCCCAGTTTAAGTGGGTGCAATTAAGCTGTAGTTTAAGGGTGGAGGGAAGGGGTAGTGGGAGCAGTAGTGCCTTAGCAGTGTGATGTGGTGAAGCACTGCTGACAAATGGTCTGTGCTTGCCCTTAGCAGCTGTCCTCAGTGTCAAAAACATCTGCAAGATCACAAAAACATCGATGAAGGTTGAACTGTGATAAAGTAACAGGTAACTAGTTATTCAGATCAGAGCATCTTCAGTATTTGGGCAGGAGCTGCAGGGCTTGTACAACAGATGTGTGCTGGAGGGTGGCCAAAGCCTTCTTCATCCAGCTGGGTTTTATGCTGGGCAGTGAGGGACCAGGAAACATAGGTAATGTGGAGGCAACGGGGGCAGAAAGTCAGCCGGCGTCATTGCTGCTGCCGCTCTGCAGGAAGCAACCCGCGGGAGTGCGGGGGTGCTGTTCTTGAGTGGGAGGCTGCTCTGGGAAAGATCTTTCCTACAGCTAGCTGTCAGGTGAGGGGAGCTAGCAAGGATAAAAATCTGGGCCAGCTTGTAATACCCTGGTGTAATTCCACTGAGCACAAGGTGCTTGCTTCTGTTTCACTATTTTTAATTCACGCACTGAACTGCCTGTATTGATACTAGCTATGGTGAGTCTTCTGAAGCTTTGGTGACCTACTGGCTGTATTTTGTGCTTACTTTTTCTTCTCATGTGTGCCTGCTCTTATTTATTTATTTTTGTATGTATCATCACAATGTACTACAGACTTTCCTGACTTTACAGGAAGTACAGGAGGATAGATGGTTCAGGACTGAAAACTTTTTTTAAATAAACACACACATGTGTGTATATATGCATATATGTACACGCATACATATATTGAAGTGGAGAATAAAGGGCTGTATCCAACATTTTCACAAGTTATTTGTTTTTTGTTACTGTCCAGAGTTCAGAAGTTCTTCCAACAATATAATGCTTAACACAAAAAAAGTGCATAAAACACCATACCAAACTTACAGAAATACAAATCATTTTAGTTTTGAACTGAAACATACTTTTTAAAATGTTGTTACAAGCATACTTAAATAATTCCAGTTATGTTAAGTAAGCTGGATTGTTGCAGTTCAAGTACTTCTACTCAAGCCATTGCTAGTGTATTTTGTTAGTGCATCCACCTAAAACTATTACTGGTCCTGTTCCTGATAGCCGTAGGTCACATTTGGAGAGGTGTTGCTGTTTCTACCCAGGTTTCTCTTTGGCTCCATCACTCTCTATAAAATCCTGTTGGTCCTGTCTGCAAGTAAGCTGCAGCATGGAGCACTACAACTTGCTACAGGGAAAAATGTGTTGATTTCTGCTCGCAATGTATACCCTGGGACTTGCTTGTAGTAAAATAATTACTTTGTGTTTATGTGGTGCTCACACCTAAACTTCCAAGGTCTGAATAATAGACAAGAAAAAGATTCAGTGCTGCCTAACACCTAAAGGAATAACAGCAACAAAAAAAGAGAAAGTGCTTTTACCAACTACTCTGACACACAATAAATAAAGGCCTTGAAAGCAAACAGTTGTGTAAAGCAGTCCTAGTTGAATGGCCTACTGCCTCTCTCTTGAAGATATCTTACAGAAAAAGATGCTTTTACAGCATTTCCCAAGCAGAATAAAGCCTCCTTGCCTTTGTTACCATTTCATTCTGCTTTAGATGGGAAGCACCCAGCATGCCTCTTCCTAACACAGGTTACGTGTAGGCTGGATGGACGCTTTGGAGCGGGAGAACCAAGGTGTTTTGCCAGGAGTAAATTACTGTGTCTCCTGCTATCCCGAGCCAGTTGTTCTGGTGCCGGTTACCTGATCCTACTGTCAGGCTGGCAGGACAGAGTTGGAATAGGGGTTTCATGTACTATATATTACACAGAATATCTGTCACTAAGAGTGACTATGGGCTTCTCGCATCTTTCCATGTGATTCAAGTTAGAATTTAGTCCTAGTGGTATTAGATTTGTCAGCAGTGGTGGAAAACTTGTGCCAATGAGGGTAGAGGGGGAGCTGGGGCTGGAGAGGCTAGAATAGTGCCTGCTTAAGAAAGTTCCTACAAACGGGCAACAGAAGGAGCTGCGTTATTTTCTGCCTTCCATTAGGGAGGTGAATATTTCTAAAGCACTTCTGTTTTAAAAATATGGTAGGAGGCAGTCAGTAGCTGTAACTGTGGAGACCTAAATCAAGGGAGGGAGGCAGAGTTCGGTGGGTTACTTGGGTGTTTTAGTCCTGGGTGTTTAGGTTTTTGAAAGCGCACAGGTTGTGGGATGTGGCCAGCACGAAACAACTCCAGGAGCTGCTTCAGCTGGCTTTTAAATACTGCTCAGACTTGAGCTACCTTTACGGTAGTCCTGAGTATGGCATGTTGCAGTGACATAACCTAGCGGTCACAAGCAAAGCAATCCCAAAGTGAAGCTGTGCTGCAAAATATGTTTGGAAAGACAATCCCAAAGGCTTAAATTATCCAGAGCTTGTCCTCAGCAGCGACCACTGAAAGAGACGATGTGTGATAATACCGTGGTAGATTGTTGTAGCCGCTCAGCGAAGCACTAATGTGGCTATGATACCAAACATCAAGGAGTTTCTTGTAGTTTCCAAGGCCTTTGTAGAGCAGATGTGAATTTTCAGGCAGTCTGTGTAGTTTAATAACCCCAGCACATCTTTCACCCAATCATTTCTTGACTGGCTTTTAGCTCCACTCTGCTAATTTAAGCTACTGCAGTTTAAGGGCACAGCCTTGTAGCCTACATTAAATAACAAGGCTGCTAGCCAAGGATCTGGAGCTAGCAGATATGTTATCCTAATTAGCAAATGAATGAATTTATAAAATCTAATAAAGTCCACAGCATCCAGTATCACAGATGATCAAATTGCTGAAAACAAATAAGATTTTCACAAATTGCTGTAGGCAGAGTATGCATGGGTGTGTGTGTACACACATATATATGTATGGAATATTTCTTCTGGGGAGTTAACTTTTTGTGTGTGCTAATTCCATTTATTCTCTGAACAACTAGTTGATATTTACTTTATGCAGTCTCTAAACAATATTTGCGAGAGTCTTTACAGCTGATTTTGAGCCATTATATTAGTATTACTGTCATTAGTGTATAAGGATATGTGTATGCTACAGCAGAGGCATGGGTGTAACAGCCTTGTGTGTTGAAATCAGAGTGTATTCCTTCACAGTGCTGGCCAGCTGGGCCAGGCATGTTGTTGACTCTCTCTGAACATGTCATTTTTAACCAGCTTCTAATGTGATTTTTCTTGAAAAAGAAACATGCTTCCTAGGAGCAGTAGAGCATGAAGTTTTAAAATGTGCTTTAAATTTAAAATGTTTCAGGTTTTCTAGGAACTACAGCTCTGTCACATTGGTGTGTGAGTTTATAGTTAACAAGCAGGAAGGGCTTCAATATGTAATTAGATATCATTATGTGTTCCCTGCTTATTTGCTCAAAACAAATTCAAATCCATCAGCAGTGGTGAAAATATTTGCTATAAATGTAGGGTAGGAACTAATATCAGAAAAAGCAAAAGGAACAATTGCTTTAATGGAGAAGAGTCTAAAAGGACACTGTGCAGGCTTGGCCAAATACATATTTATCCAAGTGAATGTCACAAGACAAATGTTTTAAATCCTCACGGTTTTCCTCATATTTTTTTGAAAAGTATATATTTCTACTTACTTAGCTGTACAGTAAATAAAAGATGTTTACAAAATAGCACTTGTAATTTGTGAAAATACTCTGGGAAGGTAATGGTGTATCTGATACAGTCTTTTCCATAGATCAATTTCATAGCAGGGTGAAGTAGCAGCGTACTGGAGTGTGCATGCTGGTATCAAGCCCAAATTTTGGAAAAATCTTTCTCTCAGTGATTTTCAGTTTTGGTAAAATCCACTGTTCTTTGGTTGCTTCAAATGTATATCAGCCAGATCTTAGTAATAAATATAACTATATACTTTTTTGGTGAGGTTTAGGTGGAGTTCTTTTGAATGGAAAGACTTCAGTGTTGGCCCACCTTCTGGCTGCTGCTGAAGATTAAACAGCACCCCCAGAGGAAGCCATGTGTATATAGAAGTCATATTACATAAAAAGGAAAACAAATATTCACATATTTTTCTAATGACAAATGACAAAAAATAGAAGTCTAATGACTACTTGAATGTTGACAGTAAACAAAGAACTAATATCAATTCATAGTGACCATTACTATAGCTTGTTTTTGTTTTTTGTTTTTTTTTTAATCAGTTCCTTTTGATAAATTCCATTAGGACAAATTTATCAAGTTAGTAAATCCAAGTGCAATCACAGCTGCACTTGAAGTTTGGTCAGTGCCCTGAGATTAGCACTCTTCAGAGAAAGCCACAGGATAATTAACGAAAATAGCCAAGATCTCTTCCCCCTCGTACTCTCTTTTTCATTATTATTATTATTATTTTTCAGTCTGAAAGTGTCTTTATTGGCAGCATACTAGTCATTAATGAGCCAATGACCTAGATGACATTAGTCTCAAGGGGAAGGAGACTGAGACTCCACCGAAACACAAAATGGGATCCAAACTTTGTAGTTTCCCAGTAAGAGTCTGATTTGATTTAATCCTTCTGAGTTTGTGAGTTGTAGCAGGATCACGCTGTCACTGTATGGCTGCAGCTGGTTCTGATGTATTTGCTTTTTTTTGGTCCAAAACTGCTGATTAGTTTTCCTAACACATGAAAAATCTTTGCCCCAGCACTCAGGAACAGGAGTAAGCAAAATGTATGAGGCAGATAAAACATGGTCGTACTCAACTTTTGTTGTGAGTTAAACTCTCAGCTGTGACTGGAAATATAGCTAGGAAATAGTGCTAGGAAATATCAAAAGAAAAAAACCCAACTTTAAAAGCTCATCTTGTGGATTTCAGTTTTTATGGAAATATCTGTTTTATACAATATACAGATGTTCGTCATGACTTCTTTTCTTATTCTTGTGCTTTAAATCCTTTGAGCAAAGGCAGGAATTTTCTAACCACTAGCCTTTCTCAAAGGGGTCTAAGCAGTTGTTCTGCTAAGGCCATTTTATTGATACACGTTTCAAGTGGTGATATGCTGAGCCAAATAGCACTGCAGTGAGAAAAGACGACAGAATCATCTTTTGTTGTAAGCACGGCTAATCATTTCCATGGCACAGCACATGCTAAGTGGAGAGAAAGGGAGCCCAATTTTATCTGCAGATTAATTTGCTTCTAAGGGGAACAAATAACTGCAGGATAAGGTCTGAAAATATTAATTCAGTTTTACATATTCTAAGTCCATCACAAATTATTTTCAGGTTTGTCTGAGATCCTTTTCTTCGCAGAGGAAACATTTTAGAGCTTTCTCAACTACAGTTCAGCATTTGAAAATTTTTATGGGAAAATTATTTCTAGTATGGCTCCAGGCAAAAGTAATAATATCTTTTATCATTGTTATTTCAGTTAAGAAACGATAGTCTTTAGCGTGTAGTAGTTGCTCATGCAAACACTTTTGTATCTGTGTAGAAAGCGCTTTCCAGGACTTGGAAAGTTGTGTCAGGGAATTATGGAGGACAATGTTCATATTTTAAAAAATTAGAAAGCAACCTTAATTATTTAAGGTAACTGGTGAATTTTAAAGCTAGAGTAAACATGTTCTATGCAATTCATGCTCTTGGGAAAATTAGTAGGATCCAAAAGGCACAATTCCAGATAGAAATCACTAGTAGCTTAATCAAGGATGTGACAGCTCCATTTAACTGGAAACATGGGAATATCCTTCAAACTCAATTTCCCTTTTGTACTTAAATTTTTCTTATCTGTGTGTGAAAACAGCATGGTGAGTGTGGCATGGTACTTGTCTTAGTTTACTAACCACTTTCTGCCGTGTGTGAGACTTGGAGCCGTGGCTGAGAGACTCCTCCATGCTTGAGGTTCTAATTTGCTTGGGAGGTTACAGTCGCTAAGGCTTAGGGACAGATTTGGGTTCAAACCTGTAGAAAGATGAACTGTGACATTCCGGTGAAGGTTCTAAAACTTAAACGCATCCAAAGCTTGTGGAAGTCAGAATGTCCTTTGGATTCTTCTAGGAATCTAGGAGATGGAAATAGTTTTATAATTTCCCAGCCTAAATAACCCTAAAATAATTGGTCTGTGGTTGTATTTTAACATAATACTTTTTTTTTCTGTACTACCTATTCAAAGAATACCTCACTTCTTTGATAAAACTGCTTGTCAAGAGTAATATCAGTCCATGAAAGTCTAGTTTCTTTCTTAACACCTTGCCAGAATATCTGAAACATGCAACAACATTCCAGGTTAAGCCTGTCTTTGCTTTGTACTGTGTAATAGAAAAGCTTGCACAATTTGTTTGCCACTGTGAACATTAAACAACAAATTTTAGCTTCTTGATGCAAACACAGGAAGGTCAGACTTGTATCCTATGTATAGCCAAGCCAATCAAATGCTGTTAGACAGACTAATATTTCAAACAGTGAATGAGCATCTTATCTTGAGATTAAAATAAGACACCTCACTAAAAATAATAAAGAAATTAAAAAATTCACAAAACTTCTATTAAGTTGTCTGGTCTGATATTTAGTTCAATCCTTCCAGTGATCCCAAAGCATTATGGCCGAAGCTGGTAAGTGTTCAGCTGTCATCAGTACTGAAGGTTACTTCTTTAAATAAGACTACTGATAACTTTAATTACAACAATACACATGAATGTGAATTGTTACGTGCCTCTGCCTTGTGGGCACAGGCCAACTGTATGCTGCATCTTTAAAGGATTCTTGTCGCCCTTTGAGTTGCTCATTTTGCCTTTTCTTTTTCCTCAGTGGGAAGCAGGGAGCAATGATCTTCATTTAAGTTACGTGAGATAAATACTCTCCTTTATGGAAAAATTTTTGTACTTAGCTTTGAACGGAAAGCGTGATCAGGCCATAAGAGTTGGAATGAGCTGGATGTTTTTTTCAACATAGCTTTAGGAAAATGAAAATATGGAAGAAGAAAAGCTAGTATTTTAGCACTTGTGTAAACAGAAAATATTTTTGCAGTCAGCATAAACTTTCAGAAAGCAATCAATAAGGTTAGTGTATAGTTTCATGAAAGATTGACTTTCTGTGTTGCAACGGAAGGTTACAGAATAGGTTTACAATACAATTTATTTGGATTGACCCACCAATATGGGATTGAAGTCAGAGTAGTATATGAGTCACAGTGCCTACTCAGTGACCAGATACATGGACCATTGATGCTTCATCCCAAGGAGACAAGCTTCTTTAGGAAGCAAGGACATGACAGATGCAAAGCAAGTCCTGCAGACACACAGCTGAAATACACCACAGTGAAGAATACATCCAGCTGATCACATAACCAGGTGTAACAAGCATATCTTGATGCAAAAGAAGACACACTTTGTTTTCTCAAAATGTGTAGTCTTTGTGCTTCATTCAAAACCACATAAGCTGATAAATGGAGCAGAACTGTCACTCTTTCTGTCTCCCACATGTGTATTCTAAAGTTGCTAAAATAGTGTCTTCCCAGCACTGAGAGAAAGGAGATGTGGTGGTAGGCTTGCGACTGGATTTGTATGTATGCAGCTAAGAACAGGTTATATAACCTATTTATAATTCACTTCACTGAGAGAACAAGCATTTCCCATTGAAACACTGTTCATAAGGATGCAGCTATACTGTTTTTTCTTAAGATAAAAACGTTCCTTTAATATGTGTCAGAAAATAGTTTTTACTAACGGAAACTTGGTTTTGGTAAATACTTAGTCTAAATGACATTTTTCTAATAAAGATCTCTTTTAACAGCTTCTAATGATGTTTATCTTACTGGTGCAGAAACATTGCTAAAATCTGTTTTTACAATTTGTCCTTTGGCTTTACAGCAAAAGTGTCTAATGTTAGCTTGGCCTTTGAACCAAACTCTCAGCTGGGGTAACGTGATTTTTACTAGTTGAGTGTATATAGCCCCAACCTTCAATCTGTATGCTATGTGAATGTTTCTTGTGTCAGGTTCCTTCAAAAGAGTTAATCTACTCTGGTTTACACCAGATGGGATTCGAACCTTTGTCTTTGGATGATATATAAGGTACTAAGAATCCAGAATAAGGAAGGTGACTTTCAAACAGCTCTACATTAAGTTTGGAATATTTAAATTTATTTAAACAAACATAGAAGGTTTTAATATATATATGTGTGTATGTGTATATATATGTATAATAAATATTGGAGAATATGTGAAGACTTTTACCAGCTTAATATTTGGATGCTGTGCCTATTTCAACATATGCAACAGTTCTCACAAGCCAGTGTCACCGAGCAGTAGATGTGAGTTGATAATTCAGTGGCTAAATTACTCAATACACATAGCTTAAAAAAATAAATAAATAAAAAAGGTATTCTGAAGGAAGATCTCAAAGCAATTAAGAAAATAATTCCCTCCTGGATATTTTGAAAACTCATGCATTAGCTGCTATTGATACCCCCTACTGCATGCTCAAAACTGTGTCCAATGATGAGTTGCATTTAGTTAAGTGACCTGCTGTGACTATTTAAATGAATAATGGCTACCAGTTATTATTGCTACTTTTGTTGTAAATCTCAGAGAAGGTTATGTTTAGGTAACAGCAGCAAATAATGAAGCGAGCATATTTTGGAAACTTCCTTGCTGAACCACAAAAATTACTCGGAGCTCTATAGTCAAACCCTATAGCTAAATATGTTTGTGCCCGCTAAGGGTCTTGATCATTACTTTGGTGGCTGTGGAAGGGCTACTGTAAGATTTATTTCCTTTGTCTTGCACTTATATCCATACAGTTAGAAAATGTTGTTTAATATCTGTGTGCACATTGACAGACTGTATACGCTTTTCTCTCTTTCCCCCCGCCCTTAGTTTTGCCAGAGTCTGTTAGGTATCCTTTTATTGCAATGGATTCTGCTATAAATCAGGAGCCATTCTTTTCTTCTTTTTTTGTTGTTGCTGCTGATTTCAGAAGGCTTCATTCTTAAACATCAGAATCCTGGTATTTAGAAGCAAAAAAGGGTCAGACAGTTTTGTAGTTCTTGTGATCAGGTTATGAAATTTGCTATTTGTGGAACCTTTCTTATGATTAAGCATCAAAAGAGACAGTTTCTGTGATGCAGTGCTGCTTCAGTAAGACTACAAAAATATTTTTGAACACTACTATGTTCTGAATGCATTGCCTAGAAAACTCTCGCAAGAGGAAAGCAACTCCCCTCCTCCCCCAGCAGTTTTAGCAGTCAGTTTCTTAGCAGATGTAATTGGTAGAGTTCTTTTGAGAAAGCCATGCTGTTTTATACTAGCTAAGAAAGCATCTCGGGATGCCTTCAGAATACCATTGCATTTCATTTTGGCACTTAAATGAAATTTGTTAGGTATAGTGTGTTTAAAAAGGTAAATGTACTCTGTAGTTTACAGCTGCTGTCTTTATCTTCAGTTTTCATCTCTGAAAGCTGTATTTGCTTGTGACTTGTTTGGGAAGCAGCAGTGATCCTAAACTGCCCTGAATCCGGTTACAACTGGATATAGAGTTCTCCCTCACTTCTTTTCTTTTAGGTATTTGACAGTACCTGACAGCACTACTGGTGTCTGCTTTAAATGAAGCTCTGCTGGGGCTTATTGATGTAACTTCTATATAAACAGGATTAGGATGTTTTCGTGGTATTTTAGTACTCAATGTGCTCTGCATATGGTGAGGATTTTTTTTATTTCTTGCATGGATTTTCTGCTAAATTCTTGCTCTGTTGCGTGGGTCTCAGAACGGCAGTAAGTGGAATTGTGAAGGTACTACGGTTTACTTGGTATTGAACCCTGTATTTCTGAGCATGGGAAGGGAGGATGTTAACCAGAGGATGCTTGCTGTGGAGATTATGTACTTCCTAGATACCTTTTCTGTTCCACAATGTTTTTAGGATGTTTGTATGAAATGTCTAGGATGTTTGATCTGTTGCTGTTCCCTGCTCTGTAATTGCTTGAATAAGTATTTTGTTGTGATTGGTACAGTAATAAAGAGATATAATACAAGAATGCTGAAGGTCATATTCTATGAAACAATTCAAGCAGCAGAACAGAAATCTTGTCTTGCACTTTTGACACTTCAGTAGTCTTAGCCCTAAACAAAATTCCAGGATCATTTTTTTACCTGATAAAAGTTTTGCAATTATATTGGCAAAAAGACTTTGGGGTAATTGAAAATGAGCTATCCAATTTCAAGTAACTTTAAATCCATCCATTTTTCAGGCACTCTGTCTTAACTAGCAGGCAGCTTAGGTTATCACAGAAAGATCTTGATGCTGGAAGGAATTCCATGGAAATAAATGGCCCCATCATTAGATAATCTCCTCTCCTTCACAAAACTTTATTGTAAAGTTCACATTACTAGGGGATTCATATTAGCTGGAAGATGACTGGAATTGTTCCTAGCAAGAAACAGTTGAGGAGAATTAGAGCATTTAGGAAGGAGACAATAGGAGAAAGAAGCGTGTGTGTGGGGAGGGGGGGAACACTGCAGCTGGAGAGTAGATGCTAAAGAACATCCCAGGAAGCTGAAAAGAAAAGACAATATAATTTTTCCTGTACACTAAAGGCATTACTTGAGCTATGATCCTGTTAGTGTTTACAAAAAAAACACATCAGTAAGTGAGGTTTTGCTTTATTAGGAATGGAAATGCTGAAGAAATGTGTAAAGCAGGCTCTGTGGGAGATAAGATTTTTCAGGTCGGACTCCTTCACCTCATTCTTTGTTGTATGAGTGCCCCAATATAGGAGTAGGGAATACTCTGATACTGGAGAAAGCATATGATTATGCTTAATCAGAGATGGGACTTTTTTTCCACTCTTATTTTACTTTATCTGAAGCAAAACCTGTAATTCACATTATGAATGAGAAGGGGAAGTTCCTCAGTGGCAAAAATGGTTATTTGTGCCTGAACAGCAGGGAGCTGAATCAAAACTGAAACCTGCTAGTGGCACAAGCTGGCATTCCTGGGATTTGCAAGTGGAGCATTTGAAAATGCATGGGCTGGTAATTGAAGGTACATTAGCAGTTTGGACACAGGTGTTCTCAATTTGATCAGAATAAGAGAGGAGACAAACATCTTTCTGTTCAACAAAAAGCATTTAGAATTTTGTAATCTGGCATTTCCAAAGCAGATGAAGTTTACTTGTAACATGTCTTAAATTAATCAAGAAATCTTACTGACTGGATAGAATAATAACTAGTATTTGTTTTCTAATGATAATAAAAGAAAATCTTTTAAAACTAGATCTTTGCTATAGCTGCATCCATAAATACTGTGTTATTGACCAACCTGTAAATAAACTGCTTTTGATTTTAGACTATCTGCTGAGGAAACTTGAACTCAGATGCTTCTTCTTTGCTACTCATTTACAAAGGTATACACAAAGATTGATACTAAAGAACCTACTGAATTGAAGACAAACTTTTTCTCTCTTTGTTCTTAAAATCACTGCAGTTAATGTCTTTTGCAGAACACTTGTGGTCTTAAGAGGGTCTTGTCCTCTTAAATTATAGGTCTTTTGTTTTATTTAAGTGGCTTTAATAACAACCCTGTTTAACATCTGTAGAGCTTCTCATCTTTTACTTTTTGTAATCAAGTGAATGTTTTCATAGAGAAGAAGGAGAGATAGAGAAAGGAGAGGTCATGGGCCACAAATATTTACATGTGGTTCTTGATTACATACTGGATGCTTGGATGAAGTTAGTTGTGCATTAGACCTAAACATTGTAAAGTAATGTCTCTTTCAATATGCCAGAAATGAGTCCCAGAGTCCTAAGCTTTAGCAGTCTAGATACATTTCCTCCTGTCTAATTTTAAGCTTCTCTCTTGGCATGCTTGCAAGGAATATAATAGGAGTTTTAATAAACCCAATTTTTTAAATTTAATTACTAATAATCTTTATTTGTGGCTTTATTTTCCCTCTGTGTAGATCGAAATCCAGCAAAGTACTGCAGTGCAAAAGATTTTGTCTCGGATCTAAACTGATAGCTGCTTTAAGCAATGATTTAGCTCATTCTGTGTGTAGGAAAGAGAAGCCAACAAGAAGTTAGTGGATTATTGCAAATCTGACAACTCTTACTCAGGGAATTTTGCTTAAATGTCGAAAGAGAAACTAAAGGACATGCTGATGCTTTTAAACTATTTAATAACAAGCCAGATTATGTTTGTAATGTTCTTATGCATAACAATTGTGAATTATGGCAAGGCATAAATCTGCTAATGTTCACTTAATCACAAAAAGACTGAGAAGTCTGGACTTGATTCTGTAATGTTTATGTGGCTGTACTCATTGAATGCAAATGAAACAGAATGAGGAAGAGCAAGAAGAGCTACACATAGGATTAAGCTAAAATATTATTTGTGACATAGCGGCTGTCCATCTTCTGACTGTTTGAATGCTTGGACTTCAAAGCTCTTAGTATGTTCTAATATTTTATTATGGTGACTGACCTAGACTGGTTTCACAGTGTGACTGTACAAATACGTATACAGTTTGATTTATTTTAAAATATCTTAACATTTTTTTTCTCCTTAGATTATCTATATTAAACTAATGTATGGGTCACAAAATGTACATTAATTTAGAATTGGAATTGCTTCTTTAGTATACTTTGAAACAAATATTTCTGCAGAGATGTCTGTTTCTGAGCCATTTGTTGTACAAATGAGAGCTAACTCATGAGCAGGAGGCCATCTCTATGAGATTAGCATAGGCATTGCTTATTTCCTTTCCCACTCTAAATTTTTTGTTAATTTTAAATTTTATTCATATGTTTGAAAATAAGAACTACATAGGCAAATCCATTAAGATTTGTATGCAGTGTGCATACTGGAAGTTACAATGAAAGGCAAGAAGCAGAACAGCTGTGAATTTGTATACTGTCGTCTTTTCCTCGGGGATTAGTGGATTGACTTACTGAAAGCTTTCTCACTGAGTTATCTTTTTTTTGGTTTTATATTCAATTTTTTTGTTTGTTTGTTTGTTCGTTCCAGTTGCTTTGCAGTGAGGGTCTGGACTTGCAACCTTCTCTTTCCCTCAAGTGTGATGTAAGTATTTTCTGGGTCTTTCCAGTTTCTACCTTGGTCCTGAAGACCTCTTGGCTAAAGCACGCAGCTTTTTGCTGGGTCAGAAGTGACTGAAAATTGTACAGCCTTAGCACTTTGCTGCCTGGGGAGAATTGCAGAATATAACCCATGCCCTGCAGAATAATTCAATAGTCTTTCAGTACTGAATAACTTCATCTCTTGCAAACTACCTTTTCCATGAAACCTTGTAATACTGCCAACCCATAGCAATCCTTGTGTGCAAGAGGTGGCTAAAATATGAACAACAAAAGAACTGAAGTACGTCAGGATCAAGTTTGAAGATGGCTCCCATCTGAAGAATGAACTCTTTGTTTTGTTTTGGCAGGTGTTTCCTTTTGTATATACTGTTTGAGCACTCACAAAAATCACTTGATTCCTTTGACATTGCCACATTCATACCTCTTTGAATCCCTGTGTCTGTATGGATGTATCTGCAGAACATGGTCGCTGTATCTCAGAGTACAACTTCCACGTAACTCTGCTCAGGTTCATAGTTATTATTAATCTTAATCATTTTTAGTCTTCAGTATTCCCCTTTTTCCATTTTCCCTCCTTCTTATTTCTGTTCCTTTAATGTATCCTGCTTAGTTTAGTGCCTGTCCTCTCAGAGGAATGTGGTCCACAGTTTCCTAAGCTCAGTATCACTCTGGCAGAGTGCTGTGCTCCCAAGTGTCACCCATCTTCACCTTACTGGTCCTCCCCTGAATGCATCCGTGCAACCCCTATCAGTCAAGACTTACTTCTCAATTTCCTGAAATTTGTCATCTTGTTTATTTCTTTTATCTCCAACTTTTATTTTGCATTAGGAATGGGGTTTTTTTGTTTATTTTTCTTGTTTTTTTTTTCTTTTCTCCTGCTTGGAAGGTATCATGTAGTCAGACGAATCTTACAGTTTTGGGTACTACTGAGGTTAGTTTATCTATTAACTTGTATAGTTGACATAATAGCTGTAGCATTTTGTTTACAGAAACAGGCAGCTCTCAGTTTTGAACTCTCCGTTAAATAAGTCATTGCACATTTAATAGTAGTAATCTTAGTTTTCATGATCAGCTCTAAAAGTGAAATTCCAAATAACTCCATTCTCCTGCATTTTTAGCAGTGTTTAAACTTATAAATGAAAGGATGCATCTTCCTCAGATTATATTTTAATAGTAACATTTCTAAACTATTTATCATACATGGGAATATCAACTTTATTTTCCCTCCAATTACTAAGTGAAGGAGAATTAGCTTTCTTCTGATTAAAAACTTTATTCTTACTGACATAACTATTTTTGTTTTGATTTCTTACCCTTTGATTCTGACTCTGTCTACCCTGCTGGAATGAGTATTTCTACCTATTTTGCATTGTTTCTGCCCAAGATGATATGAAACAAGTTGGTGCTGACATAATTTTGCTACAAACCTGTCATGAGATAATAAGGAGACGCTGAGAGAGGTATGGAGCTTTCTGAGGCTCAGCTGGCATTTGGGTAATGATTTGCTTCTCTTACGGCTGTAGCACATTGAAAATTTGCTATTCTGAAATAGGTAGTTTTTGACTTGTGCTTGGTTTCTACCAGGGCTTTGGCCTGTAAAGAGGGAAGGAAAAGAAACTAATTGGGGGGAGGATAGGGGAAGGAAGATGGCACAGTGTGGGTCAGGTGGTTTGTGTAATTTTTTTTTTCCACCTGTATTAAAAATTTGCAAGTGGGAGCAAAAGAAAAGATAAGGTACTGACAGAGCAAAGCAGCTCAACTGGATAGAGTGTTACCATTTATTCAAAAATAAAATGAAAGAAATTCTCTGACCTGTTTTTCGGCTGTTAATTTAGCCCAGTGCTACTGAAGTGCCAAAGGACCTAGTCTGCCTTCGTTAGAGTATCCATCTGAAGATACCGATTTATTACACTGTCTTCAGCAAAATTATTTATAGTAGGCCATTAGGGAAGTGTTCATTTGGTTCCTGTGAATTTCTAGCATGTGACTTCATCTCCACTACTCAGTATTGGAGCTGGTTGTATACAAAGTGTGATAGCAACAGAAATGCAACAGTGGAGGTAGCGACTCTCTAATTTAGAAAAGAGTTAAAAGGAAGAGAAGCCTCTCATACGACTGTGCAGAGAAACACTTGAATGTGACCTTCCAGTGTGGTATGGAGATTGAGGCTGCAATTATTTTAACTCCTGCTCTGTTTCTGGCTAGCTCCTGAGAGGCACATATCTTCACTAGCTAGCTCTCTATGCTGGCCTTCCTGACAGGAAATCAAAAGCTGATGTGATCTTTATATTTGGAGGTCTGCACTGGCCTAGTAGCACATGACAGAATAGCATAGCATCGTTTTGCTCTTTAGAGCACTTCCCCCCTCGCCACCTTGGAATATACTGTCTAAATAACGTTGTGAACATCTTGCGCTCGAAGCATGACCCTACCTTTCATATGTCCTTTTCACCATTCTCTGAAATTTGGTCCTGTGTTGTGATCTGTCTCTCTGGAATATGGTACTCGTGCAGGTCAACATGCAGATCCAGAGAAAGTTTGAAGTTTGTTTTTTGCACTCTTCATCCAACCCTAAGGTTCAAGTACACCTGTCTCAAACTTATTTCCAACCACCTTTTCTTTCAGATGAAATCAAATATTGATCTCTCTATATCAAAAGAACATTAGAAAAAGGTATTAAGTAATTTACTAGTACCTATGGTGTTTTATAATGGGAATGATGTTGCAACTAACAGAATTGACTTTGCTGCTGCAAATACTCTAACGCAGAGCAAGGAATAAAGTTCTACTGTGCATAGAAGTGTTAAATCTCAAACTTCAATTTAAAGTGTTTTTAATCCTCATTAGATTTCTTCAAGTATCATCCACTTATATGTAATAAGTGCTCTCAAAAATGAGAATGTGCCTAAAAGTGGTCAGTTTTGCATAGTTTCCATATTATTCATTAGTTATAATTAATATGCTTAAAGCATGTGGACATTTTAGTGGTGTGTTCAGTTATTTGCTTGAATTGCCTGCTCTCTGTTTCCAGAGCCTTTAAACCAGTAAGAACTTTTACCTTGTAATGGGAATACTCATTTTACGCATGGAGAATTTACCAGCCTATGAAGTATGCTCACCTTTGCAAATGGTATCCAACCAGGCTTGCATAGGCTTATGTTTTAAAATATCTTTATAGCGAGCTTTCAATAAGTGTTCTTGACCTTTGAAGTCAGACTTGCTGCAGAACAGAACATCTTTTATATGGAAAACACCGTTGTGGATCATAAAACGTATTTAAAATTTTTATTGTGCTTTTAAGTTCCTGAATTCTGAAATACTCTTTCAAAAAAAAACCAAAAAAACCAGCATATGTTATCTGAATTCCTTGTATATACAAATCACTTATGTAGTCCAAGAATGTGTGGCTCTATACTTTCATCAAATACAACTGTTTTTAGAGAACCTAGTCTAGGAGCTTTCAGTGTACTGATAAACCAAACTGTTGTACTGAAGGAATTTGCTTTTTAGGTTTGAGTGTTATTCTATGAGCATTACTCCTTTCAACTCCTGTTTGCTTTAATAAATCCAAACCCCTAATAGTGATAACACCCAAACCTAGTAATTGTTTCTAGTACTAAAGGAGCAAGCCAGTTAAAAAAGATGAATGGAAAACATAAAAATGGAAGGCATGTAATTTTAAAGGCCACGATTCCATCTTGTCCTCTAGCAGTGAAGCTGTTTTTGATTTCTTGCTCTTCTGTCTTGTGTTTTCTGTCCTCCCATGGATCATGTCATGGATCTACTGAAATCTTTACCTCCTAGCAATTTACAGACTAAAGCCATATCAGCAGCAGACTTGGGAGTAAATCTGTATCCGTGCCCAGTTCCAAAACAAATAGGATGAAATCTAAATTTCTGCCATTGTCAAGAGATTATGATAAACTTAATTTCATAAAATGGAGTCTCTGGTTACTGTGCAGAGGGAAATGTTTTTGTCTCCAAATGACAGCTGGGTTAACAGACACAATTTAAGTGTCATTTGCAACTGTTAATGACATCAGTTAAATTCTGTTTGTGTAGATAAGTTCCCTGCAATATCTAAGGGGGGAAAAACCCGTGGTAATGTTGACTAAAAAACAATCCTTTTTCTGTAAGAGACTAACTTTTCATTATCTTTTTCTTCGCAAATCAGAATGAGAAGTTAAATGATGAGAAATTTAAAATCTCATAGAAAAATTATTTGGATGGAGGGAAGAGCTGGAAGTGTCAAACTGTTGTGAGAAATGATGTAGGTGCAGCACCATGTTTCCTGAGAGATAAGGAGCAGCTGTAGAGTGAGCTCTGCCAAGGGGAATTGGAGCCACGAAGTGCCAGAAACAGACTTTCAGGAAGCATCAGGTGGATTCAGTTTAAGGTTTACCTGACATGATCTGTGTTTCCTTGGAGAGGACTCCCTCCCCTCTGTTAATAACACGAAGCAGAGAATCTGCATCTTTCCTTTGCTTTAGAAGGTAATGTTTTCTTACTTGATAGCAGGGTTTGCAGGGAAAGGGGCGGGAGGGGGGGGAAGATGGCAGATTTCATGGGTTCCTCTTTTAGGAATACGTTTGCTTCAGGTCCTGTTTTCAGTTAAAAAGCAAAATACACCTTTCAGTGTTGCAAAAAGAATTACGGTTGTAGACATGCTATTTCTACTCTCAAGCATTCTGAGATGTAATGATACTGATTTCTGCCTTAGATCTCTGTAGTCAATTACCTGAGTAAAGAGAGCAGAAACATGGGCTGCAGCTCTTGATGCATGGCTGAGATTGTGTAAGTACAGCTGCAAGTTCCCAGTCCCTTATATTAGAGCTGACTAGGAGTTTTTTCCAAGCTCTTGCACAATTTGTCTGTGTTGGAGACTGATGAGGAGTGCTAAAGAAGCTAAAAATTGAGAAACTGCTGGGGAACTTTTTATTTCCAGAAAAGTTCCTATCTAGGAGTTTTCCAACAGCAAAGTTTTAAGTTTCCATTGCAGGGACCACGCAAATCTGTGGTCAGGGATCCAGTCAAGGGTGTTTTCCAAATGGATTTGGAATATTATCAGTTCAACTAGGTAAAATTTTACATCCATACTGCACTTAACAGGTGAGCGAGAGTCGATGACTTCTCAAAGCACTGGAAGAATGAAGAACAAACATCCTCTGTCGCAAATAAGTAGAATGGTATTACTGAGGTGGTCCAAAATAATGAGCTTGACTTCCCCTTTACTTCTGTGATTGATCACAATTTGCAAGTTTAACATAAATACAGATGAATGTAAAGTACCGCTTCAATATTTAAATGGTGAAAGTTATGGAGATTCAAGGTATATGTTAACTTCTTGAGTCTATTTGTGCTGTGGTTTGTTTAGCTAGTACTTAGGCATCTTTATTATTCAGGAGGCATAGCCAAATCATATCAAAACAAACTGTATAAGACTTCAACATAGCAAGGAAAGTTGTGTACTGTATGCACTTTTTTACTATACGTAATTTGTAAGCAAATGTGGAAACACTGCACTATGTAGTAGACTTTTATAAAATACATTTTCAACTTTTATGCATTCAATTGTAGTATCTTCCCAAAAGCTGCTCTCACTGAATATCAAAAGTAGAGTCTTCCTTTATGCAGAAAGTCTAAATGTGCAGTTAGGATCTTAGTTTTATATGCCTTTTTAAGTCATCTTATGTTTTCTCCTGCTTATAAGTTCTGTAACTTCTCTCTTTCATCTTTCTCTTTTTACAAATGAAGCCAGGACTGTTCTCAGATATTTTTGTGGCTTCTGGGTTTCAACAGATACTACAAAACTCTGATTTCCCATTTTCCCCTTCTCTCCCCCTTCTCTACATGAAGGCAAGCTTGAGTCTGTTTGCAGTCTGGTTAAGTCCTGGTCCAAAGAGCTTCAGCTGCAGTGCATAGGTTTTGGGTTTATTTTCTTTCTGAGATTTCCCCGGCGATGAACATCACTCTTAGTCTTTCCCAAGGAAGTCCATGTTCTAACGCCAGGCTTAAGATTAAAAAAACCCTGCTAAATGGTACAAGACTGTCCAACTAACTATAATAAGAAATGGTACAACAAAATAGATTTTCATAACTGGAATAGACTCCTGGAATCCTGCCACTAATGCATGCACACTGGATTTCATAGTGCACTTGAAAACAAATGGACAAATCCTCTCCCCCGCTGCCCCAAACCCCTTCTGCTTTTCCTGAAGAGCTGTGAACTCCTGCTGTACGAACACTAACACATACAATCCACCCATAAGAAGTTCTGAATCTTTGAAAAAAGTTGGACTAAGATAAAATAAAGTGCCAAAGTTAATTACCTGCCCAAGCTATTCATGCAGTGAGGAGACTCACACAAAGTTAATTAGCCCTTTTTTTTTTTTTGTTAGCATTCATTGCTCATTATTTTACAAGGAGTACAAATATCTGCATTACCTAGTTGGAATACTGGAGGATTAGAATCCTGTTTAGCTGGATAAAAGTGCTTTGTTTATCGTATTTAAAAATGCAGCAGATAAGCTGTTCTGTTTAGCCCTAGCACCCATTCAGAGAAAAAAAAAAATTAACTTTACTTGTGCTACTGATTAGATGGAGTCTTAGAAAAAGCAAATAAGGTCCTTGTGCACATACTTTGAACCAGAGTTGCAGGAGGAGCAAAGGAAACTTATGGATGAAAGAAGCAGTTTCAGCAAATGTAAGCAGTTGATGGAAGTTATCAGTTGACTTTTGGTCTTGATTACAAAAAGAAAATTTAAAATATGATATCTGAGATTAGGTGATTGCTGCAGTACAGTTAAGAGGAAAAGAACTGGGCTCTGAATATGCAGTAGACTCCAAGTGCTTTACATAAGCTTAATTGCTCATGATCACAAAAATGTTAACAGTTCTAGTGACTGTTAGTGTGGCTATAGTTTTATAGCACTTTCTTAGTATTAACTAAAATCCCGTACATGCCTGAAATGGCATTTCTTCCAAGACTGAGTTAACAGAATAATGTACCTCCTCTAGAGTAAACATGCACTGCAAAAATGTTTAATTTAACCAAAAAATAATCTTAAGAAGGATCTATGTTTAGAATGAATTTTGAATGTATGATTCTTAACAGCCAGAAGTGTGTGTGGCAGGGGGGGGTGGGTGGATCCTGATTTCCAGCCATCAGAATACTTGTAGTTTTTATGACCCTGGGGTATAGTAGAGTATGTTTAATCCAGGTGCCACTTGTAGTCTAAGTATTTAGTTAGAAGCATAATAAGTACCAAATACAAAAAAAATACCATCCATATTTACTATATGGTAGTATAGCACATGTTAACATTTAGATGCTTTTAAATCTGAGTCCCTTCTAAAAATATAGAGAAAGGTCGTCTCCTAAAGAATTAACACACTAAAACCATCCATTGTGTTAAAGGGGAAGGAGAGGAAAGAGCATTTACCCCTATTCTGTGAACAGGTGTCTGAGGCCCAGACAATGCAACCAATCTGCTGAAGGTCAAAGGAAGTCTGTAATGAGGGCAGGAATCCAACCTTGATCTGATGAGTATATTGCTTTACTATTAGAACGCCTGCTCTCTTAATCCTAGATAGCTATTTTCTATTGTTTCATGGATTATTTATTGAGGTTTCTTGAGAATTACTGCTACTTGCAGCTTTGAAAAGATTTTAAAAAACTTGATGTTGAAGGAAAACTTTTATTACTGCTCAGTTAAGCAATGACTTCTCAAGACTTTAACCGGCTGTATCTAAATATGTATGGCAAATACAATCCCATCTTTAATGATTTGCACAGGGTCAGCAGGTTGGACTAGACAACCTCTACAGGTCCATTATTCTTTGAGACTGTTTCAGCAAATATTTAAAATATAACTTGAAAAACCTGAGTAATCATGGCAATTCATAAGTTTTCCTTTGATATCTAGCTGATCTACAAAATGCCTGTCTGCCTTTTAGGGAGAAACTCCTGCAATGTAGCATTGCACATGTACAGTGCAATATGGAATTTACGTAATTGCCTGGTTAACTTGCTCATTTTCTTGCCCAATTTAGACTAGACTGCTTTGTGGTCTATTAATCTTTCTACGTTTGTTTTAAAAGACCTGAAGATACAATGATATCAGGACAGTTTCAGAAAACAATTGACTTTGCTCACAAGCAGGTACATGATTTGAGAGACTTCTGAACTAGAAGACCACTCTTGAAAGCAAGAGCTAGGTGGGAGAATGCTACCCTTCACTATGGGGGATTATTTTGTTCAGAACTGTTTTATTTCAGAAGCAAGAGAGAACTGATTAGGGCTGTGTGTCATGAGGGTAGAAAAGCAAAGCATCCTTACACTTGAGGTTATGGCAGATACAGTCTTTAAGAAAAGTTCACTCCAAGGATCTTTGGTCCTTGTAAGTCTTGTTAAACAGAGTTTGCAGTATATCTGATGAACAAGTGCTGCCTTCTCGCTTCAAATTTATGCAGCTTTGTGCTCACTCTGAAAATGGAGTTTGATGAAACCCATTCTAAGCCAGATTTGGACCTGTGACACTGAGTGCCATATAGCCTAATGCTTCTGCCTTTTCATGACATTGATATTAGTACTATTTGGAAACTGGTCCTTGAGAACCTGCCATGGCCTTCACTCTAACACTTATTTCCAGGGATAAGTAGAGGTTGTGTGTGTGGTGGTTTTTTAAATTTATTTATTGCTTGTTTTTTCCCCATCTTGCTGGACTTCAGCAGACACAGAAGGGTGTGCTAATGCATGTTAAAATACTCTTCCCATGCCTTTGCCTAGCTTGTGAAATGTTTCATGACTTTCTTGTAAAGTGTTAGTTCTTGGCTGCTGAATTTTCCATGTGTAGCCAGACTGCAGCAGAAAATTACTTTTATGGCTGAACAGTAATGAAAGTTTCCTTGATACACAGTGAGCTAATTAAGTTGGCTACCCTCATATTGACTGTCCTTTCAAACAATGCGAAGAAAGACTGATGGTGCAGGATCTACTCAGAAGGCAATAAAATTGGTGGAAGTTATTATTGTGGTGACCAAGGCTCTTCATCAAGAAAGGGCCTGCTCTGCCATCGCTCCATATTGCGGCATCACCTCATTTGCATCAGAAAAGTCTCTGGCTTCTGGGTTTTTTTTGGCCCTAGATGCTTTTCTCAACCCTTGTGTACTCAGTGCACTGCATATCTGTAGTGACAGCTAGTCAGAGCTGCAAATGAGGGGTAGGAGGCTATCTTATGGGAGCTCTGACCTCTGAACAAGGGATCTCTTTCCATATTCCATGTTATAAATTTGTTGGGAGGTCAATACCAAGTCCTAATAGATAAATGGTGTGACTAGTACCTAGCCCTCCTCCTTTCAATTGATGATAGTTCCCATTTTCTGCTTTGTAAGTTTGACAGAAAAGGCAAATTTCTGAGTATTTCTGATTTGGTAAGGGAATTTTTTCTTTAGGATGGCTGGCTAGCGTGTTGTCAGATTCATAGAGAGACAGACCTAGAAATACAGTGAACTGCATTTCAGCTTTGACCCTCAACTTCAAGCAAGCAAGAAAAGCAGACTTCTCAGAAGATACGATTAAGGGGGAGGGTGTAGGGAACAAGATGCCCTTAGTGCTGTGCTGTTTCCTTTTGCAGAAATTCTTTTACTCTGGATGGGGGTAACGGCTTAGCTTTTTACTTGATGGCTGTACTCTGAGCTCTCTTGAAGGGTTCCTGGACTCTTTGGCATAGTTCCTGCATAACAAATGTTGTAGGTTTTCTGATTGGATAGATTTTAATGAAATGCTGAGAGTGGATACCACCAGGGAAGAGGACATTTGGAATAGTACACGCTGTGTAACAAGAAATAATGGGAAACAACGGAATACTTTTGACTGGGAGAACCCCCCCTTTTTTATATGTTACAGAGCCCTCCTGAGAAATGGGGGATCCATTTGGGGAATTATAAAAGACTGAGCAGCCAATTGGAGATATTATTTAAGGAGAAGTTAGTATTGAGCATGACTTAATCATCTTCCCTGGTTATGTTTTTTTATTGCATTTCATTTTATGACATTTATAAATAAATTGTAGTGTGGGCTTGTATGTTTAGAAAAATAAGTCAATTTACCCCATTCTCAGTCTCAGCAGTGCACCATATCTAACCAAAGAGTATATTTTAATCTTATCTGATTAATACATTTCTAGTATTTGAATAAGTTTAGCAAGAGACTAATTAGCATGATTAATGAGTGAGAATGAATTCTGTAATGGGTCAGTGACTTCCATATGCTATGCGTTTGCATATCTGGTATAAATAAATATTTTCCAGGACACACTCAAAATAAAAATTTCTCGTAACCCGAAGTAACATTGTTCATTTATGGAAACATAGAATGTCAAGGAAGATAAGTGGCTTTTCTGAGGATTTTGTGAAGTTGAGGGCATAAACAAATATGAGTGTGCAGCTCTCCTGACCGTGAATCCTGAGTTTTAACTACTGTCAAGTCCTTAATCCATAAGAATCAGGGCATGCATCTTTAGTAGGTGAACTAAACCAGATCCTTAACTACCCTCACTGCAGTCTTTTCGGAACCCAAAACATATTCACTAGTGTTTGTTTGTTTGTTTTAATTCAAGATACTTCTTGTTAATAACTCTTTGATTAGGTCAAGATCTAAACTAGTGAGAAGAACCCCATAGACAGAAACCTTGCTGGAAGAAGAAAAAATCTCCACCACCTCCTTTTTTTATTGGCTCTCTTCAGCAGAGCCTTCAGTTTTGTGTAGGAATGATGTTTATAGTGTTTACCAAAGCACAATAAATATTCAAAGCTATGTATCCTATTACATTATGCATATCCCACTATCACCAGATTTGCAAAAAAATCATTTACTGTGCATAAACAGTGCATATTATTGCAAGGAATATACCATGCTATAAAAAGAAAAGAATGAAAAACTTCCAGTTAAGTATTTTTGTAGTTGTTTAAACAGTCATCATCTCTGTGGCAGTTGAACATGTGTTGCTGGATAGTTAATTCTTGTCAGGGCAGCTGCGCAGCAGAAAGGAAAATAAATGCACAGTTTTATCTTTTGGGGTGGGAGGGGGACACCTACTGTGTTTTGACTTAAAAATAGTCTTGCTGCCATTACGCTAACATGTAGAGAAATGCTAAATTATAGCTGTACTCAGTTTTTCTCTGAAACTGTTAAACAGTGTTATTTAACAACTTCATTAAAAACATAGTAGAGAAGCTACCGTAAAATAGTTGTCCTGATTCTTATTCTCTTGACATAACTTTTTTACGTCTAATTTTGTAAGGTATAAAAATAGCAAGTACTACTTGTACTAGTCATCTGAGATCATATTTAGATCCGTTGTTTTTGGGTCCTTTAGCACTGAGCCGCGAAGCAGAAGTGAGGCACATCAAAAGGTGAAGCGTCTGCCAGGGAGCTTCGCAACCCTCCTCGAGGTCTCTCTCAGGCAGTGGTAGCTTTTATTCAGGTGGATTATATAAAGGTATATGTATATAAATTGTGAAGCTTTAATGTAGTTGCTACTGACTCTGGTAGTATGGTGGCTGGGGTTTTCACCAACTTCCAGTGAAAACTCTGAAAGCACAATAAGCTTCTAAACAGCTACAACAATATGCTGCGATTATCGTAACTATGGCTTGGTCAAACCTTGTGGGTGTTTTGTGCATTTGTTTGTTCTTTTTTTTGCTAAATAGTCCTTTTTACCACAGCTATGTAAGTCATTGATTTAGTTATTGCTTGCAAGTTGCATCATCTGTGTGGGTTTTTTTCCTTCTCCCTCTTACCTTTTAGCTTGTGTAGCTGAGAGGGGGAGTGATAACGCACCAAAAAGTGCAACCTGATCCTGCAGATCCTTGTGGAATCGAATGGATTGCAGATGAAACTTCAGATTCTGTAACAATTTTCAGGTCTTTGTTTTCTGACTGTTGATTCTGAGGAAACTTCTGATGCTGAGAATATATTCAATGTATAGAGTATCTTGTTTGCAAGAACAGTCCTGAATATAATTTTTTTCTAAATAAAAAAAAATCCAGAGGAACTAGGCATGTGCAATCAGCAATGTGAGAAGTATATGTCAGTAAAATGGGACTGTAAGAGTAGATTTATCTCTGAATTACATTGCATAGGAGATTAAATAGGACGTAAAAATACATTGGTATGGAAAGAAGGAATAACTATAGAAGAAAATCAACTTGCAGTGTCATATTTCTCTGACAGAACTGCATCTGAATATCACAAAACATAAAAATTTACCAATGAATGAGAAAGGAGAACTATATTTTGTAAAGGTGGGACTGCGATTGTTGCTGTAGATCTTCATAGCTCAGGATCAGTCCTGGCTGTGGTGACTGTCTACCTTTCTGGTGTGTGGGGTTTTTTTTTGTGTATGTGTTTAAATATATTTTAATCAAGCATCAGCTTATTACGGCTGATGTGCCAAAGGAAAATTACTTGTGATGACCTATGAAAAGTGAAGCAAAAGAACTGAAATTGGGATATTTTGAGCTGTATTGGCAGGCTTTGATTTCATTATGTGCAGTTTATGGCTTGTGTTTGGAAGATAATTAAGATGGTTTTTATGGATCTCTTTGGATCTTCTTCTAGCTATGTAGTTGCCAGCAATTGTGAGAGATTCAGCTCAGTTTTACCTAGACCATTTCAGTTTCATGCTTCTGTTTTGTAGCTGACTACCAACTTACTTACAAATAGTGCTACTAGCTATCAAGAAAAATAGTAGGCTTAACTGTCAGCACCAGAACTAATATTTATGTAGAAGGCTAATTCTGTTCTCACTTGAGTTGTTTCTGCATTTGGACTTCTATACTTTTTTTTTTTTGGAATAATACTGTAGAATCAATTCTCATCTTATGACATAGAATTTCAGGTTAAGTGTAAAACTTGGATGTTTCTTCTGGACCACAATTAAAGGCATTAAATTATAGTCTGGAGTGTGCTGTGTTGGGATTTAACAAAATTATTGAGGGTAAAAGCAGTCTTAACTAGCAACAAATTTCAGTTATGATAAAAATATATTTTGCCCTTTATTCTTGGTCAGTGTGTTCCCATGTGCTGAGGTTTCAAGCTGAGCTGAGCAAATAATAAATTATATATATAAGTATATATATCAAAAGAATCATATGAATGGTGTAATAGGGCAACTAGAGAGGACTAAAAATATTGCAGAAGCAAAAGACTCAAAGGCAGAATGAAAATACAGAAAGCAAAGGTGAAAGATGAAAGGAAGGTTGCAGTAAAGGTTATGGTAAATAATAAGAAATTTATAACCAACAAAAGGTCAGTAAAGGAGATAGTCAGGCCTCTGTTCGATAGCAGCAGTAATTTATTGACAAAAAAGAGTAGAGCGCTAGGAAATGAAATGAATTCTGTTTCAGCACTCACAAAGAAGAATCAGGGTGAGATGCCAGAACCAGTCGTAAATTTCCCAAGAGCAAAGAGTGGTAGCAAATAAAAAAGGGGTTGTGCCAAAATAGGTGCTTTAGAAGCTAGTGTGTCTGAACCTGAGAGCTGGCTGAGAGCAAACACCAGCACAGCTAAAGCTTGGAGGTCTACCTCAGAGCTGTTCTTAGCAACCTTTGTCCATTTCTTGATTATTTTTACTTATTTATCTATTTTTGTCTCCTCTGGAGGCGCATCAGTCTGTTAATGGAAAGGATGTTCTGTGGGGTCTCCTCTGTTTCCTCTAATGGAGTGGTAGGAAGGAATGCTCTTACCTTCTGCTTACCTTCCTCTGGTTTGAATCTTCTCTGTGTCGCTAGTAATTAGTGACTTGAAGACAAAAGCCAAGTGCTGTAGCGAAGAATGAGGAGAGTTTTACGGGTAGTGATGGAAAAGTGAAAACGGGGCTCTGGGCAAATGGCAAAGTGAGGAAGAGGCAGCATTAGGAAGGGCTTTTTTCGGATGGAGAGGAAATTGCACAAACCTTGAGGGATATACTAGAAATTTTTTGAGACAAGGAGGTGAAGAATGAATTGGGACAACCTAGGCTTGTCTCAGCTGGGCTTAGCCAAGATAGGAGAAGCCCAGCTGAGCAGTCGAAGTCCTCTTTTTTTTGCAAAGAAAAATGTAGGTGCAGAGAAAGAAGGTGCTGGTGAGTGGAGCCCTGGGCTTGATGGCAGAACATGTGACTCATCCCCTCTTTAGTGACTGTCTTTTTGTGCAGCATTTGGAGAATTTCACAGCTGAGAGAAGAATGTTGCTTGTCTAAGTAGTCGTTTCTCTTTAGAAAGAGTTTCTGTAGTTAATATCTGGAAGCCACTGAACAAACAGGCTCCAATATGGAGGGTGTTATCTGAAGATTTGCACATGTTTTTTTCCTGCTGTGTATCATCATCGTAGACCTGTCATGCTTTGGTGGGTACACTGGACTTTCTTGTTGAGTACAGAACAAGAAAACTGGAGTAAAAATAAAGTAGAACTTTAGAGGGCTAGAAAATGTGTTTGCAAATTAGAGGGCAAAAGTTTTCCGGGATAGATGTCTTCCTTATTAGGGAGAAGATGGTAGGAATTGATGAAACACATGAAATGTATTTTAGGAACATGTTACAGGCTGGCTGCTGCAAGTTGAGAGAGGCTGTTTTCTACCATTTCACTTGACTCGTTATTTCTGAGGAACACTAGAACTATAATAGAACAGCTCAGGCTTGAGAAAGATATGAAACTGTTCAACAACAGCCTTCCAGGTCTTCTCCTGATTTCCATGCCTGACTGTGGAGCAGCGCAATGAAGCTTGCAGCACTGGCTTTAAAGCCAGTGTAGTACCAACTGCAATGGAAAGGATTTATCAAGGGACTAAATACCTTCATCAGCACTGGATTTATGAATGAAGTCTTCCTAGCGCACCTCATGCTTTTCTGTAAAGCAGCTTTTGTAAGCTATTATATCTGTACAAAAGAAACTTAATATTTTTATTTTAAGTTGTTTCCCATATAAGCTGCACTATACAAATCTATAAATGATTAGTGATCAAATCTGATTGCTTTAAAGAGCTGTGCAACTTTTTTACTTTGGAGCAATGATGGTTTCATCATCTAAATAAATTTATCCATGCATTGATTATTACATTTAGAGGGGAAAAAATTATTCAAAGTATTTGGCATTTCCCTGTAGTAGGGAACTTCCATTCAAAAGAAAACTCCAAACTTCTCTTGTGAAAACTGAGTTACGATTTACTATATAGAGAATGTTAATGCTAAGTGTCTCACTCTTTTTTTGTAAAATAGTAAGAAGTAACCTCCTGAGAATATATCAAAAGAAAAAAAACCCTCCATGTTTTCAAACAGTCTGAAATTCTTAGATGGATCCTAAGATAGCTGCATTCAGTTAGCAAACTCACAAGCGAAATATATTGGCTTTTTTGGAGGTGGGGTTGGGGGGTGTTTTGTGTGTGTGTGTGTGGGGGGGTGTTTCTCTGTTTTGTTTTGTTTAGCAAGAATTTGTGGCAATGCTGGAAATCTAAGCTATGGCAAGATAAAACATTGTTTTAATTAATACTCTGTGGACTAAAGATTGGACTTTCATTACAGAAACTTTTCAAAATGGAGATAGACAATGCACTCCCATGGTATTATTACACTCACTTTGTATTGTCTCACTGGGCAGCTGTGTGTAACGTGCATCGCTAGCACATGCATCAATGTTATCAGAAAAGTAAACAAGTTGTATGTTTGTATTTTAGCCCTGTTAGTATCACAAGGTGTGAAATTGAACTTTTAAACTCTCATTTAATGACAGAAGTAGCATTAATTGTTAGTTAAATACCCTGGGTAATATTTGTTCTTGTTACCTGCCACTTCATTAGGTCTGTCAAACACCACTCTTCAGTGCATGAAATACCAACTTAGGTGGGAAAGCTGAATTCAATGGCAGCTCGGTGTCCTGTCTTGCTGGTGCTGAATTGCTTTTTACAGTGGTATAGACTGAAACTTTTGACCTCTGCACTGCAGTGGTCTGTGTTCATGGCAGTCATCTACATTGCTCATACAGTTGGTGAAGGGCTATAGACACTCTGAAGCACGAAACTTCTTGTCCTGTGGCGGGATCACGTGCAAGAGATGAGTTATCCTCTGTTGATGGTTATTTCTGTTGATTATATTATCAATTTGCAGAGAGAGTTTGGACTCAGCTTTGGATGTTTTATAGTGTAGGTGTCTCCATCAAGATAAGATGACTCTTGCCTTAATAGCTTTTGCCTTTTAGAGTAAGAGGATTTGAGTTTATCTTGCCGTTATAACTGGGATGTTTTTAATGACTGCATCACTTCACACTGGGTGTGTTTAGTGGTTACAGTACAGATATGGAGAATTACACCGGGTGAAGATTAATAAATAGCTTTTCTTTTTATGATCAATAGCAATTTTTTTCTCATTATGAATAAAAAAGTAACATTTCTTTTTCTTCCCTCACTGTTTTTGTCATCATCTTTGGATATTTCTCATGTATTTTTTTTATTCCCTCTTGTTCTTTTCTCCCTCTACCCTTCCCCCCCTCCACCTGTTTTTTTTTTCTTCCCCTTGTTCTGCTAGCTGGAACACCTAAATAGTGGGGTTTTTTTTTGTTGTTTTTTTTTAATTGGTGAAGAAATGATAAGTAAAGCACTGGCTTTTCACTGCGAAAGTACAGATATGCATGAGTGTATGTGCCATGAAAGATAATGTTGGGAACACTGGATAGTATTTTAGTCACTTTAGTGCATTTAGTAAATGCAACTATGGGTGCAACTAAAAAATGGACATGAAGAGGAGGGGGAGTTTTGTGCCATGTTTACTTCTCCAAGAAAAGCAGGAAGAGCATGGTATCTAATATTTCAAATTTCTAGGCACAAATGTCTAAAAGTTCTTATTTTTGTGTTATATGTTATTTAGGCCATTATTATCCATTTATCCCGCTCTCCACTTTCTGATATATTTTAGTTTTGGCAACTGAGCTTGTAGCTTCAATTTTGTTATTCATGGAACTGACTGGGAAGTTGCTGCCCCTGCTACATATTAATGTCTGTCAAACACTTGATTCATTCTGCAGTCTGGAGAAGCTTGAGCCCCGCTGGCTGCCAGCGTTAGCAGAAGTGCTGGGACTTGCCTTCCAAGTAGCTGTCAGGCAGCGCGTCCCTTGCAGCCTCGCGCATCCAGCAGCTCCCCGCGCGAGCCCTCCTCGGAGGCTGAGCTTCCAGTTGGCAGCACCTGCTCCTTCACCCGGGAGACTCTGCTGAGAGAAAGGAGGCAGTGAAACCTTTGCCAAAAGTTCAAATAAGGAAACCGTAGCTGAATTGAACAGTAAAACCATGCTTGGCTGCTAGAGGAACTGCTTCATTCAAATGCAAAATTTGTTTTTTTTACTCTGTTCCTTAATAAATTTGAAGGGTGCTTCTTAGCTCATATAAGGCAGCTGAAATGAAAGAACTGGGAGGATGACTGTAATTTTACAGTGCTATGTGCAATAGTCTGACATGGAACTAGGATGTAGTCTTGAGGGGGCTGATCAATGAGAAAAATGTCCTCAATGTTGGAAAAATTCCTGTTACTGTGATGTGAAGTCCTCCTCAAGTGGAAAAACAACTGATCAACCCAGAGGTTCCTAATGTGTTATTTTTAATTGTGGTAGTGTTGTGCATTGTTTTTGTGTTGCCAGAGTCTTTCATAGGTTTCTGTGTTCACTGGTGAATGGAGTAATTCCTCTGCCTTTTTAATCCCTTATGCATTTTTGTGAGGCTTAATAATTTAAAGGCCTGATCTATTGTGATAATTAGTATTTTGCTGATTTGGGTGTTGAGCGTATTAGCGGATAACTTCCTTAGCCTTTGTAAAGAATATCTCAATATTCTTTACAGTAAAGTCAGCATAGAAGTGTTAAAAATATTACTACATAGTAATGGAAAGCTTTCTAAAAGTTAATCCTACATTCAAATTCCTCAGTAATGATATTTTTCTACTTATGTAGTAGGGGACTTCAAAGCAAGTCCATTTATCTCTGAATTTGCATTTTAATGATACTAAGCAGAAGGGCAGGGAAGCAATATTAGGAAAAAAAAAATCCCAGCTTGGGACAACATATCCAATAAAAGAGTCTTTATACACTGGTGACAGCTACTTCTTTTGTTCAGTGGTGCCAAACAAGAAAATTGAGATGCTGATTAACGATTTGGTGGGGTTCTGCTGAGGAACGCGGTGCACGGGCATTCTGCAGGCAGGCCAGCTTCGTTTGGGTCTGGTTAAAGAACAAGCTTTGATTAATGAACAATTACTTTTTCAATTAACTTAATAAATGGCCCTTGCCCTGCGCCCCCTTTTTTCCTTAGCGGTTGTCGGCCTTGGTTCTCTGCTGATTTGCACATTGTGAGCTGACAGCTTTGAGCGAGTACAGAAGTGAACTCTGCAGGAACCATCTAAGCTGTCAACAGTTTCTGGATGGTCCTTACGGGGACTCTTTCCCCCCCCCCTTCCCCCCCCTTCTCCCCAACTCTTCCTAAGGACAAAGAGGGATATTTTTGTTTCCTGCAATTGATTTCCCTACTGTAATGACTTTGTTTTAAGTAAGCTACAGAAATCAAAATATATGGGACCAAGTTTTTTTTTTTTCCTTTTTTTTTTCTTTTATCTTTTTTCTTTTTCCAGCTAAGGGCTACAAAGATGATTAGGGGACTGGAGCATCTCATGAGGAAAGGCTGAGAGAGCTGGGACTGTTCAGCCTGGAGAAGAGAAGACTGAGGGGGGATCTTATCAATGTGTATAAGAATCTGAGGGGAGAGTGTAAAGAGGATGGGGCCAGACTCTTCTCAGTGGTGCCCAGTGATGGAACAAGAGGCAATGGGCACGAACTGGAACACAGGAAGTTCCACCTGAACATGAGGGAAAACTTCTTTACTGCAAGAGTGACAGCGCCCTGGAACAGATTGCCCAGAGAGACTGTGGAGTCTCCTTCCTTGGAGATATTCAAAAGCTGTCTGGACAGAGTCCTGGGCAACATGCTCTAGGTGACTCTACTTGAGCACGAAGGTTCGACTAGATGATCTCCAGAGGCCCCTTCCAACCTCAGCCATTCTGTGATATTAATTGGTTGCTTCTGTCTCTCACGGAGTTTGAAATATGGCATCTCTGTGTTGTTTGACACCTTGGAAAAAAAAATAAGTCTAAAAATAGTTGTTATGCTGCCAGATTATGTCTGGAAGGACATGATTTGGTTTAAAAAAAAATTTTTTTCCAAGGGTGTCATTTTGTTGTGGTAAATTCACTGTGATCAGATTCAGAGAAGAACTTTATCAGATCAAAATTAGTCATTTCAATGTCATTGTGACAGTGATTTTTGCCCCTATGTAAGGGACTTAGGGGAAGAATCATCTCCTGGAAATCTATTTCAGCTTAGGGTGTGCTCAGCCTCTCAACACAGACATGGCAAAAAGTGCATCATTAAAGCTTATAGAAGATAAAAGTCTAAATCTAATTATGAAGTTCTGATGATTGCTTAGTGAAGTGCTAGACTAGCAGGGATCTTCAGAAATAGTTTTAGATTTAGGTGGCCCTAGTTTTAGCCCAAACACTACTGCTAATGTTTCTTTCTAGAGTCTCATATCTAATAATCAGAATTAGGCCTATTGATTTTATAGGTTTTAATCTATCCCAAGCAGCTCTGAGAGCACCAGTTAAAACAGAGCTTTCCTCAGCTGTAATTTGTACTAATCATACTATAGTGAAACTATATGAATATGCAACTGGCTTGGGTAGCTTGCTTGTTAGTTTAAGGTAGCTTGTTTCAAGCTTTTCTTCTAACAGTGTAAAAGCAGTAAGTTCTAGGAGCAGCTATTGTGTTATACATAACGAAATAATGATATCTAAGAGTTGTTGTATGCTGCCTTCTGGCATCTTTCTGATTTACAGTCTTTTCTTACCAGACTTATCCCAAGTGGGATAGGTTTAGGAAGCCCAGTATGCTTGGAAGCATTGTTTGATTAATGAACAATTATTTTGAGTTATTCATTAGACTTCTTCCCTTTGAGACTGTCTTAATTAGCTATATGTAAAGGCTCTTCTATCAGTACACAGATTGTGATATTCTAAAAACAAAAATAAGATAAAAAAGAATGTTAATCATGTTGAAATAACTAAGGAAGGGATGGCAGATTGTTCAAGGTGTTATTCTTCTGGGACATTTTGTTCCACATAAGCCATGCAAAAAAAGCAGAGCTATGCATAAGACATGGTATAGTGTTTGACTTATTTGAAGCACGTGCTAGAAAGCTGGTGCAAAAATGCAGTGCACTCAAAATGCAATGATGATCTAGTTCATAAATGTATAGGGGTTTCCCAACGGTGGGACCAAATCTGCAGAAGTCTAAGGACAGACAGATGAATCTAACAGTGAGTGCTTAGCATTACCAGATTTTTCAGTATTGTCAGTAGGATGAACAATGCCAAAATCCGTTCTAGTTGATAACAACCTTAAATTTTCAAGGAAGATCAGGGATGGCTTTGGTTTGTGGCTTAACTGCATTTGCTAGAAGACTTCAGAACCAGAGGAGGTGAAACTCCATGGCCAGATTCCTTCTGCAGAGAGAAGGATGGATGAATCTCTCTCCATGCTTGTTAATTGGAAGCAAGTTCAGTTAAAAACAAACTGGAAATCAAACATTCTGTTCTTGATATTAATTCTCAGTTTTTCCGTTGTCCATGGAGACATGGACACTATGCAGAGACAAATCTAGTCTCTGGTCCTTTTCAAGGGGACAAAAGTAAAGTAATTTTCCTATTCTGCATGAACTGCTCTGTTCCCTTTTCATGCTGAGGACAAAAGTAAACTCTTTCCTAATACACAAATGAAATTCTGCAGGGACTTTTGAAGGGTCTTAGGCCTTAGACTATTTGAGCAGCAATTCATGCTAGTCCGTTGATCTGCAGGTGTTCATAAGGATGTGTACCTCTTCATGCAAGTCTTCTGTCTGTTAGACGAACTCTTCACATGCACTCTGTATTTTATACCTATGTGTACCCTATTAAAAGCTTTTGTATCAAAGAAACTTGATTCATTTCAGCTCATGCATCACCCTCTCTTCCCTTCATTGCATGTGTGTTTTCTAATATCATATCAGTTTTGATTTCCATCAGTCAAACTGGCATGGGAATTTCAAATAAGTCCAGTATTTTTAGCAGTTGCCAAAACTGGTACAAAATATGAAAATTCCTCTTAAATCAGTTTTCTTGCATGAATATGAGAAAGTATGCCAGAAATCTAACTAATGATGCTGATGAGCTTACAATTTATAATTGCAGTTGAGCAATTCCCTGAAATCAAAGGCTTTGAAATCATTATTGTTGTCAGGATTGAGCGATGCGTTTACTGTTTTGCCCTTCATTAGACCGAAAAAACTGATCTCCTTGGTTTGATCTCTATTTGGAGCTGGAAGAAAGCTAAGCTATCAGATTTTTGAGCTGCTAGTTATCCACCACCTTCCCATCAATAATGCTATGAAAACAGTACTGTTCTTGGCCGTGCTTAATATGCTTAGGAAAAGAGTAGGGAACTTTAATCCAAAAATACCTTGAAATTATATTGAAGTTTTGAATATACATGCTAGAAACATTTTAACAATCTCTAGAACACTCAAGATGTAGGGGAGTAAAGGAAGAGCTGTCAGGCATTCAAAATAATTTGAAGTTCTTGATTATGACTAAAAATAAGTTAAAAATTCCCTAAACCCTAGTGAAAGTGGCTTCAAGCTGGACTTAAAAAAAAAAAAAAAAAAAAAAAAAAACCACCCTGATAACTCACAGAAATAGTAGTTAGAAACATGTTGTCTTACTGTCTTGCATCTCAAATGCTGTTTTTTTGGCTCTAATGAAAAGAATAATATATTCCTTTTAATCAGAGATTTCTGATTCAATATTAGCAAATTTTTGAGAGCTTTTAGATTTTCAACCCAGCAAATGACTTAACTCAAAATATGTCCAAAGATGCAATCAAAACCTGTCTTCCTCAGTTGTTTCTACCTCATAAAGTATGTATGTGTGTTTTTAACATTTTTAAGTTAGTAGGTGCTGACAGCCCTATCTCCTTGTATGTTTTGTGCTGTTTAATACCTTTCTGACGTCTAACTCAAAAAGAATCTAGAAACCTTTTCCAAGCCTTCAGATGGGCTTTGTCTGCCTTGCCCCATGTAGTGCAACTGCACTCCAGTGGTATTCAGCTCCCTAAAAAACAGTGTCAGTCAGTGCTGAGCCATGTGAAATACAGTTCTGAGGTGAGGAAGGATTTGAATGGGAATAATCCATTCCCTGATCAAGGGCTATAATGCTCAACTTGATTTGTGAGAGAAGTTAGGGGGCAGCAATGGGGCTGTTTTCATTGCATCTTATAGGAGAAATTGAATGCTGGTCAGCAACTTTGCTCCTTTAAAGGGGCTGTTTCTGTAGCCTGTTTGAAGTCTTTCCTGAGTGGGCAGTGGTGATATTTTCAGCCTGAAAAAAAGGACTGAAGTACTAGGAAACATTTTATCTGACATATACCTGTCTGGTATTTAAGTGGCCTTTAGAGACTGTCCTTCTGATTTATTTCATTGGTTTCCTGGGATACTACTTTGAGGAATCTGCTTACTCTAATGCATTTTCTGGTAGGTATGGCTGCCTCTTTTAGGATTCTGGGAAACTACCTGACAGTAAGTACGAATGTGCTTAACTACATACAAAACATCTTGCAATAAATATAGTCTAGGCTTGATTATCAGAGTTTACAATCTTACCTATGCTGGATTTTTGGATTGTCTTAATGAAAAAGAGTTTTTATTGGCATCTCTTTAACTTGCTGTTCCATCTCGAAGTTCCACAATGTTGAATTAAAAAACAACAACAAAAAAACATTTGGAGCTGTATCAGATCTGAATCCTTATCCTTATGATAGTGCCAATTATATGATGCTTATGGCTGCCCTTCGTGACTGCCGTAACTGTCAGGCAGTCTATATACTCTGGTTTGTTTTCCAGGACTCTGCTTGGGTTAGGAAAGATGATGCGAATAACAAACTGAATTATACTTTTCTTCTTTTATTTCATAGCCCAAATTTTGGTCTGCTGCAGTTAAGTGAGTAAGGAGATTGTCACATTGATTTGGAAACGCAGGAATGCTTTAGGCGAATAATGATACGCCTCTCTGAAGCTGAGGTGTGCGTATTTGTTTTCTTCACTCCCCCTCTTCCCTGATGTTATCCTGATGAACTGTGGGTTTTGAGAAGAGATGCAGAAGACTTGCTTATTTGTATCATTGTTACGACATAGTGGGGGAAGAAGTGCTTGGATAGGATGTTAAATTAATTTCTGTAGTGATCCTACCTAGAAGACTATTGTAATCAGGGAGTTGGTGATCTACGTAGCAGTTGCCCTGAGTGGTCACAGACCCATGCTGTGCTGCACACATGCCGCTGGCTGCAGGATGACTTTGGCCAGCTAATTTTAATGCCACCTGCGTGTCCTCAGCTTTATCTAAAAGCAAAGCAGCACGATCTCATGTGAACGTCCTTTTGTTTGACAGTAGGAATGATGAATAGAACTGTTGTTTTCTAAGAGAATCATATAAGAGCTCTAAAGACCAAAATGCTGGTGAATCTCACTATGGGCGGGATCTGCACAGCGTGTCGTGTCCAGATTGAGAGGTCTGTCTAATGCTGTATCATCTCATGGTTTCCCAGCATCAGAAGGGATGTAGGATTTAATTGCCAATCTTTTATTCTGCCCCTATCTTTGAATATTTTGATTAAACATCATATTATACTTAGATTCACATGGGCATTCTTTCTTACCAAGATCCAGAAAGAACTGGCAACTCCCAGGTGCACAAGAATTCCCTACTAAAACAAAATACTTCACATTGTTCTGCCTGTTTGAGAAATAGAAGAGAATCTTACCCCAAGGAAAATAATTACTTTTCTGTTTTTCTAGTCCCTGAGATCTATTTGCAGTCTCAGTTACTAATTTCTCAAAATGTTGCTAAAGGTATGCTGGATAGTGATGATGGTTGCTCACCAATCCTCATAGATTTTTACATTTTAACATGTCTGTTATCCTGAAGTAGTAATTTGCATTCAGAAACCTGACTGCATCTCATTTTCCTTTTCCTTTGATGCAGTACTACATTCATAATGAAAATCAGATCATTAGTTGGGTTTATGGACCAGCAGCTCTGTTTCTTAAGGCAGGAAATCACAGAATCACTGAGGTTGGAAGGGACCTCTGGAGATCATCTAGTCCAACCCCCCTGCTCAAGCAGGGTCACCTAGAGCACATTGCACAGGATTGCATCCAGGCGCGTTTTGAATATCTCCAGAGAAGGAGACTCCACCACCTCTCGGGGCAACCTGTTCCAGTGCTCTGTCACCCTCACAGTGAAAAAGTTTTTCCTCATGTTCAGATGGAAGTGTCTGTGTTTCAGTTTGTGCCCATTGCCTCGCGTCCTGTCGCTCGGCACCACTGAAAAGAGTCTGGTCCCATCCTCTCGACACCCTCCCTTCAGATACTTGTACACGTTGATAAGATCCCCTCTCAGCCTTCTCTTCTCTAGGCTAAACAGGCCCAGCTCTCTCAGCCTTTCCTCATAAGAGAGATGCTCCAGTCCCCTAATCATCTTTGTGGCCCTTTGCTGGACTTGCTCCAGTAGTGCCACATCCCTCTTGTACTGGGGAGCCCAGAACTGGACGCAGTACTCCAGATGTGGCCTCACCAGGGCTGAGTAGAGGGGGAGAATCACCTCCCTCGACCTGCTGGCAACACTCTTCCTGATGCACCCCAGGATACCATTGGCCTTCTTGGCCACAAGGGCACATTGCTGCCTCATGCTTAACTTGGTGTCCACCAGCACTCCCAGGGCCTTCTCCGCAGAGCTGCTTTCCAGCAGGTCAACCCCCAACCTGTACTGGTGACTGGGGTTATTCCTCCCCAGGTGCAGGACCCTGCACTTGCCTTTGTTGAACTTCATGAGGTTCCTCTCTGCCCACCTCTCCAGCCTGTCCAAGTCTCTTTGAATGGCAGCACAGCCCTCTGGTGTATCGGCCATTCCTCCCAGTTTTGTATCGTCAGCAAACTTGCTGAGGGTGCACTCTGTGCCTTCATCCAGGTCATTGATGAAGAAGTTGAAGAAGACTGGACCCAGTACTGACCCCTGGGGGACACCGCTAGCTACAGCCTCCAACTAGACTCTGTGCCACTGATCACAACTCTCTGAGCTCTGCCATTCAGCCAGTTCTCAATCCACCTCACTGTCCACTCATCTAACCCACACTTCCTGAGCTTCTCTATGAGGATGCTATGGAAGACAGTGTCAAAAGCCTTGCTGAAGTCTAGGTAGACAACATCCACTGCTCTCCCCTCATCTACCCAGCCAGTCATTCCATCATAGAAGGCTATCAGATTGGTTAAGCATGATTTCCCCTTGGTGAAGCCATGCTGACTACTCCTGATCACCTTCTTTTCCTCCACATGCGTGGAGATGGCTTCCAGGATGAGCTGCTCCATCACCTTTCCAGGGATGCAGGTGAGGCTGACTGGCCTGTAGTTCCCTGGGTCCTCCTTCTTGCCCTTTTTGAAGACTGGGGTGACATTGGCTTTCTTCCAGTCCTCGGGCACCTCTCCTGTTCTCCATGACCTTTCAAAGATGATGGAGAGTGGCTTAGCAATAATGTCCGCCAGCTCCCTCAGCACTCGTGGGTGCATCCCATCAGGGCCCATGGATTTGTGGGTGTCAAGTGCACAAAGTTGAAGAAGAGCTTACCCAGCTCTTCTTACAGTAGCTTATAAACAAAAGCAAAGTTGAGAAGCCTTTGAGGTGGGTTAGATACTGCATGATAAATGATAGCAAATCTTAGAACCTAGGAATGATGTTCCCTTGAGACTATATGTGAACAGTTACTTTAAGAGCATACTTTAGAAATCTGTCTGCATCTAGTGCCGTTCTGAGGTATGGATCATGTTCTCAAGGGATCTTAGCAGTCCTAGTATCAGTAATGAGTTGTGTTTACTGCACCGTACAGCTGCTCTTATAGTGCACGTGATTGTGGTAGGTGAAAAATAGCTTAAATGGATAACGTTGGCAGGCAGCAGATAACTGTGGGTGCATGTCCAAACTGAACTTAAGAAATTTCAAGTGCAAGCCTGCTGCTTGCTAGCTGCAAATGGTATGGGCTGGTTGTAAATTTTGATAACACCTGCACTAAAGAACTGCAGGTTTTGGGATGTGCTGCTCGTGATAAAGAGATGGAGATGGAACCAAGTATGGGGGCTGACCACGCATCCTGCTTCTGTATGTAGGCTTTCTAGATTGGGAAAAATGAGGGCTTGAGGGTCTGGGAGGGAGGTGAAGACCCTTCACCTTCTGGCTGGAGGAGACATCCTGGAAGTGAGGAAAGATCCTGAAGGTCAAGAAGGGGTGGGTAGACAACTGCCAAGGGTGCTCAGGGACCTTGGCTGGTTACACCTGAAAGTGGTAACTGTGAGCAGATGCACAGTAGGAACCGATGGGACTTTCTGCCCGGCCTTTCCAGAGCAGCAGCGATCTCCCTGCTGGGAAGGGGAGCTGAGACTTCGGGAATGTGATGCTGGGGGGCAGGGAGCAAGTGAGTGAGGGTGAAGGCTCTAATCTCGTTGGTTCGTAAATAAGCCCCTGTATTCAGCTCCTGTGGGTTGTCACTCGCTGTGTCTCGCCTCTGACAGCAATGCCCAAGGATGTAGAGTCTTAAGATGTCATTGCGTGCTTCATAGGAGAGTTCTTAATACAAGAAGAAAAACCATCTTGCCCATGTGTGTGTATGTGTCAGTGGAGAAGTTAAGAATAGGGTCCATAAGGAGTTCTCCTACATGACTGCTCTGTGCTAGATCATTCTGGTGGGATGTTACTGAAAAGCTGCTTGTTTCAGAAGCTGTCAACAGCATTAGCGAGCCCAAAGTTGGTGCAATGCTGAATAAATAGATGCATAAACTAGGCACTGATCTAGCTATGTACAGGATATGGGAGAGGTGGCAGTTGCCAGTTGTATTATGGATATGGAATCCATAATGAAAAAAGAAAATTTTAATTCACCTGCAGTTAGCCACAAAGACAAAATTAGAGTTTTCTTTTTAAATAAATTCTTTACCGTTAAGATTAAATTTTTATATTTCTTGAAAGATAACAGATATATGTGCCAAAACTGCATTTAGACACTATAGGGAAAGGCAGGGGTGCAATGAGATGTTTGTCTGTATATAATAAACAGTGATGGTGGCTGGTGGTTGAACTTGTTAGGGGATGTTGAATTAGCAGCTGGACTTAACCCCTGTGCAGCAGAACTATATTGCTTTTGAAATATTACATTTGCTGCTAATAAAATGTATTACTAAAATCAAGGTTTTCCATACATATGAATAGATAGATTTGTGTGAAAACTTGGCACAAAAAAAAATTAAAAAAAGGAATGCTAGCCTTAGCCATAGCCAGTCTGAACAAGGTGTTACACAATATGTAGATTTACTTAATTACAGAGGAGAATAGCAATGTATCCAGGCTGTTTTTTAAAAGAGAGAAAAAAAAAAAGTTGACTGACTGGAGTTGTCTCTTTTTTTTTTTTTCTTACCCATGCACCTAAAGAAACTAGAAGATGAAGATAATTGGATGGGATGGCAATGATATTCATACTCATGTATGAGAGATCAGAATTCCTAATGAATGTTATAGACTTGATATTCATCACCTGATCTTATAAGCAGATTATTGGCTCTTTAAAGCACTACACTGATTTAACCTGTGCATTACTGTAAATAATATTATTGCCACCTCTAATCTAAAAGATGCATCATGGATTATCACAGCTGTCTTCAGTATTTTACTTTTTTTAAATCTTAAAAACTGCCAGAGCTGAAAAAAATCCCAAACTCCAAGATTTATTTTAAAATGTAGCTAAGCTGAAAACTTATGCTAATATCAGTCTAAGGTATCTTAATAGACTGATATAATCCTTCTTCTGTAAAGAAGGCAAATATGCAGCATGACACCAGGTAGAGTCAAGTAATAATGATGGAATCATTCTATAATTAAAACTTTTGCTTCCATGTAGAAAGACTCTGTACCAGAATAAGGCAAATGGCTTTTTTTGAAAATGCGTGACAGTGCAAGAAGTCTGTGCCTGATCAGACCTGAACCCAGATATGGCAGCTGACTCTGTAGTCATTAAAAGCCTGTATTAGGGAATGGCTCTTATAAAAGGATCTTCCCTTTTAGAAAGGAAAAATCAGACTTCCTTTACAGGGTCTGAGAGAAATTAATAATTTTCATCTGGATATTAGTTCTATCCCATAGGTATCAAGAGTTATGTATAATGTTACAGGAAGAAAATGGCCCTACACCTTATTCTGTCGTTGAGGACTATATGTAATGCGCCAGCAAGTACTCTGGAGGTGCTTGCAAAACAATCAATGATCTGTGCAAAGTGGGAAATATAGATTACTGGGTTAGGTTAAAATAATACAGGACTGGTGCATAGCACTCAGTTGTTTTGAAGTGAAATACTTCCATTAATAAAATAATGACCAAAGAAGGGGAAATGCAAACAGCTGAAAGCCATGTAAGCCACAGTATTTCATGGTGCATCGTTAATATACGAATATTATGAACCATATTACTGACACTCTCATTAACTACAAATGACCAAAAGGTACTTGGAACATAAGGTGAAGTGATGCTCTGAGCAATATTACTTATCTTTTGATTTCTTCAAAAATCCTTTCATTGTTTCTTCAATACTTACATAATTGTGCACCAATGTGGTTGAAGGGGGAGAGCAGAATAAAATGCATGCGCATCACAGATAGGCAGGCAGAGCGCTAAAGAGTAAGTGATGTACTGGAGGACCCTGTACAAGCTGGTACCCAGACAAATTCCTGGTTATTATACTTGGGCTGCTAAATATGCTGCATCTGAGAACTACTTGTTCCCGGAGTGGAGTGTCAGTTGGTTTTTTGTTTTTGTTTTTTGAAAATGATATGATCTTTCAGCCTTTTCTTAATGGTTGTATCAGGACCATAACCTCTAGTTTTTCTTCACAGTGACTTATGTATATTAGCTTTTTATCAGTCTTGTTAGATGTCACTTTTTTTCCCTGTAGCATCTGGCATTGTGTGGGAGCCTTGGATCCTATGATTTTTATGTAGTATGTGGTAGGTTTGGTGTAATGTGTGCTGTATTAAGTATTTGTTATTGTCTGTACCTAGAATACAGTCTAAATTTATGCTCTTGTAATCTGTACAATTAAGTTTAAGACTATTAAAATTTGGCTCTAGTAAAAATCAATACATCTCAAAATCCCATCTTCCTGACTGAAATGCTTACTCAAATGATCTGTAATACAATTAAATATCATCTTCTTACCTCAGTGTGCAGTGAGGGAGGAATGTTGAAGAGTGGTTCTGCCAGCTCCAAGGGCTTACTTGCAGTGATGGTAGCTATCGTAGGCAGTGCAAACTAAGCTGAAAGAAACAGTGAGAAATGTCCTACATAGTGCTATTTATGATTGCCCTCAAAAGCAACTTTATGCTCCTAGGGGACTGTATACTAGAGCAGGGGGTTCTTCTAGCAGAAATGAATGGAGGCTGCCAGGCAAAGGAAGCTCCGAGGAACCTTAAGCAAAGGTCCTGCCTATAGCTGAAGGTGACATACAGTGTAAAGTGGAAATTGTGCCTAACCAGTCATGGCTGCTCACGGGGCAATCTTGCAGCAGGCATCTGCAGCAGAGTTGCAGTAAACGGAAGCGTGAGCAGCACTGCCGTGTTAGAAAGGGACCCATCCAGGAAGCTGGGGATGCTCCAAGTCTGTGGCTTCAAGGAAGCCCTGGAAAAGTTGTTGAAAGAGAACTCCAGTCAGGGCTGCATGGAAATGGAAGAGGCCTGCTCTTCCCAGCTTTCAGTAATTTGCACTTCAGTTAAGGGAAGTTCATAACTGGTCCTTCCCAAATGTCAGAAGCAGGGATGCGCCAGATGTCTGTTGAAGTATTCTTATGTCCTCATGAAATATTTTATGCAATAGATCACCTGCATTAATTAAAAAAAAAAAAACTGAACAGAGTAACTCCTGAGAACAAAAATGTAAACATGATTTAAATCAACGGATTTCAGTAAGCTTGGGGGAAAAATGAGTAAATCTTAAAAAATATATATATATATATTTAACTTGATTATACTTTAAATATTCCACACAGTTTAGATGTAGTTTTGTCCTCTATTGCTATGAAAATGTCTTTGTCTATGTTTAGATTTAATAAAGTAAAATCCTTTCTATAGTTCTTTGATCGGAAGCAGCATACCAGAACTAACCAAGTTCTGATCTTAAGTGACACCACTGATAAAACTGACATTTAGCTGTGGTGGAGAACAACTTGACTTTTTTAACCACAGAAAAAGTATTTTCCCTGACCTAGAAAAAAGTCATTAATATCACATCTGTGCGCTATAAAATCAGCTAGGAATACACATTTGATTCAGATGCTGTGTGATAGTGGAATAGAACTGATAGTGTGGTGTTTTGTTTTACTTATCTGTTGCACACAATGCATTTTTTTATGAGCTTTCCTTTATGTAAAATTGCTTCCTTTTTGTAAAACTGAGTATCAGAATGTCTTTTCTTGTATTTAGGGTTTTTTTAGCTAGATCTACTTTGATTTTTATCTTTTATTTAAAGCAAAATAAATTTAAACTATTCAAGTTTTTTGAAAAATTCTTAATGGAAATTATTTATTTCAAGTTTCTGATTTATTGAAAAATTTTCTCATGGAATGAAAAGAGAAGGGAAGACTTTTAAATTCTCACTATCCTATTAGGGATGGGAAATTCATTTCCAAGCTAGCTGTACTGAAGTACACGGTAACAATATTTTTCAGGAGAAAGAGCAAAATGGAGAATGGCTGAAGTGGCAAAACTATAGCATTTTTAATACATAGATCTCAAAATGGTCTATAAAGAAACAGACTTTGAAAGATATTAAGTATAACCACAGGGCTTGCTTGAAGATGCACAACATGGGAACTATCAGCTGTTCTTAGTCTCAAGAAATCACGTCTACTGAGTCCCTGAATGACTTTATTTTGCACACACTCACTACTCACCCCAAGGTACTGCCCAGTCATTTGGAGTGCTTGTATTCCAAGCAAGTTTGCCATTTAAATTGATACATTTGATGACATAAGTGTGATGATGCATCCACACTCTATGTAATGATGTAGGTGGTGATATAAATACATCTAGATGACAATATATCTACAGTACAGGTGATACAGTGATAAATCTGATGACTTAATCACATCATTAGACTGTTTCCAATGTGCCTGTGTTCATACCAGTGATCTTTATACGCATGCTTGCAGCTAGTGGATTTTGGAGTTGCAAATGTTGTATGCATACTGATAATGATTTATGCAGGCAATGCTTTTGCCCTCTTCTATCATTTCTCTTATCTAACTCATTACTAGTATCATTAGGAATTAATTATTAAAAAAAAAAAAAAGCAACACCTTATCTCATCATAAATATTCCAAAATAAAGAGCAGTCTCTTTTCTGAAAAACTTGACATATATATGAGGAAACTTCAGGCTTTTTTTTTTTTTTTTTTTTTTTTTTACATCAACCTCATTTCTCACAGTGCAAGCTCAGCCTTGGTTTATTTCTGAATTATTTAGTCAGCTGTGACTTTCCCTCAAGATCATACAGTTACAGAAATGAAAGATTTGAAGTGCCATAACTGAAGAAAAGTTATTCTGCTTTCCACTGTTTCCATTGAGAAGGAAGGGAAGGAATTAAGACTACGAGGACAAGAGAACACATTGAAACTAGGACTTTTTTTTTTCCATTGAGTAACTATTGTACCTTTAAATCGGAGTTTGTAGAGTTTAAAGTTTTTGAGAGCTTCTGAGATTTTGACAGGAATTTAGCATTACCACGTATAGTTCAGAGTACTGTAAATTAAATAAACTGTCGGTTTTTAGTCATTAGTGATTTGACCTTGCATCCGCTGAAGCTGATGGCAAAACTCCTATGACAGTTAAAGTTCGTGAGCAGGGCTTCAGAGCATTTTTGTTGGCACCACTTCAATCTGACCCTGAATGATAACTTTAACAGAAACAAGACACTGATCAAAGGAGTATAAGGAAGCATCGACTTGGACTGAGTGCTGTTTTAAGCATGGAGGAGCTTTTGAACAACTTTCTTTCACAAATTAGAGTTTTGGGGTTTTTTTAAGGTAAAGATAAATTTCAAAACATCTGAGCCTGATTTGTATCTCTAGCTGATGTCTCCTAGCTCTTGGAATATGAATATCTGGAGTAAACACTGTTTTTGCAAGTCTCAGGCTATGTGTGGTTTCCTTAGGCTAATTACAGTATAGTGGGGGGGGTTGTTTATTTTTTTACCTTACAAATTGGATTGGTACCACAGAAGAGGGATGCATAAGGACACAGATGTCGAAAGAGGAAGTGCTTACAGTGCAGAAATATTTATTGCTCTATGATGTTCTAGGATACACAGTAATTGAACCAGCAACATGTATTTATTTTCAGATGGTGTAATGTATCTTCCCAACATCCATCCTGAATATTAGAGAATAATTTGCAGCTTGTACTTCTCTGGTGACTTATCCAGTTTTTGGTTTAGCTGTTTGCAGCAGATTGACAACTGCTGGAGCAGTTGAGAGTCTGCCTCTTGATTGCTCTGGACGGTGCATTAGGGAAATTCATCCCTATCTTCAACAAACCACTTTTGGAAGAGAAGCTGCTTATCGAGGCTTGTTGTGCAACAACATAGCAACATTAAGAATAATCAATAGTGAAGCACACTGTTAAATAAAGACAATTAGTGATCATTAAAATACCTTTTTACAAGGAAAATCCTATCAGTTTTTAACTGACAGGTTAAGGTTTCTGAACTGGAGCATTATTCAGAAGGAACAGAAATGTATGAATGTGGTTCTTTTGTGCATGCATATGTTAAAAGCTTTAAAACACTTGTCTATATTAGTAGTTTGTTTTTTGAGAATGGAGGATGAGCATGCAGTTTTTGCACCCTAACCTGTAAAACTTCTATTACAAATGAAGCTGTGAATGTGTTACAAGAAACGGGGCATTTCTGTTCCAAAAATTCATATAATGGAGTGTAAATTGCAGCGCAGTGTAAACTGTGTGCAGTGCAAAATAGCATTGCTTTTCATAATAGGCAATGAGATTATGTTCTACTTTACTGCATTAGTTGCTAATTATACTAATGTGATTTTTATCACGTGGTTTTATTCATTCTAGAAGCCAAATGCACCCAAATCCTAACAGTTTTACAGAATCAGTCTTCTTTTCAGCATATATGCAAATAATCTGCTTATCTTCCACAATGAAAATGCATCAGACACTTAGGTTTTTTCCATTAAAAATGTTTGCACAGATGCAATATTACATAAATGAATCTGTAAATAGGTGGTTCTGGCCCACAGAGGTCTTGATTTCTGCAGAGTCCTGAGGCTGTCTGACTTGTACAGCAGTTGTGTGCTGCATGGACGTTCAGCTCAGCTAGACAGGGTGGTTATTTTGCAGTGTGGTAGAGAAATACTGCAGCTAGTTTGATGCAAAACAAGGAATGTAGCATAGTGGGACCCGCTGGTAGCGGTGGTACGTGCTCCTACAGCCAGATGAGTTGGGGAGCTGTGGCTCGCTTACTCAGAACCACCTGCAGAAGGGCCTGTGTTTATCTGGCGTTGAATCCGGGTAAAGGTGATGTCTGTGAAGACTGTGAAACATGTGAATTGATGTTTGTGATATGCTCTAAAAATCAAACTCCCCCCAAACCCTTTGAAAATCTTGGTTTTGGACGTAGAATGTTTCTGCTCTTTGATCTAAAGCTAAATGTCGCCGTCTATTCCCCCTCAACAACACAGAATGGACAATTTTTCTTTTGGTAGCACACAGCATATTGTTTGGCTTTTACTCTCCCTTCTCCATGAGGAGATGAGTAATGACACAAATTTGTCACAGCGAATGTTCTGGTAATTGCAGGCACTAAGTAGCTGAATGTTTTAGCCAATGAAAATTACCTCAAGAAGCTAGCTGCACTGCATGCAATTTTCTTCTGTGGGATTTTTATGGATTCCAGGGCTAGTTTCCTCACTGTGAAAAAGGGCAGTCTTGACCTTGGGGAATAAAACTTGGTGGAGTAGTTTCTGTGTTGCTGTGGTTTTGCTCTGGCCTACTCTGGAAGGAATTAATAATCTAAGCTGGCAAATGGAGCGCCCCTTCCAGTAAGCATTAGTGATTCCATTAAACAGAGATAAACACCCATCAGTACAGATACAAACCTGAATGAATAAATTCTCCAGCCTGACCATGAGAAAAAGCAGTCACGCTGTTATGTATTTTTCCTGTCCTTTTCTGTTGCATCTGAGAAGGAGGCATTTCTGTAACGCTTGTGTGCCTTGGCAGGTAGGCCTGAACTTGCTTCCCCAAAGGAGAGGGGAGATGGAGAGGGGAGAAGCTGGAACTTACTGTTGCTCTCATGTACTAAAAACAAATACAGGCAAGACAAAATCCAGTGCACGCTGATTACCCCAGCATGGCATGATGTAGCGGTAATCACTGAAATACAATTTGTATCTATAACATGTAATAGAAATTTTTGGATCAATATCCTAATCTTTATCAAAAACTTAAACAGATGATTATTTTGAATAATGAGGCTATAAATCTCCTTTTGAGTGAGAAGAAACAAAGCATTCATATGTTTTTTGTTCGGTGTTTTTGTTTTGTTGCCTTCACCAAAATGCTACTTTTGGTATTTAGTCAGTTTAATTTTAGCAAGAATCAATATAGGAAAAGAATAATCTGAGATCAGCAAATTTTGTCTCCAGAACTTCCCTTCAGTTTTACAATAAGTATCTGCAAGTGTTTAGTCTACTTTGTAATATTTCTTTTCTTGAAACAAAGAGTAATACCATTAGCTTTATCTAAATTCATTGGTTGTGCCTCTTGAAAACAAAACACTCATTCCTTCCTCTGCTTAAGCAGCATCAATTAGGTTTAGTCATGCTGGCAATATATGCAAGGGCAACATAAAAATGGGGTCTGGTATTGTTTAAAAGTAAGAACTGACATTATGCAAAAAAAAAAAAAAAAAAGACACATCCAAATAAGTGAGTAAAGAGGAAGAGAAGGAGAGGGAGGAGAGATGGTAGAAGAGTATGATGGATGAAAAACTTGACATACCTTTAAAAGTAGAGATAAGACACTTGTTAAATGGAATAATGTCATTTGTATTTTTAAATTCCTGACTTTGGGGTAATCGAAGCTGAGGGCTAAATTGTGTTGCAAAGGCTATTCAAAGATAATTTATTTACATCTACTCTTTCTTAATTGGGCAATGAGAGGACAAATGGACTTGATTACAAGCCTACTGTGATAACTTCCCTTTTTTTCTTAACGAAGATGTATATTAGCTTTTCTGTCACCTTTAGTTATGTGTGTTGTCTCCAGAATTATTTATATGTACGCACACATGTATACATGTAAACACATCTAAGTCAAAAAAAAAATATATATATATATATCAGCCAGCTGTTCTTTCAAAAATCATCACATTTTATTAGGGTTAATGGAAATGTCCTGTGAGACCTCAAAGCAAAACACAAGTTATCAAATGGCTTCCATACATCTATAAAATAACAAGTCTGTAAATTTTTTTAATGGGAGGATAGCTGCAGGAGAAAGTATTTTGATAATCAGACTGATTGTTAGTATTTATTCATCTTGGGATTATAATTTTATAAAACATTTGGTAATGATTTTATGCATTAACTCCAGGAGCCTGGACAATTAGACTGTTGGTAGCTTCAGTTATCCAGAGAATTTGGAAGCAATTAGGTTTTTTTACCCAAGATGTCAGAGATGGCTAAAGTACAAAGAAAAGATATATCCCTAGGTGTCAAAGGCCTTGAGAATTAATGACGATGAAATAAAAAATACGAAAATGATAATGTACTGAAACTGAAGCATGGCAACAAACCTATGATGGTTCTTGTAGCCACGAGAGAAACATGACAGGCAGAAGCCACAGTCCTTGGAAAAAAAAAACGTGGAGTGAAACAGCTAAATTAGTAATAAACAATGAAGTTTGCAATTGCTTTTCATCTACATTTCTCAAGTCCACTTGATTTCCACAAATGATTGTAGAAAGAAAGATACCTGGGACTTAACACAGAAAGATGAGTAAAGTTTCAAAAGATCTTTGTTTATTTGACAATTTAGTCACTTCCTCTATAGAATGAATGTTGGGATATTTCTTTTCTGAATGCCTAGGTGTATAATATAGACTAAACCAATGATAATATTTACACTTATTATGATTCTGACAGATTTTTTTCCGCATTGGGTATCTGAAAAATCAGAGATTTATACTTAGAAGACCCTTCAACCCTATAAGAAGTCGTAAATCAAGGATGAAGTAAATTGTTGGATTAGTATGGACAAACCTAGTCTTGACATTCTGTATGACTTATAAGTAGCAGAAAGTATTTTTGAGAGCAAAGCCAAACATTTGAAAACTAGAGATCAAAGACTTATCTTCTTTATAGACTTCTCTTTCCCCCAAAACTCCCTTTGGGGTTTGAGCACAAGTTTTCTATTAATTTAAATAGGCTTAGAAGACTTAAGAGTGCTTCAAGATGAAGTTTTCTTTCAGACACAAATTGCTGTTTTCCATTTCCTCTTGCGATCTTTATCTTTTCACAAGCACATGAAGTGAGACTGTATGAGCTTCTAGCCAACTGAAGACGAGGGTGTTTTTTGTGTTTTTTTTTTTTTCCCCCCGTTTTCTGGCAAACCCATCAGAAAGGTTTCCCAGTATTGCTCCCTGCAGCAAGATGGTAATAGGTATGCATAAAACCCATCACATGCAATTAAAATTATAGTTTGAATACCGTGTTATACATAACACTGCTTCTGCAGTGTACCAGTCTGTGCGTGAAAAGCACATAACTGATCATTAAATCTAATACCATGTGTAATGGTTACGTTTGTATTGTATGACACGGATGAAAATAGCCTGTGAATGTGTGAGCCTTCCAGAAACAATAACCAATGAATTTCTGTGTAACTTCTTGTAAATAATGCATGTTGAACTAATAATAAAATTAGGTTAATAAAAGAAGGCTACCTGACTCAAAAGTGCTGTATATTGTTCTCTGCAAGTATAAGTTATCTTAACCTTGTAGCTCAAATGCTGTGACACTAACCTTTTGTCACTGATGAAATAGTTTTATTATTGTCTTTGATAGTTGCAAGAATAATCAAGAAAATAATAGTTACACCCCTCCACCCACCCCCCGGCTTGGCTTTTTAGGGTGGACTGAGAATCAAGGTTGTGGAAAAGTCAGGGATGAATTTGTGCTACTGTTCTGTCTCCGAGGAACTGTGGCTCATAAGCATGGAAGTGATTTATGCTGCTGGAACCTGTTATCTTGTGAAGCTAAAGAGCCAGCAATATTGCTAGTTGTTGCAACTTAGTGAAATCTTGATGTGTACTCCTGCAAAGAAGGATTCCATTGAACTCAAAAGCTGTGCTTTGCATTAACTTTCAGTTTGTTTGGGTTTTTTTCAGTATTAACAAGTTAGGGATGTCTTATAATTGAGTTTTTGTCTTATGTTTGTAGGAAGATGTTTGCAAAACCTTGTATGATGATTTATGCTGGGATTTGTGGGTGAAATCCTGTATGGTAGTCACTTTGGGGAATTTTAAGTAATGTCATCTGCTTTTAGAGTTGTGTGTGGGGGTGTTTTTGTGGGAGTTTTTTTTTTTTTTTAATGATGTTATTTGGTGACCTGGATCCCATGGTGGTGTTGAGTCCAGTCCCTGGGATCATCCTCCCCAGAACTGCTCTGAAGATGTAGAGGCAGATTTCCCATTTTCTCCTAACCTCTCTTGCAGCTGATGCAGGAGGCTTTGTCTCACCTCTGGCCGGGATTGACACACCGGCACTAGTTCTTGGGTATCTTCAAATTGCTTTAAGTTACTGCCTCTGCCTCAGCACCGGGAGACAGAGAGGTCACCTCTGCGTGCTCTCCCTTTCCTGGACTATGCTGTGTATTACTCACCCACAGCATCATGCAAGTACCTCTACACAAAAAGTAGGTGCAGTGGAAAATAAATGATACCTGGATTTTCTCAAAGCCTTTGGCAAAGTCCCTCTAAGAGGCTTTAAAGGAAAAAGAGAATAAGTTGACTTGATGTGAGTGGTATGTTACTTTCATGGATCAAAAACAAACTAAGAAGGAAAAGACAAGTATAAATAGCTAGTTACAACAGGGGAAAAGGTTAACAGTGAAAAATGCCAATTACTTTGGAATAGGACTTAGACCACAAAGATAAATTTATTAATCAATGATCTAGGAAGGAGTATTAATGGAAGGAAGAAAAAATGTCACACTAGGTGATAGATCATTTGGGAAACTGTTCCAGAAGAACTCAACAGAAGCAGGTAAATGGCAGATTTAGGGTTGATAAATAGAGAGCAATATCTGCATGGTGGAATTGCATAAACACTTGTTTCTAGGTCCTAAATTAACTGTAAGAAAATTACTTGCCTGCTATTGTAAGCTAGCAGTAAACATCTTTTAACTACTCAGAAATGCTCAAAAAAACAAGGAATATATATAGATGGAATAGAAAGCATCAAAATGATTAAAATTATTTAATAAGCATTTCAGTGAGAGCACAGCTATGCTACTCTGACATATAAAATAGTAAATCAAGTAAATGGAAAATCAATAAATTTAACATGGAGATGAGATTTAATACTCATTTAATGAGATAATATTTTTCTTATGCAAAGAAAAAACTCAGAGTTTAAGGACTTAAAATAAGATTCTTTAGTATCAATACAAAAAATGTCCATAGTTGTTGTTAAATGGGTTAAGGGAAATACATAGAGGTTTTCAACTTTGTTTTACTCTGACATAAATGGTAGACACAAGAAAGGAAATTAAATTCTCCATAACCTGTACATAGGGATTCTTGAATCTTTCCCTGAAATACCCTAAGCAGGCAACTATCCAAAGACTCTATAGAAAAGACTGGTATAGAATAAAGCTTTTAGGTTTCTATCTTAGGAGCTTCTGTCTTTTAGTTTGTGGTTTCTGGGAGAATATGCCTGAAATAAAAAGATCTGTGAAGTGAATCATGTCTGGGACTATTCCATATTTGAGGTTTTGTGTTTTGCAATATATTGCTGCATTGATATCTATATTCTAAGCTGTGTTATGATAGTCTTTGAACCTGCAAGATCCTGGAATATTTAGTCTAATTAGATTTTTTTCACCTTGCATGTTTTAATGTTTGTCCCTTGTAAGGTGCCAAAGCTCGCTGTTTGATCTATGACGATGACATATTGCATTAAACCTTTTATATTTCAGAGAATTTAGTAACGATTAGTGAGACTTTCATGCTTTTACAAGGTAACAAATGTTCCTTGTACATATTCTAAGATCATCAAAGAAATGTCAGTCTTACAAAAATCTCCCTGGGAATTATTTACCTGCTGGGGCATGGGGGGGTGCCTGAGCTGAAGAGGAGAAGGAGAGAAGGCAAATCGTCAGTGTGAATGTCTATGACTTCGGTTTATCTGTGCTCGGGTGTGTTAGTACAGCCTAAAAAAAGCTAAACTTGGGGATCCTCCCCAGCTTTCTGCTAACCTGATGGTATGGATGAACGAAAACATCTGTCGCTTACTTAGCCGGTATTTACAATGAGATTTTTGTGCAGCTGACTAGTGGAGAACTATGCCTTTCCAAAGAAATTATGCAGGAGTGTTTATTCATCACCACCTGCCGCTTTGAGAGCAACAAGATGTATAGCTGGTACGTGGCTGAGAAATATAAACGTCCAAAAAGGAGAATGGATAAAGGGGGAAAAAATAGAGCAGAAATTGTAAGTGCACAGAACTACGTTTGTCATCAGTTACATGTCAGTTGTATTTGGAAGAAATACTGCAGGACTGCACGGAAAATATCAGAAATACCAGTTTTTTTAAAATTGTTAGGTTAACTTTTACAATATATACTTCTACAGAGAGTTTAATAAGGTAAAAAATGCCAAGGTTTTCAACATACAATTTCAGAGTGATTATATTTCGAGATCACTGGGCTTCTCCAGCGATTTATTTTATTTTATTTATTATTACTTTTGAAAGACCTTATTCCAAAGCTTATCTCTTTCTTCAAATTTTCTGTCTTGTTTCCCTTCCTGGTTGGGTAGCTTCTGATATTTGAAAATAAGACTGATACACTCATATTATCATAAGGAAAGGCCTGCTATGCCTGCTCATAAGTCTGATACAGGGCGTAATCTTGTCAGTCATTTGGTTGAAGTTGGGGCTGCTGGGTCTATGGATGCTTGGGGTGGGTGGGGGCTGTTTTTCCAAGCAAAGAACATATAGATGCAGAGCCTCTACAGTACGTATTAGACCTGTACTATTGCTCGGCCCTGTCTGCTTCTAGCAAGAGCTGTAGATTGAAATGCAGCTTGAGTACTTCAAATCCAGCAAGGTACCATTCTGCATATGATAGAAAGTAGCGTGTATAAAATGTGGACTTGTAGAAACTTGAACAAAATGAGTAAGTTATTTCAAAAGGCATGTTCAAACTGGATAAAAGTATTCAGGGATATCAAACCTAAATTACAAACACTTGTATTTTAAGTAATGGAGATTTGTGTTCTGTGGATGACCGTGGTGGTGGAGGGCTGGATCACTCAGCACTGGAGATGGGCTTCAAAGCTGCAAATAGCCTAACTGCTCAGGAGGTCAAAAGGCTACTAAGCAGAGCTTGGTTTATTGCATTTTTATGAGTTTACTTTTCTCTTTACTTGCCTCATCAGAAAAATAGTGGCTTTAATACACAAAAAGTCACTTTCTTATTCAAGTGGAATTAAGCACTTCTATAAGATAGACTATTGTAATGGCAGGGTTTAGCTGTTTTGTTTTTAAGGCATTATAATTAACCCTTAGTGTGACTGTATTCAAATAGTCATAATGGAAAAACGTAATGAGTATGCTAGTTCTGTCTCCCGTTGCATAAAAGCTGCTAGGTTTTAACTAAGTTAACTGTTCTCTACTTGCATTTCTGCAAGTCAGGCTTGGTAAAGCCTGCTGAAATTGCAGTTCTAACAGTCTGCAAAAGTTTGGGGAAGAACAAGAGCATAGTAGTGCATATCATGATACTTGTGGCATTAGGAATATGGTTTTAAAACACTTTTCAGTATTATTAAAAGTTCTGCTGCAGGATGACGAGCAGTTGGCTTTGTGGTAGGATGCAGATGGGGAGAAAATAATGATGGTGTTGAGTTGAAAGGTCAGTGTAGTAATGTTTGGAAGAGTTTGGTTGAAGGAGGGAGCCTTCCCCAGAGGAGGACAAAAAAACAAAACAGAAGCTATCTTCCTTAAATCCTGCATGTTACTGTTTTCAGTCATACAGCTTTTTGGTGAGCTTCACCTGGCTGCTTATAGTGCTACACTAGATACAGTAATTAAAATTTTTATGTGTCAGGCAGCTGGCAGACAGCTGGGGGTGGTGGGGAAAAGCAGGTAATTACATGCCTGGCTTGTGACCTGCAAATCCTCTTCTTTCTATTAAAATCTGTGACAGAATGAAGCCCAAATTAAATAACTCAATAGGAAATTCTTGAATAATCCAATGTTAAAGGTCGTTTAGTACAAAAGTGTAAATGTCAAAGAAAAATCCTCTCAGACCAACTTTGATGTAACTATGTTAATTGGGAATGTTATTTGTTGTGATATTTCTCAGGGAAATGAGTAAACTAATCACAAAATTTGGTGTGTACCTACACATTAAAAATAAATGTTTTTTCTAATTATATCAAATCCCTGGGGTTTATAGAACTTTCCATGGTTAAATACAGGTTTTTTTGTTTTTGTTTTTTAATAGACTTTTATACGTTAGCCTTCAGTAGCTAATGAGAAGTGATTAACTCAAGGATTATATCAAAGATTCTTCATGAACTAAGATATAATTTAATAAATTTCACAGGATGGTCACGGTGAAGACTTAAAATGTCATGATTTGTCCTAGTTTAACAATAAAACACAGTGGAAATGCACAAATAACGTATTGAGTTAATCTTTATCACTCATTATGCCCAGTATGGATAAAAATCACCAGCCAAGAAAGTCTCTCTACAGTATAAATTACATGCTTGTAATTTTATAATCCTTTGGCAATAGTAAACAAACACTCTGGTCGCTTTCTGTCCCTTTACTGGGATATTAAATATATTGGTGCATGCTTCAGTTTTCATGATTGGATTCTTGTTAATGGGTTCACACTTCGGAGAGTTTGCAAACAAACAAACAAAAATTTTGTATGGCTGACAATTTAGGTGCAAGTCCGATAGTTTAGGAAAAGACACAAAGACTGTCTTATTTAATTTAAGGCTACAGGAATAACACTTTATTCTCACCCTCCAAGAATCTCAGTCCACTCCTTCCCCAAATGCCGCTTTCTTAGAAGATTGCCCTCCATAGTATACCCTGTGCTGCAGGTGGAGTGCAAGTCTAAAAGGTGAGCAGAAATATATCAAAGCACCAGCTTACCTGGGGCTGTATCATCCCACCTCATGCGGAGTTCAAATAAATGATTTCTCCACAGAACCCACTGTATTTGGCGAATGGGATTTGAAACCTGTGTGGTTACCCGTGTAGCTGCCATGTTGCACGCCATGCTTTAACGCTGGCCTCTTCTCCATGTGGTCACTGGGATTGAGCTCACTTCTGTAACAACAACAACAGAATCCTAGCTCTTCTCCAACTGTTCAGCCAATGGCTATTCTACAAGGATAGTTATAACAGACATGCTATTGCAAGAACCTGCATTTCTTGCAAGAAAAGCAGCGATTCCCCCAACCATAAGGTGACTGAAGAGAGCTTGACTTTCAGCTCTGTGTTCTGCCAGGCAGTCCCTCATGTCATTCCTGCTCTTCAATTTAGCTTTCCGGACATTGGTACTAGTGCATTTTCCTTTTACTTCTACTTGTGGGGAAACTAGATTAGAGAGGAGAGAAGGGAACAGTCAGAGGAACTATAGAGATGAAAGATGGTCTCTCTGTGGTATTGTCCAGTGACTCGCACTCCAATAATCTTACAGAGGTTTCTCTTAAAATCCCAGAGGACAATTCCAGTCCTGAAAGAGTGAAAACTCATATTTATGAACGGATTTTGGAAAAGATATCTGAGCTCTGATTTTTGGTATTTTGCCTCCTTTGCTTGTTTAAACTTTTCCAAAACATAATAGCGTGAGAGCACTTTCCAAAGTTCAGAACTTGCCTGTGCAGACATTTCCCCTCTGCTGTCCTGCGGCAATCTCCGGATGCTTTAAGAGGGCTGCTCTTCTTTGCCTGTCTTATGTTCATCCCTGCCAGTCTTCTAGGCTTTTCAGCTACCTAATAAGCAGGCTTACTAAATCTCTTTAAATTACTTCATCACATTTTTAACAGCGTTTGTATTTACATAAACTGCCATATTCCGTCTAAAAAAATTGGGGAACGTGACTTGGCAGCACGTTCACACTCCTTCCTACATCAGTTCTTCAGCACTGGCAAGGTGATCTGGGAAGACGAAAAGCTTAAGGACTGTGGTTTTAGCCTCTGGGCTGCATTAACCTAGATTCACTGAATCGAAGACTGCTTGATGAGAGACCTCAGAGGTGACATATGGCACACCCTATACTTGACCCAGTTCCTAGTAATGGAAAAAATGGTGCCTTTTATAAAATTCAGAAGTTAGTGAAAAGCTGAACACAACGAGCAATCTTAATATGTTATGCCACCACTTCTAAATCCTGATTGGTTGTCTGTGTGGTCTCTTTTTTGTTTTGTTTTGCTTTTGTTTTTTGTTCCTATCGGAATTTTTTTCAGGTAAACAGAAGTGCCTCTGGTCATACTCGTTTTTTCTGCTTGAATGTTACTTTCCTCTGTTTATGACCATGCATTTGCATGAACTGTGAAAGTTTTGCATCACTATCTAGATGTGCATCAAGATGTATATCCCTGACCAAAATGTATATCTGACAGAACAAATCAGTGACAAAGTAGACTGACATGACTGCTTCAGAATGTAGTGTTTTACTTTGTGTGTTTTTTTTTTTTAAAAAGTGTGTGCATATATGTAAATTGCAATTGTTCCATTGAAGTGCAGAGATCCGCGAGAATTTTAACTATGCAATTATAACACAGTATTAGTGTGGCAACCACACTAAGACAATGCAGCAATTCTCACTGATTTCCCATTAATTCTATATTAATGATATTCTGATATAATCTTGATAGTATAATCCTAATGCATTTCATACCTACTAACATTTGAATTAGAGCTGCACTTCTGTTAGCTTTTTGCAAGCTAGATTTTTAATAGAGTATAACAGAAAACAGTTCAAAATATTAAGAAATTCTCATTATTTCATCAAGGAAATCCGATTATCAATTAGATACTTACAGTCCTGCTTTGTTAGGAGGAGTGATGCCGACTTTGAGGAAAAGGGGAAAAAAAAGCATGTATGTATATCACTGGTGTGAATGACAGCACACAACTTGTTCTGTTCGCAGTGCTATAAACCTCCTTTGCTCACAGTCTCTCATATGGTAACCTCTATTCAGCCATAAAAGCACTATAATAATTGTGTATTATGATACAATGAGGTAAAGCAACCCAAGTATAGAATGAAGTGGCAAAATATTCATGCCCATCATAAATGGCTGTAACACAGATTCAGGATGCCATGGTAAAAGTATTGTTTGTATCTGTTTTCTAAGCTGCTTGTAATTGTGTCACACATTATCTGAATCTCCATTTATATTTACATGAGAGAATACTCGTGAAGGTATATAACACTATTTTGTAAATATTTATTATAACGTGGGATTCCTTATGATAAGCTTAGCAATATTAACTTCTCTCTGTGTTTTTTTCCCCATGTTTGAAATTATTTCACTACATAGGTTCCCAGCAGATAATTAGCAATCCAATGATACATTATTTTATCAAAAAATACTTCAGTACGTTGGATATAGAAGTCTCAGAGTAGTACAACTCTGGAGCATCAGGATGGGGCTTTCTGTAAAGTTCAGGAGTGACAGAGCCTAATGACTTGGTTGTAATAATTCTCTCTCGGATCCCATTCAATCCCATTATAGCTGAAGAAGGCCATATGCTTTACAACTGATCTAATTGGATTTTATTTTTATTTACTTATCTATTTTTGTAACTGGGGATTGGTTAGGATCCACATATAGTAGTGGGGAAGGAGATCTGCCCTGCATGTAAGTATAGGTATCAGCTTAATGCTTTAAATTAATGGAGGGGGAGGAACCCACAAAGCTTTAAAAATCAATTTTCAAAGCTGTTAAATATGCTAAATTCTAATTCAGGATAGACTATTCTTTAAGGATTTTTTTTCTTTTAAATCATAAAAAAAATAGCTCATTCTCAAAAAATTTCAGCTATATTTCATGTATCAAAAGAGCATTAGAAAAGTCCCCTTAAATTCCAGACTGATGTAAAATCCAGAAATATTTGATTTAAAATACAAACACGTACGTAAAACAATTTTTAGCATGCTTCTAAGATCTGTTGAACCTCATACTCAGGGTGAGTTTATCCACTGTGAAACAAATAAGAACAATGATGGCTAACTTCTCCATGGCTACCCAGATGTGACTGAAACTTGCTGGGTTATGCTTATTTTGCCAAAAATACTATTAAAATACTGTTGGTCTACATTTTTTCAGCATTAAAACTATAAATAGCCTTGCAAAAATGGAACAAAGCATCTTTTCTGAGACCTTAATTTTATTGTCTGGGAGGATTATCTGTAGTCTTTGACTTTCAGAAGTCAAATTTACGCACCTTTACTTACTTGATTTAATACATAGAGTGCTATGAGTTCAACATTCAGTAATGACTGATTCTTTAATGAACTGTGCGCAGATTGTGGCATCCCCTTTGTATGCTCCTGCTCTTTCTGCCTTTCATTTTGGATGCACACCGGCTTCAACAGAGTGAGATTGCACTACGAGAAGGCAGACTTGCCTTGAGGTGTCTGCTGGTTATAAGCAAACCTCAGCTCCAAGATACTAAAACAGGCAATGTATTTTGAAGTCAAGGACTGCTGCCAAAAACACTCTGCTTCTGAAAATGTCCTAACTCCTTCTCCGATGACCTTAGTGAATCCGGTAGCTTTGGTAATTTGGATTTCAGTTCCTATAGCCACAGAATGAAAGAGATCTTTGTGAAAACTTGGACTTGAAGTGCTTGCAACTATATCATCTAAATAAACACTGCACATTATACCATCTACAAGTCATCAGGGATGATGTGCTTTAGAGGTATAAGGAGAGATGTTTGTAATGTCTTCTGAAGCAAAAGATTCTGAAACTAGAAAACTCAGGTTTCAGGTTTTCTTAATACCAAGTAATATAATGCAGGTCATTCGTAGACGGTGGGGTTGATTTTCTCCTTGCACTTGCACAGCTTATGCAGTAAGAAGTAAAAACAGAACTGGCTTTCCTCGGTGTACCGTTTCCTTTCTTCTCCTCCTCCTCCCTTCCCTCTCCCACACACAACTTGAGCCGTAAATTTATGGATGAAAAGCTTCAGCACTGTTGACTCAGTTGTCAATAGAAGGAAGTCCAGAAATTCTCGAGTGAGTTGGTTTTGTTGTTCTTCTCTATTTCCTGAGATCCTGGGACTGCTTCCTATAGTAACTGTAGTCTTTTAAGTGGTTCAATCAAGTCTTGCTGTCATTGCCAGTGCAACTGCAGTTCTAATATAAAGTAAAATGTCGGCCTTTAGTGTGTAACCAAGCTAAGCAGCCCAGCTGTGTTAAGTACTTAATACGTAATCATTGCTATTTTGAATGGTTTGAAAAAAAAGAGCTTTCCCAGAATGAAATCAAAAAAGTTTGTTTTTTTCCCTGTCTCTAATCACATGCTTGTGAAACTGTTTCTGTAGCCCTAAATGAAAAATCTTGAAATCCATGAGAGATTATTTTCTTCTAATGTGTGTTAGGAAAATGGTACAGTACTGCTTGGTTTGGCTGCCAATCTGTGACTCGAACCGTAGGGCTGGGGTTTTGGGGGGTGGGGGGGAAGGAGGTGCAGGGAGAGGGGAGAGTAGAAGAGGGAATAGGTTTTTTTTGTCTTTGAAAGTTATTTCATGACACTCTTAAATACTTGTGAACATGTGGAAGAGACGGGACTAAGGTCTTTCTGTGATAGTTTACAAAGCCTTTACCAAATTTTTGTGTATTTGAAACAAACAAACAAAAAGGAAAGCTTCCTGGCCTGAGGTATGAGTGAGTATATACCTCTCTGAATTTACTAGGGATATATTCAGTACTAAGTGTGTACTATTTTCAATGCCTGTTTTTAAAGCTTATTTTCAGTGTTTTCTGTGCTATTTTCATAAGATTTACATAGTAAAATGCCATTTACAAGCTATCTTGTTCCTCTAGATTCTTGTCAAAAGTCTTGTCCTTACTTTAGCAGAAGTCGTGTGGGCCACATATCCTATGAACTTTTAACATGTGTAATTCAGGTTGGAAGGTACCTCTGGAGTCTAACCTCCTGCTCAATGCTGGGGTGGTTAAATTCATTAAAATTTACTTAATTATTTTAATGACCCTAATTTTGAATTTGTTGGCTTTATATTTCAAAAGGACCACCTAGTTAAATCTGTTACAAAGATTAAGTGAGTTTCAAAGTGACCTTTGCAGCAGCTTTTACTCAACTCTGAAGTTTAAACTATAGTGAGCGCTGGCAAGCATGATAGGCAAGATTCCCCCCCCCCCCTTACTGCTGAAGTTAAGTACTAGCCTCAGGCAGCTGCATCATTCTTTTTAGCTGTGTAGAAATGAAGATGTATCTGTGCATTGTGAACTACTACTCTACCATTGTTTCACTGTGGGGATACGGTATTTAAATCTATCCTTAGAAATTTACATTTCGTATTTTGAAAATTGAGATAATGAAATGTCAGAATCCTTTCCAAAAATGCTTGAGAAGGTTATCTATGTGATTCTGAATATTTCTTATGCCCTATGCGTGCTTACAAGAGGTTGTAATAATATCCTACCTCACTTTTGTGGAATACACAATCTTAAAGGAGAAATTGCTAGAACTTCTGCCAGTTTTTTACATATTTCTGTCACTCATGTACCTTCCTTTCCCATGCTGGCAAGTCACCAGATGGCACCATTCAGGAAAAGTGGATACCTACCATGTTTAGAAAAGCATGTGTGTCAAAGATTGAGCTGAGGATCAGTCAGCCCAAGCCTATTATCTCAAAGTGGTTGTTACTAACATGTCAACTCTCAATCAAGAGCAGTAGCAATAAGCTACATGCGTTAATTCTATGTATGTGTTTATGCTGATTGTGTTTGTACATTTAGGTATGAAATATTAGGCCCGGTACTCTGAAACATTTCACCCTAACACTTGTGCTTTGACTTCCTATATTGGTAAGAATGTTTTTTCCTTCAGTAGCTTAACAGATTTGTTCATAGTTGAGTCAAATCAAGGAGCATTTCCAAAGGCAGAAAAATGGTCTACTGGGAGAAAGAAAGAGAAGATGGAATGGAAAAGCAGTACAAAAGAAAAAGTGGGACAAGGAATGCTGAATCTATTTCTGAAGTTAAAGTTAAATCTTACTTTGAGGGGAAAGAGAAATATGAATGGCATCCAAAGAAGGGAGACACAATTTAAAAAGTAAGATGGAATTTTCTTACACTATGCTTCATGCTGAACTTACCGTTATGTGAGAAGACCCTCCGTATCCCTTGGCAGACTGAGTACGTGTTCCCATCCTGGTAGCTGAATCCCCATGAAAGAAACAGAGCTTTTAGATTTCGTTTTAGGGAAGATTGACTAAGCAGAGCTTTGCTTCTATCACCTATGTTTTATATATCTCTGTAATTCTCTTGTCTATTTAGGATTTTGTGAATAAAACTTTTTTTAATTCTTTTAGATTGGTTTGAGTTTACCAGCTCCTGTTCTTCCATCCTTACAGTTCTTATAAGCAGGCTTCTGGATCACTTGTATGCAAAGTTCAGTGCTCCTGAGATATTTTTCAAAAACATTAAAAGTGTATCTGGTTTAGGAACTACTGACACAAGAGGCAGAGAGGAAGAAGTCTCCTAGTGGCAACATTAGCCAAACTTCTGATAAGGTAGTGGAGGGCATAAAGGAATGAAGAGACCTGATTTCAGTTGTTCAGTCTTCTGCGAAGAAGAGAAAGGGCACCTGTAAGATGCTTATTGCTTCTGCTGCTGCCCAACTAGTACTGCCCTCTCAGAATGACCCTTGCAGACATCTCGTACCCCTGAGGTCTGTGTATTAACCAGCTCATAACAATTATACTTAAGAAAAGAGTACCAATGTCTGTGGCTTTGTATCTCTTCTGTTATTTAAGATGCCATTTTATCATTCCTTTATAGGTTATATTTTTACTTACTTGGGAACCCAATGTGTCTTGTCTGTCTAAGATGTTGAAATGTAGTATGTTGTACAGAGAGGTGTAATAAGGTATCAGGTTACCATTCCAGTTATCTATAGTGGCGCTAAAGGTCAACAAAAGTGTGTGTGCGCACATGCACATGTATATCGTGTATGTGTGTGTGTGTATGTAAATATACTAGCACTCTCTGCACTGCAATGTTGATATATCTTTAGGGCAATGTAGCCTGCTTCATAGAGCACTGGACATGAAATCAGGGTAGTTAAGTTCCATCCAAAGCTTTGCCTCAGTTTCAGTCTTTTTCACAAAAAAATCAACTGTCTTTGTAAAGCACCCTGAAATGTAACACGTGATGTATTTGTCAAGTGTTTTGCTTTATTCTTCTGAAAGGCTTTTGTACAAAGTCTTGTGAAGCAGTTCCAACATCTGTAATTTTAGTACTCTATAGCAAGTCAATGATTTGCTTTGTAAGTATGTTTACAGCAATTCCTCTCTACTAGCACATGTGCATTTGAAATAAGTGAATCTAATATACACCATTTCATGATTCCTTATTTATTACTGTTATTTCAAAAGTCAATCAAAATTGGGACCCTCCTATAGCAGTTACTATGTAAACATGGGCATAAATGGATGTCCTGCGATGCCAAGCATAAGCTTGTGCCATATTTCAAAGGGACTCAGTAGATTCATTTTTCCTCCCCAAAACAGGCAAAGGTATACCCTCACTATCATTGTATCTACCAGACTTGCACTAATCTGTGTGATAACGCGTGTCATTTGGCATTTCAAAAATAAAATAGTAGCTTTTCCTTTGTGTTGTGTAGTAACAGTTCCATTGCTTCCTCCTTACTTATATTTATTCCGTACAGTTATTTGTAGAAGAGCATATAAAATCACCCTATTTCTGCTTGCTAAACTAGCAGTAATTATTTAATAAGATTGTGAATAAATTTGAGCCAGGAAAGCAAAACCATTAATTACAGGAGTGAAAATAATATATTTAAGAGTTCTGCATGTCTAATGTCTTCATGTAGAACATTTCCATCCAAGGTCTTTTATTATATGTTAATGTTTAATCTCGCTTTCAGTGTACATAACACTAAACAGATAGACTGTTCCGTGCAAGTCTAACAATCTATAAACAGTTCTCTCTTTTTTGGTATTAATAGATGATTCTTTTCTGAAGATGCACATCACTACTGTTAACATGAATCTTCTCTTTTTTTTTAAAAAAAAGAGGGGAATAGAAGACTCAAAATCATGTTCAAATACTTGTGCTGGATGAAAAAGGATGCCTTTCTGTATGTCTTCAAAAAAAGAGCTTCAGCAGAACCAAATAAATGCCAGTCTTTAATTATAATAGGTTTGCCTCTAAAAATGCAGGTTTTCCTGTTTGCCCTACCTGTGTTTACAGCTGAGTGCTTCTCTCTACTGTAACACAATTTTATCTGTGCATATCTTAACATTTAGGGTTGCACTTGCTGCAATCCTGGACTAGCCACTGCTGTGGTGTCCTAATGCCCTGGCTGTGCACAGGCCTTGTCCAAGTGGATTGAGACCCCCCTAGTTCCATATCCCCACCTGGGAGGGGAGGGCTTGCTACGAACCCTTTGCACTGAGTCCCTGTGGAGCCCATACGCTGCAGCTGAGGTGCAACAGTCTTCATAGGGTGCTCAAATCAGAGCATGACTGAAGTAGCAGTGTTGGGAGGCATGAAAGGTTGCTAAGTTCAGTCAGTTCTGATCAAAATGGAGAAATTATGCAAGGAATGGTAATGTGGTTGTGATATATTGCTCTTCTGGTTGCAGACTACCTGCGCCAGACCCGCTAAGCCACCTGAGGAGCTGTGCTCTCCTATGCAAGTGTGGTGAAAGCCTTGAGAAGAAACCAGGACTTAACAGTAGAATCCCCTCCCCACCCCCAAAAAAGCAGCAGAACAGTAACAAAATTTGAAAACAATTCCTCAAGTTCTAGAACTCTGAGTTTTCTTAAACTCACTTAGCAAATCAGGCATAATTTGCTCCTTTGCACCAGTGCCTACTTCACTTTATTTTTATTTTATCTACATGTGTGCATATAAAGGAAAGATGGAAGAAGTATTAGCTACTGATACATGGCCAATATATAGCCTGGAAAGGCTGTATTTTTATGGATAAGAAAATGACAAGCTGACTGCACTTTTTATGACCTTTTTACTATTCTACCATAAGTATCCATGGTAACATGACTGTTTCTTTCATGCTGATATGTAGCATCAAAATAACAATAAATACTGATTTAAATTAATGTAGTTGAATGGAGTTTTCTTCCAGGTGCACTGGGAAAAAAGCTATAGTAGGGACAGAAGGAGGAGGACTCAGAAATGCATTATTTTATTTGTTTTTGGCTATGCATATTGCCTTTCTTTTTTGCTCCTTTTTTCTCCTTCCCTCTCATTTTATTATTGAACCAAGTATAATTTAATTTATTATTGCTATTTGTATGCCATCTGAATGCCTTATTAAGGGTTAGTGCTATATTCAAAAAGGTTTCTGTTCATTGCATAGAGTGAATTCACTGTTTGCATTGATGGAATCCAGTATTGCTCCCCAGGAAACAGATGAATGCAATGATACACTGGCTAAACTATCAAAACTTCTCTTTTATGCATGGGGTGTGCAATGTAACTTCTGGGTTCCTTTCACATGAACAGTTAAGCATACAGGCAGCTAAAACCCCCTCTTGTAATGATCATGCCTAATGCATTCATAGACAAAGGTTTTTTTGTATTACATAGAAAGACACCTCTTGTTTAAATGCAGTTCTTTCACAGGTTAGAAAGAATATATTATCTTACCTGCACTTGTGTATATTTCTTGCATATCAAGTCATTTCTGTTTTTAATTTCTGTCTGAAGTTTAGGGAAAAAAAAAAAAACTTCATTCACCATCAGATGAACTTCACTTGTGACTGAGTTGGGAATGCTTAGATCCTGAAAGTATCTCTAACACCACTGTTTTAGTTAAATCAAGATTAAGATCAGATAAAATATAAACCTGGAAATCGAGGGGGGGGGGAGGGGAAGGTCTAACTTGCCCTGAAGGTCTTATGAATTGCTTCTGGTGGTGAAGTTTTCAGAGATGACATCAATGTTTCAAAATACCATTTTGGAAGTTATTTCTGCTTTATCTTCAACTTGCTGTGGTACTGGGTAGTATGAATATCTAATTGAAACAGTAACTTGTGAATTCCTGCTTTCCCAGATCTCATGTGTCAGGCTGATTTGCAACTTGACGTGCACTTGAAACAAAAATACGAAGATCCTGCCTCTTGGCAAGGATCCTGGCAAGGCATCTTGTAGTACAGCTTCCCTTCAACCAAACAGCGTGACTCTAATCGCAGAATACGGGCATCGGCTACTTTGGCAGCTTCATTTCTCCTTCGAGGAGGAGCGCGTCCGGCGTGTCCGCTGCGAGCCGGGAGCCGAGCGGCGGCGGCGGCGCCCTCCGCCCCGCGGGTGCCGCCGGAGCGGCGGCTGCTGACCGACCGTCAGGGCAGCAGCAGCAGCAGCAGCAGAGTCGCTGCGCGGAACAGTCGCAGCGATGGGGCGGCGGGCTCGCAGCCGCAGCTCCGCTGCCTGGTGACATCACTCCCGAAGCTCAAATCCCCCTCTAAGCTCCCTTCATTAGCCGTCTGTTGGTCTGCCTGCTTTCGCAGAGCCGCGGACCCCCGCGCCGGAGCAGGCGGCTTCCCGGGCTCGGCTCGGGCAATCGGAAGCCGCTGGGGGGGAGAGACGGGGCCGGGGAGAGACGGTGTGAAGAGGGCAGTGAGCGGCAGAAACGCAACGCACGAGCAGCAGGATGAAATTCATCTCCGCTTATTACTTGCTGCCTCTTTTCCCTCCGCTGGTCCTTGGCTCTAGGTGAGTACAGAGCTGTTTTGCTTAGAGTTGTTGTGCTTTGTCTGCTGTTTATTCTTCTTTTAGATCCAGTGTTCTCAAGAGGAATAATACTGATTTCAGCTTCTACTGTGGTAGTAAGTTCAGAGAGCAGGTATCTTTTCCAGAGCTGATCCTGATCTCCCCTCCCACCCCCCGTCCCCCGACTGAGAGACAGTCTTTTGCTTGGTCCTTCTAGGCTTTCCTTCTGATTTAAAAGGGCTGCTCCTCTGTATGTCAATATGTTGACCTAGAGCTCATGTGATGAAACAAGACAGTTTACAAGTCTAAGCTTTGTATATACAGCAGCAATAGCAGATAGATTCTGTTCCACTGGAAAAAAGCTGAAGAGCTGAAGCTGAAAACATACTAACATTTTCCCTTACAGAGCGCAAAAAACAAACACTTGAACAACCTCATTTCAGTTTAGACTTTCATAACTGAATATAGATCTAGGGCTTCCCTTTTCTACTGTGAAATACAGGTGAGAGGTTGCAGTGGTATTTGAATGCCAGAAAACATGTTTAAAAGTTACTGCAATCCAGAAGCATTGCTGTCTGTGCATATATGATAAATCACCGGGAAAATATGAACAAAATCTATTGCAGCTTAAAAAGAAAACCTGGTCTGACTATACAGTGTTCTGATAAGATAATGTGTACTGCACACTTTTCCTCAGAGGTCGTATATTCTCTATGCTGTAGACATAGTGTGTTCAGCAGAGATAAAGCTGAAACACTCTTATCGCGTTTTCTTGTTGTTCACAGATGGAAAGTTAATTCTGGGTACAGGGCAGGAATGTTAGGGTGAAGATATGTTCTAATGACACTGTTGTCAGTTCAGGCTTTTTAGCTTCCAGTCGCTAATCAGCAAATCCAACCCAATTTTAACCATGATATTTCATTTCTGTGCTAGTAGTAGGTACCCTATAAACTCCGAAGTTCCTAAAGCTTGTTATCAGATGATATATGCATTTTTCAGGGAAACTTGTCCATTCATTATTCTTGGTCCCCTGCTGTAGAATCCCCACTGAAGACCTTTTTTTTGCAGAGGCACTTCATGTTTTAAGCCTGAATTGTTCACTGAGTTTTTAAAAAAAGTAAGGCATAGCAGGAGCACCTCTCTCTCCACATTCTCAAACGTGGGCAAATGATGACTGTAAATATCGGTGAGCGGGAAAAGGTCAGACTGCAGGGAGAAGTCAGGAGTGTCAGAGTGCTTCAATTATTTCACTCCTCTGGGTTGTTGTTTTCCTTGGGGTTTGTTTCTTTGTAAAATTTTTGATTTAGAGACTCTGTAGTGCCAGTCACTATGAATCACTCCAATGCTCTTTGAAATAGAAAACTCAGGAAAATTGTAACATATTGTGATTCAATAATTATCCTTTTTGATTTAATAAGTAGTCTAAAGAAACATTCGCTAGCAGTGAAGTGTGACGCTTCCTGTCAATTCAGTCTAATAATTTTACATTCATTTAAAAGTGGTATATTCTTTGCTAAATTATACAAGAGGGGAGGAAATGCCAAGCCAGCCTTTGCAGTTGCAAGTTTGCATCTTGCATGGACTTCTACAGATGAAAATGTGGTGAAAATAAATGTGGAAAATTACTGAAGTTTTCATATTTCATTGTTTTTTGACATACTGCTTTAATTTTCAGGGGACTAAACTGGGACAAGAGATCTGGCGTAAAACTCAAAAGCAGGTGTCTGTCATCTTACTGAGGAAAATATTCCATATATATAAAAATATGAACTGTAGCTCACTCTTAATGATTTCAAAAGATTTCACTCTTCCCCCCACTTCCAAAAAAAATTGGACAGAGTATGAATAAGTTGAAGGTGGCATGCGAATACTAATTATGAACAGTATGACTCTAAGGAGTGTGTATATTCTCATAAGGGTATAATTTTTTTTGTGGTGCATGATGATTTACACTCTTAGGTAATTGCAAGATGAAAACGATCAATTTGAGAGAGAAATTTCAGTTGAAGTTTCAGTTAAAATTCCACCCAAGTACAGCATGTGTTGTAAAAGGAAGTTTTGCTTTTGATATCAGATTGGTCATCCTGGTAAAAAGAAAATTGAAACTATAGAGCTGGTGATATATAAAAGTCCTGGTATGATGGACTATTCTCTTCAGCAGTTGTTTTCAAAAGTCGCCTGATTTTAACTGGCTATCTGAATCATTTTTCAACAGCACATGATGGAAGTTTAAAAAAATGATACAGTGCTATCAATATGCCATCTACCGGAAAGGGATTATGCTTTAATCGCCTTCAGCAGAAGGCAGTTCTGTCTGTGGCAGATAGTATTTCCTATAAACATATGGTTAATGCATCAGCCGAAATCCAAAATACCTGCATGTTTGCAGGAGCAGTTGTGCTGGCAAAAGGTGGGGTCTATTATCCTGCTGTGTGAAATTGTTTAGCTAAGGCAAAGCAGCAGCCACCTCAAGGGGCGGTAAGTTTTCTATCATTAGTGTGTGTGGGGGGGTTGTTTTTCCTTTCAAAGTACATTCTTGTTGAGTTGTTACAGAGGTGAAGTTATCTCCATTTAATACATTTGTCAGTGCTGAAATCAATGAGTGATGACTAAGGTGGATGGCTACTTTTTCTCCTTCCTTGTTGTGTAGTGATGTCCTCTTCTTTGCCTCACTCTGTGATTATAGTCTCAGAAGATCTCAGCAAGTGGTCTTCAAGCCTAATTGTATACAAATATGAACTGATGAGTTGAACAGTGTTCACACAGTATGTTGATTTTTCTCCTTATTTTACAGCATTGTTAAAAGGGGGAAAAACAAACAGCTATCACTCTTAAGATTCAATATTCGTTATGAACTTCTTATTTTCAGTGCTGTTTGTAGCTAACATCTCAGCATGGTCTAAACCCATATGCATGAACCAAATGCTCATGAAATTGCACAAAACCATTATTTTTGAAATGAACCATCTTTTCTATATGATTTAAACTTGTTTTTGGTGCTTCTTTGAGCACCAGTGGTCGCTCTAAATCATAATTCCAACTGGTTGTAGTACCAAAGAGGTAAAAAAAACCAAAACAAAACTGAATTCCTCATTCAGTTAGTTAAATGTGTGTTTCAATGGAAAGAGTAAAATTTACTGCTCTAAAACCAGTCTCATTTAAAAAAAAAAAAAGGATTAAGGTGAGCAAATCTTTGCAGGCAAAATGAGCTTGGTACAAACTATCCTGAAGTTTGTGTGTGTTTCCATGTCCGTTTTTATATTCCCTTGGACTTCTCATTTCTGGCAGATCTGATAGATACAATGGTTGTGTATGTGTTGTCCTGAAACTCTTTTTTTCCCCCCCTCTTCTTCTATTACACCAAAGAGCTTTTTCAGAAGTGAGTTCCATTGTACTGAGTGCTCTGTAAGTGCATATAACATATAAGCACAGGGCCTGATTCTGCAGCTGACTGCATGTGTGACCTTGGGCTCCTAAGCATGCTGACTGGAAGATACATATTTATAGAGGGGTGCACCTGCATGACGTTATTCATTAGGGTCAGTAACTGAGCTCTGCAACCCAAATCACCTTGTCTAATAAGACTTGTCTATGTTTAACTAAAAGCACCTCTTTCAAAATATTACTTGAACATTACTGTTGAAGGACCAAATACTTAAATTTCGGATTGCCAATGAATTTTTTTGTCTAAATCCTGACTCCTTATAAGAAGCTTGATATGAAGTGAAGCTTTTCTTTTTCTATGATAATGGACTCTTTCCTGTCCACACACACAATCTGACAGAGCCTTAATACTTTGAACAATTTGATTGAAAAAATATTTTTATAGTTGAGAACAGGCCCATAAACCCAACAAGATGCAGTTTAATAACAATAATATTATTACTACTGCATCAACTCATTAAATGGATGTACAAATAACAGGGCTGTAAAGGACAGAACTTACATTATTTTAATGGCAGTGAAATGGCCAGTAGCATTTTTTTTTCCTAATAGTACAGTTCACTGGCAAGCATATTAAATTGCTGTTACAAAGTGATATGTAATTCAGTGGCATCAGGAGAAATGCTACCACTGTGTTTCATAGCAGGATAAAAGTGGTGTGTGCGTTTCTGGTAGGTGGATGTTGCCTAGTGAAGGCATAGGTTTTGATCTGTTGTGTGTCTGTCTTTGGAAGTGATAGAAGTGTCCTGAACTCCATTTACCTTATAAAACATGAGAAGCTGATTCAAATGATTTCTTTTTCCCTTGGGGATGTTTTCAAGTTCAACTATATTCTTCCTAGTATTTGTTAGCTTTGGTTACTATTTTTTTAAGGGATATGAAAACACTAATATGTTTTTCCCTCCTCTCAGATAAAGTTACTTGAAGTACTCTAAAATCTGAGACTTGAGGAAAGTAAAGGTGAATGTCATTGATGTTATTATACTAAGTTTAAAAAAAAAGTTTGAAAATTCTTGTTTCTAGTTCTTAAACTCTTTCACATTTTAGAAACACTTTGGGCTATAATTAGATGTTGAAAATGACTGTTTCTCATTAAGATGACTAGTAATGCAGAGGAACCCTGGCCCTTTCTAGATTTTGAGGTAGAAGAACAAGACTTGCTGTGTGCTGACATCCTCAGCTGCAGCCACCCTACTGCTGCATGCTCCAGCAGGTAGCCAAAGGAGATTCTCCTTTCTGAGATCTCGGGCTGATACAGCAGTGTCCTTCCTTTCGCCCATGCCTGACGATGAATTCTGCAGCTGCAGTTTGATGTAGGCAACTACTCCTTTAGCGGAAAAGAACGTGGACTTTCGCTGTAGGATTGGTGAATAACAGACTGTCTTAATATTGTTCTTTCTGAATTCCCCCAGAAATACAGGGGCATTAACTCTATCATTTATGTCTCCTGCTTAGAATTGCTTTCACGCTTACTTTTGCCATCTGAGTTTTCTGGGTCGTAAAAACATTCTGATTTCTATCAAGCTGGAAAATGATGCATGTTTGGGTAATGGTTTGTAAAGACTTCTGTTTGAGGTACAGTCACTTCCTTCTGCTAGAAGTTTTGAGCTCCAGTGGTATAAAGAAGGCAGGTGGAGATGGCACCCGATTCCCCTTCTCCCCCCACCAGGCCCACAGCCTCGGGGGGCAGGCGCTGCCCTATGGAACCAGCAATGGCAAAACTGAGCCCCTTCTCTTTGCACAAGGGCTGTTGCCAACTGCACCGCCTCCGAGTACTCAGCCACGTCTGATCTGCAGACTGCGGTGCAGTGCAGCGTTTTCAAGGTGTTTTAAGTGAGCTGATTTGGGTATCTCTATCTTTCAAAAAAAAAAAAAAAAAAGTAAACCAGAACCTCCTGTAGGTGGATTGTTTTAGGCATGAGAATGAGACTGCGTAAAGCCAGTTTGGGAATCTCTATACTATATTGCAATTTTGTTTTTTTTTTAATATATATACATAAATATATATATAAAAGATATATTATATATTAAAAAATACTCCTTTGTGTGTGTGTGTGTATATATATTATATATATAGCATATGGTTAATGTTAGCCTTATTATGTAATAGATTTGCTTCTCCATGTTTGCAGTCCTCCTTTTGCATTGGAGCAACCACACATTTGTTTTACCTTTTTGTCTTGCACTTGGGGAGCAGGGGGAAGAAAACAATATTTACAAAAGTCTTAAATGTTGGTGTTTTTTTCCCCTCTGATGATGACGAGGTTAGTTTCTAGTTAAGAATGACAACCATGGAAATGGTATGCTTTAAATGCTTTAACCCAGAAATGAAGGTAAGGTAGCAAAGTGTTCCTCAAGCCTGACAACCTAAATTAGAAATGCAGTAAGTCTTTCTCAGTTTGGTCAGAAATAACTACAAATTAGATTGTTGTGTGATATTTTGTCACTTATGTTTCTGGTCTCTGGAATCTGAAAGGAGAAAGAAAAAACAAAAGCAGAGGAGGGGAGGAAAGGACACTGCTAAAAACATTTTTAACCTTCAAGAAAAAGACTTATTTTTAGATTTGATCCAATTTGATCCAAAAGTAAATCTTGAAGCTCTCTAGAATTTGTTCTTAAAAGTGTAGTAGAGCAGTTGGACTTCTGCCCATTATGCTAGGTATAATGCATTTCTGCCCAGGAGAATTAAAATGGAATTACTTTTGGCTTTTTTGATATATTCTTTGTGATCAGAGAATTTCTAGATGATATCTAATGCTGACACTTTCCTGTTTCTTTCTCATTTATTAATTTATTACTAGGACTGACTGTAAGAATATCTTAAATTAAATTTGTAATCCCTCTTTCTGTGAGATTGTGGGTTTGATATCACTTCTATATATTTAGTAGAAACCAGTTCACAGATAGTAATGTTTATGACGTATCACTCTGCAGTCACATAAATTGCATTTATGCAACTTGTCAAGAATAGTGTGTCATCTTATTGCCTAGTTTTGCACAATGGGTGTGCCAGCTGTCTTGTAAGGGTCAGTACGGTAAATATTCTCTGTATGAAAGACAAGTAGTATGTTTGTCAGAATATTTCATACCATCCCTCAATCTTAATCTTGTTCTAAGGTTTCAGATGTATATCTGCTACTTCAAACATATGAGAGTGGCAAATGCCTTTTTTGAGATGCTAAATAAATCCGATGTTGCATCAAATAACAGTTCTTACGTGTGCTACTTCAATTTTTTTCTTCCTTTCCTTTGTGCTATTACTTACCCATCTTCCTCCTTACCTAATACCACTCCCATGTTTATTAATCTTTACTTTTATGGCACATTATCTTAATAATGCTTTTTTTTAGTGTTCCCTCTGAAATCTGCTCCTGAATTTCTTGAAAAAAATATTTTTATGAATCATAAGAGAAATCAATATATATTATTTTGTTAAGTTGAAAAAATAGACGTGTGGAATTTCTCAATACCTTACTTGTCAGTATTGACTGATAGCTTCTATGCATAGGAGTGCAGTGAAATGTCAAATTTCTGTCATGTTTTGTCTCTGCTCTCTCTTAGGAAGAATATGCTATTATGCTGCTAGTTGGTGTATTTTACCCAAGTTAATACTGATTTACCCATTGCCAGACAAATCACAGGGTTTAGAGAACAGAGTGTGTATTTGCAGAATCCTGTCTAGTTGCAGAACTAGTGTCTTTCCCTTTGCTTGCAGATCCAGCCGCAGCAAATCATTCTTTTACCTTCTTCATATGAAATTCTTCCAGGCCACCACACTTTTACCAAATGATGCGTGTTATCTTGGCTTCGATGCTAATATCTTGTCACCTAGAAAAAATCAAATACCTTCAATTAAAAGTTAGGCAAAGTTTATGTAGGGGTACAGTCTCTGTAACCTCACAGTATTATAACACTTTATTATCGTTTCAGTAGCCATTGTGGCTTTTTATAAAATTTGGTTTGGTGGTCGAAGCGGGAGCAGGGGGGACATTACCTATCATTGTAGGTGGTAAACAAAATGTGGTTGTTTCCTTAGCAGTAAGTGGTATGTGCTAAGTAACACGGTAGTTGGATTCACAATACTCGTTGCTGCGTTTCAGGTGTTTCTGTGACTCTGTTGATGTGAGTGATGACAGAAGTGGGTGACATGACTCTGTGTCGCAGAGTTGGTTGGTGAACCAGAGGACCTAGAGTGCTGTTAGCTGCAGTAATACACTGTGGACACCTTAGGTTTGTCTTTTGGTGATACTTTTTTTCCCCATCCTCATTGTATTTGAATGATTTTGCTGTCGTGTTTGTTGCAGACTAGCCTGTGGCAGCAAGCAAGAGGGGAAAAAGTGAGATTTTACTGAAATGTAGATGAGAAAAGAAAAAAATGTGTGAAAAATTGAATTGACAAGACTCTGAAAAACAGATGTGCTCTGCGTGGCATTAGATTGGCTGTTGAGGTAGCTTGTTCCTCCTGATGCGGTATAATGAAATGTGTGCTCAATGTGCAAAGAGAAAATGTCTCTCTCAAAAATGGAGAAATGAAATCAATTTTGCTAGCGCTTCACTGCATGGTTTTTTGTAACGAAATATTTCAGGCGAGGGTTGAACTCGGCCAGGGTGCAAGTCAAACAATCGGGTTTAGAAACAACCTGCATCTTTGAGCTGCTTTGCTGAAATAGGTCAGTTTGTGGTGATTTCTCTTATTTCCGGTGCCAAAATAACCAATATAACCATTGTATTCTTACTACGTATTAGTGGCTGGCTGAGTCAGTCCGCTGGCTTTGGTGCAGATCTGCCCATCGGCTCTGGGGAGAACGCACATGAATTCCTGGCACGTTCTCCTCTGAAATAGGCACGGGGGTGGATTTCGGGTTTGGTTTTTTCAGGCCGTTGTATATCAAGGGAGGCAAAGTTTGCCAAGGGATCAGCCATTTCAGAAAGGCTCAGTACCTACAATCTGCAGTGAGTTTTCTCTAAGTGCACCGAATGTGTTTGATTTGATGCTTTTTGAATTTCCAAAGGGGACAAACAGCCTGTTGGCTGCACTGACCTTGTGAAAACCTGAACGTAAGTGAGAGCTGTATGCCTTGAAATTAGACCTCTATTTAGCTGCTGTGTTTATGGTGGATACTAAATGTCCTGATTGTGAGAAATCCAGCCTGAACTCTTTTGGAAAAAACAGCCTTATAGCTTTCTTTGTTTTGCTCTGAGTTGAGGAATAAGGTTATTTGGCTTAATGCAAATGGTAGAGCTGGTGAAATGAAACTGTAACCATGGTGCCCAGATAGTAAGCAGGGTGTTTAGAGCCCACTCTGACACTTCTTTCTTTCTTTATTTTTTATTAAGTGTCTCTAACTTTGCAATCAGCACAGCCTTTGCTATTTAATTCAGTGAAAAATCAGTCTCAAATACTATTTTCTCTGAAATCTCTTCATTCATACATGAATGATGTGTGAAAAAATATACTCCTCTCAAGTGCATAGATAGTGAATAGAGACTTCTCTGCAGTTGCTATGTTATTTACTTGGAAAACATCTATCTGTTGTTCAGTATACACAGATGTGCTGTATTTGGCTCAGAAAAGCTTATGAAAGCAGACATTTAATTTAATATTTTTCTTTAACTCATACTTTTCTCTTTCTCCCAGTTTCGAACATTCTGGTTTCTTCCCTAATATCTACTCAGCTGGAGCTCTTTCAGCTCAAAGGAGAGATGTTATCAGGTCCTGGAAGCAGGAAGAAATGCAAGTTTTTCTGAATGCATTTGAAGAATTTATTAATATTTCTCCAAAGCAGATTTTACTATTCATTTTTTACATAAACTTGATTCTAACTATTTTAATGTGATAAAATGTGGTGTTGCCTGTTTCATAGGTACCTAGACTGACAATGAAAATGTAAATAGTTTCTGAAATGGTTGGTAAGAAATACAGGAAACATATACAAGAAGTAAAAGCATTTAAGGAACATAGGATCCTTTTGTCCAAGATAAATCCCACAGCACTGGCTTATAAAATGTAATGTGAAACGCTTAACCCATTTGCATCAAGTAGGTGATGTACAGAAGCTGATAATACAGGCAGGATTAAATATTCTATCTTCAATACATTCACTCTCCTCCTCTACTAGAGGGACATCATTGTATTTTTCCTTAAATTCTTAAACTTTATTATGTCATATTCAGTAATGATACTTAATAGAAAACCTTTTCCAGTAACATTTAGTTATTACAGGAACATGCAATTTTTGTCAAATTGGATTAAACACGTGGAACAATGTGTTGTTTACAAGAGTAGTCACTACCAGAGAAAGGTGGAAAGACCATGGAGAAAAAATATGAAACAATGTTATCTGCCCTAAATCTTTCCAAATTCTGTGGAATGAAATGGCCCTTAAAGTACCTTCTTGAGCTATATTATTGAGCTATTTTTGATCTTGTGAATATTTGCAAGGACCCATCTGGTGTAATAAGCAGATGTGCTGCTTTCAGCATTTGAATTACTGCAAAAACTAGAGGGGGAAAAAAAAACCCATACTGAAACAGTCCCCCCAACCACCTGACTTGCAGGGAATAGCTGTCAGGAAGTTTCACTAAGCAAATTCAGAAGTGAGAAATTGCCATGGCCATTCTGAGCCAAATAGGCTGAGACACAATATTTGGGGGAAAAAGGGGGGGGGGGGGGATGGAGGGGGAAAGCACTAGAAAAGGTGGTGTCTGTATTTATAACTATTTTTTTGGAACCTATTAGAAGTAGGTAGTTGAAAAAGGACATCAAGTGATGAATGAATAAATTGTAGTACTGATACTATTCTTTCCATCTACGATCAAATTTGGATGTGTCTTTTACATATAAAAGACATCAAATGATTTCTACAGATAATACTGGGTTTTAATTTTTGATTTTCTGACACTTCCTTCAAATGTAAGAAATTATGATATTAGAGACAAGCACAGTTTCAGGTAAAATACATTCATCTTGAATTATTCTGCTAGCTTCTATTTTTGCAGTCTTTTCAGTTGAGCGGTCTCACACCTCTGTGTTAAAACCATAAATATAATATTCCATTGAAATACAGAGAATCTACAGGAAATTATGTTGGTAATGCCATTAGTTGCCACTGTAACCGTGGCATGGGGCTAGCACTATTGAGAAAATAACTTGAGAAATTACAGTGGTTTTGCTGTTCTCACTCAGCAATCTGTAATTGCCTGTTGCCAGTGGCATTGGCACATCCTGAAGGGTGTTCCCCACCGCTCCCCTGCTGGGTGTGAAGCAGTGGGTGCTTTCTCATGCTCTCAACTGGCCCTGAATCTTTTGCAAAGTTAGTATGCCAGTTACCAGTCTATATCTACTACAGGGAAAGATCTGAATCTTTTGAGGTCTCAAGTTCCTTTTACGTACTGACTGCATTTCATATAACCCCTAAATGCATACTAAACATGCTAGTTCCAGGTTTACAAACTTCGGCATATTAGAAGCGCTTTTCAAGTATCTTTGGACCAATGGGTGAGATAAACAGAATCCTGCATCTTTCTTAGAGTAATAATAAAAGAAATAAACTGAGGTGAAAGGTTAATTAAAAAAAAATAATTCTGCTTACACTGTTACAGGAAGCCAGGCGACCAGATTTCTCTGCTTTGATCATAAATGAAAATGTCAGTCCTCATTTTTAAATATGTGCAAAGATGGCAGGGCATTCAAAAGGTGATCAGTGACTGACTGTAGATATGGACCTGTATAAATGGCAAGGCAACAGTATTGTGGGGATAAAAGATTTCTGCTGTTCATACAATTTAAGTTAATTCTTTATTCTCCTTTGGACAGATCTCAGTTGATGCAAATTGCTATCTCTACATTTAATCAATATTAATTTTATTTTCTGTGCTGCTTTTATCATACTGCAATAAAACTATTATAATAAAAATGTTAGTAGCAATAATGACCTCTATAACATGATTAATTTGTTTGTATTTATGCTGATTTACAATGGCTAATGATTTAACACAGTCTTTGAATGGATATGAGAATGACTGTGTTCCCCTTTCAGTATGTTAGCCTTTCGACCCATGTTACAGTAAGCTGTCCTTTTTTAAAGGAAAAGAATGAAGTAATGGAAGCTTTCAGTCAATGATTAAGATATATAGCTACAGAAATCACTGGGATTAGAAGATATTGATCTATAGACTTGCATCAAGCAATTGGGGTACTTACTTCTGCAAGGCAGGTGACTGGAACCAAGAACAGCACTAATTCTTTTACCATCATTATTGTTCCTTGCAGAATCATTTTCTATTGAGATAATTCTAAATTAAGTGGTCTATGTGTTATGCTTTAAATGTGTATTTGTGTGGAGGAGAAAGGTGGGAAGTTGTCTTTTTTCTTTCTTTTCTTTTTATTTTTCCTCACTTCTTTTCCATAAAAACCTCTTCAAGATTTACAGTATAAATCCTGATTAAGTGAAAAATGTTGGATAAATCCTATCCTCCTAAAAATCTTTTTTTGTCGTTCTTGTTTTTGACATTATTAGTATCACCACAGCTTCATTTGATTGGGGTTCTCAGCTTGACACTAGGATCCAAGGATCAGTCTTGGTATGCTCAGGTATATACTCATATTCACTTAACTCATATACACTTAAAATACTCATATTAGAAGATCTAGATTTCCTCTACAACTTTGAGGTGTCAGAAAAAAGAATGGTATAAAAACAAATCAGTCTTTGATTTTGGTATGATTCTAGGTAAACTCCACTGAAATTCTGCCAGGTTAAACCTATATAATGAACAACAGTGTGTGTTGCTACAACCTAGGATATGTGTAACAAGTGCAGGATATTTGTGGAGTTTGAATTGTTTTCCAGCTTTTGAAACAGGAATAGTAGAGGAAAATAGTTCTTCAGGAATAGAATACGTGTGAATATATTTATCCATACTGAGCATTAAAATGCAATCTTTTAAAGATTAATTTGTTTAAAAAAGGATTCTTAAATGGATATTATTGTCAGAGATGTGTTCTGAAAGTTTCTTCAGTTAATGTTTTTCAGTGACTGTTATCTCCCCCTCTAATTTCTCAGTGAAGTTGCATACAGAAACTAATTACAGTATCTTAATACCAGAGATAACTCTCACTTTTCTGAGTGAAGAATAATGTATTCAGATGAATGTGCTGCTTTGCAACAAATCTTTAATAGTTATGGTAATTTTTAGAATTTTTGAAAAGGATCTGCCTCCCCCTTAATCTTTTTGTTTGGTTACTGCTTTCTTAGACACTTCCACGCTTGGGGCAGTGTTCACAAAACAGCTGTGTTGACAATTACACAGCTGTTCCCATGTGATACTTCAATGAAATCAATATCAGAGCAAATAAACTTTCAGCCTTAAGTGAATCCATTTATAGACTCTCACACTGCACCAGTCCTTTGCCTACTTCTGGTTTGAATTACTATTTTTGTGCTAATAAGTAAAGGACTTCCTTTCAGAATCCATTTAGAGCAGAGTTACAGTACCTATGTGATAGTGTATGTTAGGTTGAGTTTGAAATGTTGATTTAAAATACTAAAGGAACAAACCCAATAACTTTCTCCATTATAAGAAATAGCAACAGATTTGTAAGTGCATCTATCCCAGTGAGGGAAGACCTTGGACTACTAATATATTTAAAAAGCATTATTAGTTAAAAAAAAAAAAATCTGATGGCTTTGTGGTCTCCATGGATCAATGTCATAGAAGTTTGCCTTGTTCAAGAGACCCATAGCACTGGGAATACTAACTGGCTTGGCTGGTTTCATTGGAGAGAAACTTATAACTCTTTGGGGGGGGGGTTGTGGCATCCAGTTAAAGTGGAATTTAATTCTGACTTCTTGGATGTCACTGCACCGTGTCCCTGCTAGTCTGTTTTGTGACATGTGTGGAGCCTGTTCTAAAGTGAAAAGATTTTTTAATATGAACTCCATTTGGATGTCACTTATAAGAAACCCAGCCTAAAGAGTTTGCTTGCTTGCATTAAGCAAGTTAAGAATGGAGCAACCTGGTATTTTAAAATAAGAATAAAAGATACAAGTTTTTTTACTTTTTTCTAAATGGGAGGTAAGGATCTTTAAAAGACAATTAGCGGCACAGTTAGCCTATGCTTACCCTGCAAACTTATTGAATCACCATGACTCTTAGAATGATATAAAACTCCTAGTGGGATCCTTCTGGCATGTGCGTAGGGGGAAAGAGGATATCAGTTTGGGAACAGTTTAGCCAAGAAAACACTCAAAGATTCTGGATGGAGAATCCTCCTCTCCTTTATAGAGAATATGGTTCTAAATTATTTTTTGTGTTGGGCTTTTGATGTTTATCTCTATTTTCTTCAGAACAGAAACTCTCACTGGGTTAACACTTCTTTGGTGAGAGATTTTGCTTTTTAATTCTTGCTTTTTTTTCAAATATCCTCAAATAGAACAAAATAAGTGTAAGAAGTATTAATACATTTGCTTCGTGTTTTAGATTCAGGAAATTCTGACATGCAGTGAATCCTAGTCTTCCTTTCTTAAAATCCTTTTCTTGTGTAATAGGTATCTAATGTACATTGATGTACTTGCTTTAAAGTCTGTAAAACCACATTAAAGAGAGAATGCACAATGCACAGATCATTTTTTCCCTGGTGTTAAACAAGTTTCTTATTTTACTGCGTGCCAGCATGTTTTCTACAGTAGCCTTGGTGCAGAACCTGTGGGAAAAGCTCATACATGTATTGTTTACTTGATTCTGGGACTGTGAGGAGAAAAGGCAGAGTCAGTACGGACCAGACCAACTGTCATTTGTGTTCTGGTAGTAATCTTTCAGGCTTTGCCCACTCTCTTTTACTTTTGACATGTGTGGTAGCCTGAAGGATGTTGTTCAATCATTTTATAACTTTACATTTACACAAAAAATATAGGAATTATCCATGTCGTCTCCCTGTAGGCATCCTGTCGGCAAACACACGAGAGGTCTCAGGTCTACTAAGTCATCTGACTCGGCTTCCGCGTATCTTTCTCTGAGAGGCACCTCATTCCATGAAACACAAGCCCTTCTCCTTTCAAATCTGTGGGTTTCATTTTTATTCTTTGAATGGCATCTATGACTGTCTGAAATGTTCATCCTTAATTTACTTTGTATAGTAGCAGTTGTGGAACACTCTGTTAGCAAATCTTCAGTGGCCTGGATACATCCTTATGGCTCTTCTTTGCTTGGCATTTGGATATTTTAAGTCTTTTCTTTGTGCATTAAAAGCTGTTCTCTTTTTCCTTTTCTTAGCATTTGCTACTGTGTTCATACGAAATTGTTAGTCCTCTGCATAGCGTGAGTACTGAAACTGGTGACAGTGAACGTAAGGTTAATCAGTACTAACTTGATGAGTGCTGCAACAATGTGCCTTCTCATCTGCAAAAGCAGAAAATACAGGCATGTCATAGTCTGTACTTTAATTAATCTTTAGAATGTAGTGGGCAACTCCAAAGAATAAAGTGTGTACCTATAAGTAAGTGGATATTGTGTGTCAACAGGAAGAACTGTACATCACAGTTGAAGGATGTCCCTGAAGACAGAATCTAGATATTCTAATGTTGAAATTATGGCTGGATAAGTTCCGTGGAGAAAATAAGAAAACAATGCTCCCCATTTTAAGAGAAGCTGTCTGAGGTCAGTGACTACAGTGAAACATAAGAATCACTGTAGTCCCTTGTGGTATTGAAGAAATATAGTAGTGTATTTGAGTGAAACTGGCTCAGATCTTCAGCTGGCATCTGCAACTTTATTCCAGCTAAGGATCTGGCCACTACCCAAATGGAGACAACTTTTAATTTTTAGCATTGTATCTTTGCCAATTTAACTAGCGCTTTCTACATTTTAATCCAAATCGGTATGTAAGACTTCATTCTTATGCTGACCTGTATAAGAACAGCCTCTGTTTAAAGTAGAACTTGAAAAATAAAGTTAGATGACTACTTGTTTCCAAAACCTAACTAGCCCTTTTGAGATGAGCTCAGTGTATAAAATAGGGCTCCTCCAAACTCGTCGTTGTGGAATGTGTGCTCCCTCCTCCAGCTCGTGCAGGTTTCCACCACTCCAAACTGTGTTCAACTGGTGTGACACTGACCAGTCTAACTCCTACCTGTTGTCTTTCATTCTCACCGACCCAGCTTCTTCCACAAATCTCCATGTTTGTTCCAGAGTAGGGAGAAGATATGAAGACATGTAGAAGACAAAATCAGGTGTTTTTGTGGGATATAATGGTATCTAATACATCTGTCTTTCCAATCACCTTTCACTAGTAGAGGAAATTAGTGCTAGGTAAGAGTAGACTGTTGGTTTAGGTAAACTGTAGTAGCTGAGAATCTACTCTTACTTTTGTGGGTGATGCTTCTTTTTTTTTCTTTTTTCTTAACCTGCTTAAATAAATTGAGAGGATTAGATGTTCACAAAATCTGGCAATGTGGTGCAGTGGTCAGAGTTCTTCCTTGATGCTGTTGGAGGTGAAGATGGTGGAACAGCACTAGGAGTGAGCATTTCTCCTGACAAATTTAAGGTGATTTGGGGATGGAATCCATTTCCCCAAAATGGTATGAAGAGTTTTTATTTCAGAGTATTCTGCTTTCTAATTTGTAACTGCTGTTATTCTGTGTTTAATATACTGAGCACTAAAATACAGTCTTCACTTCACTGTTCCCTGAGCTTGGCTGTGCATCGTATGGAAAGCTTAGTGTTTCATTAGGCACTAGTGAAGCAGCAACTACACAAGCAGGCTGCAGGGCAACAGATTTGTGTTGAACGCAGTCTGAAGCTAGCAGTGTGGCTCTCTTACCTCATACAGTTGAGGTGCCCAGTAAGATCTCTCCTAAGACATTTCTTTAGCCACTTAACTCCTCCTTAAAAGAGTTAACAGATGCCTCTTTTCCTTTTTTTTTTTTTGAGTGAATTGTACATGCTTAAGCTTATAGGTGTTGCTGTCAGTTGGCTTGTGCCATCTGTCTTGACGATAATGTTGTGGCTAATGCTATGTATTAGCTTTTCGGCTGGTGTACTTGCAGTTGTTCACACACTTGCACTTTGAGTATCAGAAAATCAGAACATATTGTTCCAATTAAAAATGCTGCTTTGTGTTGCCATGTGAGAACAGCAATCCCCAGATTTGTTTTAGCAGTGTTAGAAGGTATACTGATGTATTGGTGACAGCGGAATGCAGATATCTGATGTGATGCTTGAGGAAAATATGAGGTAGGATGGAGGTAGTGAGAAGTAATATATATTAAAACTGCTACAGTGCTACAATATTGCCATACTGACTTTGTGCTACCTTGCAGTCCTTGCCCAGCTCCATGCTGTACTACGCAGCTTTAGTGTGCGTGCCTTCACCTTCAAACACAGCTTTGGCAGTGACAAGAAGAAAGGGAGTTTGGAAAGTATCTTCCCTCTCCGTACACTCTGTGCTACCTTCCTTTTTCCAGCTAAGTACTAAGCAGAATTGTATGCTTGGAGTCCCTGGGTCCAGGAAATATGTGGAAAAGAGAATCAGATTATAGAATTATCTTGTACTGAGGGGAATGGGTGAAAAAGTCTCAGCTGTAGCTTTCATTATAGGATGTAAATCAGTTCAGCTTGAGGAAAGAGGAGAAGAAAGAGGGCAGGTAGTGGAATGCGAGAGACTGAGTTTGAAATCTCATTTACTTCCCTTTCGGTGCTGTAATACTTGGTAATGTATATTAAACACTAGTGTCGGGAAAGATTCACATGATTTCACCAAATGGCTAACATATGTTGGAAACACTGCAGTAAGAGGAAAAAAAACAATGTATTTTTTCTCTGAAAACAAGATATAATTTTGCATTTTAATTCCTGCATGAGGCGAAGCATGAGTTGTTGAAGAACTTACTAAATCAAGCACAACTGAAGCAATGGGGCTGCAAAGGAACGTGTCCTGTTTATTGTTCTCCCATGGTTTCAGATTGATGGTTTATGCAGCTCTGGAGGGAAGTTGCATATAAAAACATCTAGCGTCTTTACGTCTGGAGAATTCTGACAGGTGGATATGAAAGATCTGCTCGAATGCTGTCTGGAGAAGGAAGTGGTGCTGAAAAAGTAACTTGCAGAAATACAGCTGTCATCATATAGCGGAATTCCTGCTAACAGAGCTAAGGAAAATGAAGCACAGTAGCATTTGCAGAGGAACTGATGAGTACTGAAGAGGAAGAAGAGTATTGCTAGAAAGAAACATGGGGATCTGGAAACAAGGGGCTCTTGCAAAAGACTGAACTATGGTATTGGACTTTCCTTTGAGGCCGACCGTAAAAATTTAATGTGAAGAGTTAGAGAAACAAGATACAAGAAGAAATGAAGCCTGCAGTCTTATGCATGTGTTTCTCTAATTCAAACACAGTGGAGGAATTCAAATGCCTCGAGTTTTCCAGTAAAATAGCAGAAGAGTCATTTTCTCCCTTCTTTTTAATACTTACATTGCTAGTCTTGAAACATTAGGTCAGAAATGTGTCCTTGCCTTTGCTATAGAGCATCATCTGGATGGATTTCAGAAGAGAAATAAGTTTAGGCAAATGCAGTTAATGCAAGGGAATTGGACATCATGGTCATGCACTTGTTTTTCTGTGTAATCCAAATTGTCAGATGGTCCCAAGTCTGTCTGTCTGCACCAGAAGCCCTGTTATCCTTATGCTGTTTAATGTCACAATGCTATTTTCCCTCTACAGGAACATATGGAATGAGGACAAGAAAGAAAGGCAGTGAATGAGCAGAATGTGCAATGGGAATAATGGATTTCTATCCTAGAAATGCTGAGGAGGAAATGCTAATGAAAATGAATCTTTTTTCTTTCTTTCTTTTTTTTCTTTTTTTTCTTCTCCCTCTCCTCTCTTAGGTTACTGCACTGGCCTGAGGAAATGACCTTTTAAAATATTTCTGGGTAAATGCCAGCAGAAGGATCTGAACAGTTTTGTTAGAGCTGTGCTTTTGAGGATAATCAGTAAAACCTGGGACTTGCAGGGAGCAAGTTATATTATTTAGAAGCAGAAGTGCCCTTTCTTCCAAAAAAGAAAACTATGCCCTTGTCTTTTGAGAGAAAAACATTAGAGAGAGTTGATTGTCGGAAATTAACTGAAGAGGAGAGACATTCTGCATTTTAAATATTTAAATATCATGTCAGGGGTTGTTGCTACTTCATGAGATTGTGTGTTATAGTTGTTACTTCATGAGATTTTTCAACAGTTGGCAGTACTGTCCAAGTATCTTTTAATATCTGGCTGAGTGAACGTTACAACCAAGAAGTCACCTGCTTTGTTAAAGGTTTTGTACTTGAATGTGCCTGTCGTGTTTCTGAACACCGCGCCTGAGTCCAAATCCCTTCCAGCTCTAGTTTCAAGCTCTCATTTCTAGTTTCATCTAGTTTGGAGAGTGTTGTAGGGCAAATGGTGTGGCTGAAATGGTGCCTTTTCAGTACTGAAATGTGTTAATTGGAAATTACTCTCAAGAAAAAACTGTGTTTCTACATCTTTGTGATGCCCTAGCTATGTTTAGCTGAAGTAATGGAAAGTGGTGCTGTTTACTTTGATAGAGGCACAATCGGTTACTTGATGCTTGGTTTTTCAAGGACCTTCCCATGGAAGTGCTGAGCACACAGAAGCTAGTTCTTCTGTGATACAAAGCGAAAAACCATGGACTCTGAGAATAGCATTGGTCTCCAACCAATGAGGTTTTAAATGCTAGTCAGTTGAATCTTATTTAAGGGGATTTTATTTTTTTTTAATATTACCAACTTGTAAAATTTATTACTATTAAGAACTTTTGTGAATGAAATGTACTTTTGTACTTTTGTGTATGAAATGTAGTATAAACTTTAAGGTCATTCCTTAAAAATAGTATTATTCAAGGGGGTCTGATTTCCTTTGAGTTGCAAGGGAGAATGATAGCAGAGAACTGAAATACGTTTTATGAATTGCCTTTTTCTTCCTAAAGAACATTAGTAGATTTTAGATTGAAAACATGTGGTTCTTCCTGAAATATACTGCTTAGCTTGTCTTTGTCTCTTTATTTCATTTTATATATACACAAGATTGTATATAACTTGTAGCTCTGGATTGTAATTCATGTTGCGGGATTATGTTTAACTCTGACAGGTAACCAGAGGGTTTTTTTTTTATATGAAAAAGAAATGGTTAGGAGTTGCAGGAGTTATATCATAATGAAATAGCAGCTAATTTACATTTCCAAAAGAAGACTTTTTTTCCATGAACTCTAAGGTTTTATTTTTCTTTTAAGGCATTTCTTTCTGAAGACTCGATAGGAAGTTGAGGTATAATGACATAGTGACTTGCAGCTTAGTGTAAATAACAGAAAGAACCAGCACCCTCTTCTCCTCCTAATGAATCACCAATGCTTAACTGTTGACTAATCCACTCCTGCAGTCATCAGTTTATATCACTGAATTGAAATAATCTAATAATATGTGCCTTTATAAAACACTAGTATACAACAGGTTTTAGTGGAAGGCCAATTTCTGATGAAATCCCGTAGTAGTAGGTCACTGTTGAATTCCTTAAAAAACAAAAAACCCTTACAAAGGAAGCAGTTTTCCATTGCTTAACATGCAGCGACATCATGTAAGCTTCCCTGCACCTCATCAAGTGGAACTTGGAGACATTTTAGATTAAGCATGTAATTTTCAGGAAAAAAAAAAATACGGTGTTAAAAAGGATCCTGTTGTGATTGAGAATTACATAATAATTTTTCTTAGCTGGTGTACTTGTAAAAGTTGGTAATGTATTGGCTGCTCCTTGCTTTATTTCAAAATTATCCCTAGAGTTTTGTAGTTCAAAATGATATTTCTTTTAAGCTTTTATGAGCCTATTATCAAAAAAACCCTTTCTTGTCAAGCCACTGTACTCACTTGTTAACAATTCAATATGTTATTGGAAAAAAAAGATATGCAGAATGTTTTCCTTGGTTTTATAGCACAAAATGTATGGAGTTTTCTTTAGTGTATCTTAAATAATTATGTAATGGAAAAATAGAAACATGAAATGAAAGTGTTTGTGAAAGGCTGGGAAAAAATGGGACCTGATCCAGTATTGAACATATCTTTTTCAGCATAGTTTGTTCAAGTTGATTGGTTTGTACTTTTAAAAGTAAGTGCTGCAGTTTCAATACTTTTTTTTTAATTTTCTCTTCATAGGTCCTGTGGTGAAACATTTGTTCTTATCCAGAATCTGAGGATTCTGATGTATTTAATGTATTTATTGTATTGGTACAATTTTTAAGACATCATAACTTGTTTCTTTTCTATTGTATAATTATTTGACTTGGTAATAGTGCACACAGTATATTATGTAAAAAGAAAACTGAAAAGGAGAAGTCTGGAAGAGAAATAACCGGTAGTGTTTTGAATTTGACAGATTAATAGTTTTTAGAGACATTCTTAAGCCTCTGCTATAAGCCCTCATATATGCATAAGGAAAACCAGCAAAAATAATGGAACTTTGTACTTGTAGTGTTTAGTTTTTATGCTTTGTGGATTGAACGTTGGTCTGTCTTGAAATCAGAAGGAAGCCACACAGTTCGCTTCACCAGAATCAGTATTTGTTCATATTATCAAGAACTGTGTGTAAACTTTTACTGAATGAATTTTTCCTCACAAGACTTGAGAGTAATAGTAAAATAGAAGTTTCTGTTTCCAGTTTTCCTAAAGACACAACAAGGTTTCAGCTTCTCTCTTCTGTGATCTAGTTACATTTTAGACAGTGAAATTAGATTTTTCCATTGACTTTCCTATTGTAAATTAATGTCTAGATGTTTTAGAGAATTCACCTTTAATAGGTAAGTTATCTCTAAGGCAGTGTTTGAATAAATGCTTTTTAAAATGTGCTCTCAAAACCAGCAAATTAGGGTTATGTTTGGTATTAACACAAAAGCAAGCATGCAGGTGAGTAGTAAAAGTATCACAATGCACATGAACGCTTGGCTGCGCTTTATTTGAACTTTCCTAATGACTTTCAATGTAAACTGTATATCACACACAACATTGAATTCTCATACAGAGTTGGGAAATCACAGTTATGGTAGCAGAGTTCAAAACTGAAGAATACTTGCAACCACTTCAAGTGAAAATAAAAAATTCTTTACCTGGTACAGGTATCTGGAGTTCAGGCTGCCTAGGGTCCCTTGAATGGAAACCTTGTTTAAAAAGGTGTAATCAGCCTCCTTTGGGAGGTGAAAGTGTGACCTACAAAGTGTGAATGTCTCTGATTCAGCCAGAGTATCATCCAGCTGATTCAAAGGTCGGGTCTTACTTGTGGTTCAACTTGCACGAGCCTAAAGCTAGCACTAACAAGAGCAGACTTAGCTCAAAGATCGGTAGTGACCCTTAGTGTCTCATGTTACATCTCAAGCTCAAGGGATGTTTCCTCAAGGTGATGACACCAAGAGAAAGAGGGGGCTGTCTTACTATTTTGGGCTAGTAGTTGTGTGTAGCCACCACGTAGGGAGAGATCAGATCTGTAGAGATGTAAACAGAGACTTATTTTACTCATTTTACTGAGGAAATCATGGTGTTCAGAACTGGAGAAAGTTACCCTAACAACTTTTTTGTTCTGCTGGTAGTATACAGTAACCTGTGATTTGTCTTCAAACTTTCTTTTGAGCCATTCTCTGCTGAAAATCCCAACCAAATTTAAATCATTTAACATTTCTCTGTGCCTGTGGGCCAATCTGGTTGCTCTGTTCCTCATTTTTCTGGCAGTAAAATTATGGTAGGAAGTACTTCTGCTTTTCTATCTCTTCTAAACTGTAAAACCTATAGCTGATAAACTCTTTGGAAACCAATGTTTTTCTGGTTACATAGCGGCAAGTTCAGGATCTCTCAAATATCACAGTTATGTATGCTGTAGATTGCTGTGGAAGACATTTGTGGTGTTTGTTTACAATGCTTATAGTCAACAGACTTCTTGGATTTATTTTGATACTGTGAGGGTAAACCAAATGGATGCTAGTACTATTATGTAGCCTTTTTGACTTAATATGTACCTCCTTTTGATGGAAATAGAAAATTCCTTTTAGTCATTTGATACATATAACCTACCATGTTGTAGTATAGCTAAAAATCTCTTATAAAGCTTTTTTTTTTTTTAAGTAAGCATACTTCAGAAACCAGTGTTAGATGAGAGATGCTACCATTTTAAAGAAAAACAAAAAATGACAACATACTAGCAATCTGCAGATAGTCATCACTTCTGTGTACATAGTCTATATAATTTTTCATTAACAGTAAAGATTTATCCCTGAGAAGTTGCTATGAATGTCAAGTGAAGAAAAAATAGCAGAGCAGATAAAGTACTATTAGTGCTGTGCATTTAACCTGCACAGAATTCATGCAGTAATGAGTACAGTGTAAGCCTTTTAAGTGAATTCACCATGGAGAAGTCTGCCTTTTAAAAATAGTTGGATTCCTGAGTTTAAATCACTCATGCTCCTGTTGACTGTAATGCAGATAAGTCCCAGCAAAATAGCCAGCAGTCAGAAAGGAGATGTTTTCAAATTCACTTACTATTAATATTACATATGCAGCAGCACACATTAAACAGCTTCTCCTACAAGCAAGTAAATGTAAAAACTGAGTGACAAAAGCAGAACTGCGTAGTGTGATTTTTCAAGCTGCTATCAAACAGGAGAGTAGTTCACAGACCTGCTTTCTCAGGCTTTTCAGCATTAATTGGTAGCCCTTTGCTTTTGGGCATGGCAAGTGCTTAATGATCTCTGTTAGCTAATTAGCTTTGGATTTACTATGTGCAGTGCAAGTAAGTGGAAAATTTTGTTCAAATGAGTGGAATAATTCCTTTTCCTATAAATTTGAAAAACATGATACAGCTGTCTGTCCGATGGAGATAAAAGAATGACTAAATATGAGTCATTTCTCCCCTCTTCGTTACTTCTTAATGTCATATCAAAGCTATCTTTCATCTCTTTCTTTCCAGATGCAAGTCAGAGCTGCAGTTAAATTTGGCTGGAAAGAACCATTAAGGATAATATATTTGTATTTTCCAGCCTAAAATGCCATTAGATCAATGAGCTATATTAGGTCAGTAGAAATAAATAGCTGCTGTTTGAAGGACTGTGTGAATCCAACTTTCTTTTTGTTTTTCCATTAAGTACAGACTTAAATAATATTGTACAATGCCATGCATGATCCATGCTACAAAACAAGTCTATTTGGTCATAATTATATCTGGCTTGTTGTTGGGCGGGGCTTCGGCAGTCAAATTGAAGTTGAACTGAGGTAGGATTTCTGGTTAAGAATTCACAGTGAGGTATTTGATTATTGAGTAAACCTGTTTTTTCAATAAAACGTACAATACAGCAGAATACTGTTTTGTTGTTTTTATCTGGTATCTTAAAATTTGGGGCCAAAATTTATCCTATTACTTATGCTGTAAAAATCCACCTATATTATTGAATAAAAAGAAATGGCATTTTTGGCCTTTTCAGTAACTGTTTCCATTTATTTTAGAAAAAAATTGAAAAAGCTTGTTTAGCTTTTCAAAGTGGTAGTAGCTCAGTTAGTAGTGATCTTTTAGCAAATAGTGTAGGTGATCTGTGAAGATTTTTTTCTTGTGCTGGTCAAAATTTTGAAGTATATCTAGTATGAATAGTATAATATGAATGTCTAGTGAATTAGGAAATATGAAACCATGAAAGCAAGTACAGACTAATCCTATATCCTAAAAAAGTGCAAAGTTCTTTTTAACTATAATTTGATACAATTATAGCAGATGATCACTCCAAAATGAATGCACTTACTGATTGTCAGAAACCCTAGTGCGTAAAACAAATACTGAACCCAATTTCATACGTCTGTGAAATTTCATTACTGTAGTTTTAGAAAACAAATAGAGAGTGATAATAACATCTCATACCAATGATAGTTTGCTTGGTCATATCTACTGAAAAACACTAGCTTCAAGGAATGCTAATTAGTGACTGAAAAATAACTTTTAAGATAGAACTTTCTGTCTGGGTCCTATCCAAAGTTCTCCGTGTCTGCTCCTTATGAATTTAGTGGCATATAACAACTTTTGTGCCCGTGTAGCTACAGTAGAGAGGATTGCATTCCCTTCCTTTCAGTGCATTATTCTCTGTGGCCTCTTCCACAGACAGTTAAAGCATTTGGCAGGGTTTTTCCCTAACTGCAATAGTAAAGATGCACATATTGTGGTCAAAGGTGTTCAAATCATGTCAATGAGACTGTGAGTTGGCCCTGCACATTTCTGTACCAGATTGATGTATGCTTTGGGGAACACTGGGAGGAATAGCTCAACCAATTTCAGCTCTGCATACAAGAACAGCACTGGCACCTGGAAAAATACCAAATAAGAACACGTTTCCTTAACATCAATAAGAAGTGATTAAATAAAAACATTGCAATATAATTTGTTTACACTTTGTTTTCCATTATAAATGGACATAGATAAATGGGTCCAGCTACCTCCCAGAAGTAACTATGCCTTGCTCGGACACAATGGAAACAGACTTTCAACTCTCCTGGAGGGTCCTCTCACCATGCGGGTGACTGTGAAGAAGCATGGGAAAGAAGAGATGGTTGTAACATACAGCACTATGGAGAATCTGGGAAGTATTTTAAGTTATTATTGTGAGACCATGCCTTACTGTGGATCTTGATCTGAATTATATGTGAGACTTCTCTTGCCCATGGAGCAGGATTAATAGGGGAAGGTATGAAAGCAGCTTTGTCACCATCCCTTCCCTCCCACAGGCTATGATTCTTAACACTGCAGCACAGACTTTTCAGGTGATTTATGTTGGTCAACCCCATTTCAGTAACGTGGCTCAAATTTTATATTGCAAAATCTACAGAGTAGGTACATACATGAAACAAAGCAAACTAATTTTGATTAATAAGTAATCAGGATGAAATCACATTTTTTTCAGATATAGGAACAGAATGAAAGCTGTAAATAGTTGAAAAATCTCTTATGTGAAGATACTCCCCGTTGCAATGATAAATCCATTTCCATTTAGATTTCCTGTATTCCCAGCTGTGATAGGTAGTCTCATGAAATGAGTGTTAATGGGATTCTGTAAAGCCACAAAGAGGAACTGGTACTTGTATGGTATTAACGCATAATGAGGGACTTCCAGTGCTGCTGCTTTTCATACCATGAATGTTTATTTGGACTCTAGCTATTTTCTTTGCATATTTCTATTCTGTATCTCTCCTCAGAAACTGCTTGCCTCTTGTGCCACTTGCCTGTCCCATTTGTGATGCCTCTGTTAAGTTATTCACTGGTTAGACATAGTAAGGAAAGACTTTTGAAGGGCCAATAATGCACAGAAGTCCAGGCAGCAGTAGAGCAGTATGTAGACAAGTACCTGCAAAATGCAGAGATAACTGACAAATTATTTAGTTTTAATTAAAAACAATTAGATGTTTTATTGTTTTTCCTTAGCTTGGCCTTGAACATTCAGTATGGAAATTACTTATTTACTGGAGCAAATCTGGCAAAAAGCCACAAAGATGATTAAGAGACTGGAACATCTTTTATTATAGGAGAAGTGGAAGGAGCTGGGACTTTTCAGCCTGGAGAAGAGAAGGCTCAGGGCTGATCTTACCAATGTGTATAAATATCTGTTGGGGGAGGGAGAAGTAAAGAAGACAGAGCCAGACTCTTTTCAGAGATGCCTAGTGACAGGGCGAGAGGCAATGGGCACAAATTGAAATACAGGAAATTCCACTGAAACAGAAGATAAACCTTTTTAACAGTAGCGGCAGTCAAGCAATGGGACAGATTGCTCAGAGAAGCTGTGGAGTTTCCATCCTTGGAGATAGCCCAAACCTGACTGGACACAGCCTTGGGCAACCTGCTCTAGCTGACCCTCCTTTGAGCAGGAGGTTGGACTAGACCATCTCCAGAGGCCCCTTTCAACCCCAGCTGTTTTGTGTTTCTGTGAAATAGCTTTTCCTATGTTATTGTTGGGGGGGGGGGGAAGGGGGCTCTTTGTTTTTTGTTTGTTTCTGCTTTTAAGACTTCAGCAAAATCTCCTGTGTCATTCTTTTTTCCAAAGACTTTAAGCTTAGGTTATCTTAGACTCTCTCGTTCTCTCGCTTACCAAGTTGTGCAGTCTTGAGCAGTTCTTATTGTGCCTTCTGTTTCTTTGTAGCTGCCAAGTGCCTTTGCTGGGAGTAGAGTGCTCTTGTCATCTCTTGGGACTGACTCAATGTTTCTCGTAATTTTACATTGTGTTAATTAGGTATCAGGAAAAGGCCAACACTGTAGGCCGTTCACTCAAAAATGTGTGGTGGTGGGTTTTCCCACCGCTCACCTCTCCATATTCCATCACAGGTTGGAAGTACTGCTTGGGAAGAAAATACTTGTTTGGGAAAAATTTGCCAGCATATGATGATTAGATTCTACCTTAGTATTGCAGACCCTTCATACCATACCTCCAGGGTAGAGGATAGTATAAAGTGGATTTTGTGGAAATAGAAATTGCTTTTCTAGCTGCTTCATCCCTGATTCCCCTTTTGATAGGACATGATTGGGACTGTTGCAGTATGGAGGAGCTTGAATGTAAAAATACAATGTACAGAGCAACCTATGGAAAATGGAAATCTAGGCCAACTTTGTTTATCCTGATCAGATCATGTTTCTTCAGCTCATGTAAACTTTCTTATTTGTAAAGTTAATATTTGACTGAAGACCTTAAGTGTGTATACTAAGTCTACCTTCAATTATTCTGTCAGGAAAATGAATTTTGTTGAATTCTTACTTTTTATTTGAGTTGCTTATGCTTCTCTTCTGGAATAAAAGCTTTTTTTTTTTTTTCTTATGCTAACTCAAAGTACTGTGATACAGAATGTAACAGCTGTGACTCAGCTGTGTAATGGTGCCTAACTGACTTTGTAAGTGACCACATGAATGTCTGAACCACATACGGTTTCTGCACTTGTGAAATGGGGAAAATTGTGTTTAATTGCTTTCCTCCCAGGATAACTACTAGAATTAAGACATCTTGTTTAAGTATTTTAGAAATGAAAAATGCTAATATGACATTCACACTTGATTAATCTGGGACTTAGAAGTGTATGCCCCTTCTTCATTCTTAAAATTTTAACTTATTGACAACTATGTTTTATTTAAATGTATGAATCTCTAGACACATGTTCCTTAGTAACATCATATATGTTAATCTAGAAAGCTGTATGTGTGTATAACTCATACTGTGGCTATTGTACTGCACAAAGATGAACTTGGACAACTGTGATCCTTTTCAGCTCTGTATGAAAAGAAACTTCAGGAAGAGATTAGAGTGGCCTGAAATCTGAGTCTTGACATGCGCCAGATGACTCAGGGACAGTTAGATCAGCCAGGAATTATGTTCGGAGAAAGCTACGACTTTCTGCTGTGGTACTAGCATGTGAAGAAGGAAATATTTCAAAACAATAATAATAATTTTTTTTTCCTCTTCATTAGGTGATTACTTGTTCTTGAAAACCAAGGGTTGGCACATAAAATGCTCTTTTCAGCTGTAATGAGCATATAATATTACTCTGGCAGTGTATAGCACAGCTGATCAATTCACTGCTCATTTTGCAGCAAGAATATTGCGATAACTCATCACCATGGCACTAGTCCTGTTGAAAACATGCTAGTAGCTCCTAACAGGAGTGTGAAATGATATATAAATCAACAGACTAGCCATCATGGGTCATTCTAAATTGTGGCTTGGATTAGACTAAAGCAATGTAACTTTTCTTCATATAAAGTTACAGCTGTGTCTTAGTTTTTAACATCATAGCACATGCAGTGAGATATGTGCTTAAAAGACTTAAGGCAAAATAGTAGTGTACTGTGATGCACAGAATTTCTGCTATTTTTTTCCCTTGTGCATGAATGGAGCTGTCTAGCTTTTGGTGGTAAGGATCAAAACTTCAGATTGTAAGGCTTATGTTTTTATATCTTTCCAGTCCTTTAACTTTTAATTTCCTCTCTTTCTTGAAGGTAGAAATTAGAGTGACCTATTCTGTGTCACTTTTCAGAGGTAGGGAGGCAGGGTGAATGCAGTGAAAAGGTCTTATTGTTGGAGGTGTTACCGGAGAGCTTCTTGTTGAACCCATTTTTATGCATTCTAGTAAGAGAAAGCCTCAATTTTCTCATATGGCAGTCTTGCGCTCAATGGCAGTAAAAATCCCCAATTTTTCAGTTATAAGAAAATACTACAGTGTGGTCAAAAATAGGGAGAATTAGCATAAGATACTCAAAAGGAGGGGCTAAGGGAAAAGTTGCCTAAAAATGTTCTTTGAGCAGACAACAGTTGAAAATCTTACACTCTTGGGACTACTATCAATATAAAACTATCTTTTTTGTATATTTTTAATGCCAAACGTATTGTAAACCACAACTGAAGAATCATAAGGCATATTACAAGCTATTTATGCAGTCTTAGTCTTATAATTTGATATGCTGTAGCTGAGATCAAATGGATTAGAACTTTTTCCTTATACTGTTTCAACATACACTTTGAATTTTGTTTGACTGTTGTTCTATTCCTGCTGCTGTGTAGGAATCCCATGCAATGTGCACCTGAATTTCTGCTAGACAGCTAAAAATAAATAAAACTAATAAAAGGATATAAAATAACAAAGCGTAAAAAACAAATTCCTTGTGCTCTCTAAGACTTCTTTGCATTAAGGAAGCTTTAGGAATAGTTTAAACATTGTCCAAGAAGCAGAAAATGATAAAAAGGGTTATAATATATGTTTTATTAAGATATTCTATCTAGAACAGCTTTATGCTGATCTGTAGATCCGTTCTTGTGTAAATATGCATTGGAAGGTATTTGAAGTGAGACTTTATCATAAACATCTGTGTCTCAGTAACTATGACGTCTTCCTTCAGTCTCGTTTGTACCATGAATACTGGTAATCACATAAATGTTACACAAGGGTAGCAAATGAATAAAATTATAAGTGTTAAAATATTTTATTTTTTATCTTCTACTTCAACTGTTAATGATCCAAAAGCTAGGGAGAGCAAATCTTCAAAATGTTAGTAGGTATTTATAATGATAAATGCATAATGTGCTGTTTAATATAGAACACACCATGAGGTTATGCTTTTTTTTCTGAATTGGAAATTTTGTTCTGATTTAGACTGGTAGACCCATATTTATGAAACCAAATTACTCGGTGAGATTTTTCTCTTCTGTACTGTTCCCATAGTAGAGACTCATCTCTTCAAGCCTCTGTGTCAGAGATGATTTTTGTCATTTCTAGGAACACATTTACTAAGTGTATTTATATCTTGAGGAGAAAAGGATTAAATATATGCAAGTTTTTGAGGAGAAAGTATGATATCAAGAATTTAAATTCTGTTTCTTGTTGTTGTATGCTTGGTTATTTTGATCAGAATCTCATTTGTCTCTAGTTAAGGTGTTGGTACATCCGCACCACGGTAGATTTGGCCATTGCCTTTAACAATCACTGATGAGTTTTTGGTAATTTTTCTTCTGCGTTGGAATAGCAATAGTTTCTGTTTAATTCTGTGTATGAAAATTATCATACAGTTTTAGAGTTAAATATTTTGTTTGATCAGTTGACAAAAGCATTAATAAGCTCTACTTGCAAAGTTTTGTTAATGCTTTTATTAGTAACAGGATTAGAGAGATGGACCTGAAAGTGAGGGTAGATGTGCAGGAGTTTTGTCTGCTTTGGAAAGCACTTTTATTAATCATATGTTGATGAGAGTGTTAACTTTCAATGGATATTTGGTATTCTTTCTGTATTTTTCATAAGTAGGTAATGCATATTATAGTTGCCATGGTGTAGCAATGTATCAATACTGCCTTCTTTCGTGGCAAAACCCAGTTGGTGCTAAACTTCTCCAAAGTTGTCAGACTGACTCTTAAAATAAACATGCAACATATCCTTCTGTTCCTGTTTCTTAAAATGGTCAACTGGTTTTGGAGGAGATAGGGAAAGAAAGGAGTGTTAGTGTCAAATTAACTGTTTCCAAATCTGTTCTATGAAACTATTAAGGGTTTAAATGGGATTTTCAGTTTGGCATAATGTAAATAAACAACTTTTTCCAACACTACTCCTTCCTTTCCACTAACTGCTTTTGGTCAAAAATGCCTTATGTCTTTTTACAGAAGTGTTTGCTGGTTATTGGCAAGAAATTTTTTTTCTAGAAAAACCAGATGAAGGTAACAGTTGCTGGGTTAATACATTTCCTGCTTTTATTTCTTGGGACAAAAATGAATTTCCTTGAAAATAAAAAATGTGGAATAAGCTTTGCTTATGGAGTGTTTATCCTCTGATGGGTGGCTGGAGTTGGTGTTTTTTGGCTGGGGTTGGGGGAAGAAGCTTTTTTCAGGTATGTGTGTGGTACTGTTTTTTTTCGTTTGTTTGTTTGGTTGGTTGTGTTTTTTTTGCCTTTTTTTTGCTTAAGGAATTGTTATAAAATGAATGATTAAGAAAGATAATCACTGAAAACTACTTTTTTTTCCTTGATTTTCTGCAAAAATATTAATACAAGCGTTTTCTGGAAGTCATGTACTTTTGTAAAAGTATGTTTCTGAGTTAGTGTAACGCCAGCGTATTTAGGGCTTTACTGAAAGCTTAAGTAACTTGACTCTCTTGAATCAATGAAATTTTGCTGGAAGACTGAACTGAAACTGTTCAGGGTCTCCTGTCGTTTGGGTGCATGGTAAGTGTAAGCTCGTAACTGGAAGTATCTGGTATTACACCTGCTGTGATTCTCTGACACTGTTTCTTTCTTTGGCTTTCCACATGTGACTTCGTATCATTTTTTGTCATCTTCATTAGCTTTAATTTTTCAGTAAGAATGCTCCATTAAAGGAATTTTTTAAATTAATATACGGGAAATAATAGAAGGCCAGCCAGCCAGTTTTGCTTTTATGTGCATCAGTCTGTATGTTTTTGTCCCACGCTTCCTTTCAGAAAACCAGACTGGATAAAATTAACTTCACAAAAGAATGTACATGTAATGTACATTGTAATGTAATCTCTCTTGGGAATGTAATCTCTCTTGGGAATAACACAGCACAGGAAAGATAGAAAATAGTACACAAAATAAGAGTTAAAAAATATAGGATTTATTCCCAATTCTACATTTTCTTCTATGATCTTGGTAATGCCACTTCACTGCTGTATTTCTATCTTCTTTCTGCTTTCCTTTCTATGATCCTTTGGGCCAGTTGAAAACTGAGCTGTAGGATTACCTGAAAGATAGCAGGTCAACTGCAGAACTAGAAACAAATTGCTCTTTGGTTCAGAGTTACTATGAAGTCTCTACATACTACTGCAGAAAAACAGTAGTTTCTGATCCGGAATCCATTTCCAGTACTTTTTAGAATTACTTTGGATTGAAATAATAGTGAGAACAAGGTGCACTGGGGTGGAGTGGTCATTCTGTTCATGCAGAATGAAGTAAGAAAGTCCAGGCTGAGAGGCTTCTTGGTCATGTTACCTACACGCTTACCCACCTTGCATAAAAACTCACAACTGTGCAAAGTTTGTTTTAAAAAGTAAAGTCTGGGTTTTCTTCCTACAAATATGTGTTAAAGACCTTCAGAAAAAATCATTCTTGCTGAACATTAAACATGGAATTATTGCTCACTACTATATTCAGACTTAGAACTTAGATCTTATTTATCTCAGTAAATTTTTCAAAAATTTGGTTTTGGAAACCGAAGTGCCTTTGTCTAAACATGAAATGAGGATTTTTGCTGCTGTTATAATGCATTTAAGTAGGGAATCACATTACGTACTACTCTTAGGGAAGTACTCAAAGCCATGCAGCAGTTGGTTTCACTCTTGCATACTCTCTATGCATTTATTGCATATACTCGCATAACAGAGGAAAGCATCAAACCTGTGGAAGGTTGTTAATATTTCACTCTACCCATACCAGCTGATAGAATGTCTTTTGCATTAATAGCAATACATGGTAACTCCTGTTTGTTTGAAGACTAATATATTGAGAACTAGTGGAAGTGTGGAAGCCAAAGGAAAGTGTTAAGTCAAAAAAAACCCAAACAAACAAACAAACAAAAAAACAAAACAAAACCTAAGACAATGGTCTTAGAGGATAATGAAATTCGTACAAATGATATATCCAAGGATGAGATTTTTCTGTCAAACTGAAGTTATCACCAAAGCTGGTTTATCTGGGGTTTGTTTGCAGGGATTTATCTTGGCATTGTCCTCAACCAGTGCACATGGTCAAGATATCTGGACAGAATGAGGAAACATATATTTAACATATGTATACAATATATTTAAGGTTTCTTATCAGTGAAATCAGCAATCAGAGTGATAAATGTGTCCTCAGTCTCTAGAAGAAACATGAAGCCTTTGAACAGTAATAAGTTGTTGCTACGCTTTTCTGGTTCTGGCCAGCCATTTCAGTTTCCCGATGTTGATTTGTTGAAACTAATGTTGTGGAGCAATTGAAAATGTTTGAAGTGTGGGAGGGTATCATGGTCAAAACCAATAAATTTCACCAATTCATGCCATAAGCTGTGCATATTGCAAAGTTTCCATTATAGTTTTGTCTACTTGTTGAAAGATATTTAAATGGTTTGTATGTTATGTGAATATATGAATAATGTATCACTTGTGCTAGAAAAAAATGCTAAAGCATGGCCAAAAAATTAATTATAAATGACAGCGTAGTAATCAGAGCGGAGATAACTTCTTGCTCAGTTGTTGCTGTTGACACAGCAGGAAGTCTTGATGGAATAGAACGGACTACTTGCTAAACTTCTTTTGAATAGTGTAGATGATGTATTACAGAGGAGGAAGTCAGACAAGTAGGTCAGACAATACAAGAATAAGTTTTATTCAGCAATATGCTCTCTAGGAAGTACCACAGAAATGTGAAGTGTAAAGCTATGACATTGGCAATTTCAAGAAAGTCAGGAGCCATCTAAAATCAATAATGCAACAGAATTTTTTTCATTTATTAATGAGCACATCAAGCCAGATGGTGTGAGTAATGACTACAAATGTAAAGCAACTGCTGTTGATCAGTCATGCTAAATAGAGACATTCACCTTGAACATTTCATTTGTTGATTATATTTTTTAAGAAGTGGAAAAACCGTGATGTTTAAAATTCAGTACACACTTGAGATTTTGACAAAAAAACAACAAATGAAGCTAACAGGAATGTATTTGGCAATACTGAAAATGTTGAGAATGTGTACTGTGGAATTGTCTGTCTGCCTTGTACTCATTTACTGAATGTTTATCCTTAGAAACATGATTAATGCAAAGTTTCAAAAAAACCCTATTAATTTATTTGAATTGTTGAATTCCTGCTTAGTGCCAAGTTGCATTCTGAAACCTTCACACTATGAAGCCTTAGCTGCTGCAGAAAGTTGTTAAGAAAACTGATTCACATAAATGTGCAAGAGCTCTTCTTTAATCATTGCTCTTCAAACAGAACTTTTATACCTATGCAAAGGTGGATGTACTATGTATTAGTGGTTACTTTTATAAATTCTTAGTATAGGTAGATGTCGAGATTAAATTTTTACTCACTTTAAATAGATGTGAATGGCTATGAAAATAACTTTGAAAGTTCAAAGTTTTGATGGATTAATCACTGTGTGTATAGGAAACTGAGGAAAGATTTTTGTTTGAAATAGGTTCTGTAACAACTGATTCTGTACTGGAATTGACTGGATTTGCTCTGATTTATGCGCACACAGTCACTGGAGCCAGAGCTTTTTGAAATGGCTCTAAAAAAAAAGATTAAAACCCAGCATGCTATGTATCCTACCAAGATGTTTCTAAGGTGATATTTAGGCTGTTAATGTGCAAATGGATTACATTATAAAAGTTTTCCTTAAAGACAGAAGTCACTCAGTTGTTTGCTGCATGATATCTATCTGTGGTGATTTTAGAGTTATAATATTGAATAATGGTGTATAGTTGAATACAATTTTTCTGGTATTGCTCATATTGAAGAGTATACTTACTTACATGTCGCAAAAAAGCTTTCTCTCCCCACCCCTTCTCTTTAATGAGCAATTAAAAAAAGAACCATTTTATTCCAGCAATATTAGGAATTTACTTATGTAGAACATTAGAAGTTTTATTACATTTCCGAGGTATTTTGCATGGAGTAATGTGCCCTAGGTCACACAACATGCCCAGGTCTGTACACAACAGAAAGCATTTATTCATTCAGCCATTCATCCACCTTATCTAGAAGCTGCAGCCAGTTCAGAATCTGGAAAGTAGCTAGGATTTTTTGATTTAGTGCAAAGTAGATCAATAACTTCATTTTTGCCTACCACAGCTTTCAGTTAGAAATTTTGAAAAGTACAAGTTACTTTCTGATGCAGAAATCTTCAGTTACAAAGGGCATAATTTAAGAGGAGAGCAATTATTATTCTTAAACTATTAATAATAAAAGAGACCAAAAACAAGCAGAGGAATTCATAATAACTAGAGTTTCTCTCCCAGAATATTTTGAGATGACAACTTAACTTGCTGATAAATTTCAGATATAAACATGTTTCAAATGCAAGATTTGAAATATTTAAGTACGGCTGTTTTCATCTTTTGGAAAGGCATCTTTAGGTGTTAATTTTTAGTTTTTCAGTGTTTGCAACTAGTAAGTTTTTTCATATGTCATTACTGTACTTTAACTGGTATTAGAATATCACATGGTTTAATTAGGAATGTATATATCTGCTAGATGAAATTTTAATCAAATGTACATGGTTTGGTTTCCAGCTTTTTAAGGCCTCCATGGTTCATTTTCCTAGTAAATTATATTATTTGGCCAATACAGAGGGTATTTTATGTCTGCTACCAAGTTCTCTGACTATGGAAAGCCTCCAGTGAGAGGGATGTAGTGGTGGGAGAATTCATTTAAAAAAATGGCCTGAGGATCTCTGTGTGGAATGTCCTTTGTTCGCGCTTTTGCTTAGCGCGTGAGAGCGGAAGAGCCTCGTGAACAGTGAAGATCTTGAGGTGAGTGCTTGGGGGCCACTCTGTCCGATTTGGGGGCTGGTACCTGCAAATTGTGTGGCCCCCAGGCAGCTAAGTACAGAGAAAAAATAGGCTACATGGATCTTGTTTTTAGCAGAAACTCTTTTTTCTGTGTAGTAGCTGCACAGTTTTATCCTTGTCTGCTAATGTAAGAAGACCTTTAAACTGTGTTAAGCACAACTGGTCAGAAATGAAGTGGGTCTGGATGAATAAACATGGAGAAAGGCCCAAAGATAACTGTTTCTACAGAGAGCTGGAGGAGTAGGCAGGATCTTGTAACTTCAGATCACACATCTAGTAAGATGCTGCAGCTGTAAGCAAGTGGGTGTTGTAAACACAAAACCCATCCCAGCCTTCTTGGCCACTGGCACATCTCAAACCATGTTTCTTCTGTGCCCATATTGGCAGAGGCTACGAGGGGTTACAGGAATTGTATTCTGTGTTTTAATAAATAAATCTGTATCCTGATTCTATCAATGCTACATGGGGAAGTGCAAGTGCTTTGCATTCAGGTAACTCATGTGTAGCACATAGGAAAGTGTATAGCACTGAAATAGGCACAAACAAATGGTAGAAATATCCACCCAAGCAGTCAGCCTATTCAGTGCTGCTCTACAGGAAGGACTGAATAATGATAGTATTTGGCATAATCCAATAGTTTTGAAAATCATCTTCTATTTAGGAAAGTGAACGAAAACACTCTAAAACAAAAATTTAAACTTGAAACCGCTAGTTGTACTGCAGTCTATATCCAGTTTTTGAGTTTAAAGAAGTCTGCAGTGATTGTGTACAGCACTTGATTTAAAAAATGTTATTTGTTGACAGACACATTCTTAAAGGAAGAGAGATTCTGTCATTTCATCAATTGTTGTGAGATATCTGTATACTATAAGTAACAAACATGAGCCTATAATTAAGTAGAAGAAAAAGTACTTTTCATGGTAACACAGAATAGAAAATAAATGGTCTTTGCTTCGGTTTTGTCACGCTATGACAAGTTTGTACTCGTTGACTTCGGTGGAATTGGCTTTGTCTGCATGTAAGTGCAGGATCTAGGTCTCTTTATCTATAGCTGTATTATAGACACAAAGTATCATGTAAAGATGCGCTAAAATAGGACTTTTAATGCTTTTATCCCAGCTCCAATGAAGTAGAGGGAAGAATGCCTTTATTAACAAGTACAAGTCACAGCTAAGAGAAACTCCTGTAAAAAACTATACTTAATGTTTGCACGTCTGTTTTTTCCTGTTTAATTTCATTTTGTTAACCTTTGTAGGAGTTTGTATAGTAGTGCTATAAACCAGACAATGGCTGGGGAAGAAACAACATTCTCGGAAATATTCAAAATTTTAGAATCTGTTCTGAGATAACTCTAAAGCAATTGTCAGGACATCTGATAATCGTAGGCTGTATAGCCAGTACCCATCAAAGCTCAGACTGTGTTCTGCCTAAATGGCATTCAGCATCAGGATAACCAGACCATACAACCTCTTTGGCTAGACAGTGTGACTTACAAAGGTACAGCTTACCCCCCAGTATGGAAGTGTATCTTGTAATATATGGCTCAAGTTGGCTGTGTCATACATAAACTACAGTTTTATGTTAGTGTAGAGGATTTCTCTAAGTAGCCTTGTGCTGGTGAAACTGTGCTGAGTGAGCAGCTGTGCTGGCTGGGACACATCACCTGACTTCTCCTGGGTAACTTCTAATACAAAAGCTATACAGATAGTCAGGGCATCCAGAATGCTTGCTCAGGTTAACTTTCTCTTCTTCCTCCTCCTTTTGTTTTAGTGGAAGATGCATATCTTAACTTTCCTTCTCAGGTAAAACCTCAGTTACTGTCAGTGTGGGTGTTAACTTTCAGTGAGTGTGTTCCTTGTTTAAAGTCAGGGCTTGTGGCTGCAATGGGCTGCTCTCTGAAGTGAGCACTGGCAGTTAAGTACACCAGTACTGCGTGATACTGCCCAAAAGCCCCAGGGCAAAGTATCTTCACTGCTACTATACTACTGGATATACATAGGTCACACAGTAAAACTCATGGAGCTTGTTTTGAATTATTTTAGAAGGATAAACACTAGTATGGCATCTGGGGAAACCCTGATCCTGGGTATAATAGAATTTAAAATTTCCATTAACAGTAGTGGTATTATGTGGGGGTGAAAGAGCGAAGAGAACAGCTGTACAGGGAACTTGGCTTTGCTCCCTAAGTATTTGTTTTTGTACTATAGCTGACATGCACTCCAAGGAGAATGTACCTTCCCTTTAAAACTCTGAGGTCTAATTCATACAAACCCTCCAAATAAAAATTCAGCCCACAATGGAAGACTTGCTCTCTTGATTATCAAGACACTTTCTTTGAAGATTATGGGTAGAGAACAGACCAGCCCACTTCTTCATCAGGCCCAGTGTTGCTGCTGGATATGACCTCAATTGTATCCATGGGTTACGTACACTGTGTAGGAAGAATAAAGTCTTTTTTTTTTTGGTTGAAATTCTCTACTAATGAGCAAATGCAGCCAATCTCCTTGAAAGCAAAAGGGAAGTGCAGGACACTATATATATTCTAAGGTGGAATGTGGTCTGCAGTATTATGATATAATCATAAGACAAAATATATCTGTGTGTGCCTGTATATATGTGTGTGTGTGTATATATATATATAAAAAGAATATATAGCCATTATACAAATCAAAATTTCAATATGCGACTGTAAACCCAGAGGACCACTTAGAATCTGTTCCAGTACAATTATTTTAAATGGGCATATCCTGGTTGCTTTACAATTCATAATTTGTATTCAAAGGTTCTTAGTGATTTCTAATGCTTGTAGTTTACAAAATAGATTTATTTTAACTAACATATATTACAAATCAAGAAACTTTTATGTTTTGAATTGCTATTTTACAATCAGGTAATATACTCTACTGAAAAGTGCAGTGAATGATAGTTTATTAAAGTGATGTTCTGTTTGTAACTAGTATGGAGATGGAGTAAGATATAAAGCCTGCAATTTTAGGAGCACCATTTGGGAGGAATGATGCTTGGAAAATCCTTGTTAATGACTGTAATTAGACAGGTTACAAATTGTGACTACAAGGCAAAGCTACAGATTTCATTGTCATTTTATATTCTTTGCATTCTTTGTTGGTATCTTCTGTCTTGGTGACCAAGCTTACAAAGTAGTATTTTTCCTCAAAGACCTTCTTTTAGAAGGCAATATTGTTTCATATGCGAAGGAACCAGGATCCTGTATATAATACCTCAGGATAATATTTGTGTCAGTCTTTTAAAAGTGGAATAATTTACGTCTACTCAACTGAGAGTGGTTTTGTCCTTTTTTGTACCTGCTTTATGAATGAGCAGACATCAGACATCTTATCTAGTGGAGGTGTGACTACTCCATCAGCCTTCACAGAAAGAAGTCTGTGGAAAGAAATCATAAGTACACTGTTAAAATGTTTATCTACTAACTTATGAATAACTTATGAATAACTTTATTAAGAAGATGTTTGTAAGTACATTTAATCAGCATATTTTGGTAAATAGGGTGATACAGGCAATATCAAGAGACCTGAACCCCCATTCTTAGCTCTAGTATGGACCTGCTATCTGATCTTGAGCCAAGTTCTTGTACTTATGTATGCCAATTTGTCCCACTTGCAATTTATCTGTCTTGTCTGCTAGATAGAAACAATGTAGGGCAGAGACGGTTTCTTTTCACAGTATTTGGATTGTGCCTTGCACATAAAGCCCTCAATATCAGTGCCAATATTTTGAGCCTGTAGGCACTGCTGTTGCATAAATAAATAATAGACTATAATAATAATTGAATTTTAGGTGTTAAAGCAGAAAGAATATCTGAGATAGTAGTTTTTAGCAGCGAATCATAATGGAGTGCTTATCTTGCTTTTGTTGTGTGCATTAGAAACACCGTTCTCTTCCTGTTTATCTGCAAACCTTGATTATAGAAAAAACAAAATCAGAAAGTAATGACTTTAATCTCTAAAGCTGGGAAGTAACAATACATTTATCGCTGGGACACCTCATTCCATTGACGCTTGTATGTTGCATTTGTTCAATAAGATAGATTTTGCTTATCTTTTGAAACAACGTCAACTTTGTTTATCTTAAAACATAGACTAGACAAGCACTGCTGTAATTACAACTGCTCCCTTTTCTCAGCCTAATGAAACACAAACATTTAATAAAAGACATCAAAATTCAGAATATGTTCTCAGCATACGCTGAATATGTTCTTGTGTTATATGCATCTCTAACTGTTTTGAAAACTTGCTTTGGCTTACTTCCAGTGTGCTCTTGTTTTAGATGCAAACTGGTTGGTTGATAAGAATAATGCAGTAATAATAGTCTGAAATAGTTAGCCATGGTATTCCTTAGTAACAAGTTTGGATAGACCATTATCTAGCTTGCAAGTAATGTGACTTCTTTACGGATGTGTTCTGTTTAATTCTGCTCATTTTCCTTGTACCTAAATGTTTGAGTGCTACCAGAATTAATGCATTTCTCCCAGATAATAGAATAATACTGGTTCAACCAAAATTATCAAAATGGGTTTAGTTCTACAGACTTATAATAATGTTGAACTATGTTGTAAATTTCTTTTTCTTTTTTTATTCAAGATCTCCTTCTTATTTCATATTTATTGTGCTGTGTAAATACTTTGCAGTGCCTGCTTCAAAATATTCATACAGAAATTTCTTAGAAAAAGTAGTTTTCTGCTATTTTATCAAAATGGAAGCAGGGGAGTGAGTGACAGAAAGTCTTTGTTAGGTGCTCTCTGGCAGGTATTGCCTGGGCGCGCGGGATACCGTTAGCCCCCAGCTTCTGTGTGAGCGCACCAGGATTGCCAAGCCTTTGACACTGATCAGCCTTGCTTTCTTGTTCGTGTGACTGAGTGAGAGCCAAGAGTGAAATAATGTACACAAGCTAAAGACAGCGTAGTGGTAAAGAGTCTGCGTCTGTGCTACCTTTCACTTAGGGATACTTGGAAAACTTCAGGTCGATCTAGTTAAAGCATGAAATCCATGCATGTGATGAGGATATTTTTTCATTCATGAGTAAGGTGGTGTTAATAGGTGGCTGAGGTTGCTTTATGTTTATTTTTGTTGTTGTATTTTTAAATCCAGCATGGATTTGAAAAGAAAAAAATAGAAAACCAAATTCAACATGACTGGAAAAATACCCTCAAAACCCCCCACATGTGGAGTTGTTCGAGTGATCTAGTGTCAAAAGATAACCTGAAATAGCAGCTGTTTGCTGATATGAGTAAAACATTAGGTTTAAACCCCCCCCCCAAAAAAAAAGGTAGTACACCAACATCATCAGTGTCTTAATTCAGCTTTTTTCAAGAGTGTGTATATAAGGTGAAAATGTGAAAAAATAATAGTCTGTCCTACTGATAATTCCACACTTTTCTAAACAAGAATCAGGAAAAACAGTAGAAGGACATAGCTGGAACCATAAGGATAAATATATGGTGCTGAAAAGTTATGAAAAGTATAAAGATTACTAAAAAGTTTATACGAGATTACTGGATAAATATCATAATTAGTTATCCTTACAGTGTGAAGTCTTCCAGGTGTTGTGTTGTGCATGCTTTACACACACACACACTTTCTTTCTCTCTTTCTCTCTTTCTCTCTTTCTCTCCTACATTCATGGATTACCAAAAGATGGTTTTGTCAGATCCCTAGCTTTGTGGGTTCATGCGTTTTGGATACTTCAGTGATTGTTTATAGCATGTGTTGTTTCATGTGACATGATAATCCTCTAAGATTTTGTCAAAGGATAAATTCTCTGAAAGACACACATCCAGCAGAACACTGATGTGTTTTTATATAGGCACTGTGCCGCTTTCAGCTCACCTAATGTCAGCTTTGAAAAAGCAGCCTTGGTTCTTCTATTTCTGTGTGAATGTTTATTAGTCTCTGAAGAATACCAGTTGTTGGGTGAAATGCAACAAAAAAAAATTTTTGAGCGTGTTTGGAGCACCTCATATGTAAGTTAGGAGATATTTTATGATATCCTTACTGATCATTATTGGCACTCAAAGAGCACTGTTAATCACAGAATCACAGAATGGTTGAGGTTGGAAGGGACCTCTGGATATCATCTAGTCCAACCCCCCTGCTCAAGCAGGGTCACCTAGAGCACATTGCACAGGATTGCATCCAGGCGCGTTTTGAATATCTCCAGAGAAGGAGACTCCACAACCTCTCTGGACAACCTGTTCTGGTGCTGTCACCCTCACAGTGAAAAAGTTTTTCCTCATGTTAAGATGGAAGCGTCTGTGTTTCAGTTTGTGCCCGTTGCCTCGCGTCCTGTCGCTGGGCACCACTGAAAAGAGTCTGTCTCCATCCTCTTGACACCCTCCCTTCAGATACTTGTACACGTTGATAAAATCTCCTCTCAGCCTTCTCTTCTCCAAGCTAAACAGGCCCAGCTCTCTCAGCCTTTCCTCATAAGAGAGATGCTCCAGTCCCCTCATCATCTTTGTAGCCCTTCGCTGGACTTGCTCCAGTAGTGCCACATCCCTCTTGTACTGGGGAGCCCAGAACTGGACGCAGTACTCCAGATGTGGCCTCAGCAGGGCTGAGTAGAGGGGGAGAATCACCTCCCTCGACCTGCTGGCAACACTCTTCCTGATGCACCCCAGGATACCATTGGCCTTCTTGGCCACAAGGGCACATTGCTGCCTCATGCTTAACTTGGTGTCCACCAGCACTCCCAGGTCCTTCTCCGCAGAGCTGCTTTCCAGCAGGTCAACCCCCAACCTGTACTGGTGACTGGGGTTATTCCTCCCCAGGTGCAGGACCCTGCACTTGCCTTTGTTGAACTTCATGAGGTTCCTCTCTGCCCACCTCTCCAGCCTGTCTAGGTCTCTCTGAATGGCAGCACAGCCCTCTGGTGTATCCGCCACTCCTCCCAGTTTTGTATCGTCAGCAAACTTGCTGAGGGTGCACTCTGTCCCTTCATGCAGGTCATTGATGAAGAAGTTGAAGAAGACTGGACCCAGTACTGACCCCTGGGGGACACCGCTAGCTACAGGCCTCCAACTAGACTCTGCGCCGCTGATCACAACCCTCTGAGCTCTGTCATTCAGCCAGTTCTCAATCCACCTCACTGTCCACTCATCTAACCCACACTTCCTGAGCTTGTCTATGAGGATGTCATGGGAGACAGTGTCAAAAGCCTTGCTGAAGTCAAGGTAGACAACATCCACTGCTCTCCCCTCATCTACCCAGCCAGTCATTCCATCATAGAAGGCTATCAGATTGGTTAGGCATGATTTCCCCTTGGTGAAGCCATGCTGACTACTCCTGATCACTTTCTTTTCCTCCACATGCTTGGAGATGGCCTCCAGGATGAGCTGCTCCATCACCTTTCCAGGGATGCAGGTGAGGCTGACTGGCCTGTAGTTCCCTGGGTCCTCCTTCTTGCCCTTTTTGAAGACTGGGGTGACATTGGCTTTCTTCCAGTCCTCAGGCACCTCTCCTGTTCTCCATGACCTTTCAAAGATGATGGAGAGTGGCTTAGCAATGACATCCGCCAGCTCCCTCAGCACTCGTGGGTGCATCCCATCAGGGCCCATGGATTTGTGGGTGTCAAGTTTGCTTAAATGATCTCTAACCCGATCCTCCTCCACCAAGGGAAAGTCTTCCTTTCTCCAGACTTTCTCTCTTGCCTCCAGGGTCTGGGGTTCCTGAGGGCTGGCCTGAGCAGTAAAGACTGAAGCAAAGGCGGCATTCAGTAACTCTGCCTTCTCTGCATCCTTCGTCACCAGGGCACCCACCCCATTCAGCAAAGGGCCCACATTTTCCCTAGTCTTCCTCTTGCTACTGATATATTTGAAGAAGCCCTTCTTGCTGTCCTTGACATCTCTCGCCAGATTTAATTCCAAACAGGCCTTAGCCTTCCTCGTCACATCCCTGCATACTCTGACAATGTTCCTGTATTCCTCCCAAGTGGCCTGTCCCCCTTTCCACTTTCTGTGTACTTCCTTCTTCTGTTTGAGTTTTGCCAGGAGCTCCTTGCTCATCCATGCAGGTCTCCTGCCTCCTTTGCTTGACTTCCTACTCATAGGGATGCACTGCTCTTGAGCCTGGAGGAGGTGATGTTTGAATATTAACCAGCTCTCTTGAAGACCCCTTCCTTCTAGGGCCCTAACCCATGGGATTTGTCCTTCATGACGGTGTGAGCTTTTTTCTGCCTTTTTTATTTCGTTTTCTTCCTCCAGTCACTTGGAGGGAGAGTAAGGAGAGTAAGAGATTTTATTATACGTAAAACTTTACCATTTTTTATATACTTTGAACTGACTACTGTAGTTCAGTTGATCTTTTTCTGGTGAGAGAGGGAGTTGATTCCTCAAGGGAAAGGACAGCTATTTTGATTGAAATTACTTGCAAGGTAGTAGCAGTGCTCCCCTTTTGTTTACGGGAGCAACTTTGTGACCAGATTAAGTGCTTGCTGCTGTCAAAGTAGTCTCCCGCCTCTCTGCTGTTTTCAGGTATGCGTTTCCTCATGTATGCGTTAATATTTAAGCACTGGCTTATGAGACATATTAAGGAAGTGATCTTGCTGAAACTTTATCTTAAAACCAGATGCACCCGTATGTGGCAGCTGGTGCTGAGACATTGCTGCTGGCATGGAGGAGGAGGTAGTGTTTCTCAGGAGTGGGGACGGTCTGTCCCAGACGTGTCGCAGGGGAGAAGGGAAGGAAAAGAGTCTCCTTGCTGTCGTCTTTAATTTGGTAAGCTAACCAACGGGATGTTCAAGACCGTGTATGAACTTGGCAAACCAATTCCATATTTTCTGGTGCTTCATGTTGCAATGTATTTTATTTGAACTGTGAAAGGCAAAAACTTTCAAGGTATTTTTAGTATATTATGAGTATATACTACTGGGCTGCATCTGTGTGTGTTGTGATACATTCCTGCTGCCACTTATGTATGTGGAAACTATGCGTAGAGGTGCAATGCCTGCTGCTGTCTGAGCCCAATGGAGCTGTGGGTTTGCACCGGGCACAAGTGGACCACGTGTGGTCTGAAGTGAGGTCTCTGCACTTGACTGCCACCTGCATGTGGCCTTAGCTAACCTGTGCTGTTGGGGTGGTTTCCTGATCATATGTGACATTAACGAGCTTACTTCTGGTGGCTGCGCTCGATTGTGGTAAAGGGTGCAGTCTGCACTGATGAAGCAGTTTTGCTCTCCTGGATATCTCTTTGCTTGGGGTTTGGAGCTCCAATGGGGAAATCTAAGTTAAATTTCTAGATCAATAATTTTTACTGACAATTTTTCACCTTGATAGCTTTGAAAACAAAATGATGAATGAACATTTGAGGAGTGGGGAAAAGTTTTAAAAAACAAAGAAACTGAATAACATCTCTTGACCTATTGACTCTGGTACAATATTTTTTTCACAACTTATTTCAGGTCATGGAACCTATACACTAACTAAATATCACCATGTAGATGATGATGTCCAGTTAATAGATTAAGATTAATTGATAGACAACATTTCATTTAAATATTATATAGACAGTTTCTTCAGTTTTATTAATACTCAGTAGTCAAAGGTTTCTAAACTTCACAGAATTTCACTAGGGTTTCCTACTTGCTAACCGTCAGCCCAGCAACATTAAAATACATGCATGGCAAAAAATGTGCAGATGTTTAGACTGATACTATCACATTAGCAAAGTATTAGTGGGGGATTTTATTCTCTTATTTCAGACTGCAAACAACGTTATTTAAACACCTTCTGATTGTTTAGAAAACTGTAAAGCTGCAATTAGTAGTAAAAGAGCTGTGTATCTATTACATGCAATACTGTAAAGATTCATTTTCCTCCTCCATTTTCTGTCAGCTCAAATTAATAGCCTGTTAGTTTATCTGTGATGAATGTACTGTATTTAATGTAATGGGACAGTCCCTTAATTTAAACACCTAGCATGGTGTCAGCCTAAATCTCCTTCAGCTGATTTAATTAGCAAAGCTCCATGTTAATCAATTTGCAATTAAACATTTTCAGACTTGTGCTAAGAAAAAAGAATCCTTTCACAAAACAAAAAATTAGAATTAGCCCAGTGATAAAAGTAATTTATATGTTTTTTTAGCAAATGTGTTAAATAGTTGATGAATTATTCAACACTAGGTGCCTGTAGCAGATTTACAGATTTTAATGAGCTTTCCTAATTTGACTTCCCATAGTAAATTGTACTATTTCTTGCATATTTATTAATTGAGAAAGGTTCATTAGGAAAACTTATTCATCAATATATTATCTTTTGCTAGTAGTGGCACTATTTTTTCCATATTCAGTGATTTATCAGCTCAGTTATGCAAAAGAAAAAAAAATCCTACTGGTTAAAGTTATTTAACTTGTTTGCTAATTTCTTTGTAAAGAATAAAACCACTGTTCTTTTTTGACTCATATTTTCAAAGTTCTTGTTCAGATGTTTTTGTCATTTAAGAATAGGGAATCCAGTTATAGGTGCTTCCTTTTAGCTGCCGCTCTACTAAGGTCTTCATATTGCTGTGTTGAATGAGAACTTTGTGAGGGGACAGAAGTCCATTCCTATGATGCTGCTTCCCAAAACAGCATAAGTCCCATTTTCTCAAAACCTGCCTTTATTTTTTGCAATGAGACTCTGTGGGCCTTTCCTATAGTATATAATGTCTGTGGACTACAAAGCATAAGTTTGCTGGCTGGACTTACTCAGTCTGCAATATTCAGCAATGTTACCGCTTTCTCATGCCCCAAGAAAATTCCATGCTAGACTGAAAATGCTATTTGCTGGGTTATCTACTTCTATTCTCTTTATTCCAATCTCTCTGCAAATTCCTCTGTATATTGATTTTTTTTTTTATACCTATTGAGCAAATGAAATCTCTCTTGGCTGAAGTGTGCAAAAGAAACTCATTACATTAGTCAAGATTCTTTTTTCTTCTTTTGTTTTTTCTCTTCAAAGCATATGTCATATACATAGCCATATATGTTCCACATATTGTGCTACAATGTTTAACCACCAAAACTCCCTGATAGAGGTTTTTGAAAGTTTTAATAACACTTTATTAGAAAATGTCCTTTTAAAAAAAATGCTATTTATTTGTAACATTGGAAAGGTGACTGTTCCTTAATCTTAAAGTTACTCTGTATGTTAAGCTGCTATCAGTTTCAACAGAAACTGCTCCAGGAACTTTCCTCCCATCAAGACCTCCAAGAGAGAACAAACTGTAAACTTTTAATATAGCATGTAGTTGCACATGAAAAGGTTTAACATTATCAAATTTATTTTAATATAATATAGTGTAGCTTTCCCAAATTCCACTTTGATGTCCCATTTTAAGAAGTCAACATCTGAAATATTCCAGTCTATATATTACTGCATAAATTTGTGTCAGTAGGTTGTTTAGGTTCTGTGCATACTCAACGTGTTCGTAAATGGTGAGAAAGGAAATACCCAGAAGTGAAAGAAAATAACTCATAGAAAGTAACAGAGAGATGTGAACAGAACACCATCTTCTCTGACTCTGGTCATTACATGCCCTACATCTGCTGTAGCCTCTGTCCTTTTTAGCACGTGTTTTTCCAGTATTGGGACAGTCATATAGCTACTCCGCTATATGGAAGATGTGACTTAAGGTAAGCTTGTTGCATGCAAAGAGCCCTGATCTTTGAACAAAGCACAACTAAGGACACGCTAAATTGGACTATCCAAGAGATGAACCACATCCTTGTTATTTTCCTGATCTGAGATTTAGTGTGAATTGTTTAAGTGGGGATTTGAACATAACATAGTTTACAGTCAGAATAAATCCACTCTAGTTTAAAAAGACACATACACGTTACATAACAGATCTTTCATTCTATAAAGGATAACTCTACCATGTTCATCTGAAATGTTAAGGCATAAGCTAAGTGTATACAGGTGTCAAAAAAATAAGATAATTTGTGTAGCTGATAGAGCTGTATTTGCTCGGGATTCTTCATGCATGAGAATCAAAATCAAATGAAATGTTACTGCGGAATTCTCCTGTCATCAGCTCAGATTTCACTACATGACTCAAATGAACAGGAGATTTCCTCATTTAGGGTTGAGTTCTCTGGTTCATAGTTGTGCTAAAGCCAGGGTGACCTGCATGCTGAGTGATGTTGCCGTGTGAGTTTCTACGATCTTTGTCCTGTTCCACAGATTATATGAAAATACAGGTAAGATTAGGCAATGCCTTCAAAATAGCTTATCCATATGAATTGAGGGGGAAAAAGAACAGAAGCTATAAGCTCAACAATTTTCTTAAGAGTAATGAGGCCCTGTTTAGTAACTCCATTTTAGCTGTCACGGACCACATGGATATTTCAAGGCTATTTTCACAACTGAGGATTTTGATGATTTGCAGCAAACCTCATGTAGATTCTTTTCTTTACTGGCACTTAGTGGTTTTACCAATAACAGGGGGGGAGGGGAAGGGGAAGAGTCGGCTAAACAATGATTTTATTGACTGAAGTATTGTGGACATGAATTCTTAAAAATTCAATGCTGCATTCTTCCTGTGTAGACTTTAGTCATTACCTGAAGTTGTTCCTTGTATAAATGTCTTAAAGCAGCCAGGACCTTTTAAATTCTTGAACACGTTTGTATGATATGAGAGTAGATGCTTTCTTTGTTGAACACCTAACTTCCAACTTCTGTATAAAAACAAATGAGTTCCTGTCTTTTTAAAAACAAAATTTTAAAAATCCAAAAATCTCCTGTAATAGTCTAATCAGTGTATCTTGTTTTGCTCTATTCACAGTTTAGCGCCTGAAGTTCAACAAATGACTCATAATTATGTTCATTAGAATTATAGCCGCTTTTGAGATACTCACACCAATCATGATTTTCATCTATGAAGAGATGTTATGTACTCACAGAATAATGCCTTTTTTTTTTAAGATTATATGTTGATTGGACATTAACAGTTGCAGTGCTACATTTACACATATCAGACTGTAATGCTCTATTAATCTGAGCATCTCTGCTTGCAAGAAATGGATCCACCTGCCCATTCTAAAAGGTCCTGGACTTCCCGTTTTATTTTTTTATTTTCCACTTTTCACTCTTTGTGTGATTGTTCATTTAAACCACATAGCTTTTGTTCCCAGATTACATGGCATCTTCAGGGCAAAGCTTAGAATCATAAACTGTGACTAGCAGATGATACAATTTTCTGGTTAAACTTTCAGATAAATGATGATCTGTTTCAAAATCATATGTTCCATTTTAGAAAACTTTGTTCTTTAGGAATATTTCTACATGTAGCTGCCAGGTTCACAGGTGTTTAGAAAAGGAAGTAATGTAAGCTTTGAAAATAGATTAAATATTTTAAAACAGAAAACAAACAACACCCTCCCCCCTCACACATACTGTGTAACCGAGAATAATCAGAAAGTCCTCCTTTCTTCAGCCAAATATACAGTACTTTTCCTTTCTCTAAAATAATATGCTTTGGCTGTCAAGAGCTTTTTTATTTTTTGTGTTCTGTTAAGAAGTTGTATTATACTCTTCAAGGTGAATTCCTTATGGTTTGATCTAAAATTTTTAAGACAACCAGAGCCTTTTTTAAAGCTCAGCATTCTTTTTAAGCAAATCCAGACAAATGAGACACTCCTATACTAAAGGAAAACCTTTTACATCTCAGCTCCTTGAAAAGGAGGAGGATGCTGAAGCATGCTTGGGGAGGAACCACTTTTATATCTTTTTACAGGTTATGAGACAATCAATTTTACAACTGCAGTTAATATTTAGGACACTTTTTCCTGGGAATTAACTGCTTAGAAAGGATGAAATCCAAACTGAAGTAATACAAAACACTGAATATGTCAGCAAACCTGAGGTTCTGTTAGAAGATCTGGAAACATATTAAAAGACAGTCTTGGGCAGGTTACGAGATAAATGCACAGAATCTGTGCTGGGGAGAAAATGTGGTCTTCAGAGTCATCTCTCTTAAATAAAGACTCAGTGTCCTGTTCAGAGGGCAAGACTGTTCCTTTTCTTCCCTGAATTTACCCTGTCTCCCGCTTGGTATGTAGTTCATTCACTTGCACACTGCAAAAACAAAAAATGAAAGCAAAATTCTAAAACCAAGACTCCCAAAAGAATAGCATTTTCCCAAGATTAAAGATACTAACTTGTCAATATACCAGACACAAAAGCAAATAAACATGGGAAAAAAGCCTGGGAATCAGAAGAGAAATAGTTATTTTTTAATGAAAATGAGTCCCGCCCAGTTCAGAGCCCAACTGTGGCCTGGCCGTGTAGAAGTGAGGGGCAGCGTGGGGGGACGCAGGGAGCCTCGCGGCGCTGCTCGGCTCTGTTTGGGATTCAGAGCACGTGCTGAGACGTCTCCTCTTCCTAATGTGCTTTAGATCCTCGCTGCACAGGAGAAGCCTGTGGATTTGCTTCAAGTCATCACAGTTTGCTGGTTAAAAAAATGTTTTGCCTACACTACCTGGATGAGAAAATGATACAATTTAGTCACCAATGCCAGTTTTTCAGTTTTTCCATGCAGTTCAGTTTTCTCAAAGAGTCAGTTTTTCAGGAGAGCTCAGACGGAGCTATTTATCTCTGTCTGTTCAGTAATGCTCAGTATCCAGCAGCTACAATTTTTGAGGAAGAAAGCTGTTGGATACTGACAACTGCAAGAAGAAAAAGTGTCCCAGATGTCGCTGCTGAATCTCTTCTTACAGGTGCTAGGAGGGTATGTACGCCAGGAAACTTCCCTCTTGCTACCTCCTGCACTAGGCTCACATGCTATACTAAAAGTATTGACCAGGCTTTCTTGTTTACTCCATTAATACAAATGACACATTGCTTTCAAGTTTCTCTCAGTGTAATTTGTTGCTTGCAAAGTCTTTGCTGAAGTTCACTCTTAAAAATGGCTTTTTTGATTTGCAAGAAATGCCATCTTCTAATATACATCATATATTACTAAAATTCGAGTCATTTCATTGTAGTCATCACTAACGGCAGAAGATAACGGTTGGAGGCACCCTAAGTGACATTTTGGTGATTCATTTGTCACACTCATTGCACATACAGGACAGGAAGGCAGTGAACTAGGAAGCTCTGGTGCCATCCATTTTTCACTGAATCAGTTGCAGCAGCTTGTGCTGTGACTCAGAGCCCGGTGTATTGAGATACATCAGTTGTTATTAGAGTAGTTTGTTGACAGGGCACACTTCTATACTTAGTAGTAATATTTTTATCATATTTATTCAAATAATGATTGGAGCCAAGTGAGAATAAAGCCCCATTTGTGCTAACTATGCAAACACAAAGTAGTAGCTTCTCTCTTTGTCAACTCCAAGGCAAAATGACAGAAGAAGAAGGGGCAAAACAACTAGTAGAGTGGCAGTACAATGGCAGCAAGTCAGTTCCACTATTTTCTTGGGGGGGGGGGAGGATTTTATTTAAGGAAAATAAGAAGTAAAAAAAGAAGTTAGGAGATGGTGTACCAGAGGAGGCAAGAAAGGTGGGTGTGTTGTTTGAAATCTAGAGGGGTTTTTTTTGTGCTTTTACACAAATGGCTCTAGATAATAGCATCCAGAATTCTTCATCAACATAGTTCTAAGTGCCAATAAGTGTTAAGAATTTTTAATAGTCCAGGAGAACTTATGACACTGCTGGAAAGTCTTTCCTGTCTGAAAATTTTTATTTGTGTTCATTCAACAGAAAAACAATTAGAAGTCCGAACCCTGGTAATTGTGTAGAAATCATGGCAAATGATAATCAGCTACTTCCCTCTCTTATTTTTAACTTTCTTCTCAGATTTTAGAGAATGGAGAAGGGAACTAATTCTGTATGGAAAACTCTCTAAGTACAGAGCTGTATCGAAGCAGTGGGAGTACCCTGGAGAGAGCAGTTAGCAGGCACACTTAGACATTAATTAGCAAAAGTGCTGAGAGGAGCAGAATCTCCCTACACTCTGTTTGCATCTACTAGCACCAAAATGCAACTACCAGCTGTGGTCACATAGATGAGCAAACGCTTACCAGGTGGTTTGGTTATTACTGACCCTTGCTGTAATTTGAAACTGTTTTAATGAGACAGAGAACCATTATACTCTCCTGAACTGCACCTTGATAACAGTTTTGTCGTTCTTGTCCTCTCCTCTTTAAACCATAGCTTCTTGGAATGAGAATATTTCCACAAAACAAGGTGTAGTGTCAAAACAACAGAGCCAGAAGGAAATAATCAAGAGACCCAGAGGGAGAATTAAAACACGTTTTTGCCGCATGATAAAATAATGCTGAGATTTCTAGGCACACTTTGGAGCATGTTGCTTGCAGGCTAGGGCTTGCTGACTGGAGTTCAGTGGTTTATAAACCACAGTTGTCATATCTGTATGATGTTGTACAATGTCCATATTCAGAGCTTGTTTGGCTGCAGTGATCTCGGCAAACCTCGAGTACTGTGTGTTACAGTCTCTGCTCTGCCCTCGAGGATCAGTAGTCTGCTGTCTCCGTTGAAGGGCAGGTGGCTTTGTGCTCTCATTCTAGAAAGATTTGCTCTGGTTGCTCTTTTTCTGGGCCAAGAACTATTTTAATCTTTGATCCTTAAACCCTCTTGACAAGACAAAAAACCGTATTTGTGTTTTTCTACACCTGTTTGATTTAGCTACAATTGTTTGAGTGCCAGTGATCAAAGAATCTGCTTCCACATTTTACATGGTGTTTCTGGTGCTATTCTCTAACTGAAGAGGGAGATTGTTTTCATTTACATGACTATGGATCTGGTAGTCAAGATGAGATCTACCTCTGTAGACAAAATTTGACTGAAATTTCCTTAGACTATAACTACCCATTTAAATGAATCAAGCCATGAAAAGCACAGCCCTTTGCTCCTCTAAATTATATTAATGTAACTGGAGAAAGGCATTCATTTCCTCAAGAGGTTTTAAAACCCATCTCCATTTGTACTTTATACACTTAATATATTTTAATTATTCATTATTACCATTTTAATTGCACTTGTAATTCTCAAAATGACCTAGGTATAGTGTCATTGCATTAATTTACCATCTCTTTGAAGCAGATTAGTCTTAGGTGATAATTCAATTTCTCCAAACTGCCCAGAAAAAAAGTTTCTTAAATACTGCTATAAAATGTAAGAGTGTAAGATTAAGTTTGTAGCACCCAGCACACTATTCAGATTTTTCCACTTATTTTTGATGAATTGCCCTGGGAAAGAATTGAAGGAGATTCCTAAGGTCGTCATAGCTTTTATGGTGTACAGTGTTTGGAGGACTTCTTTTTGCAGACCTGTTCCTTCCAGGCATCTTCTGCAGAGGAAAAGAGTGTGGGTCTCCTCAAGGCTCATGTGTTTCTAGTAACACCTAGACCAGCATCTCGCACTTCTGAGCATTCCCTTGTACTCTGACTGGCCATATTTGATATCAGAAGAGAATAGACTTCCAATGTCTGCATTTTTAGTGGAACGAGCTTGGAAATGTTATCAGAAACATGATGAGTGTTGGTGCAAAGGCTTGGTATACGTTGTGGTCCCTGGAAAAGCTGTTGCTTTGTCAGTGGAGAGATTTCTCTAGACTTTGTTCCATGTTTCTTTTTGCTTTGTCTTTAGTTTTAAATGCATTTTGCATGAAGATTGGACATTTTTAATCATTCCTCTGTCTGTGGTATTCTTCTGCTTCATTTGAGGTCAGTTCTGTTTGTATTACCATGATCTATTTTAATAGCCAACTGAAAAATGGCTTATGATGAGCAGAGAGAGAATAGTGCTGCTCATTCTTGCCTGGAAGAATAGATGGGGACTTTTGAAATATTATTTTCAGGGTGCTCAGGACCTTTGTGAACTGCTTTACTTCTGTGTTTTCTCCTTTTTGATTTCATGGATTTTGTCTTTGGGTGTAGTTTCTGCAGCAGAAATTACCCAACTAAAAGTGCAGCGTTCACCACTAATTTCCACTGTAATTCATTCAGTATAAATATTAACAACTTAATGATGCCTTTATTTTGGCTTACTCGGTGGCTTTTTTCTTTCATTCTTTCTGCACTCTTCCCACTATTTCATTATCTCTCTTACCTGTCTCCATGTTGCTTTACTTCTACAGGGCCACTTAGGTTGCTTTATCAGCTGCTACCATGCTCTGTAGTCTCTACGCAGGCAGTATCTTGTTTTGCATACCTGGATGCTGTGTGTCTGGTGTCCAGGACCTGGTGGGAGCATCATTATTGGCTTACAGACAGGTACCGAAACGGCTGGTATCAAGCCCGTAGGTTAAAACAGTTGAACCAGTCCCATTACAGAGCAATATAATTAAATGGTTCGTTCTTTTATAAAGTAGCTGATAATGGACATGTGTATATTTGCATATTGATTCTTAAAGGAACAATTATATCAACACAAAGGGAGGAAAAAAAGCAGTTTCAGAGGAATGTTTTAAGATCATCAACTGAAGGATATTTTATGTACATGTATCAACATACTACAAACTAAATAGCCAGAAAGCAAGAAAAGATTAAGTATTTAAGTCTGAAAATTTGCCAGGAAACACACAAATGGCCAATTATTTAGAGTTAAAGGACAAAAAAAAAAAATCAAACCTTCCTCCCTCCTTTCTCTTCTTCAGTTCCATAGTATGCAAATATTAATCATTCAAGTAGATCAAAAAGTGGGCTTAAAAGCCAGAATTTACATACATTGGGCAGTTCAATATTTCTGTTTTAGCACTGTCACAATTTTTTGAACAAAAAAATCAAACTATACTAATTGAATCAAACAGTGCCATGAAATGCTGATTCAAAAATGCTGAAAACTTTTACTGGTCAAAATGAAAAGCTTCAGTCAGGTCAGATTAACATTTAATTTGTGGCTTCTTGAGATATCCTGCTTTGACACCTTTTGGGAAATGAGTTTGTGTCTTGTAAGGCCCATTCTCCCTCTGGGCCCTGCTACTAGGTATAGATACTGACCCAGAACTACTAGTTCGTGATATTTCAGAGCTGTAGAGTGAAAAAGATGTCTCACTTTATCTGTTGATGCTAGTACTATTGCACTTTAGTTGTTGTTTTCTGGAGGAGATCACAGTTATTATTTTATTTTTTTTAAAGAATCAGAGAAAAATGTCCATCAGTTATGAAAACTCCACTGTATACTGCTCTGCTGCCTTGTTTGAATTAATTTTATATGGAATGGAGGAAAAAAAAGAGAACAGCAAAAACCACCGCATAGGCCATATGTATTATAGCTAGCTTACATACTGGAAGAGAGGTAATACTATGCTTGGAGAAACATTCTTCTTTTGCTATTTCTAGTCAGAGATAAAACAACAGTTATGAGCTCTTCAGATAAGAAATTTAAAGTGAAGATATTATCTAGATGATAGATTATTGTAATAATCTCCTTTTTACCACTTGGTGGTGCATATGAGAAGGAGTAATGATATACAAACAAAGCTCTATAGAAAAAGAACTGGTGCTTCAGGAAAGAGGTTTTTCACTTAAATGATGCAATAAGGTGAGAATACCACAGGGAGCAAACATCTACATCTTGAGTTACTTGGAAAGCTTGGATCCTTGATGCTGAATGCTTTGTGTGTGACTGTGTGTGTGTGTGTGGGGGGGGGTATTCTCTTCCTTATCCTCTTCATTAAAATGAAGGAAGAATCCAAGATGCAGTGAATCCTGTGTGGAAGAGGAAAAGACTCTGTTGCATCTGTGACTAACGTGCTTTGTGGATGGCAATACTAGCCAAAGCTCTTGGCTTTTGTGTTAGTTCAAAGCAAGTATAAATCTAGGCTTATTAAAAGAGCATGCAAATCTTCTTTGTACAGGTGCAGAACTGACTGCACAAGGTAGAGAACAATGGAAATCTCAGGTCTATTGTCTCCTTTCTGATTTATTTTCTAGTGATTTACTGAGACCTGTTTTCAGTAACTTTTCCCTTTCCAATATAGCATGTCAGTACTGCAGGGGAGATGTCTATCTACAAAAGACATACCAGCCATTTTAGACACATTCCCATCAAACTTTTCTTGAGTCTCTTCAGAAAATAAAATGCACAGTGCTGTCCTTTCCTATCATTACCTTTGAAAAATATAACAAGGATGTATTCTCTTAAAGCACATGTTGAGGCTATATGCCTTCAAGGTGAGAGAAAATGATTATAAATGAACCAAAAATATCCTGCATGAAAAATTTAAGCAAACTTAAAATTTTTTACCAATATTCAGTGATATATGAAAGCAAATGCACTGTGAGTCTGTTTACTTCCATTGTTTTATTTTGTGTTTTTTATCCTTTTCTGTGGAAAGGTTTCTCAGAAGCAAGCTGACAGATGTGAGCATTCATTGAGAGTAGAAATAAAAATGCAACACTATGGAATATTTTCAGAAATTTACATTTGAATCAGGAACACTGCTTTTTTGATTTATTTTCTTATGCTTGTTTTCTGTCTTCCATATGTTCTGGAGTGGATGCATGTTGAAGACAGCTATTTTCGTGCTGAACTCTATACTGTAGTCATAAAATCAATCCTTTTAAAATTCCGAAGTATTCAATGACTAAAATCTGTTAGAAGAACTTGCAGTTCTTTTAAACTCTGATTGAGCTATTAACATTTTTCATCCACTGCAAATCTTTGGAAATGCTAAATCTGTGAAAACTTTGAGTATGGAAAACTGCAAGAAGAACATATCAAAAAGAGAATCAGAAAGCAAGAAAAGAATAGTTTAATCCGGAGGCTAAAAAAGACATGACAGCTGCATTTTCTTTCCAGTCCTATTTATTTAGGATAACCATGGGTATTCTTAACCTACTTGTTTGTAAAATGTATCAAAATATCCTTTGATTTCCACTGCACTACTTCCTATTCCAAAAGAGAATTCTGTTTCACTTTCTTTTAGATTGTGATATTTATTTTTTTTCCTCTTAAAAAGAATACACAAATATGCAACCTCAAAATACAGTCTCATGAGCAGTTTTCATAGCACAATTTGTTAGCACGAGGAATCATGCAGTGTTTTAAGATCATCAGCTGAAGGATATTTTATGTACATGTGTCAACATACTACAAACTAAATAGCCAGCTTTCAATTTAAAAAGCTTTAGCAAGAGCTGTTTGTATAGCAGAGTTCTAATTATTCTGTCTCTCGTGCCCATCACTGTGCAAATAATGTGCAGGCAAATTCCTTGTGTGACCAATAGACTTGTTTTAACAATAGTAATCTCCGACCTGTAGCTAATACTCAAGGCAGACATGGCCCTGGAAGTGAGGGCAAGACTTGTCTCCTCTGTACGACCGATTTTGCCCTGCTGTTATTGAAGTTCTATCAAGAACAGCATGACAAAACCAAGATGTCTTAGCCCAGTAATTGATTGCTTTAGCTGTTTTGAAATCATATCATGTACAGCCTGACATAAATCTGGCATGACTAGGTGCAGAACTAGACCTTAAGTTACAGAAATTCAGAGATGTAGGCATTAATATAGGTATTTTTTATAAGATCAATGATTGAGTCACTGACTGTAAGTCAAAATGTCTTTCCTGAAGTGATGGGAGCTTTTCCATTCAAAGGTGTGTGTAGAGACAGTAAACATATTTGGTTCCTAGTACTTGCACAATAACCAGAGCTTTGCAATTTAATGCTTGCTTTTAAATAGATACTCAGTTTGGGGGGGGGGGGGAGGATTTAAATAGAAAAGTACCAATGCATATGATACTTACAATGATATTTTCTTTTAAAGCTGTGCTTCCAATGGGAAGCTACAGCAGAATACTCTTTTGATAATATTATCTGTATCTCTGAAACAAAGAATCAATTACTGTTGATAGGCTATCAAGTGCATTAAGCTAGTAGCAGGAAAACATTTCTTTATTGTATTTTCATTTTACTGAAATGTTGCATATAACTGCATTTTGTTTTAGAGAAGCTTCTTGCAGCAATGTATTTTATTATTTAAGCACTTTAATCATGTAACCATTACTAAAGTCATAAACTTGGAACCTTTGCATTTTCTTCTGATTTTTTTTTAATTGTAAATTTTACTGAAAAAAAACCCCTTGTCTATTTATGTTATACTTTGCTGGAGTTTGTATTTAAAGTGTTAACGAATGGTCTAATATGGTATTCATTATCAACAGTAAGTACTTCAATACCTTAAATGGGACAGCCTGTGTTGTGTTTAACATGCATAAGTCCAATCAGCAAAATGTAGGGTTTTGTGGCTTTGGGGGAATGCTTTTATGAAACACAAGGATTTAATCCCATCCCACTCTTGAAGTTATCTGTGCCATTAATTTCATCTTTGCTCTTTCATGGACCCATTAAACTTACTTTTATTAAAAGGGGAGGAACATAATTTCAGTCTTAACGTACCCTACACAATCACTGTTCATTTATGTTTGTAATAGCTTTGGATGAAATTCCTCCACCTTATTTCTTTGTGGTGTCAAATGTTTTCCCTGCTTTACATTGTACAAATAACAGACTGCCTCTTTTAGAAAATGAAAGGAAACTGATATTGAGCCTATTTGTTTTTATATAGTGCTTCCTATGCTCCATAACAATATTTTGTTTAAAGTGTCACTATTAATAGAACAGTCTTTTAAGATATGAAAAGTAGAAGAGTCGCATGTCACCAATTGTGATTGCTTTGAGTAATGCTTTTTGTATAGGAGTTTGCTCCCATAGCAAGAGTTAGGGATTGTTTCACATACTTTTTGAAATGGAAAAATGAGTGTTAATTTCTCAAAGGTTATTTCTTTTTCATGAAGTTAGGATGAGTGAGTGCATCCAGCCTTCTAAAGGGCTAATGTCACAGGCTGAAAATAACTAGCCAGGAAGGGGGTATAATTATTTAAATTTATAAGCAATTTAAATAAATTTGTGGATTGTAGCATTGTCTGGACTTGTTACATAGTAATTTTATGTTTTAAGAAACAGTTTACATGATATTCTGAAGCCTCTTTAACCCACAGTGTTAAAAGCAGTACAGTATTTTGTGCACAGGATGGCACGTATTGAAAAGGTCTTCATAATTTTAGCATAGTAAGGTCCGAGCGAGTGCCTGCTACAGTCAGGCAAGTAGCGCTGGCACGCTGGCTGGTCTGCTCTGTGACTTGCCATGTCTTGATAACAAATAAAGAACACAGCTTACACTCTGCGTGCATATTAAAAGGAAAGCTATCGAAGCAGTCTCACTTCAGGTGATCCTTTCTCTATGTTTGCTTTATCCAGCATATATTCAAAAGTACACTGCTGATTTCAGAAGAAGCATTAAGCAATGAATGATGTTAAGTAGTGAATGATGCAACTGGTCTTGTGTTGTGGCAGTTCATACGTCAGGAGCAAGATATGAGCTGAAATAATTAACTCAAAGCAGACCTGTTTTGTATTATATCTTAAATACAGCAAGAAAGGTGTTTACTGCTGACACCCAAATTGTTGAGACTATATGGTCCTGTGCCTAATACGCAGTATTGCTTTTTAATTGAGGAAAAGATGGGAATTACCATCTCCTTGATTTGTTTTTCATGGGGAAAATATGAAATCATCCATTTAAAATAGAAGAGTAGCAAGGGTTTAATACAAGTTAGCAGTCCCTGTAAAACTGAAGACTAGAGACTTGAGAAGCTATAAACTTGCCAGCCTCTATCTGTATTGATGGTGATATTCTGTATTGGTGGTGATATTCTAGAAATGTTTGTTTAAAACCAAGACAAAACTGCGTTCTTAACGGGAGGCAAAGAAAACTGAAGTTGATGAAACAGGAAAGATATTCTCCTACATATCCTTTGCGTTTCGATATAATAGTAAAAGATATTGAACTTCAAAGAGGACTTTTTCAATTCTAAAAGCAATGTCATTAAGGCATTGACAGCCATCTGCCATTTAACAAAAAATAGCAGAAACTTCTTGAGGGATCATCTGAATAATATTTTTAGAGAGACTATTTTCAGAGTGAGTGGGAGAACACTAGGAAACTAGAAACAAGTTTTCAGGCCATGGGATGTAGATGTAAAAATACATGTGTTTGGGTATATATATATTCTAAGATAATCAAATGACTTGCAAGTGAAATTCTCAATGCACTTTTTCTCATAGTCATTTAGGTATTTTTTGAAATAATAAGTATCCTTTCTTCATTTGTAATATGATTACAGTAAGTATTGCTCTGATTTTATACAGCTCTTTAAATTGTTAGAGCACACTAAAGTTTTATCTGCTTAAAGTGGGTCATCGCCTTTTAGGGAGTCAGGAACCTCATGAATGTTGGGACTGACTTCTGTTGATCCTTAGGTAAGAGGCACCAACCAGCTGCAATATAACCTTGGCACAGAGCTTGGACTTGCTACAGCTCAGTAAAGTGCTTGATGAAGGTTTCTGGGAGAGGATCACAGTTTGTAAATAGCTCCAGATGAAATTAATACACTTTTGCTTCTCTAAAATGAAGAAATAGCAGCAATGTAAAGTAATATCTCCAGTTCCATGATAAGGTTGTCACTGGCCAAAGTATCAAAGAAAAATTGTTGGAATCATGTAAAAGTAGTCGTGTATATATATAGTATCTTTTGACACTTGAAGGGAATATTACGTTGGATAGATGTACTGAAAGATATATGAAGGATGTGTAGACTATTATCTCTAGGATAAAGGTATGCAGAAATATATATATGTACAATCTTGCTAAAACAAGCTGTGTTTAAGTGGGCTTTTAGCTTAGTTCCAGGTTTTGATTTAGCCCATCTCTTCTCTATTCTTTGATCTCTTTCTTTTTTAAAGAAATGTTTCTTTTACTGAAATGGCTCTTGTTTGTTCTTAACCTCAATTTAGGTTTTTGTGACTTAGAGCTCTGCTGAAATGTGGTAATATTATTAGCTTTTCATAGGTTTTTCTGTGTTGCATTTGCCTTTAGTGAGTCCTTTAAAACTTGAAAAATAGGTACATTCCCCTCTCTGATAAAATCTGAAATGCCTCAAGTATAATTTCACAAATCACACTTCCAAAAGAGACCAAATTGAAAACTTAATTCAGCAGCTCTAGTTATGTGTATTTGCATTTTTTATTTCTTTACATGTGTTAGCATTCTTTGAGGAGGTATGGGACTATTTTAATTAGTTATAAATGCTTTTGTTTTGATGCTCTGCATAAGGGGTGTCTCCTCCTAGTAGTCCTATTATTATTATTATTTTTAATGGTTTTAAAGAAAATAAGGAGTAGGAAGTACGTATCTGCACTGGGTGCAACACAAAACCTCTGGTGTGGAAATAGTTATAGCTTTACTTAACTTGCTTGAAGGTTTTGAATAGTGAGGTTGGTATTTGCAGTGAAATGTTCTTTTCTTAGACCTTTTTGCAAAGAGTTGTGCTAAGCCAGAGCAGTCCTCTATCAAGTTGGCTTACAATATTTGGTGCTTCTTTTATTTGGGGAGCAAGCAAAGTCAATTAAAGCATTCGTCATATTTCTGACTTCTTAAAAGTCAATGATACATTTTAAGCAGGTGAAAATTTAGTGCATTATGATTTCTCTGAAAAATTATGTAAATGTAAAAGTTACTGTAACTGTATTATGCATGAAAAAAAGAGAGTGTCATTATTGTTTGAATAATATAGAATAAATTAGTATATCAGTTTAAAACTGTGTGTGTGTTATAGTTGATAACTGCATCCAATTTTTATGAACATAGTTGGCTTGTATCTGCAGTAATATAAGCTATGGTTGGAAAATCACTTTTAAATGACTAAGGACTGGCATTTATATGTTTTTACTTCTGCCAAGTGTTTCAGGAAGATTAATGTATCCTTTATTAACTAAATTGTCACATTCAAGAAGCAGTCTTGTATTCCCCTCCACCTCCTCGAGTGACAATCTTTTAAGGTTTTTTTTGCAACTTTCTCTGCAATATAGTTTTTTTCCTTTAGGTCAGGAAAGTATCTGTTTCTATACAGATGAAAAGATGAAAAGCAAGCAAAAACTTTACTCCTTTTTTACTTTGTCAAACTATCTATCTATCTGTTTTCTGTGTCTGTATTTTATTTTTACATTGTGTTTTATATCCTGATTCTTCTGTTTTTTATACAAGTGAAAATCTGGCGTAGATCTACTCATGTCAATAAATTCCATCAAAGGTGGGCAGGAACAGCTCTGTGGTTTCCTACTGCAGTAGGAACACAGTTTTAACAAAGCATCTCAACTCTTTATCTTTCAACTGTCTTTTGTGAAAGTATATCTGTATGGTGGAAACAACAAATAGAAATGAAATGAATGCAAGAGCCCCTCAAAGTAAGGCTCTGGGCAGGGGACTCTGTTCCGGGAGCAGTACTTCAAACTCCGCACAAGTGTGGAAAAGCAAAGGGTCCGTGGCAGTTGAAAATCTCTTCTTGAAGTTATCTGTTAAGATGCTGTGATGCAGTCTATAAAATCTTGCAAAAGCTGATACAATCTTGAAACCTTTTTGAGAGTATGTACACAGGATCACAGAATGGTTGAGGCTGGAAGGGGCCTCTGGATATCATCAGGTCCAACGCTCTGCTCAAAAGAGGGTCAGCTAGAGCAGGTTGCCCCGGACCATGTCCAGCTGGGTTTTGAATATCTCCAGTGATGGACTTCTCTGGACAAGGTGTTTCAGTGTTCAATCACCCTCACAGTAAAGAAAGGTTTTTCTTATTTTTAAGCGGAAACTCCTGTATTTCATTTTTTTTGCTCATTGCTTCTTGTCTTGTTGCCAGGCACCACTGAGGAGAGTCTGGCCCCACCTTCTTTACTCTCCCATCAGATATTTGTAAATATTGATAAGGTCCCTCTGAATGACCTTCTAAATGCTGAACAGTCCCAGGTCTCTCTGCCTTTCTTAGTATATCAGATGCTTCAGTCCCTTAATCATCTTCATGGCCCTTTTCTGGGCTCACTCCAGTAAGTTCATGACTCTCATGTCCTGGAGAGCCCAGGACTGGACACAGCACTCCAGATGTGGCCTCAGCAGTGCTGAGTTTCTATAATAGTTTTAATTATAATAAATATGATTCTTGCATCATTTGAAATGTGTGTTTTCTTAAAAAAAAAAATCTTCAAAACAATTTTTATTTATTTTCTTGCTATAGTTGCCATATAGCTGCTGACCTGTATTCTTCCTAATGAGCAAAATTTAATTCCTGCAAATAGTCAGCTCAGAGGGCCCAAATAGTACTAAATCTCATTCTAGCTGGTATCAAAAAATGTGTGGTCCTGTTCTGCACTTGTCAGAGGTCAAATTATGAGCTCTTCCTCAAGAGGCTGTGTAAACCACTGCAGTTGTGAAGTCTGAAGTCCTTGCCTTCATACTTCTAGAGCTGCACCCGGCTTGTGTGTTCTACTAGGTCTCATGATAGTGCTTTGTATCTTCTGCTCTTTTTTCTAGAGAACTACAGGCATACCTTGGAGATATTGCGGGTTCGGTTCCAGACCACCGCAATAAAGTAAATATCACAATAAAGTAAGTCACACAAATTTTTTGGTTTCCCAGTGCATATAAAAGTTACGTTTAACTTATACTGTAATCTATTAAGTGTGCAATAGCATTATGTCTAAAATAAAATGTACATACCTTAATTAAAAAATACTTTATTGCTAAAAAATGCTAACCATCATCTGAGCCTTCAGGGAGTCATAATCTTTTTGCTGATAGAGGAGGGTCTTGCCTCAATGTTGATGGCTGCTGACTGATCAGGGTGGTGGTTGCTGAAGGCTGGGGTGGCTGTGGCAATTTCTTAAAATAAGACAGCAATGAAGTTTGCCGCATCAGTTGACTCTTCCTTTCACGAAGGATTTCTCTGTAGCATGCGATGCTGTTTAATAGCATTTTACTCACAATAGAACTTCTTTCAAAACTGGAGTCAATCCTCTCAAACCTTGCCGCTGCTTTATCAACTAAGTTTATGTAATATTCTAAATCCTTTGTTGTCATTTCAATAATGTTCACAGCATCTTCACCAGGAGTAGATTCCATCTCAAGAAACCACTTTCTTTGCTCATCCGTAAGAAGCAACTCCTCATTCATTAAAGTTTTGTCATGAGATTGCAGCAATTCAGTCACATCTTCAGGCTCCATTTCTAATTCTAGTTCTCTTGCTATTTCCACCACGTCTGCAGTTACTTCCTCCACTGAAGTCTTGAACCCCTCCAAGTCATCCATGAGGGTTGGAATCAGCTTCTTCCAAACTCCTGTTAATGTTGATATTTTGACCTCCTCCCATGAATCACGAATGTTCTTAATGGTATCTAGAATGATGAATCGTTTCCAGAAGGTTTTCAATTTACTTTGCTCAGATCCATCAGAGGAATCACTATCTATGGCAGCTATAGCCTTACAAAATGTGTTTCTTAGATAATAAGACTTGCAAGTCAAAATGACTCCTTGATCCATGGGCTGTAGAATGGATGTTGTGTTAGCAGGCATGAAAACAACATTAATCTTGTTGTACATCTCCATCAGAGCTCTTGGGTGACCAGGTGCATTGTCAATGAGCAGTGATATTTTGAAAGGAATCTTTTTTTCTGAGCAGTAGGTCTCAACAGTGGGCTTAAAATATTCAGTAAACCATGTTGTAAACAGATGTGCTGTCAGCCACGCTTTGTTGTTCCATTTATAGAGCACAGGCAGAGTAGACTGAGCATACTTCTTAAGGGCCCCCGGATTTTCAGAATGGTAAATGAGCATTGGCTTCAACTTAAAGTCACCAGCTGCATCAGCCCCAAACAAGAGTCAGCCTGTCCTTTGAGGCTTTGAAGCCAGGCATTGGCTTCTCTCTAGCTATGAAAGTCCTAGGTGGCATCTTCTTCCAATGGAAGGCTCTTTCATCTACATTGAAAATCTGTTGTTTAGTGTAGCCACCTTCATCAATTCTCTTAGCTAGATCTTCTGGATAACTTGCTGCAGCTTCTACATCAGCACTTGCTGCTTCACCTTGCACTTTTATGTTATGGAGATGGCTTCTTTCCTGAAACCTCATGAACCAACCTCTGCTAGCTTCAAGCTTTTCTCCTGCAGCTTCCTCACCTGTCTCAGCCTTCGCAGAAGTGAAGAGAGTTCAGGCCTTGCACTGGATGAGGCTTTGGCTTAAGGGAATGTTGTGGCAGGTTTGATCTTCTATCCAGACCACTGAAACTTTCTCCATATCAGCAATAAGGCTGCTTTGCTTTCTTATCATTCGTGTGTTCACTGGAGCACCACTTTGAATTTCCTTCAAGAACTTTTCCTTTGCATTCACAACTTGGCTAACTGCTTGGCGCAAGAGGCCGAGCTTTTGGCCTGTCTCAGCTTTCGACATGCCTTCTGCACTAAGCTTCATCATTTCTAGCTTTTGATTTCAAGTGAGAGATGTGCAACTCTTCCTTTCACTTGAACACTTAGAGGTCATTGTAGGGTTATTAATTGGCCCAATTTCAATATTACTGTGTCTCGGGGAATAGGGAGGCCCGAGGAGAGGGAGAGAGATGGGGGAACAGCTGGTCGGTGGAGCAGTCAGAACACGCACAACATTGATCAATTAAATTCGCCGTCTTATACAGGTGCGGTTCGTGGAGCCCCAAAACAATTACAATAGTAACATCAGAGATCACTGATCACAGATCACCATAACAGATATAATAATAGTGAAAAAGTTTGAAATATTGTGAGAATTACCAAAACATGACACAGAGACACAAAGTGAGCACATGCTGTTGGAAAAATGGTGCCGACAGACTTGCTCGATGCAGGGCTGCCACAAACCTTCGATTTGCAAAAAAAAATAAATAAATAAAATAATAATAATAATATCTGCGAAACGCAATAAAGCGACGCGCAATAAAACAAGGTATGCCTGTGATGAAGATCCCATCCTAAGTGTTTTCTGTCATTTCTAACCCTTTTTTTCCTGAATATCAATAATATACTATTATGCATCATTGCATAGTATTTGCAACAAAATTCAGAGACCAATTGCAGTATGTATTATATTTATGCATAGCAGATACAGGTGTATATTAATAATTACATAATATAATTTTAATATTGATAATACAAATATTACTACCATATAAATATATACATAATTGTTAATTGTTTTATAAGCAAAGTTGGGTCTGCTAGTTCTTTTTGTGTCTTCAGTCATTAGAAAATTATGTTGTGCTATGCTGTGAGGGGGAAAAAAAAGTGCTTTAAAGAAACGTTAAGGAAATATTCTGCATGAATGCCTTGTAAAAAATAGGGACACATCTGGTTCTATATTCTGTGTCTCTGTGGCAGATACTTTAGAAAAAAGAGTAAACTTTCCTCCCTCATGGACATTACTGTGAATGAAGATAGTACAGGGGGTGCATTTTATCTAGACCCAGGCAGTTTTTGTGTAATATGGTAGAGCATTATTATATGCTTTATCTATACAGATATAGAAAAAAAATATTTGTAATCCTCACTAGTGTTTTGAATGCAAGTGTTGCTCTAATCCATTTATTTATCTATATTTTTGCCATTCACTGAACTTTTAGGAACATCACCAAATGTAAAAAGAAAATCAGTAAAATACTGTAATTCAGAATATTATTTACAACAGCAAGGTATAATATGAATGAATAAATCAAGACAGAAGACATTGTGTTCTTCAACTAATGTGTTGTCAGCTTGTCACTTTTATAATTACTCTTCTTTATCACACAAGTCAAACTCTCTGAAAGTGGTATTACATTTGAGTGCAATAAATAAAGGCAATTATAAAATGGCTTTTCACAGGTATCAAAACATGACTATAAACCAATAAAGATACAAAGGCTTCTTCTGACTGATAGTGCGGTTAGCTTACCTATTCTTATCTCAGTGGGGCCAAATGGCTTTATAAAGCCTTAACTTAATTCTTTTGGCAAGAATTTATAAAAGAAATTCATGCTGAAATGCCAGTTTGCCTGGAAATTCCTATGCATCCAGACAGTTCTGTCCTCCCATAAAAAAGCTAGGGAACTTCTAGCCAAAGAAGGATAGTTGTAAGGTGGGGTTTTGTTTTTTGGCTTTTTTGTTGTTGTTGTTAGCAAGATTTACATCTTGAGTTAATTTTTGTTCACAATTTCGCAAACAAAACTCATGTCACTTCACTTCCAAAACAATCAGGCTGAAGTATATGACTGGGAATTCATGTAGCAGTGAAATCTCAGCTGATTTGACAGTATTCCTTACTTTCTTCTTCCATACATTGAAAACAGCTACTTTTAAAACTAAATTTTAACTCCCTGAGCTGTATTTGACAGTAGTAGTTGGATAGTTCTTCACTAATGTTTTTTGTAGGCCATGAAAAAATGTGATATATACGTGGACAAAAGGATAAAAATAGAATCTTGCAAAACTTCTGAGTAAAAAGATCACTTTCCACTCTGTATAGAGCATTACACTCTTTACAAAACAAAATAAAGCAACAACCAAAAAAACCCAATGTTATCTCTTTGCCTCGCAAGGTAGGTAGTATAACCTTCCTTTCCTTTTGAAGGCCGGTGACACATTCTCTAGAATAAGCAGATTTACCCTGTGTCATTGCTAGAAAACTGTTGTAAATGAATGAGTCAGTGATGATCTTGTTGACATACGCTGATGGAATAAACAGCAAAATAAAAGTAATCTCATTGTCCTTACAGATCTGGAAGGATTTCTTTTACAGAAACACTCCCACCAAAGGATGGTTAAAGGTTAGGGAACATTGAGAGGTAAATGAAGATATTCTAGGCCTAACCATTACTTGCTTAAATGAAGCTGGCATGTTGCCTTGCCTACTGGGCCACATGAGGGATTTTGGTGCCTCTCTCATTGCTTTAACTGGTTGTGAGGGACCTGGCTCCCTGTCGCCTGTCCAGGGGCGTATGGCCCCTCTGCTCTGGCTGCGCAAGGCAGCAGCAGGCGACATCTGGAAGCTGCTGGTGGAGATGCTCTTGGAGGTGCTGCTGGAAGTGCGACCCATGGCGCGAGAGCGCCTCTGGAGGGACCGCGGCCACTCTATGGGACAGGGCCACCTTGAGGCTCAGCAGCCCATGCCAGCACAGAGGAAACTGTTCTGCAGCCACCTCAACCTCCTGTGCCTGCCAGGATGGACGGATGGACAGAGAGTAACCTGTGGGGCGCACGAGGAGAGTAGAGACTGGCCCCGGGATGGAGCAGTACAGCGTTGGACTTCAGCTGAGCGTGAGGAGGTGTAAATCCACCATCAGAAGTTGGTGCTAATTGGCAATAATTTAAGTAAAATTCCCCCAAGTCAAGACAGTTTTGTCCGTGACAGCTGCTAATAACAGAAACAGCAACTTCACAGAATAGCAACTAGCAGAAGTGGAGTTCCCAGATTCTCTGCAAAATATCCAGATATGCCTGCCTTAAACTTATATTTAAGCAAGGAAATTACTAATACTGTGGTACCTTTGAGAGCTGTAGAAATGAAAAAACAACTTCAAGATCAAGCTTTCAATTCAATTTCCGATTCAATTTGTTTATTTAACCTGAAGAAAACTCTTGAGATGTTAAACATTGGACTTCTAACATGGTTCTGCAAAGAGGTGATGAGTTTATACTTGTACAAAAAGCATTCAGTATAAAGGGCAGCTGTCAAAATACTGTTATAATACCATGGTAAAATCAGATTTTTGAGAAAATGCATGGTTCAAATCCAAGATCCCAGTCCAGTTAAACGATAAATGATGAATACCCTTGAAATCAATAGTCTCTTCAAACAAGGCACCTTTGTGGAAGTTCTTATTAATTTGCCTGATTGAGACATAAATGTACAAAATGAAGCTTAAAAGTACAAGAAAGATTACATACAATTCTATTTTTCTGTACAATATATGCAATGTTTTTATATTTTGCATGTATTTTTCTCCTTAAACTACAATAAGTTTCATTTCACTGAAGATAAATCAGTACAAACACTGGAAACATTTTCTGAATATTTAGCACTGAAAGAAATACAGTCTGCAGGAAATTTTCTTTCATTACAAAGTTGTGAAATGAACAGCTGAATGAAATATTCATAATTAATAGGAGAGTCAGTGAAATTCAAGTCTCTAAAAATATTTAGTTTTGCAGGTAAGGTTGTACTGGCTATTTTCAGTCTAGATACTTGTTTGGGGTTGAACACCTTTATAGCACCTAAACATTTTTTAGGGCAAATGCTAGGAAACAGATTTCACTTAAACGAGTAACATCGGTTGAAAATCTGCTCCATTGCTTGTGTCTGTCCTTTCTACAAATTTCATAAGCCTGACAATGCTTTATATCATGTGTTTTCAAGGAAGGGGAGAGTCATCGGTATTTGCGAGAATGTATTGTTGTGTGTGAAGAGGTTCATATATGTCTTGAACAAGGAAATGGGTGCATAGAAATGACTATTCAGTGTAAGCAAATGCTGAATTGTTGTTTGCCCGAAACTGCCAAATGGTAGCTTTTCTATGTAGTTTTTTAAACCTGAAATATATGTACAGGAATAACAGGGTTATAGAAAAAACATCAGCAGTGGGGAGCTAACTCTTCTGCTATTTACAGGCACACAATTAAAATTCTCTATCTCTACTTGATTCTGTGTTGGTTCTAAGACAGTAACATGCTTCCCCAAATACTGCAGTGTACTTTGTTTCCTATTAAGTGCAGAACAACTGTTTAAAAGCTAGGGCTTATATTCCTGTCGGCACAGTATGAACTGAAAATACACATGAGGTCAGGTTCAGAGCAGACAACTCAAACCTACAGAGCTATATGAAAACTAATTTAGTAGAAATACAAAAAGCTCTAAGGATTTTTATCATTTACTTAAAAATCAATGCAGAAACAAGAAAAATATTTAAGATACAGTTGGAAGGGAAGCAGGTAATAGAGACAACTGCACTTCAGAAATTCTTAAAAAAACTTTTGACATAAATGCACATATGCATGCAGTTATTTGTGTGTTTGTAACTATGTGCGTGTGTATACGTGCACACATATATTATGTACATGTTCCCTGATAGGGAAGAAATTAGGAATTATAAGAAGCATATCAATGTTTTTAAAGAGGCTATATGAAATAGCATGCATTAAGGTTCAGAAAATGTATTGGCTAATGAATTGGTGAGCCAGTATGGAATTAAGAAATAAGAAGTGTGTGGGGTTTTTTGTTTGTTTGCTTTTACATACATCTTTATAAGTAAAACTCAACTATCCGCTTTTTAGGGAACATTTGGGAACACTTGGTGTTTGCTTCCAGCTTTTGTCGGAGGCCAGTTCTACAGTTTGTGAAGGTGACTGCTTTCATGGTTTTGAATATCCTGTTGAAGTTTCTCTGTTGAAATTATTATTCAAGGTTTTGAGTAGTTAATCATTTAAACTGAACTTGATCTTTAAACCCTTCAGATGTTTGTCCAGTTGAGAACCTTATGTTATTGACTTTCATAGAGGGCTGAAGAAAGACAGGATTACAGCACTGCGAGGGAGCACTGGTGTGGTTAGAGTTGCATTGGGAGTTATGGACTGTAGACAGGTTTGTTTTAGTGATTCCAGGAGGATCATATTTTCACAGTATACAACAATTTTCTGATATTCTTTCTATTGCAGATAAAAGCTTAAGTTACTTACTATTTTTTTTTATCAAGTAGTTGATGTTACAGTTAATAAATCTGAGTGCTTTGTCATTTATGCTTCTTTTTTCATCGGGAACGTATTTCCTGCTTTCAGAAAAGTTGTGACACTTTTATATAAGATAAAATAAAATGTAATATTAGCAAAAATAACTGAATAAATATACACTGGTTCCTGAATGTTTATCGGTTAGTAGCCATATTTTCTGTTGTGAAGGTAAGACACAGCTGCATATACAGTAGCTGAAGTTCTGGGTCTGTTGCCTTGAAAAGATTGAGCTGTCTGTATGGCGGTGAAAGGTCTCAGCAGAAGTTTGACATCAGCAAGTTTTGGCATCCACCGCATAAAAGAACAGTATTTCTAGTCAGATTCACTCTCAAATGTATTATGAAATATTTATAACATGCTGACCTCTATTAGCAGTGGTACATGGTTTCTGGTGTTTCATAAGCATAGATCAGCGTTCCTGTTGTAAAGTACAAGCCTTTTATACAACCCTCTCAGGTAGTGGCTGAGTATAAGGGTAGTCTTCCTAAAGGCTTATTTAAGAATGATGAAAAGTGTTTTGTTTTGTTTTGTTTTTTGACTACTTCCCCAATGATGTTTCTGGCTTTTTGATCTTATCTTTTGGGGGGGGGGGGGGAGTTGTAGTAACTATATTATCTAAGGGTTGTTAGGTAGAGGTGAAGATGCTATTTTTTTTATGTAGCAGTGATGATAGCAGAACTTCACAAGACAAATGGAATTTAAAAAGAATCACATCTGCAACTTAATGGACACACTATGGACTGTCTGAAATTGGAGATGATAAATGACATAACATTTCTTACTCATATTTAACAGTCAAACCTGAGTTCATAAACTTTTTGCTAAAGTAGAATTTCAAGGCTTGGTAAAGCAATCGCAGATGTAATTTTTCTGTGCCGTGCTTCATAAGGCCCTTCCTAGATGCTGGCAATATCTGATCGTAATGAGTTCAGAGTGTCAGCATACTCTAAAATAAGAAAACTGTTAACAATGAGTTAGACTGAATATTTGAAACCAACTTTTCTGTGGAAAGCCAGAATATTAATAAACAGAGCATCCTGTTGATTTGACTAACAGAAAAACTGCAACTGACTTATATGCATAAGTGAGAATCAACATAAATGATCTTCATTGCTTTGGAAAATGTTTTCATAATCTCATTTGAGAGTGCCTGTGCTTCAGTGTGTTCTTGAATTGTCCAAAGAGGCTTCATTTTTCAGGGCAGTGTGAAGGTCAGTTGTTGTTTTTGATTGGGGGGGGGGGGGGAGGGGGTTTCAAGCCAGATTCTTTAATAGTTTGTACAATAGGTCCAGGTCAGCTTTCTAGCTCATATTTTTGTAAATAGCTCACTATATACATTTTCAGAAAAGGTATTGCTTTTGAACTTGTGTTCAGCCCTTTAACCTCTTCTTACAGTTGTAGAAATCTGGAAGGATGGCTTTAAAGGAAAAGATTTTTGTTCATATAGAACTAATTTTGTTATCACTCGTACGAAATGGCAAAGCAGGATATGATAATTTAGTGACGATAAAATATTGCTGCAGTGTCTTTGGTTCTTAAATTTAGCGTTCACTGTGTGGTGAAAGACTAGTGAAAAGGGTTTCAAGGCTTTTGCTTATGTACTGAGGTTAGGATGATGATTTATATATTTTTGAAAAGTACTTTTTTTTTTTAAGAGACTAACAATTTTAATTGTCAGAACAAATGTGTGCTGGCTAAAGTAGCTTTGCAGAGTAATGTTTGTTTTGGTGATTTGGTGCACTTGATGATAGTATTTACAAAAAGTATTTAGATGTCCGTCTTCTGTATGGTATAGTCCCAGTTATCTCATACATCGGTTTAATTCTGGCGCACATTCACTAGCTTAATAGAGTTTCTGTTATATCATTCTCATACAGGGCAGAGCACAATCAGGATATATTTTTTTTCCATTATAGCTAGCTATGACAACAAGATTTCAATATTTTGTCATTTCCAGCGCATGTCAGTTTTTCTTCTTCTGTGCTTTAATGTAGTTAATGAATAACTACCATTTTGACTATTTAATGAGGTTAAAAAAAGAAGAATCAATTACCTGATTAAGTGATGCAGAATGAGTGAAAGAAGCAAATATTGGTTGACCTTGCAGCTTTCTTCTCAGTTTTCTTGAAAGCAGCAGTTTTTCCCTCTTTTCTAATTGAGAGAAACTAAGAATATAAATGACCTATTATGCATATTATAAACACGTAATTGATTTTAGCATGGTAAATATTATGAAAACAAATTATTAGTTTTTAGAGGAAAATGTTTTCAATAGGTGAAAGGGAAAAAGTCTTCAACTAGGATAGGAAAATTAGTGTTTCAGTTAGAACAAGTTCCTATGTTTGCCCACAACTCATAAAAGAAAACTTTATATATGTCTGTTCTGTGTAATCTCTGGACAAATTGAATTTGGAAGCTAAGAAAAATTTTTTCGTTTGTTTTAACAGTTCTAGTGCAGTCCCTGAGGCTGGGGAGGCTTGTGCCAGAGGGTAGTGCTGGATGTTAAACTCGGTGCCCTTCATCTAATTCTCTTTGAGGTTTATCATGTTATTGATAATCAGATCTACTCATTAGGAATAGAAAAGGTGGTATTTGAAAAAAAGTGACAATAAAATCTGTTTTGTTTGTGATGGAAGCTATTTCGTGCAGCATTGGGCACTTGGAAAAGATTAACATGTTGGGTTGGACCCAACATCTCCTAATTCTAATGAGTTTCTTGAGCTAACTAATCAAGCTTGAATGTTCTCCATCCTATTTTTTTCAGTCTACTCTTTCTTCTCTATTTTTTTCCTTCCTTCTGGATGTGAATTTTTCTCAAATGAGTTCTGGGGTCTCACTGTAGGCTGAAGGATGTGCAAGGAAAGTCTGACAGCAGCTGACAGAGTGCCCTTGAACAGGGTTTACTGTAACACTGCCAGTAGTCTTCTTCAGTCAGTTCTGGCCCAGATTTTAATAAATGATGTTTTCCTCAGTCTCTTGCTCAAATATAACAAACAAAGTTATGTAAGTGAAGGGTGTGCTTGTACCCTATTTAAAAAATAATCCTTAGTTAGGGAGGGGACTTTGCAATAGATTGCCACATTGTTTTTGGGTGGATGAAATACAACGTTTTTCCTTTTAACTAGATGCTAAACCTGTTATTCTGCTCTTGCTTCTGACTTCTTTTAGTTTGTTTTCTTTTATTTTTTGTTTTCACCTGGCAGATGCTGTTCCTGTTTCCAATTAGTATGTACAATGCATATTTGGTATGGAGTAGAAAATAAAGATGAGATGAGAAGATAGATGGTAATTGTAAATAAATGTTTCTCGGTCAGTACTGTAATGGAGATTTTTTTTTCACAGGTTACAGATCTATAGCTCAGAGTAATTGAACAAATCTACATGCTCCTTAGTTCAGAGTTTAGATATGCCTCAGGAATCTACCATAGATCAGGAAAGAGTATGTTTTTCTTAATTAGTGCAAGTACACCATATATCTGTCTTTTCATTTGTGCCTGTCTGTGTTAGATCTTGCTAAATTTTTATTTAGAAACAAACATGTTATGCCATTATTCTTAGAGACTGAGGCAATAATGCTTGTGTTTCTTCCTGCTGCCAACCTACCATTGCTTTTAAGATTAAAAAAGTGTTTCTCTTATTATTTTAGGTCAGATTGAGGATGAAACAGATTTATATTTAATATCTAGTATCCACCATAGTTGTTTGATATTAAAGCAAGTTATAGATTCAAAATTTGCACTACAACCTGTTAGCCTCCATGATTATATTCAATAGCTCTGTGAAAGAATAATTCATGACTATGAACATTGTCTGTTTTTGAGCTAATTGTTGTAGAGGATAAAATATAGAATATAAAAATAAATGTCTTGAGGTTAGCATTGCACATCCAATTCGTATCAGACTGCAAGCATTGCTTCCAATGTGACTAATTATAATAGTAATAAAATTGGTTGTTCATGCCATAAGAGACCAACAACTTGCTTGATTGTCAAGAACCTGCAGGCTGAGAACATCTGAAATAGGTACAAAACACAAATTATTAGAGAACCAAAGTCTGAATAATTAAATAACAGATCACAGCGTGAAAATTAATCTTTGTGGCTTTTGGCTATAAAGCTAATGATAATAAATTCCTAGCTCATGGGTAGAGTACACTTGTATTTTGAATTCAGCTGTTAAAATCCTGAAGGCAACTTATTTGTATGTACATTTCTTGTTATGTAACTTCCTGAGTGGGTTGGTGCAGAAAACCTGCTTAGTACAATTGTATGTGATCCACCAATTTTTAAATGTATCTCTGGGATCAACAGTGCCATTTCATTCTGGGGGGTACAAATAAAATGGACTATGTTTGCTAAAATGAGGCAGACACTGCATTGCTTTTTAAATTAGAGTTTGTTTTTCTCTCTTCCACAGTGTTCACATCGGGGATTTGCTTGGGTACTCACATTTCTGCTCCACTGGTGTGTAAAGAAAGTAGCTGCAAAGAGGTCCCCAGCCTTTAGAATTCCTCTTTCTTTGTCATCCTTCCAGGCAGTTTAAACATGCTGCCTTTCTTACCAGGTGGCAATGCTCGGCTTTTGGAGAAAGCAGCTGTAAAGAGAATAGGAAAAGACTGTGGGCGTACCTACCTGACACATAGCCCGCTTCACTGGTGGTGAAATTGGACATGAAATCAGACTACTGTGCGAAGCCTACCAGTTAAATTTTGTAACTATACATACATATGCATACGTACACACACACACACACACACACACACACACACAGTCTTTGTTAAGTTTATCAAAAGAACCTAGAACCTAGGATGGGTTCTCTGCTGCATCAGATAGATATGACAGGGCAAAGGAGGTTCAGTCTTTGACTTTGTTTCATTAAACAAAAGCAATTTTTTTTGAAACATATTCTGCACTAAGGTTAACTGTGAAAGACATCAGATCCAGAATAACTATTTTTTTCTCTCAGTTTTGTCCATTTCATGTAGATATATTTCATGCTGCTCTAATTAAAAATCTACAGTCCATAAGAAATGCAGAAAACATTGCCAAAGGTAGCTCATGCATAAGATGTAAACAAGCTTTACAAGGCAAAGGTTAAATATCTAGAGGAGGATATTGCAGTTATCAGGGAGAGTTTCAGTTAAGTAGACAACTATCTTGGCTTTTTGCTAGGAACAAAATTTAAAGCATATCTTTATTCCCTGCCCCCTAAAAGAGAAAAGAACTGGATGACAGCTTTTTCCTTTTCTTTTATTTCTTTCCTCTGAACCATATGTTTGCTGAAGAACCTCAGCTTCACAGATAATTTCAGACTATACAAGAGAAAATGAACTGTGAATGATGAATTAGACATCAGTTCATGAACATGTAGGGTCCAGTGATCGTACTTTCCTCAGTTTGGATACATTAAAAATAGTAGCATAAAGCTACTTAAACTAGAATACTTGAACTTAATACTGGGCTTTAAAAAACAGACAGAACATGAGTGATAATGGATGCAAATTTAATATATCTTTGGAAACTGGCAGTAGGGAGCTATTCAAAGATCTCTCAGGGAAGTATATAGGCTTTCTGAATATATCACTAAAGAAAAGGTTATAAGACTTGGGAAAAAAAATTGCACATGAAGCTAAAAGGAATTACTCCTTTACATCCGTCTTCCTCTTAAAAACAAAACACCACAACCCCTAATCCTTGGATGTGTGATATTAGCCAAAAGTGCCTTGAAAGAGTTAAACTGTTACAATTTGATAATAGTGAATCCCTTTGGTACATTGTTTATTCATTCAAAAATGAGAGTGTGTCCCTGGGAGCAGAGTGCTTATGACAGGATCCATTGCCAGCCCTTCCTTGCCAAAGAAATCTTTGGGCAATACCAAGCTATATCCTGTTTATCAGTTGGAGGAGCTATCTAGGAAAACGAATGTGAGGGACTCATTCAGTATCTTTTACAGAAGGTGAAGGTTGCAGATTTTGACAGACATCAGCTTCAAATATTACTCGTAGCTGTTAACTGATGAAATGGAGCATTTTTTGTAGATCTGAGTACAGAATGGTGCCCTCTGAGCCCACGCACTTTATTTTCAGAGGTATTAGAGACTGTTTTTTCCCTGTGACATCAGCAGAAGCTGAAGGTGCTCCATAACTGAAATTCAAGCATTAAGTGTAGTTTTGCATTCAGCTCATTCCCAGAGCCCCCCAGCTGTCAGTGGGAAACATGTGTGTACAACATCTTCAGAATGGAGCTCTGCGCTGTCTCTGAAAGTGGGAATGAAGCCAAGGTGCAAGACAAGATGGACAGAAGAAGAATTTTTATCAGATCAACAAATTTTCTTTTAAATTTTGTTGTCAATATTTGATTGTTTTGCTAAGTGATGTCGTTGTAAGGATGGGCATTAGCAAGTCTTTGCAAATGACCCAATACAATCAGGTGCAAATAACTCAAAGAAGTCTTGCATAAGGCTCACAAGCATAGCTAGGCATTAGACTGCAAGTGCAAAATAATTGACTTCTCCCGGTTCTTCCTTCTGCTTAGTCTTGTATAGCTAAGTAGCAAAGGTGAACTCATTTGAAAAGAAGCTGAAAAGGCTTTCTTTTTTTTTTTCTCCCAACAATGAATTTCTTGTCAAATTAGGTATTTGACTGCTGGCTGTGCTGGTTCACTGTATGCGCATTTTTGCTGGAAAATGGGAGACTTCAGCTTCCATAGTGAGACTGGAATGCAGTTGCCACAGTCTTCTCCGTCTCTTAGGGAGCTGCTAATTTTCCTTCCTTAAGCTTGTACTTTTTTCTGCCTTTCTCCCAGTTTTCATGCCTAATTATGCTGTAACACTCCTGTTTGCTTTGGCCTGAGCAAGAGTGGGTGCGTTGCTGTGTTTCCCTTGGAGGCGCGCAGAGGTGCGCTGTGTGCCTGACGCACTGGCTGCGAGGGAGCCGTGCCGTTTCCTCCAGGTGGGGCATCCGACTGGAGCGCTTTGCCTCCACTTAGGCCTGATGTGAAACAGTAGCACAAAACACCAGAGCTATCGCTCTCCCAGCGGCATGCCCAGTTAGTGCCGTAAAGAAGAATTACCATTGCTACCACATACATTTCTCAAAGTAGTGTTAGCAGGGCCCTGCATACCAATACTGCTATTTTAACCAATGTGTTTTTAGGGTGCGAAGCGTCGTAGTTCTTTGCACTTTTCTGAGAAAAGTACAGTGTGGGATCTACTGCAAGTTGGCTGCTGATTTTGTAAAAACTTTTGCAGTTTTACTTGTCTAAAGAGCGAAGGTGATTGAGCACAATTATTTATCAACCAAAAAGTGACATTCAGTTTTCTTACCCTGAATATACACTGGGCGCTTGGCTTTACTCGCTGCAGTGGAATGGACATCACAGAGCAAAGTAAACAATTGCAGGAGTTGAAAATGAAATGAGGTACTATGGCTCCTTTATAAGGTCACTTTTTTACAAGTAATAAGTTATATGAGAGATCTTGTGCTTTTAAACAGAACATCATGAATATGGGTGAAAAGTGGTGGTGTAGGACTAATAATTATTTTTGATTCAGTAGCCAAACCAAAAAATACATCTTTAAGATTCTTTTTTTTCCTAACACTCCTGTCCACACCCGTACCTTCCCCCTCCCCCCAAAAAGAAGAAAAGAAAAAGAAAGAATTTTATTCAGCTGCTTGACAAATCCTTGAAATCTTCTCTGTGCTATGCAGGCTGTGGATTTGTACTGCCTTTGACGGTCAATGTAGTAAGTGTGAAGCTAATTAGTAATTCAGAAAGGTGAGAAGGGGAAGTACCCATCAATCCCATTTATTTACAGCTGGTTTACTTTGTATAAAATACATGAATAAATTCAGGGTGATTTCTTTTTGAAAGCATCTTTCACATTAGGGGTGGGATTGTTCTACTCCTACCCTGATGAACACTTAATTCTCCGTAAAGCGTGAACAATGGCAGCAAGACATGCCAAGAACTTCTGTGTCACCTCCCAGTGCTTTGTAACTCGGTTGCTTGTCATTGTTGTCAGAGATGAGAGCTGAAGGTCTTTTAGGTAGGTGAGAAATGTGAACCCAGATTTCCTACATACTGCTGACTGGGCTGTTGGTTATGGGGGATGTGGTTCTTCCTTCTTTGGTTCTGTAGATTTATTGCTAACTTTTTCTCCCAGCAAAAGCAACTTGGTAAATTGGCTCAAATTAGAAGAGTGATTTTAAAATTACCAAAACTGTATTGTTTAGTAGCTCTCCCTCCTCTCGGATTTTTCCAACCTGATGTAAAATCTAGTAACCCTTAGAAGATAATCTGTTGTGTGCAGTAAGTAGTTCTCTGGAAAATTTCTAGCGAAAAGCCCCTGATTTGCATATCTACACACAACTCTAGTAAAAATGAGAACAACTTTAATAATATTGAGACTACTTCAGATACAAATAGTTAGAAATTTGTAGCAGTCACTTTAAGAAAGGACATTGTGTTTTAGGCTAGTGTGCATTACTTTAACAAGTTGTGTATGGAAAGCAAATGAAACACCTTGTTATTTTGGGTAAAGGAATTTCGTTATGTCAAATCTCTGTAGTTGATCTAAAGCAGTGTGGACTTCTAATGACTATTTCGTGTCATGAAGTGCCAAGATTAGATTTACTAGATTTACTTATTTTTTAAGAATCAATTTTTAAGTCATCTAGTTACTTTTGTCTAAATTTGTTATAGAGGAAGTAGGAAAAAATACGGGTTTTTATACATAGTATACTTTCTGTAGAACCCCTTAAAATATTTAAATACAAATAATAAAATATTTAGAATCCTATTGCTTTTAACTTGCTGAACTATCCAGTATGTTTCGTATGAGTATGGAAGCTCCTGGCCATGTTGAAGAACCTCAGTTACAGTGATGTTGCCCAACTGAGTTTGACTCTAAAGCCTGACCTTCAATATTAATGAATAAACTCTTCTGCTATTTAAGTGAACCAAAGTTTTACTCCTGTGTGTAAATATTCATCCAAACAGAAGAACACTGATCATTATATAGGTCCTAATCCAGGTTCCACTGAGGTCAGTATGAACTATGCCATTGACATAACAGTTAAATCAGCCTCTTTACTGTAATGAATGTGATGCAACTCCCTAGCCTTTTTTCATGTTCACATAATCTTTGAAAGCCTACAGATGATATATGGATAAGTATGTACTTTATACAATGAAAAATAATCTGTTTGTCCAGAGAACAGTCCTGCTTGTCTGAGATGATCTGCTACTGTTGTGCTTCAGTTATCTGATCTTAGTAACACCTTTCAGTATTTGAACTGCATGTCATAAATAAGCCGTTAAAGACACATGATGATTCCTTCCTGAAAAATGTGGATATTAACCAAGTCTTGCAACAGGAATAGGAAACCAAAAATACAAGTGAAAGACATACTTGGCTTTGAGCAAACCCATGATAATTGGATTCTTTAAGTTTTGAACCTAATAATGCCTTTGAGTTCATATGTAACTGGCATTTCTGCACATATATGAGAACAGAATTGTGCTGGGTGTTGCTTGTAGCATAAATGGCTGGGAAGCATGGAATTTTGAAATATGGTTATCTAAAGTATTTTATCATAATGCTATTGTTGACTTCTGAGCTATGTAAGACTGTATAATCATGTATGTGCAGGCATTATTTTCTAAATTTTCCCAACTGAGAGCATATAAATATATCATCAAGGCTCTACATGACATCTGCTTCTCTGAAGTTACTGAAATAAGTACGATTCTTTCCATGCTAATGAATAGAGCATATATTTAGAAAAGATGTTTTTCAAGATTTCAAGTGTTTTAATTTGATTCTCAAGAAAAAAAAATTACAGGAGATACCTTGTATTCTGGCTAGGTGTATGTATATATATTTATATAAAAAGGATTTTGTTTTTATCTCCATGGACATTTCCCTTTTTGGTTTCAGGAAAGAAGGTGCACCAGGTGGAAGGAGCAATTGGTCTGAAAATACAGCTGTTCTTTCCCATTTACATTACAATAGTGAACCCTTCACTGGGGGAGGGAGCGAATTATGATGGAATTATCAGGAAGTCAATACACTAGATTTTATAGTCAGCACAAATCATAAAGAGGATATGTTAAATATGCTTTCACCCTGTAAACAACTAATGCTTCCTCATATCTAATAATACCATAATTCAGTATAATTAAAATCTCTCATGCATATTCACTGTAGTTAAACATCTGGGTACACATAGAACAAGCAAAATGCATCACTGAAAAAGAGTGGACTTTCCATGATAAGTGATCTTATATTGTAATTCTCCTTGAGAAAATCATTCCATAGTTCAGGTACAAGCTAAATCGATAAACCCTTTAACCTGCTGTTGGGTTACATAGTTTTTACTTGTTTTCTAACATTTTTGGAATGCACGATGGTAAATACAGGTGCCTCCTTCACAGCCCCCTAAAAGACCGACTCCCATTCACTTTGATTGTGGGAATTTGTAATTAATCTCTGCTAAAGCTTGGATTGTTTCACAGACTGCTGTTCAGTAATACATCCAAGTGCAGAAGGAAAGATGATTCAAGCAAGCTGCTTACAGTGAGGGGTAGGATCTTCCACAAGATCCTCGGTCTGTCTTATTTGATCTCCAGCAGCAACAAAAAAGCTCAGCTGTTTGAGGTGCTCTGTGTTTCCAGAAGAGTGACTAAAGATTTAACTCCCTCAAGGCTAAGCCCGATTAGGCAAAAGTTGAGTATGGGGTCAAACTAACTGATACAAGTATACTTAAGTCCAGTTTGACCTTCACCTCTTTCCCCCCTAATCTCAGTAAATCCTTACACATCGCTGCACAGGATCACAGCTTTAATGGATGTGAGGTTACACACAGACTTGTCCTACATATTGCTGTGATCTCTGTTTTTCTTGGGTGGGAACTTTCAGGGAGAAGGTTTTTGGAGTTTGGTACCTAGAGTTATTCAAACTATAATTTAATTCCTGTGCAGTTTTTGAATGGAAATTTTTATTTTTTTTGCTCTATTAATTTTGTATGTGAAAATGAATAGTAATTTAGTGAAAGTATGAAATTTAACACTGTGGGCATTTAGGAAAGTTTAAACACTGCAGTGAGATCATTCCAGTAACTTTTGAAGACTAGAAGTTGGGCAGTGTACGTGTATTAGTGTGCTGATAACTTGGGAAATCTATCCAGCTGGAGATATATACATTTACGTTGTCTCAGCATTGCTATCGTAGTACTAGACCTCATTCCTTCCCTTTTTGCTACAGTTGCTTTTGAGGTCACTTGAATGAGGGTCACAAAAAACAATACAAAACTTAAAATAAGCATGCAGTATGAAAGTCGTGTTTAGAAAAATTACAAGCATAGACAATTGCATGAAGTCATGTCTGGCTCCATTCTGACTTTGCAAAAATAGGCTGGATGCAGAGTAAAGGAGGCTCTTTCTCTTTTTCAGGAGAAGAATGACATGTACATTGAAGAAGCCTCCTTGGTTTGGACATAAAGTGAATTTCAGTCACATTCATGTGCCATTCTCTGAAAAAAAACTTTGATCTCACAAAGCGCCTTGCCAAAGAAATTAGCTAATGTAGCATTTGCTTTCATTGATCTTGAAAATCTGTGCAATGGAAATGTCATTCAAAGCAGATATAAATGAGAGAAGAACAAATAAATGTACATAGCTATACTATGTCATTTAGATATGCTCTATGCAGGTTTAGTTGATGTGGTTCTTAATGCAGCTGAAGAAGTGCTTGTATCACGGGGAACCTGATAAAAATGAAAACTTTTGAGTGAAGTTGGAGTGGTACACTTGGTTCCATCTATAGGATGTACCACGTGCTGGTTGCTGACTGAAGCATATGTTGAGGGAAGACTTAGTGTCTGAGAAAAGGAAAGTCTGTAGGAAGTGAGACAGTCATTTGTTTTCACTGTTTGCTTTTTATATCCACCTTTTAACGTAGTTGTATTTTGGCAGCACAGAGGATTTTCTCAGCAGCACAGAAATTTGCATGAAACTTGATAAGAATTTTGCTCCTTAGCACTTGATTTAGATTCTGTACCTGACAAATTTAAGTGCTTGTTTTTTCCCCTGCATTATTCTCATTATCTTTATATTCAGAAAATAATATAAGTATTTTCAATGAATTCAAGAAATGATAGTGGAAGTGATAGAAATATTTATATTTGCACTTGATAACAGTTTTCATTATAAATTATGCTGTGACCTTTGAAAAACTCTTATATATGTGCAGTTTCCACAAAGTGTCTAAAGATCAAAGGGAAAAGTTGTGAAGGTAGAGCAATATTTTTTTTGCTGTTCCAAGAGCCATTTAACAGATGCTGCTGCTATGGAATCGGTGTCCGACTGTCAATATGATGTATACTTGTAGTTTGTCTGTAGTTTCTCCTGCCTCCTTGTCACAGGAGCATCCTGACCCTGCCTTGATCAGGAGCTGAGTAACTGAGTGTAACAAGTGCTGGCCAGCAGAACAGTGCCCGCAACAGCTGAGTGTGATGAGCCTTGGCATGGGCAATGGGTGGGCAAAGGACAGAAGAGTAATAGCTGGCGCCGCTGGGGGTATACCAGCCAGGGATGAGTTGTTGGCTTGTATCGATGTCTGGCTATTGAACCTCCCAGTATAGAGACCAGGAAAGGGGCCAACATGGGTACAACGTGGTCTGGCCCCATGTTTAGTAGAGGTGGCAGCGTCACATGTTGGAGCCACCCAGAACCTGACCCTGAGACCCGTTGGAGCAAGCACCACGTTTCCCCCAGGCTAGACTGGGGTGGGCGCCAGTCTCAGTTAACCATAACTGTGCGTTGGGCACGTGTGTGTGGCTGTGAGCGTAAAGCTTTTCCTGATGCTGCCTGGCCCTTGCTTGGTCCACTTAATAAATTGAGCTTAGTGATGTCACGTCGTTTGGTGTTCCTTCTCCCCTCATGACACTCTTGCCTGTCGAATAAGGATGCCTTACATCCTTACGTCCTTGGATGATACGTTCACTTTCTCCAAAGAAAAAGTGATTCAGTCATGATTCTGGGTCGTTCAGATACTGAAATGTTAGATGCTGCAGAAAATCATAGGTGAAAATAAAGAATTTTGTGTTTATGAAGTGCTTTGGATACTAAACAATAAACATGGTGAAAAGACTAATGGAAAGAAAAGAGCAAATTGCCTGAATGTTTTATGTCATAGGCATGAAGTATTTACTGAAATGGAGACCTTAGTGGAAAATCCTCACAGATAAAACCTAAGTACTACCTAAAAATTCTATTATAAACATAAACCATTATATCCAAATTTTAGGAAATAAAAATTTGACTTATGTTAAATAAGCCCGAAGGAAGGAATGACTGTTTTGCTCCTGAGTCTTTCCATTTATGCATGTAGTTTGTTTTTATAAGATCCAATAAGAGTGGGAACAATGCAGGACCTTATTCAAGTTATTAAACCTGCTTTTTCACATATATTACTGATGAATCTCCAAGCTATATGTATCGTAAGCAGGTTTTATTAAACACATACATTTTATTAACATTAACAGTGTGAAGACTGATTTATAAAGAGAAAAAACAATATGTTTTAGATATTGGTTCAATAGTGATATTAGCTCTTACTTAACTTTTTATGAATTGCAACTTTTTATTTTGAAAGTTGAGTTTCAGTATATATTTAAGGAAAGCAAAGAGGCATCTTGCAGAGTAAATAGGCATTGAAATAATATACATAGCTCGTTAAATCATACATAGCTCATTAAATCACCTGTTGAAGGAGAACCACATTGTGATATGTTGCAGTTTTCTATGTATACATACTTTTTGAATAATTTTCTACCATTGAATTTGAAGATCATATGTCTGATGTACAAATTTGCAATATTTTAGCACAGATTTATTTTTCTGTACCTTTCTTTTATTTTGTGATTTTAGTTCTTCAGGAAGATTCTTCTTTTTTATTTTCAGCCTATTTAATGTTTTGGTTCTCTTACTTGCCAGGTATTTTTGGCTATTCCTTGTACTTTGGCTATTCCTTATTCTTTGTATTCACTCGCTGCTTCATAGTGGGTTACCCCAGATTTCCCTCAGCTTTCACCTTCTCTCAGCTTCTGCTGAAAGTGGCCTATTGATGTTTTGTTGTTAAGGAGTGGGAGACATAGCAGTGTTCCCCAAGTTGTTCATTTAGCCCTCATAATTGCTTATCCCAGTACTTGGCAGTTCTTTTGAGCCATTCAGATATTTGTGACTCTTACTTAGATTTCAGTTTGCTGTTCAGAACTTCATAAATATTTTCTGCTGTCTTTGTCTCTTGTTTCAATTCAGTGACTTTTTATCCTGGTAGTTCTTATACAATCCACATTCTCTGCCAGGGGACCATACCTTGATTCTTGGCAGGGACAGCCGTGTTTTTGTCTTCAATTTCCCTTTCTTTCTCCTTTCCTTTCTTCTTTCTCCTGTTGATTGTGTTACATTCAGAAATACAAATATAGTGACATTATGGCTGAAGTAAAGATGCCAATTTTGATTGGTCGATATATGACCCTAACTGTGGAAGAATGGTTAAGTGAAAAGGGGCATGATCTCTTAGAAGTGAGCAATCCTGTCTTCACAATAGAGGGAGGATCCCTGCGGCTATGTGAACTGTCCTTGAGCATTCCTAGACCATTACAGAAGGGGAAGGCAAGTAGTGGTAAACAAGTAAAGGAGGGGGCCGACAAGCCCCTCCACGGGAACAGCAACTTTGCACCAATCGTGTATTCGCCTTAGGCGCGTGAACAGAGACTGTAAACCAATCATACAGCTATTGCTAGTGCATGCTTATTGCTTGTCTATATATACTCTGTGTAAGCTCTAATAAAGGGAGAACGACCATACTCATATTGAGACTCATCGTTACTCCGGGTCCGTCTCCCACTCCGACACCTAACAAGCAATGCATTTGGAGCTACTATTTAATTGTATTTAAAATAGAAATGTAGTACACTGGTACAATTGCAGTTCAAGAAAAATGCTAAATATAGCAACAACAAAAATTCAATTGTTCTCCATAGTGTATAGGCTTCCAGTTAAGGACAGCTTCTGAAAACATGATTTTTTATTCCAAACAGCACTTAAATACGTTTGAGGGCTTTATGAGTATTTTAAGCAAGTGTTTAAAGTTGATTGAGGACATTGTTCAAGACGTTGAGGATAATTTTTGTAAGCCATCTAATCAGAAGTGAAAAGCACATCCTGGATGTATCAATGGAACATTAGCATCCTTGTGCCAACACAAATAAAAAAGCAGCAAACAGTCATTCCAATTCTTTTTGAATATATTTTAAGGATGCTAAAGATTGGAAAGTCTGAAGTATTCCAAATCAGAAGCAAATGGGCCTTCAAGCCACCTGCAGTTTGACAGCCTGCAGGGAAATATGAAACTACAGTCATGGACCCTGAAATTTCATCCTGGAGAGCTGATCTGAATTGCTACCCCCAAGACTATCAGCTCTTACCTTTGACCTTCCCAGGCATGAATGAGTCCCATGATTTTCGTAAGGGAACAGAAGGGAAGGGAAGGACAGCCGTGAGTTATCAGAGACCAGGGTGCTGCACAGTAACAGCTCTGGCTCCCCTTCCTTGGTTACAGATCCATGTGGGTTTTCAGACACACGAACACCAAGGACCCTTTGGTTTATATTTTTTTCATGAGTTAATGTCAGCAGTTTTACTCTCTGGCCCTTTTTGTTTAGGCAGCGTTTATGTGCAAATATAGGATAATGGTGTCTTCAGATAATCTGTTTTCACGGTGGAGCGAGCAAAGCTAAAGGTGGTGTGATACCATAAAGATGAATTTAATGGCGAATTGTTCGAAGTTGTTCTTTAGGCAGAATTTAAGGGTAAAATAAACTATACAATTTCTTCTGTCTATTCTGCTTGTTGTTCTAGCACCAATACAAAAGGTGAAGAACAGGTGAAAGGACAATACTGCTAGCAGAATTGCTGAGGGGATGACTTCTGATGCATTAGAGGGAGGGGGTTTTGGATTTTTTTTTTTTCATGCTAGGTTCAATATAACAAGTGTCCAGAAATAAATCTTGCAGATAGGTAGAATATTCCTATGCATTTTCTTTAAGAAGAAAACGTCTGAAACAGTTTGCATAATTATGTAGTGCATTAAAAAGAGAGAGAGAGGAAAAAAAAAAAAAGTTTCCTTCCAAGTAGTTCTGAAAAATTTACCAGGAGGAATAGACAGGTTCTGGTATTCCTTTGAGTGAGGCTTTAATTTTGTAAAATCAAAGGTCCAATGTCTATTGACTTCATAAGGCCAGAATAAGAACTCTCTAGATGTTCCCCAAGTTTCTCTAAACTTTTATATATTTCTTATATAACATTTTTATGTAGCTTTTGTAGCAACTTTTATCCAGAAAAAATTGCTTTTAATGATTATATTGTCTTTTTCTGAGAGTTATGTGCTTGCTCTGCTGCCTCTCTAAGCCAGTAAGAAGACAATTTAACATAGTGCTGAGTGTCAGGAAATATGAGTTAGTCCTCAGAAAAGGTTGGGCTTAGTGGTGTGCTCATGATGTCTTCTTTGGATTTGCCTGAGAGAGACTGTCTTACAATACCTGTAGCTATTCCTAAATCTGAATATAGGGAACTCAGGAGACTGAAGACCAATTGCAGCTCTCTGCAAAATGTTTATGGGTTTTCAGTTCATCCTCGGTGGAAGGGGAATTAATACTCCATCACATATAGCTCCTCTGGTAAAATGTGAAATTAAAGAAAATAAAGGAAACTACCAATATTTTATGTTTAGTATCCCTAATTCTGGAGGATTATTTAAGTTTTGCTAGGCAATCATATGATGGAAGGAGACCACTATTGTTATATCAAAAATATCTATCCTGGTTTTATCCTTTATTTTATCCCGTTATTTTAGTAGTATCAGTTACGTGACAAGTTCACCTCATGCTTTTGATGCTTTATTATTTTAATTCTTAGTTTTTTCCGTTGTGGGACATCTGCACTGCAGCACACTTTGCTCCTTGCTGCTTGGAACACAAATAATTGATAGGTAACTATTGGATTATTTAATTAATATGGTAATGAATATTTGTTTTGGTGATATATTGATATATCAAAGTAATATATTGGAGTGAGATGTTCTGATTGAATGGTGGAGCCTTTTAATGAAATGAACATTAATGAATATATACTTTCAAAATGAAAAATATGTAGACCTACTATTCTCAGCTTGTAACTGAATACCTTTAGTCTTGGCAGGTCAGCAAGGTTTAGTATGTGACGTGCTGGTTTGAACACATGTTTTTCCATTTCTTTGGTGAGGTGCGCTCAAGGTGCCCACAGCTGGGCAACTTTTCAGCTTTTCATAAGAGGAAAATTGTAGATACTGAAGATTTTTGTTTTTAAAACATCAGACAGGCTCTGCTGCTGGTGACGTTCCTTAATCTCATAATACCAAAGTGCATAAACAAAAACCTGGGTATTAAACTAGCCATACAACTTGCCTACAAGTCATAATAAGAAAATGAGTTGGTTAAATTTGATGATTTTCCAACTATGAGGTTGTCCTTACTCTTTATGTGCCTGGTATTTTTTTTAATTCATAGCACCATGATGGAGAAGAGGGGAGAGGAGACAGTAAAATTGCAGGTGACAGATTTGCTGGCAAGAGTTTGCATGATTCAGGAAAAAATAAAAGGGAAATATAGGCTGAATGTTAGGAAACATTTCACTCTAATATGCTGATCTAGTAGACTGTGGAAATATCTCCCAGAGGCAGTGGCAGTTCCAAGGCTTGAGACGTTACGAAACTCGAATGGCTGAAGCACTATAAACTGATCAACAGGGAGCAATATGGGCTCGGCAGAATAAGACAGTAGAATATTCAATAAGCTGCTTTGGTTTCTAAATTTCTGTAAGAATATCTGGAATAATTTTAATCAAATGCAGGGGTTTAATTTCTTCAGTTGAAAAATATTAGGTTTTTTTTTGTAAGAATCTAAAGTAAATCATGTTATCATCAGAACATGTGAAAGAAACAAGAGAGGAAGAATTATATTGAATAGACTTTTTTTACTCACTTTTGAGCAGAACTAATGTAGAAATTAGCATGCAACAGCAGTTTTAAACATTTGGAAAACTTCTTGCTATAGGCCAACACTAATGTAATCTTATTTCATAACAGAAGAGCTTTAAATAGTGAGGAAATAATTTCTCATGTGAGCAATAATGCTCACAGGATCAGGACTTGTGTTTTCCACAAACTGGTTAAGAGCTTTGATCACCAGGCCACGGAGTGAAGCTCCTTCTTCTACTCTTGATCACGGTGACTCTGAGCAATTCAGCAATATCAGGGTTTAATTTCAAGTAACATAGAACGTGCTTAGGTGCTTGTGGTGCTGGGTGGCAGCTGACCAGGCATTTAGGATCTTGGAAGAAAATGAAGTGAATGGATCTTGGAAGTGAATGACTTTTTCAAGATGTTAATTTGAGAAATGTAGATCTGCTCATATACTAAAAGAATACAGGGTATGGTCTGGCAATGCAATAAATCTAACTTAATAGTATTAGATTTTTTAAAAGTGCCAGGTGACAGAAAGTAGGTATCTCATCACTAAGACAAGTCACATTAAAAAAAAAAAAAAATGGAGTGAGGGAAGCTAATTTAACTGGCTGACCTTATACTGCATTATTTGCCCTCCCTCAACCAGAGCAAATGTCGAGTGTACTTCGGCGAATATCCAGCTAGATCTAAATGAAATATATACTGCTGGGTGCTCCCACAGTGCATGTTTTTGGCATGATTGCAGGATACCAGCTTGAATTTAGAAAGAATACTTCCAGTGATGTATCTGTGCCTGGAAAAGCATTGTCTGTACATTTATAGGACTCATTTGTATTTGTGTGTGTGTATATATTTGTATATATATATACACATACACACATTGTGTGTGTGTATACATGTATATAAAACTAAACTATCTGTAATTGTAATTTCTCATCTTGTTGCCTCAGGGTTATTTCCCTGTATTTTTTAAAAAGCAAGTGTTGCAATTTTTATTTCTAAAACAGTCATCTGCTTATGGCTGATCAGTGAATTTTTTTTTCATTAAGTTCAGTTATTAAACAGTGGAACAGATGTTCACAAGATGCACATTGACACTTTTGTCAAGTAAAGTAGAATTATTTAAATTTTATATGAACTGAGATAGCAGCTTAGGTAGAAAGAGAGGGAGTTTTCCTAGGTATGTCATTTTGTTGATAGGTGTATTTTTATTAAAAGCAGAATTAAATGTAAAATTCCAAAGACAACAATGAAATTAAATTATGTGGCTAGCTGAGACACAAAGATTAACCTGACTGTATTGTAAGAGACGATGGAAAGGCATTCAGTGCCTTTCCAAACGTAAAAGGCTTTGCTGTTTGTCTAAGGAGACTAATGTAAGTGAACTATATTTAAGGGTAATAACATTGAGGTCATAGTTAAAGCTTCTTTAGATGTGCAGTAGAAAACCAGACCAAAAGGTGGTATTATATGTGTAAATTATGAAGAATATCAGAACTGAAAAGGGTAATGTTACCTATCAGAAGGCAAATGGTTTTAGTATGAATAGATTTCCTATTAAAGACTAAAACCTGTAGATTAGATGTGAAAAGTAAACTCTGTGCAGAGGACACATCCATATTTATGCAGTCTATGTTTGAACAGTTGTAAAGAATAATTTAATAATGTTGTTTTCACAGGATTTAGTAGCTTCCTTTCCGCATTACAGCTGTATAAATCCAACAAGGATTCATCGCGCTAGGTAAAGTGCCTATTGAAAGACAGCTTGAAGAAGAAAAAAAGCTCAACTCACCTGTCTATGCTTTTGGGAGGAGTTAAGTTTTCTATAGGGTCAGTCACAAGGTTTTGAACGTTCTCGCCTCATACAGTAAACTCTTTGCTTTTCTGGCCTGTGTGCTTTTAAGTGTATCAGTACAGGCTTTGTTTCTTTGGGTTGTTATTTTCAATCTCACATTACACATGAGGATTCAACCTACTGTTTCATCTCCTGGAGGCTGTATATCTAAGCCAGCTACAAGTTTTCAGAAGTCTCCTTTTGCCCTTTTGCTCATTGGAGGGAGCTGACAGTTGCATGTTTTCCCTGATGAGAGATTGATTCTAAGTGACCAAACATCTGCCAAAAAGCCACTAGATGATTGTTTTGTTTTATTTATGGTGATTACATGAAAAAAAGCAAAAGGAAGTTAATGCAAAGGGCCTGGCAAAGGGTTCTCTAGCTGCTAGCGGTGCTGAAACCAAACTAATGCAACAGCACTGCTATCTTTTCATGGGTGATTAAAGTTAGAGCAGTTAGGACACTTTAGTCTACTAAGCAGTCATAACCTGGTATGGGCATTTAAGTATTGCTTTCTACTTGAACTGTTAATAAACCTGGACTGGAACATGTGATTGTACATTATTCTCAGTAGGTAAGGGTGAAATATTCTGACCAAATACTCCGACCCACAAATAATGAAGTGTCAGATTACAAAAACTTTTCCTCGGTTCCCCCCGAATCCCAAAATGTTTCATGTTCACATTTCAAAAAATGCTTGTGTTGGGAAAAGACAGAAAAGCAATGGTATGATGTTCTGCTATCATTGTCAGTGATTTCCATCTCAAGTTTGCTTATTTTATAGTTTTAAAGATTCTTGTCTGCAACTTCCAGGTATGGTGATTCAAAACTGAGATTCATCTTTCTCTCACTTCAATATAAACCATGCTCACACGTGCACATCTGCAACCAAGAATATCTTTGAATGATTGCTTTAGAAACATCTGGGCAATCATGTACTTTGCAAGTGTAAGCAGTGATTTTAGTAAATAATTCTGTTTGTTTCATGAAAAGGAATATAGTCTGCTCTTTTCTTAACTACCATTGCTTAAAAAAAAAAAAACAAAAAAAACCCAGCCAAATCCGTGACAACTTTCTCAAGATACTTACTGGGTAAAAAAGATTTCTTAGTTTACAGTAAGGTGCCTTAAATTATAAATTGCAAGTAGAGCAGGAAAGTAAAACAAAACAAAACAAAAAACCCCTTAAGTTTATGGAATGTAACTGACCACAGATTTCTTCATTGGCATTTGCTGAAAGAAACATCCATCCAAGTTTATAGTCTTAGACTGACTTTCTAATGCTCTGTGGATTATACTCCAATTTTCTCTTTGTTTTAAGTTTCCTTTGCAGTCAGGGACGTTTATGTACCATAAATAAATAATTGAAGTGTTTATAAAAGTTGTATTTCAAAGACAGGCTTTGTAAATCTAGAGGGAAAGCAAAATCAATTTTCCTTTGTCCTGACGTAGTACATATTACTCATTGAGAAACAGACTCAGTGCTGATTTTGAAGACTAAAAGCCTAACTTATAAAATTTAAGAAAACAACACTCAGAGGTGGAGTGATCTCTGGGGGCACAAAGCTTTCTTGTTAGTAGGCACTTGTCTCCATTGCATACTGAAAATTAGAAGCTGTTGAAATTTGTACTGTATCTATTCAGTCATGTCAGTAAAAATAATAGAAGAGTCAGAACAGCTGACTAAGTTTAAAACTAAGAGAATAACATTCCATAAAAACAAATGATACTGCAATTTACATTATGTGTCAGTGTAGAAACAGCTTGCAATTAGAATATTACTGATGACCTTCACATGCAGAATACTGCTAAATTGTTCTGTTTGATTAATATACATTTTGCACCCAAATTTTGTCTTCAAAACTGTCATTATTTTTTTCAGTTATAGATTGAGATTTGTTAAAGTGAATTTGTAAATAGGAAAATATCTGCAGTAAGACTTGGTGCAATAAGACTGGAAGAGACAGCTTCAGCTAACTTTTAAAAGGACATTCACTTGCTAAAATGATAAATATTCACAGTAATCCCAGGTGGATATGCTGATAATGAAAATTCCTTTTGCAGAATGGTGTAACTGGATATTCAGAGGTCAGATTTAATCTGTGTATAACTACATAGTGGAGTTCCTAGGAATGGGTTTAGCTTACTCTGCCCTCGTATAGTTATACCTCAAAACAAATGGAGTACCCTGAGAGTTTTTGACATCTGAAGGTATCAGAAAGCTACTGGCATTTCATGGTGTTTATGGCATGGTACAGTGGCATGCTTAAGTCGGTCAGCTTCTTCCAGAATACTCCCCTAGTACAGGACTGGCAGCATAGTTTAGCATAAAGTAATTGTTCAGTTGTCTATCTGTATTTATTATATTGCATATATATATGTGAAGCCTTCTGAAAAGTGCTAATCTAATGCCCAGGAGACTGCATTTTGGTTGCTGAGAATTCAAGAGGGGAAGAATAAGAAAAGCAACTGACTGGGGATCTTTGCTTAAACCCACTCTTGAGAGTCCTGTTAGTATTACAGAAGTATAAAAGTCAAGGTATATTCAGTGTTGTGGAAGAATATAGGGGTCCTTGAATCAATGAGTAATCTAAGTTGCAAGACAAATTTATTTATAAATTCATCTTTTTTTTTTTTTAATTGAGCTGCACTTGGTTGGTTTAAAAGAGACAATTTCTTAATGTAGAAATTGAGGTCACCAAAATGGGCTAATCCAAGATTTTGCTGGCCAGCACACACACAGGTGCAGAGTTGAATTTTACTGACTCAAACTATATGGGCACTGTTCTTGGGCATAATACTAAGAGTCAAAGCTTCATATTAGAGATAATCTTGTCCAGAATTAAAACCTTTAAGAGAGTATAATAGCTAATAGCTCTGACAGTTATATCTTATTTCCTTTTTTTTTTCTCTCTCTCTTTAACAATTCTGACATATACTTGTTCCTCTCTTTGGCTTTTCCTGGTTGTTTGTGTGGAAATAAGATAGGATATGACAGTCTCAAACCAGCTAGCTGCTTCATTGCACTCCTGCCATTTCTGTAATCTAGCTGAGCAGATAGAAATTGCTAAATACTTAATTACCTTTAATCATACATGGAACTAGTTCATACCAAATTTCATCTTTCCTTGAACTGAAGTCTTCTGATTTATCCTCTACTTAACTGCCAGAGTCTGTCCCACAGATGCATTGCTGTCAATAGTGGTATGAATTTATTAGAAACTTTATGTCTATGCCAGTCTTAATACTCTGTGTTCTCTGTCATATTTTGTGTTGAGCTCAAAAAGTGACAGTCAACTTTTAAGTTCTTTGGAAAGTGGGCTTTGGAAACTTCAGGAAGTTGGATGGCTTTTACTACTTGTTTTTTTATACTTCACCCAGCTTTTCTTAATTTTAAGAGCCAGGAAGAGATTATATATATCTATACTCAGCAAGGGATTGTACTCATCCTAGACTTTTCAAACCACTGACCCTCACCTACTGTCCACCATGCCAATATCCATTTCCACAAGTAAAAATATGTTTCAGAGGAATTCTAATCATGGTTTAAAACAAACAAACAAACAAAAGCAGCCGTGCAAGTAAGTCTTGTATAGCTGTGTGCCCCTTTCCCTTTCAAGAAAGAGGATTTAGTTCTGTGACTCACTGTGGCAAATTGGTTGTTGTTTTTTTGTCTCTCTCCCTCCACCTAATATTTTGTATTACATATTTTGAAGGAAATTTATGCATATTATAGCATATTTAAGTAAAAAATTAGGTTAGAGGATCCTATTTTATGCAAATTGGTAAATATCAGAATTTACAAGACAATAGCATGAAACTTGTGCTAACTGAATGCCCATGGGAGAGTATAATTGGCTGCTTGGGACAGATGGCCTTTAAATGCTCAAACAAACCATGAAAACTCATGGGGATACTTTAAAGTGATTGCTTAAGACAGTGTTGCCAGTTGCAGGTATTTTTTTTTTTAATGCAAGGTTTCACTTTAAACAAAAGCATGACATTTTAATGGCAAAGGAGACCATCAAGCTTCATATACTTCTTGTGATGTTAAAGAGGAATGCAAGTGATGACCCCTCTGCCTGAAACTAACTGCCCGCTTTATCAGGATGAAATTCCTCCTTGACCTCTGTGCATCAGCAGATTAAAATGAGAGTATTCTCTCCAGCTTTTCACGTTGATTGCACCTAATGTGCTTACTGCTACTGAGGTGAGTCAGCTCCTAAAGTGACATATACCTTGTTAAAAATCACACATAGCTGGAGCAATAACAAAAACCGTAGGTGCTTCTCTATAAAACTTAATGCAGTGGATTTTCTTTTCATTGCGTGTCAGAACTAGAAGGCTAATATGCTGCAAGTAGTCTAGCACAGGCAAGATTTAACTTATAAAATGGTAATTTCTTTTATTCCATTCTAAAGAAAAATATGAACCAAAATCTCAGATCTGCATAATGCTAAATTATGGAAGGTTTGAATTCTTGGCATACTGTTTATTCTATAAGCCCGTGATTAGTTTGACTGCATGACCAGTATTTGAGATAATTTTTCTGATAACATCATTTATTCCTATTGAGGATAACCAGGTTATGTACAGGTGCTGTTTAGTTACTACCAGGCATTTGTAATGTGTCCTCACATTATCTCTTCATACTAACTTTACCCATTGTCTTTATATAGTCATCTCACAGGCTCAAGCCAAGATCTTCATTTTCCTTTACTCTTGGTGGATGAACATAATACAAACAATCTGAAACCACAGTTTCTTGAAATAAATAAAGGACATACACAAATTTAGAGAAAACTCAAAATATATCAAGAGAATAAAATAGTTTGCTGAGAGCTGAGTAGCTACCAGCTACAGTTTAGTTAGAAAGATTGTAATTTTTTCCTACCATCTAAGGAAAATTTTTTATTTTTGCAGTTTTTAATTTTGCAGCAGCAAGTGGAAATTGGAGATGTTTTGTGTTTCATGAAAGAGATGCAAACTCAAAAAATTCCATGCTTTTTCATCAGTTACATCTGTAACGTTGGCAAAGTAAGCTGAAGATAATTAATGCTGAAACTTCAATTTAATGTTAAACCTTATGCTTTTCCTAAAGTCTTATGTTGACTGAAGAGACACTCACTCACTTTCATCTCTGTTAGGTATCCAAAATATCATTTGATATCGCGCAAGTATTTTCTTTTCTCATATAGCTGTCATCTGAGCTGTCTATTGCTAAAATAGATCCGAATGATATTAAATAGCATATTTAATGACTTAAATGACTGTCTTTCCTGAAGTATGTATTCAAAGTCTGTTAAGGGAATCGTAAGATTCCTGTTTAACTTCAAGATCTTAGATCTGATAATAAAATAGTACTGATGTGTTACAGAGTTGAAATTCTTTTTTCCCCTTTTTAGAAAGAGAGTTACAGGAAGGAGCATTAAAAAAAAAAAAAAAGGATTCAGACTGCAGTTGTACCAGGAATGGATGTCTCATTTCACTGATCAATCTTCAAAACAAAAGTTTTTAAATGAAAAAATATGTTGTTTTAGAATTACCTGAAATGCTTGCTTTTTGCCTGAAGTGGCATATGAGAGTTGGATCAGCATTTCATTCCACCTAAAACAATATTCATTGGATTGATTTCATTCTGGATTTTATGGAACCTTTGAAAAGTGTGGTTACATTTCAAATAAAAATTACCATTTTGAGAAGGGTAGACAGACTGTTTTGACTTATCACCTAATTATATCATAATGAGATTTGATTCATCTTAGCATATCTGTCAGTTTTAGTTCATACTGCGAGGAGGTTTAGGTGGAGGGAAACTGTGGAATGGAATACATTTTACAAAGTTCAAGTAGCTCTGAATCATCCTTCTCTCAAATTGCTGGCTGTCACAAAACTTCATACTTTTAAAGGTTCGCTCAGTTTCTTGTGTGGAATATCTTTCAAAACAAAAAAAATCTCATGCCATTATACATCATTCAACTCATGTTAAATGCATCCTTTTTGCTTCCTATTCATCACAGACAATATACCTCTGCCAGTGTTTCAGTCTGATGATTTGTGTACTCAGGTGCAGCACATCATTTGGCTGTATAACACATCAATTTATCAATATTAGGAGAAAGCAAATGATTATGTAAGTGGACAGGGGACCTTCCCACACTCCATTTTGGAATCTAGAACCAGTGTTGGAATTGATTGAATTTGGATGAACTAAGACTGTTTTCAAATGTCTTGAGGAATGTTTTGAGGATCTCATGCTTTCATTTTCTGTGTTAGACAGGGCTATGAAGAACTGGAAAGACAGCTGAAAGAAGTCTTTAAGGAAAGGAGCAATATCCTTCGTCAACTCTCGAAGACTTCCAAAGAACTTGAGGGAATTAAAGTAAACCTCCAGGTTAGCTTATGTCTTGGTTTTTCTGACAGAGGATTACTTGCCTTGATTTGTTCGTATTGCTATCTATTTACTGTGAAAAGTGAATAAAATGAATAGGTATTATTTTCTTGATCTTGTACATAAAACTAATATTTTTAAGGTAAAAGTAATCCAAATGGGTTGGACCCTTTGTCCAGTCATTCAAAAACTGAAGCAAATGTGAAAATAGAATATAGTAGGGCAAAAGAAAGAAAGGAGAAAGAATAAACTTAGTGGAACTACTGCACATTTACCCCAGCAGCCATTAACAAAAGGAGATGCTCTGATGCCATCAGCTACATCTTTGCTGACAAGTTGCGTACACTCGGCTAATTTGGCTGCTCCCTTTACCTAGCTGATGTGCTGTCTGTGCTGAGTGATTAGATTTACTGCGGGGCATTTAGGTCAGAAGCCTAGCTGACAAATTGTACTAGATGAGCCTGCAGCTAGACAGGTAGAGCTGAAAGCACCTATGCATTTAATTTAGGAGGTTGTAGGTGTCATGGGTAGGCTGAACTTAATGGCAATGCTTAGATTAACTCTGCAATGAAATCAGCCCCTCAAAGTGAGAAGCATCCTGCTCTGAATTTGTAGTCCTGAAATCACCAGATGTTCACTTCAGGGCATGCCTGTCTTCTGATGTAGTCTGTTGACCTAATGTTAACATTCAGACTGATTATCATTTGAGATTTCTTTGTCTCTGCATTTTATTTCATTTTAAAGGACAATATTTTCCTGACGTTGCATTTTTATTTTCATGTTCATGTAAGCTAGATGGGACAAAAATAGGGATGCTACTCCATATGTTGGATATTCACAGGAGTATACTGGTACTGTGTATCAGTTTACTGTATTATATTCCAGACTTTTCTGGTGCCAATTTATTTGAACTGCGGCCTATTGAACCTTTTCTCTCTCTCTCTCTCTTTTTTTTTTTTTTTGAGTCCTTTACCATTCCTTTATTATTGTTTTTTTCTCCTTCTTACTTTTTAAGAGAAATGCATTTCTCCTTGTAACACAGTTATGCTAGAATGAGATTTCCTGTGCAGCAAAACTAAAGGTAGTACTCAGCAAAGCTATTCTATCAGAGATTAGGCAAAGGACTGTAGTTATCTTCTGTATACATATATTTGTCATACACTTCTAATGCTTTTAGCCATTTGTTTGTTTCTAAATCTCCTTATTGTATTTGATCAAGTCTCTTTTAATTTTTGAGTGTGCAGCTGTGTGCAGTTAGCAATGCTGAATTATGGTAAAAGTCAGGCTATTCCTTTTTTTCTTGCAAATGGTAATGTGCGTAATTCACTGGGAGCCTTTTATGAAAGATGTTCCAATTAATCATTTTGCAGATGAATAACATTAAAGATCTCTTTGGTAATACATTTCCTACTTTGTTATCAGTCTTTGAAAGATGATGAAGCATCAGCCAAGAATGACGTGCAGAAGCTTCTGGAACTGGGTCAAAAGCAAAGGTAAGGCCCAGCCTCCACCCTTTTCTTTCAGGTTCCAGACTGAAAACTCTAAGACCATGAAATTCCTTTAGTTCAACCTGGAAGCACTAGTGTACTCCAGAGTCTACTTACCATAACAGTAAAATAAGGGCAGGGAGGGCTATTTCGGAATGATTTTCAAATGAACAACATATTAGCTGATAATGGACACACTTGACTTCTTAGATATACATGAATAGCATTAGGAAGAGATATTAGAATACAACAGTGAGATATTTGCCATTGACAGGGATTTTGAATCTCTCAGGAAAGTTCAGACATGAATTTTTATCTATTCAAATGAACAAAATCAGAAGCCTTCAAAAATTACTAGTGGATGATAAACCCCAGTTTATGAATTTACCTTTGAGTGTCCTAATCTCTAGAGTTAGAAATGGTATTACAAATGTATTAAATCTTTTTAATTAGATGTTCACACATGTAGATGCTCAAAATCATTAGTCATCATGCAAATGTAGGAATACTCCCACTGGATATCTGTGAGGAGTGGGATGAAGACAGAGATGTATTCCCTTCAATTTTTTCACTGAACACTTAATAAAAGAGTGACTTTACATGGCTGGGAATGCAAGCCTGAGCCTTAGTCACGAGCTATCATAACCTAACTATCATTATTCAACAGAGAATGAGCTAGTTCTAATTCTTGGAGTTCAGACTGATAAATCACTGTATCAGTACAAATTTAGCAACAAGCAAACATAACTAACATAGGCATCACTTTCTCTGAAACAATATAATGTGATGAATGCATCTATATCTGGCATCTTTCTGTAGAAAGAAAACATTTATTGAAAACTTAATGAGGTACAGTGTATTTCTTTAATTGTTAGAAATGTGATATCATGTTTAATAGAAGATCTGTAGCACGTATGAAATTGCATTGCTATAGAGAAGGCTTGTGTTAAAATGACCTTCAGTTCTTCAATACAAAACAGATTAGAGCAATAATACAATACCATGGAAGTTTTTCATTTTTACTTCAGTGGAGATGGATCAGATACCTAAGGGACTTTCAGATATTCTAGACAAATCTATTGAATGATGAAAGCAAGACTTCGGCTAATACCCTATTTAAGCAAATACATGTTACATAGCTTGTATGCAACTGAAGGTACACATTTCAGCCTCATAGCTGCCCTTGTCATGGACTCTGTCCTTCATACATGATTCTGGTTTTGTGCAGCTTCTATGAAATAAAGACATTAGTTGATTAAAAGCGTTAATGGACTTTTGAGTAAATTTTTAAATGGACTTTCTCAGTTGCAGATGTGAAATTTGAGTTCTCTAAGGGGAAATGTGTATTTCTTAGCCACGTACTACTAGGTATTCTTCCCAATCTCCTGCTCAAATCACCCCTCAAAATCCCTCAAGGTCCATCCAAAAATACCTGTTAACTGCTGCTTCTAAGGGAGTCAGCTATTGAGTATACTTCAGAACAGCATTTTCCAGAGGTACACCCGTATTCAATATTCATTATGCTACTGAGCAGTCCTCACCCTCCTGAAGAGAAGAAAAAAGAAAAGGGTTTTACTTTATACTCCAAGAAATGCCTTGGAACTACTGTGGGTACCTGACTACTGTTAACAGGCTCACTGGATTTTAGTTGCATGGAAGTATGGAAGTCCAGGATAAGAAGCTGCTGTTGACAATGTGCCAAGGATCTCCCCTCCCAGAATTTAACTAATGAAGGGTCACAGTTTATCTGCCAAGAGCTTCATCTACAGTAAGTGAACAAGAGTGCACTTACTGCTATGTTTAAATCCATTGTAATTGAACCAAAATACAGAATATATTTGGAATGCATTGCATTGTTAATCTTATGTTCTAGTTGCTTTGGACATATGTGAGCTGCATTTGGTCAGTGAGCGCTACTTTGATTGTTCCTTACAATGATGGATGATACAGTAAAGTTTAGGGTGCTAGAATCTCAGCTCGTGGCGAATTGATGTAGCTCTGCCAGCTTCAGATTAGATTTTTTTTGAAATCCCTTTTGTGTGAATTCTTCAGTACTTCCCAAGTTGTAATTAAAATTGGGCACTTACTGTGATGTTCAAATTCTGTTATTTCAGTGCACCATCAGCATTTTGAGCTGATCACATCTGTTTATACAATACGTGAGCTGTACTGTGCTGATGGTGTGTTGGTTTCATGCTGCTCAGTCACTGTTTCAGTTAAATCTGTGTGTTCCTGTGTAAATTAGTGTTCATGAAGCTGCTAAAAGTAATAGAGATACAAGCTAGAAAGATGATCCAGAAGCTCACAAAGTTTTCTTCTGGTATGAACCAGATGCTTTTCGCTTGAGTTCAGTTTTCATCAAGCTAAATTATCACCTGTATGTAAGCCAAGTTCAGTGTTGGTTCTTGTTTCTGAAGGTTTGTGCATGCAGACAACAGCCCTGACAAAGCTCTGGAGCGTTTCTGAGATTTTTCACTCTTGTACTTCACCATGTCTCCGTAAGGCTGCTGTGGGCAGAATGACACGGCCAGCAGAGGATCTGTCTACCATGGTTATCAGTAGAGAAATTCTGACTCCATCAGTGACGTGAATTTTTTTGACCCAAAGCCCAATCAAAACAATATCTTTTTGTTTCTTCTCCAGTCACGTGCTAGAATATTCTGCTGAGTTTTGTGTTGTCTGTTTCTAGAAAGAGTCAAGTGAAGGTTTAATTTTATCAGCTTTTTTTTTTAATAGTGTAAACACTTTCTCATTGATAATAGTGTGTGTTCAGCAGCCCACTTTCTTCACTTTTATTTTGCCAGTCCTTTTAGCTAGAAGTTATACACTGGCAGATGTTATGCACAGCAGGATACTCAGTAGATGTAAAAGGTAGCCAATTTCCATTACAGATAATTTTTGTCTTGTGTTAGCACTGGAGTTCATGGGGTCATAATGATTTTATTAGCAAGACAAATAGACACAGCACATCTGTCTGTCACTCTGAATAATTAAAAGTGCCTTTTATTGAAACTAAAGAATTATTTCTTAATGGACACTTGTAATGAAGTTTGTGTTCTGTGTTTTCAACAAACTAGGGAAGAAATGAAATCTCTCCAGGAGGCCTTTCAAAAGCAGCTTAATGAGGCAGCTGAGAAAGCAGAAAAGCAGCAGGCTACCGTGAGTGACTCCTTGTCCCTCCTTCATTATTTTTGTTTATTTCTTCTGTCTTTTTTTATCCTCCTGCCTTGAGAATTTTCCATTATCTCAAATACCTTTGTATGGAAAAAACTTTGATTTCCAGTATGCATCAGTTCTCTACAAGCTGCAGAAGAAAGGAGCTGAAGAAAGTTCAGATGATTACAAGTACTAAGATATTCATCTTCACTAGTTTCTGTGGGATTTAGGTATATACACTCTTGGAGATTTGGGCCTAAGTCTTTGCCCTGAAGAGGTAACAAGACCTTCTTGTCTCATCCATACCAATGCACACTGTCATACCTCCATTGACTTTTTTGAAATCACTGAAGATTTTCAGCAAGAAAAGGAACAGGTATACCAAAGAGTCCAGTTTTCACTACAATAGATCTAACTATTAATATAGGAAGGTATTAAGTTTCATTGAGATTTCATGCTTTAAAGAAGTTCTGTTTCTGGATAAATTATACAACTGGCTGGATTTTTCTGTACTGCTATTATGCTGTGGGGCATAAATAGCCTGATTTTGCTATGGCATAAAAAATTAAAACCATGGTTTTTGGTAAATTTGGTAAAACCAAAACCATGCTTAATGCTTAGATGTAACTAGGAAATTTTTCCTATGGTGGTTGGTAGTACTCTAATAACAGGAACATCATTGCACGTAGGTTGACTAGATGACCTCCAGAGGTACCTTCAAACTTCAGCTATTTTGTGATTCTGATTCTGTGGACTTGAAAACAAACTGCCAGGAAGTTTCGTAGATCTGTTTTTAGTTTCGTCTTGGATAATCACTGTTTTATTTAGTAATGTTTTGCTGTTTTTCAGCCTCATGAGGGTGCTTCCAAGAAAGAGGTTTAAAAAAAATTACAAAATTTAGCAAGTACTTACCAATGCCATAATGTGATTTGATGTGGCTTTGTGTCCTTGGTGGACAAGACATGAGTGTGTTATTTTTATTATTAATTTAATTATTAGTTTGGGAAATAAAGATATTCCCACTGAAGTTAATGGATGCACTTCAGAGTGTTCAGAGAGAACAGAGATCTTGTGTCCAGTTCAGCAGTTGACCTGTGCAGCAGTCATGTTAAGTCTAAATTTAATGTCAGGTTTTTAGTGTCATACCTTGGATTCTTAGTATCTGAATCACCTAGACCAGGCAGCTGGCCAGAATGCACCACTAGTGCCTTCAGGTCCATATATAAATGTAATCCAAGATAGAGGAGGAAATGGAGGTTTGTGGAATGCGCAGGTCGTGCACTGGCATGGAGTCAGGATGCAGAAGGACCTCCCTAGTTTCAGGAGCTGGGAAAGCTCTTCTGGGTCCCTCAGTTTAAACTTAAACATTGGCATTACAAATGTTAAGCATGAATTTTTGTGTACTGTTGGATTATCATTTATATGGGTCATGCTGTATTTTGGTTTAAAAAAAAAGAAATATGTTTTACATGCTACCTCCCATTTGGAAACAAAGTAGCTTTCAAACTGAAGAATTGAAAGAAAACTGGGAAAAAAGGGAATAAATACAATTTTTGGAAGCACATTTTTCTTTGTTGCTTAGAAGTCTGAAGGATAAAGATAACATTTTACCTATTCTTTTTCTTCCACAACATACACTTACTGGATTGTTAGTACTTTTGTTTTTTTTCTCTAGAGAGAAAAAAACCAACCTCTTTTGGTAGTAAACTAAATGCTTTATTGAACTTCAAAAGTTTAAAATATTTTTTAGGTTTTCTGGATATTCAGGCCATCATATACCCTGGAAAAAAATTGCACATTTTTAAGATGGTTTTGCACTGAGGCAAGATATATTGTCCTGCAATAAGAATAAATGAGAACCTAGTTCTCTCTGCTAAGTACTCAAAACATGCTGACCCAAAGTTATCTTTTTTTCAGGTGCACTGATAAATTTCCAATAGCTTTGACAACACAGCAAATAGCAGTCCTACAAATTAAAGGTGGAAAGCATGTTTTGTTATTTAATCTCTATATTAGCTTTTAACAGTTCTTCAAGACTTTTCATCTGTGGGCTGAATGTACCTTAGATGCAGTGAACAGACAATTTGCTCTGTTGTTTTAGTGATATAATGCTCTGTATTTTTAGCTTCTACAGCAGCACTTTCCATGGAAAATTCAACCTAGACAATAACACTGGGGAAGAATACAAAATTTGTTCTTCAAAAGTCGAACAAAATCTACTCTTAACTATAATGCAAAAATATGCAGTGCAAATAACAGGAAAAAAAAATCTCCATTTGAGTTGAGAACAGAATTTGACTGGAAGTGTTGTCAACTGGTTAGAAAAAAAACCCTGAACTCTTCAGCTCTATTTTAAAACTTGCCAATAATAGAATATTAAATTTGCCACTGATTTTAAGGAAAGCTGAACTGAGTCCTTGGTTTGTGACTTTTTTTTTTTTAATGCCTCAGGGTAAAATGTACATAATAAAACAGCAGTACAGTGAGACTGAATGAATATTCAAAAAATGCTTCAGGATCCTCAGAGGAAAGCTGCAGTAGAAATAAATATTATTGCTGTCGCACAGTGTTACTTTACACCCGTTTTCTCCATGTGTTTTGCATTTTTCTGAAAGCAAAATGAATGTTATGGAAGAAGGTCTAGGTACTTTGAGACAAGCCTAGTTTGAGCCTGGGAGCTTGAATTTAATTCTAATTTAATGAACTGGTTTAATGAACTTGTTTCTAATCAAACTTAAGCACATTTTACTCTACAGGATTTGATGAAGTAAATCTTGATTTACACCAGTGTAAATAAGAAAAGGATTACATTTCTAAAGGCCTTATGCATAAAAAACTGGAGTAAAAAAAATATGTTTTTTCTGTTCTTGCCAAGGAGCTATAATACAATGCTTCCTGTATTTTAATTGGTAAATTAGTGCTGTATATTTTCAACAGGGAACTCCTGCCTGAAGATAACGACTGCCTATATTATGTAAAAGCAAAAGTATGTGATATAATTTAAAAGTATTTCAAATCAAATTACATGAAAAGTAACCTTGAAAGAATTCAAGGACTCTGACCAAAACCAAAAGAACAGAGAAGACTGCACAGTTAAAAGCAGGCTAGCCACACCAATGCTCTTCATGTCCAAGTTTTGTAGAACATACGTCAAGACTCTTCACTATCAGCACTGTACAAATGATTCATCAGAGAAAGACAATAAAGGATAGCACAAGTGTCATCGAAGTTATTGTGCATGTTTAAGTTTATCCTTTTTTTAGTCTTTTAACATTAGAGAAGCCAAGAATATTAGGACAGGTAAGAAGCTGCCTTTTGGAGGATCGGCTGAAGCCTCGACAGGGAGCAGCATATTTTCTCACAGGACAGCCCAGTGAAGCTGCTGCTAGTAATAACAACTTTTTGAGAAGAAAAGTAGCAGTTCAGGCTTGAGGAGTCAGAGAGAGGCCTAAAGACGTTGCTGTCCTCGAAGATACTAACCATGCTGAGGCCCTTGGCTGGAGTGAGCTCTCCCATTCTGGGTCCTTCATCTTCTAAATCTGCAGCACCAACATATGAAGAGCAGCAGTCTGCTATAGGACACGTCTTTCCTGGAAGTGATATGGCAGAACTAGGCTAAATTCATGCCACTTGTGTTAACTGCTGTATCCAGAATATTAAAATGAGAACAGGTGATACCAGTTATGAGAAGATGGTTTAAGCTTTAGAGTAGTCCAATGTTGCAAAGTTCAAGGTCAAATATAGTCTGCCTGAAACCTTTGGGTTGTGAGGGAGCTTCCCTAGTCTTCAGGCCAACTCATACTATAACTACGGATTAGTTGTATACCAAAAAACATTTCTTAAATAGATGAAGTATGTTAAAGTCAGAAGTACCATACTGGATTTTCATATACAACACGTGTACAAAATGTTTATGAGAGAACAAGGCATAATTTCAATTCCTGTTGTCCTCTTTAACAATCAGTAAAAGTTGGTAGAGCTTTTTGGTTCACTACTCTATCTGGATTTAATACTAGAATAAATACATAAATAGATTATAATGGGTTGTTAGGCAGTGAATGGTTCTATCAATAAACAGTCAAGCTACCATTTTGTAATATATGTCTCTATTTAAATGTGATGTGGAACAGTTTCTTGCAGAAACAGGATTAGGTAATTTTCGCGTTTGTTAACAAAGAGGCAGAGGACGAATGACACATTTAGGTCACTTTCAAGAGTTTTTGATGGTGAATTTGTATAAATGGATTTGTAGTGATTCTGTATCTCTGGATTAGGTTGGCAGGCTTTTCAGAGCTTTTTGGGGAAGGGCTCTTCAGTTGACTGTGCTTTATACTAACTGCTTTTATCTTAGCAAATACAGTTATTTTTTAGAAGTCGCCTTGAGCTTAGCTGAGTTGTTTCTCACTAGCTTCAATCGCATTGTATGAAAAGAGCTGGACTACTCCAGATGAGGGAGAAAGAGAGTTAAACAAATACTTAAAAATAGTCAAGCTAATACAAAGCTTAGTCTATATTTTACATTTTGCCCCTGTTGCTATTTTGTATCATTCTAGCAATTTCTAAAAACACATGGTGATGAGATTGTTTGACTATACAATTATAGTACAGTCTGTTGAGAAAAAGGAGCAAATCTGTCTGTGTAAATCCTTTTTCCCAGTTGCTCAGTGTTCATTATGAAAATTTAGAATTAGGTAACACATTATTCATGGCTTGTAAAGATAAATCTGTACTAATATGGGTGAATGGAGAAAGAAATAAGTTTTTAAAGATAAATAATCGCTCATCTCCCTTGAGATGCTAAAGCATCTGAGATTTCTCTTAGTTTTATTGCCTCTCTAACCAGAAAGATGAATTAATTTCTAAACTATTCTTGAGGGAAAAACATAAACTGGATTTGTATCCCGACCCATAATAGTTGAAACAGCTGAGAGAGTGGATAAAATTAAAAAAAAAAAAATCTGATTTACCCAATTGGCTACATAATATTTTCACTTCTGGAGGTCAGTTTCTGGTTCAGTCATTTGGAAGGAAGCCAGGTTGTGCACTCTGCAACCACTGTGCCAGAAACCAAAAACATGTGATGTGGGAATGAGTAGGAGAGTCGCTTTAAAGGCACACTTCTGTTGTAGACCAAAACACCGACGTAATTCTTCTCTTGAAAGTTTGAAACAGTGAAAACTACAAACAAGACTTTAGACTGGTATTAGAAAATGTACGGATTATCAGTAGAAAATGAAGTCTGAGGAACAGGGAAAAAACAGGCGACTGCCTCTGTTCTTGTAGTCTGTTCTTCCTTTAGATACAGATAATAAAGAAACTCCAGTAGTCTAACCTGGTTCAGACCAGTCTTTGAATATTTCTATTTACGTACTCTTATAGAATCTAGGAGGAGGGGGAAATTTTTCACAGAAATTGTAAGAACAATATGGTCATTTTGAGAAGAGTAGTTTTTTTTTTTTAATTAGCAATAAAACATCCTTAACAGAATATGCAGAATTTAATTCAGAGATATCCATCACCAAACAGGAATCAAGAGCCACCACAAACTCATGCCTGCGATATTTTTTGCTAGAAAGATAAGGTGTTCATTTTATTTCAACAATATGTATTTTGTTTACTAACAGTCTTTATGGCAAGTCAAAGTCCTGAATGCTTCTATGACAAAAATCTGTTTCTGAATTAAAATACAGCTTTTTTTTTTTTACAGATTAAATCTTACATTCCTCTAAAAAATCCCAGTAGACAACAAATACATTTAACTTTACTTTCAGAGGTGTTTAATGCTTTGCACAACTGACTTTTTTTTTTTTAAAGAATATTTTCTGTATTTCCCATAATAGGCTGACCAATTCTGTCTAGTTATTAGAACTGTATTATTTGGCTGAATGTAGTTTCCTACATGGCCAAAACTCTGATCCTGTACAATGGAAGTTTTCACACTGATATCACTGTGTCCAGGATTTAATTATAAGTGTGCGACTTCTGGGTTTGTTTGTCTTTTTAACTTTAGGTAAGTTTTTTTTTTTTTCCTAGTAAGAAAAACATCTCAGTATAAGACCTTTTTTTTTGCATTGCTATGCAGTATGAATTTGTACACTGTAACTTGAACATAAGACCACAAAAATTACCACTGAGTATGTTAGGGTTGCCAGATACTGCCATAATAGTTAACAGTGTTGGTGAACACTGTGCATTCCCATCCCTTCTTAACTGTTCATGTCTTGGTTCTAAGTAAGATATAATAAGATGGAGGTAAGCAAATAAGCATACAGCTGAGCTTTGGCTTTTTTATCGGTACTCTTCCATCCTTCATCTGTAGTCAATAACTAACTATTGTCTGACTTTTAGAATTAGATCATTGCCATCTGCTAGAGCATTTTGTATTTCAATGGGGGAAAATTTAATTTGAACATTTCAAGGTCACAAACTGCTGTGAGTAAAGGCCACTGGATGGAAGCTGTTGCTTTTAATAAATGTAATGAGCTCTGAAACACACAAAGCTCTGAATATCTTGAATGTCTGTCTTCAGGAGACGGAAGCAATGTCCTTGCTTGATATTGTAAAGTTCAGTCTTGGAACACCAATATATTTTCATTATGTATTTTCATAATTACAGCTAGATATTAATTAAAAGCAGACAACATTTGGAAACAGCTGAATGTCAAACAAGAGCAAAGAGTTAGTGGGAAGGTGGAAAAGATATAGAAAGTTTCTTAGTTTCAATTTTTCAGTTTCTATTCCTTTAATTTATAGCTGAGCTTAAATATCCATTCATGTGTGTTACCTTGTCAGGATTTGGAGACTGAAAATAGAATTTTTACACCTCTCCTTAGAGGTGGTTCGTTCATTGTTATTATTTGCTCCAGAACAGTAAATTTGAACTTCAGGTTCTGAAGCAATATTATGGTCCATCATAACAGCTTTTCTCTGGGACTGAGTAAAAGCATCAGGCAAATGATCTGATACAGACTCATCTGCCTTAGAGCACAAAATTATAGAGACATAGATGCATTTAAATGGATAGATAGGTTACCTCTACATTAGCTCCTGTAGCCAAGCTATATAAATCCCTCCTATGTAGCCTTCTATAGCTATACTTTATGACTAAGTGGCTCTTCAGCTGTTAGAGATTAAGTAGAAGAACTTTAAAGTTATTGCTATAAAAGCAAAAAATGCCTGATTTTTTAATTAATACTGGTATAATTTTCTTTAAAAAAAGAAACAGCATTGTTTTGTATTTTTCAGTATTCAGGAAAGCTAAAACCATAAGTCTGCCCTATGTAAGATGTCCATATCAGTGATATCAGATGCAGGTGTATGTGAGTAGTAATTAACATAAATTACTGGTTTAACTAACATAAATTAGCAGTTAGATGAATAGTGCTGTGGTTTGTCATAAATATCTCTCCCTTAGAAGATCCAAGCTGATATGAGTTATGCCTCAAGAGCGCACACAGAACAATTTCTGTAGCATATCTTTTAAATTATTTCATATATATTCAGATTTAGAAGTGATATCCTTTGAAGGAATAATAATAGTCTTCTTGAGAGTTAGGACTAAGAAAAGGAATGGTCTTTAGCAGAGGTCAGTGTATTACTTTTTGTCAGTATTTAATGATAGCTGGCAAATCTTTTGAACACGTAAAATACGCCATCTGAATAGTGATTTTCTTATTTTTCATTTGGTCATGATTTTATACTTTGTGACTTTTATTTACTGTTGTGCAAAAAGTTTGTATTTATTGCACATTATATGCAGACTAAAATTCACTGTGTGGCTATGATTATGAGGCAAGAGCTGAATAGCTTCATCTTCTGTTAAAACATCATCCTCAGTGGTAGTTGGGGGTAATTAGTATTTCCATAACTGAACCATTTAGACAAAAGTTTGGAACAGTGTTGGCAAAAGAAGTTCCACTTCTGCATGCCAGTGAGCCTTAGTCTCATGGACCCCTACCAGCTTTCCTCTCAAGTGATAATAGTGTTTGCTGACTTCTCTTTTGATCCTGGTAGGAGTGATGCTCAGTCTGGTGATGGTTTTTTAAATTACTGATGTCTCTCTCTTGTGCTCTCCCCTATTAATACAACGGTCTATGTACAATTATGGAAAACTACATTTCTTTACAGATTAATGGTCTGAATGTCATGCAGCTCAAAAATCACAGTGAATCTACATGGTATGACAGCTGTTCTTATAGTTGTGTCCACATCCAAGCAGAGTTGTGGAAACAATCTTTTAAACTATATATATTTGATAAACTAAGATTAAAATTGGTACCTTTCAAGACAAATTATTGAAATAAATAAAGACTATGGACCAGATTCAAACACTTTCACCTGTATTGCACTTTATTCCACAGGTGAGTCTGATGGGAATCAGGGGTTTATCTCATTAGGACCCATAATAGCATGATATTCAAATCAAATAACTGGATTAGACAACAGCTTTGATAGATGTCGTGTTCTTAGAAGATAAAAATTTTGTAAAGTCAGGTAATGTCGTTGTAAAAATCCTTAATTATCTGAAGATCACCTTGGGCATCATTGTGAAGAACAAACACTGCATTTACTGGTACAAAAGTAAAATGAGGCTTTTCAGGTACAGTGATACAGTGATTTTCCTGTCTTGATTAGCAAATTCCTAGTAAGTATCATGCTATTTGTTTACAGGTTATTCAGCAAATGCCAAACTGGCCTACAGCAGTTTGGTATACAACCTGTAGTTTACTAATATAGCTTATGGTTAGGGTCAGATGTAAATAATTTTCACATTGCTTTTCAAAACTGTGAATGTGGCAAGAAAAAGTAGAAATTGATGCTTAAAGCGATGTATAGGTATCTTTCAAAAGCTTACATTCAACATTTCTTTAAACTTATAGATTAACTTTTTGAAGACTGAAATGGAAAGGAAGAGCAAAATGATCCGTGACCTCCAAAATGAGGTAAGAGGAATATTTGATTGTCAGCAATATGTGTCAGAAGTCGACCTCAGAGAAGTTTTAATTTTTGAACAATATTGAATAGATTTTTTTCCTCTAATATTTAACTGAAAAGGCATTGAAGTGTTTCAGAATTTTTTTTTTTCCCCACAGCCTTGTATTAGAATTGTTAAATGATTTACTGAGGTCTGCCTCTTTAGAATGTTGAGCAATAAGTGTCACTCCAGTGCACAAATTCATTTTCATTATAGCATCATGATATTTTAGAATGTAAAACTAAATCATTCAGTGCCAAAATACTAAATAGGCTATTAAAATAAATTAGAATGATTTAAATCTAATTTTCTACTGCAGTCTTTTAATTCATACCATATCTGTGTCTTCTTCTATACTGAGGATGAAAAGTAGTGGACAATTAATTATCTCATTCTTTCACACAGAAATGAAAGAATATTTTTGACTTGAGGTATTCAGTCTGAAAAGCATAGTATGAGTATTTTACTTAGCTACTCAGTTATGGGATGGTACTTTAGTTCAGGAGCACTGCATGAACATAAAAATAAACTGCTTGGAGATTGAAAGTGAAAAGAGAAAACAAAGGAAAATTAATTATCCTGACATTGCTCTAGTTTTTCTACATGTTGTTAATACATTCTATTTCAATTTTTCATTAAATAATGAAGTGCAAATGAATCAAACGTAATACATATTCACCAATACCTGTTTGGTACATACTTTTCCTCCTTGTTGCTTAATCTAGCTCACTATTGTACAGATAGATTGTTTTTTGATGAAAGCCAGAGCTGACTAGAAATCTGCGTTCAGAGTTTACACTGAAAGAGGTGATAGTTTGGCTTCAGATTTGGAACATTATGTTGTTGTGGTAGAAGGATGAAGCTTCAGTGAAATATTCAAAAAGCAAAAGCAACCAAACATGACAATGTATGTTGGGAAATACTACTTCTTTGAATACAACTTTGACTCCTTGCTGCTGGTGCGCAACGCATCTCTGTAGCTTACACGGTTGTACTTATGAGTTGTGGTCTTTCACAAGGGAATCCTTAGTTCTGCTCCGTAGATTATTGCTCCATGGAGAAACTTCATTTACAATGTAATTACCTGCTTTAAAAATAAACAGAAAGAGGATGAGGAAGGAAATAAAATCTCAGAAATGAGATTCTTAACAAAGTCAAGTTCTAAGCAAACACTGTCCTAAAATGTTTTTGCAAGCTTTATTTCATGAATATGAGTCTCAAATTGGTCCATTTTCTATTGTTTACAAAATTTTACATTAAGCTTTATGTTACATTTTAAACATAAGAATCTTTGACAGCTAAAAGTTGTCAGATTTAGACCAATTTAGGTTAGTGACAGTATGCTGTATCCTGTTGGATATCCTGGAATACCCTATCCATAGTATATTCTCTCTGATCCAGTTGAAATGAGGATGTGACTGTATTCTACACATTTATTTGATACTATTCAGAGGAAAAAGTACTTTGTTTAGTCTCTAAAATAGAAATGAAATATAGCCCTTGTTGACCCTATCTTTTTATTTTCTCAATTAAATTGAGTAGGAAAACACCTCCTTTAGAGGAGGAAATAAAATACTAAAATACTAAAATCCAAATAAAATAAATATAAAAAATAAAATACTAAAATCCAAGGACATTTTTGCTATCTTTCTTTTCAGTAACAGAAACATCAGCACCTTCTCTTCAAAATTTGAGTCACTCTTGGTCTACTTTGTGGAAAACACCAGAAGCACATATAACACTTACTACTTACATTTTAAATTCATATGTAAAGTTTCCATATAAAGTGTATATACTACAGATAGTTTAGTTATGCACATCATAAACAAACATTAAAAATTAAACAAATCCAATACATATTCTCCTCTGGATACCAAAAAGGGAAGAGAACTGCTATGGGAGATGTTGACCATATTGTTTGTAGGTTTTTAAATAAATTTCAGATACTACAGTGTTGGGGGTTATATTTGAATTGCATTTTTGCAGTGCCTTCTCTCAATTCACCATAGCAAATAATCAGTGGATTAGTTACTTTTACTAGTATTTGTATCCATCACCTTGTGGTTGTTCTATTGTAAATCTGGCATCAGAAGAGGGAAAAATGTTCTATTTCTGAGTTACTTCAGACTTTTCTTTATGCATTGCTTTAGCATTACGTTTATGCTTTAGCATAAACCTGTTTGAAATCTTGATTTTAGATAAAGTGGAGACTACAATGTTCAGTGCAGTTTTGTTAGCTTATATCTGCTTGGTAGGAGTGGTTGTCAGCCGCTGGCACCACTGGGAAGATTTCATTTTTGAGCTGTATTTGCACAGCTCTTATGCAGGAATAATAATGAAAAATTTTTTTTTTTTCGGAGGATGGAACAAAATTTTGTGCATATAAAATGTTTATAAAAATTATTAATTTGAAAAAGTAAAAAATGTGGCCTTGCCATCCTTATAAGGCAATACTTGCCACTTTAACTGAATGTGAGAAAATATCTTATGAATTATGGAAGTCTAAGTTATAAAATGCTTCTATGGGTTTGCATCCTCAATATGCACATGTATAAATACAAAACTTCTCTACTTTAAAATGTGAAATTCTACTTTTTTTTAGCCATCTCTATTACTTTAAAAGTATTTCTCACACTATGGCTGTGTTCCTGCATTTTTTTAAAATTTAAGAAACACAAACAAATCTTAGCAAGGATTGCACAATATTTGTAAGAATTCTGAAAATAGATAATGGACCCACCTCTGGCGTAGCCCCAGTTATAGGTGAGCAGTCTGTGCGCTGACTGAAGCAGTAATGTGTACTGTCTGAAGTAACATTTTTGACTCTGTCCAGCATTCTTCAGAGGGAGCTAATGCAATAGTGTAGATAAAATTCATCTAAGGTGGATGAACCACGGATGGAAAGTTTGATCTCAGAACTCAGCCATGGTATTTAGTAAAATACTAAAAACTCCAAATGGCGTTGTAGCATTTACTTGTGTCATTGCAGGTGAGAATGCTAGTATAATCAGAGTCTAGGAGAAGATTTCTTTGGACTAATGACCTGCTTTTCTGCAGACTTTTCCATTCCATGTATATGTAAATATAACAGTAGAACTAAACTGATCTGATTTTTACAAAGCAGATGACCTCTTGTTCATTTACCAGACAGACTTCTTATCTTTATCTGTTCTGTTCAATTCTTATATTTTGCTCTTTTTTCTAAGCTAATCTGTTCCAAGTTTGATATGTATGAAAATCTGGTCTGAACAAAGTGTTAAATTGTGATGTCTGCTGTCTTTGACCTGTCAGGGTGTTTGTAGGGGCAATCTGAAAGAAGTGCATGTTACTATTTGACTCACAAGGGAAATTTTGCCTATTTCAGACACTCAGGTGTCACATTCTTAGTTTTCTTCCAGCTACAGTCATAACTGCTGTTGCTTTTGTTCATCTGTGATCATTTGATGTTTTGAAAGTGAACCTGCTAATTCTTATAAATCAAGTCTGTCTAAAGTCATACAAAATCCAGTCTTGCATGCAAATAAATACTTCATTAGACAATGGGTTTTCCTAGGTAGTTCCCCTCTTTCACCCCTCAAAAGTATTTATGCTTCCCAATTTAAGGATGCAATGAGTCAGCAACATGTTACCTCCTGAAAACCATCTGTCTGAAGTTGCAAGAGCTGACTAGGTAAATTGAATTTACCAGGGTCTCTGCTGAAGTGCCTTAGGCTAATCATGGGATCATAAGTGGTTTCAGAGAAACCTCTAATTTAGAGACCTACAATTTTAAATTTCTAAGTGTGTGTTAGTCTGCAGAATGACTCAGCATCTCCATGTCTATCCAGAATGCATGGGCCATGATCCCCCCCGTAATCTGGTGGATGGCACTCGCGATGAGATGCAGAAAAGTGATGTGACTCCTACCATCTTTCAGACTACAAGAACATAAGAAATGCTCAATGGTCCATCGATCTCAGTATGTTGCTTGTGATGATGGCAATAGCAGATGCTATTAAGGCAGAAACATGGGCCTGCCTATTTTCTGTGGTCCATTCCCTTCGTACTTCCCCACAGTGTCCACAATCACTGGGTTAGGGATGTTAGAAGATATATCCCTGCTTATTCTCCGTTAGTGCATGTTGGTGAACCTGTTCTCCCTGAATTTCTCTTCTGAAGAAAGAGAAATACCTTTCTTTTCTGCCTCCTGGTGTTCCCAGATACCTCCTCAACTTCTTACACTACCAAATTCCCTCCTACTTCACTGTTTACATTTGACCTGATATTTTTTATGGTCTTTCCTGTTCTCCCCACTTGAGCAAGCTTTACTTTTTCTAAATTCTGACCTGTTCCCTGTGATAGCCTTCTTAGCTTTGTAGAGTCATGCAGAGTTTGGGGAGCTTCTAATATATTATTTTTGAACAACTTCTAGGCAGTTTGTATGTGTGTGTCTCTTTTCTTTTTTTTTTTTTTTGACTGTTGCTTTGTTTAGTTCTTGCTAATTGCCTTTTTTTTGCGTAATACTTTTTCATGAGATTGAATGTCTGCCTAATGGATTTATTTGGCATTTGATCTCCTGCTGCAGTATTGCACATTATTGTACTTTGATAGCTATTGCAGAGTCTCCCATAAGTTGCTCTTGAACTCAATCCTAGGCAACCCTTGAGAACAAATGTGGAATTACATCTTTTTTTGGAGACTGTGAGATTGATCATTATAGGTAGCAGTCATTTAATGTGTAATTTATTTCAATCAGTGTCTTTGTCATGTTGAAATTGTCTGGCACTAAATAGATGTCAGTCTGGCTGAGGTCTCTAGGTACTACAGTATACAAAGAACAAAAAGTATGATGATTTCTCTCTACTATTTTGGCAAATCTTTGGAAAACAGATAAATGGACAGGGAAAAGTACATATATATAAACTGAGTGGCCGACATTCACAAGATAATGAATGCTTGAGGAGTGTTTTTCATATGTATTTCTACTATCTTACTGTACCTGGTTGTGATTCTCACCGAGTCTTTAGGGAACTACTTTTACTACAGAATGGCAGAGAAGACAAGCAGGGGTTTGTGTGAGTTACTGAGTGAACAGCTTCTGGAGTTCTGTGTAAATCTTATTTGAAGCATCTGTGTTGGTGCTTCGGACAGAGCAAAAGGAAATAGCATATTGCAAAATGGTAATTAACTTCAGATGTATAGTGATAATTAAACTAGAGTTATCAGTTAAGATAGGAAGGAGAATGCACCAGGCCAATAAAACTTTACCTTTACGAAAGATTTCCAGTTTCCTGAAGCCTTCAGTGATGTGTTTTCTATTCTAGCTCACCCCATTTTTCTGCCTCCTCCATATGGCCAAGTTATGTACGATTTGACTGTCATTCAAATGTTCCTGGAACTATTAAAAAAGAACGGCCTGATTTATATTACTCATCTCTTTTAGGTTCTAGATTTTAAAAGGAAAAAAAGAAGTTTTAACAAGCAAAATAGAAGAAAAAAGGCAACATTCTTCTCTAGGGAAACAGTGAGCTAATGTCTTAGATGCTCTAAATGGCACTACAGAACCTTTCAGTACTTTATACAAATGTTTCATATCTGATGTGGGAATAAAAGGATTAAATCTTCCAGAAGGAATGTAATAGGAAAGACATGACTAAGGGAAAGAGACTTAATTTAATGTGAAACAAAGAGAGATGAGGTGTAGAAAAAACGCAATAAAGATTTGGTGTACTAGGTTTTCAAAACTGCATGAAAAGTGATAAAGAATCTTCTTCCAAAAAAATCAAGGGTTTGGCACAGCCATATATTTAAGAAGAGCAATGGTTGTAATTGGAAAAGATAAAAGTTTAATGCAAGTACAGATGCATCACCTTAACGGAGTAGTTTCAGTCATTCTTCTACTATTACCCTATCCAAACACACTCACATAGATAAATACAGGAAAAGTCTACATGAGTGATCTGTTTTTTGTTTGTTTTTAATTTAATCAAATCTTTGAAACATTTCCTTTTTTTATATATCATCCTCTTACAATATGTTCTAAGAGCTGTAAGAAAAGGTTGTGGGCACTGTTTATTTTGCATGTACTTTAGGAGGTAGTACAGGATAGTACCTGTGATTAAAGAAGCGATATGGTCCTAGCATGCCCTGGACATCAGTAGCTCTAGCATTCTTTTTTTTGGCTCTGTCAGCTAAACTTGCCTTGAGATATACTTTATTTGAGAGAATTGCTTAGTCTCTCTGTGCATCAGCTAGTGTGTGGAAAAGGAACTAATAACCATACCTATCTAATGGATTTTTATTAAATGTCTATGCTATGTTTGTCAGTTCCCGGAAAGTAAGTCCACTGATGTCAGCAAGTTTTTCAGGGATTTCATTAATTGTTCTTGAGAGTTTCAGTGAGGCCCAAGTGCTTTCACAGAATTTGACTGCAGTTAAACTGTATGTATTTTAAGGCAACATGTTATCCAATCCCTGCCTCTGATGAATAAGTACATAGTATGCTTTTACAAATTTTGGTGGTAAGACTGAATATGCTATGTTTTTAAATAACTGATAGCATTGTATTTATGATACAAAAAAAGTGCTCTCTGCATACAGATGGGTAGAAATAGATAATGAAAATGGAATTCCTTTTGTGGCTACTTTTGCACTCTTTCAAATACTGCACTTCCCCTCAATTTTTTGGGGCAAATTCTGAGTTTTGCAATCTCAGACTCTTCCATGACTATAAAAATAATTCCCCATTTAGTGCTGTTCTTTCAGCGAATGCCCTACTGCCATTCAACATTGCAATTCAGAGACAGGAATAGACAACAACAGCTTTCCAACTGAATGCAGCAGCTGTGATGTAACATATGAGGAGAGGATGTTGTACAGAAAGACAATTTTCAGGCTATTCAAGGTTTTGAAAAAAAATTAGTAACAACTAGGTGTAAGACTGGAATATGTTAGTGTAGTTTAATAAAAGTGTTGGCATGTAACAGATTAGCTCTTATTTTTGGAAGTTTCTATTATTGACAAAGATACCAAGAGGTCTGGGAATTCAAAAGTAGAGGTGGAGCTAAGAAGATCGGCAAAAATGTAGACTAAAGAAAATATGCATAAAATATTTTGAAAGTCTTCATGTTTGGAGGTGAGCTACTACGGAACGAGCAGCTCACCTCTACCATGTCACAGTCACCTATCAGTTATGGCAAGTGATGGCACAACCGTGCTGAACATGAAGTTAAAGCAGGATGCTGTTAACTCTTGTTTTTTAAAGTGACCGAAAATATCTTCTGTCCTGACACTTGCTATTTGGCATTCAGAACTGAACATCTTGGGTGCAACTCTGAATATACATACATAATGGATTAATTTTCTAAATTAAATTCTTTTATGTATTGATGTCAGACATATTTTATTGTTTTTTCATTCATTTTCTCTTGGTAATGACATAAAAGTCATCTTTAGAAAAAGGGAAGTGTCATAGGTGACATACACTTATATGCCATTTTCCTGAGGTCAATGAATCAGGAATTTTCCCCCAAACTTCATAAATGGTATCATTTCCTATAGTCTTTACTGAAAGGTAGTGAAATGTACTTAGTCTTTGTCACATGGGCATTGCAGTTTGGTCTTGGTTCAGATTGCGACAAAAAAAAGTGACCTCATGTAAGACTTGCAGGTGTTTAAAAAAAAATGCTCTAATTTAAACCATTTAATCACTTCTGATTTATTAGAGAAGAAACGACTATTTAACTGCTCATGTTATCTTTGGATAATGTACATTAAAACATCTCTGTGAATACCTATATTAAGGTATGTTAATCACTTTACAGATTCTATTTACAAAAATCTCATGTATTTATAAAATTGATACAGTGGTTTATAACAGGCTGTACATTTCTGTGCTGTTTAGACTGTGGCAGAACTTAGAAAACCATGAATTATATAAAAGACCTATAGGAGTACAGGCAATACAAAATAAACCAGGAGTAGAAAATGAATTTGACTGTAGCTCCCAGTAACATTTGTTCTTTTAAGAAGCATGTTTTTAAATAACTACCTTGTAAACAATACTTTTGCTCTATTCATGTATAAATTGTGGTTATAGCTTTAGTGTTGAGTAAATCATCCTAAAACAGAATTTTTCCCAATCTTTCTGTGCTTAGTTGCACTAATAAAAGGTAAAGTCATGGTAGTTTAAAATCCCACCTGATCTATAGGGAATTTCATGCCCTGCAGAGTGAATTCAATCGAATTACATTGAATTATGGTGAAAGAAGCCTCCCTTAGCAAAGCAGAAATGAAATTTTAAGGCTTTGAGACTGTATGCTGACACTGTCCTATAAAGGAGAACACTGTAGTTCTTCACTCTTCGTACTCTACAGATAAAATTAAATCCTTTCCTGAGATTGTTCTAAGTATAAAAACCTGCCCTGTGCAGAAAAAAAATGGGTAAAGTCCTATTTAGGACTGTCCTGTCCCTATTTGGATCCTGCGTTGGTTCTACAGTGCTGCTAATATGCCTTTAAGCACAATACCTAAAGGCATCCACAGGTAGCAGAGGCAGGGGCCCTGCCCAGGAATAGATGAATAGGCAGGAAGAGGAAGAGTACAGAAATGGTGTCCATTTCAAACGGTGTATTCTGGTAATGAACTTTTGAATTCAGTATTGTTTCTTGATTCACTTCATCTTCATTTGAAGTAAAACCTCCTCTTTCAAAAATACTTTTGTTGTTTAAAATTGTTCAGTGTGATTTGTACTGAAAATGATAAGGAAGAGGTGGAAATGTGGTTAAATCAGTTGAAAATGGCTATTAATTAGTATTTGAGATCACACAGCAAGCATCCTGGTTCATCCAGATTGTCAGTGTATATATTAATAGCTATATGGTAGAAAGTGTAACTACTGTAAATATTACAGTATTAAAAGTCCTAATGTTTTCCTGACTTTGTAAGACCCTAGGACACATTTTCTCGGTTGCTGTTCATAACTGGAATCAAAGGGGATATAATGGATATGCTCTATCTGGTCTGCTCTCTGCTAGGGGCTACCATTTTTTTGGATTCTTGATTCATTCTTTAAATACTGATTCAGGTTCTTTAAATCCTGATTCACAGTCATTAATTACAGGAAAGTAGAAGAGAGGCATTCAAGTAATAACATTATACAGACTGTATAAGGCATAGGGAGTAGGGAAATGCTGGAGTTTTCTGATACTCCATTTCATCTTATTTTTATGGAAGCATGACCAATATATTTGAAACTAAGGGATGCGAATAAATCCTAGTGGTCCCCTTGCTTCATTTTAATTCGAAGAGGCAGCAAAACCCGAAGTAAAAGACATAATCTTGATTAATTTCAAAAGAGCTATACTGACTCCTTTGCACTCACAGCTCCCAGTGACATCTGTTGCAGCTTCATTAGGCAACAGGGGCAGCAGGAAACCTAATTAAAATCTTTGGTCTTTGAACTTGCACAGAGAGTTTTGTGAATCCTAGTGTTATCCAAATTGGTATTTTCCAGCATTACAGATCTTGAGGGCGAGGTGGCTTACAGCCAAGCTACAGAGAACTTTAAGGATGGGTGACATTTTATTACCCATGTAGGGCTTTCCCTGAAGCTAATGTAAATTTTGCCAAACAGGAGGGAAAAAAAAAAGTGCTGAGCTAATTTATTCATGTTAAGCAGAGGAATGGCAAGTTAGCTTTAGTACCAAGATGTTGAAATTAGCCAGTGGGAAGACTGCTTAAGAAGGAATAAGAGTCGTATATGTAGAAAAAATAAGAACGTAATTCATACTTCAGAACCTTGAACAGATAGACACTGTTGATTTTTATCCTTGGATGAAATAATAAGTGTTTAATAATCAGATTTCTGTGGTTAATAAACAGGTAGCTGAGGCCAGCTGTTGATTTCATTATTACAAGTAATGCTGTCAATCACCACTGCTTGCCAATGAACCTCAGAAAAGAGGGATGGCCATTAAAGAGGAGAACTGTTATCCATATTCTGTATCATAGCATTCTTTGCCTCTGAAAAAAAACTATGCAGCACTTAATAGCATAAGAATTTATAAAAGATTCATGTGGCATAAAAATACATTTGGTTTATTTGTTTAAAATGCTGCTTGATAAAGTTATGTTGCTGCTGGAATGCTCCTGTCCTGGGCTGAGTTCTCCAGACACTTGAGACCACTGGATTAGGCAAGAGGGACAGTTACGGCAGTTCTAACTAGGTTTCCATTAAAGTCAGTAAGAATTTGGAAAAATGAGCCTGGAGAGCCCCAACCCGATCATATTATGGTACATCATACAAAAATATTTAAGTTTTGCAGATTTCAAGAGAAGACTGAGAGTGTTTGCATTTTCCTTATCACATTTAATATAAGTAAATTTATTTGCTGAGTTCAGCAGGAGCAGAAAGTGATTTTGAAACATAATTTTTGCTATTCAGAAGTTTATGTTAAACTGGACTGCTATTATTTCGTAGCTTTTAATCCAATATAAAGTGTAGCTGCAAAATTTTAACTTTATATGGTAAAGTATTTCTAGACTGAGGGTTGATAGCCTGTGACTTTATAAAAATTTTAGTCCTCTCCAAAGACTCATCCTCTATTCTTAATTTACCAGACTAAATACAATATTTGGAATGATAATTCCAAATTATATATAGATATTTGAAGAGGCTAAAAATAATAAAATACTTAATTAAAATCAATGTTAGAGTTATTCTAGAAAAAAAGCCTCACATAAAATTCTTCGCTTGTCAGTCATGTTAGTACCTGAGTTAATGAGTCTGTAGGATTTTCCATTCTCTGCAAAACCTTATGAGCTGTTCAATAGTAATGCAACTCCAACCTGTTGTTCTAAATAAAGTAGACTCATATGAAACTATTCTTTATTGATAGGAAAAAAATTGATTCTCACTTATTTTGCATCTCACTTCAGCCTGAAAATCTGGCATATTTTCAAATCCAGAAAATTTTTTCTCTGCAACAAGTTCAGTGCTTTTAGGAGGGATGTTCAAAGTTTGTTCAGCTCAAATAGTTATATATCACTCTTCCTAATGAATACCTCAGTCTAGCTACTGAATTGTTAGCCTTAGAAATGTGAAAATGTAAACTTTCCAGTGCAGTGGGAGGAAAGTACTCTCCAAACTTACCGGCCTATTCCTGCAGAATCACTCCAGTAATTCACTGTAGGTTACTCTAGTGCTTGGAAATGATTCACCCTCAACATCCAGTCGACCTCATACTGAGTTAAAAGTAGCAGAAATTGTACTATTTTGGGTCACAATTGCTAATGAGCTGTTATCCAGAAACGTTTAAAACCACTTACCTCTGGAATCTTTTCCCCCACACTGCTCCCTTTTGACAACAGCTCAGTCTTATCTGGGGTTGAGGATACTATAGGAAAAAAAACACATTAAATAGATTAATTGACTTGTCAGCAATTGTAAGCATAATACTCAAGTTACATCATTGATTTTATTTAGTTGTCATTTAAGTACTGTATTGATTTTAAGAATGTTGGTTTACATATATATATATAATGCTGTAATTAAAAATATGGTTTTCATTAGACCCCTAGAAATGGCTTTGCCATATTAGTCCCAATAATTATGCCCATTTGTCAAATTCACCTATAAAAGTCTTCCCATGTAATGAATCTTCAGTTGCTCAAAATTTAATTACGCAATTATTGTAATTGAAAATGTTTAAAACAACAGCCAATAACAATTGGATTATTCACTTTTCTAACCATCTCTGACATTTAAACAATTTAAAATATGAAAAATTTAATAGATTTGAACATGCTTCCTAGATGAAATTAGAAGGGTTTAATTAAGCAGGTGTTGCTTTAAAGTGCTATGGCAGGTGTTGTCTGGTCTCATCTCAATTTTTCTTTGTGATTAAGAATTTCTGAGTAGTGTTTTACTGTATCTCATAGCATACCTGAACTCCAGCAAGGTCTTTGTGCTTAAAACATTTCACATTCCTATGGATAGTCCACAGTCTGTGCTGTCCTTTGACATGTTGTGATTACTTTCTTTAAATTGTAGAATAATTATTCTATTTAAGAATATAAATTTAATGCTGTATGTCAGGTGTCCATTCTTGTTTTTATCTGTGTGTGTGTATTCATATGTATGTAATTGTTTGTACATTTATATTAACATTATTCTCTACATATGGATTCATGTATGTGTGTATGAGAAGATAATGTGACCTTAAAAACATAGCTTACAATGTACCAAAATACCAGCAGTTGATGCAATGAATGTGACTCACACTTCCGGGCACATCCTCAGAAACTATCCCTCTTTTCAGTACTGATTGCTGATACCATTTCTTGTATCACAACTTCAAATCTTCCTGTGTCATTTTTAAATTATTCTGTTTGTGGCAGATATTTTGGAGATTATGAAAGATTGATTTCCCATTGATTTCAGTGGAGTTTTGCCCGCTTACTCGAGGAGATAATTTGTTCTTAAATTTAAAGTACTTCAGGATAGCACTCAGCTGGGAAATCCACATTTTCAAAATCAGACTCAGCAATTGTCTCAATTACGTTCAAGTATTTGTTAATTTATGGAAATTCATCCATTTAGTCTTTCTTAAAATGGTTTAAACTTGTCATCCTTAATTTTGGTAATGGATGACTGGTATTCTGCAAGAACAAATACCTTTAAATACAAACAGTTTTATGCTAGGACCCTTTCACATACTGAGAAGCTTTCGCAATAAAATAGTGCTTCAGTGGAAGAATGTACGATGTGGTATGCAAGAGCAGACGTAGCCCACTTCAGCTGCTATTCAGAGAGTAGGATTATATTTTGCTAGTTTCCCATTTCTGTGAAAAGAGCCTGCTTTCCAATTAAAATGATGCAGGTGGAGAAAGTGAGCTTAAGTAGACAGCAAAAAGTATTGGGAATTCGATGTGGTAAGAGAGGTACGTAGAACAGAATTTCCAGGAAATACGTGTTGCTGCCTCTCCTGATGGCCAGCTGTGGCTTCAGCTGGGCCTGAATGAGAGGGTAGGAGCAGACTGTCAGCCAGCCTCTGCGTTCGGCTGCACTCTGCCGTACAGCTTCAGCAGTCACAGAGCCCAGGAGGAACCTGGCTGTGTTCCCGAGATGATTGCAATGTATTGTTTGTATTAGATCAGATGTCTGCTGTGCTGTAAATTACACAATTTTGTGCTATATAGAGGCAGGAAGGCAGTTTAATTTAAGAGGCCTGGGTTTTTTGACTTCCCAATAGGATCAGTAGTACTTTTTTTTTTTTTTTTTTTTTCCCCTCTTGCCTGTGCATTTGTTTGGTACAACTATCAGCTTTAGGGCATTTGGCATAGCCAATGGTAAGCATTCAGCATTTAAATTGTAGACTTTATGCTGATGGACTTTGAGTCCTAGGGAAAAAGAGTTGAAGATCTGGGACCTAGCAGTTAGGATCTTCATTCGCTAAAAATGTGCGCAACAAGATCAAGGAAATGTTAGCACCAAGATACAGGCGTGGGACTGCTATCCTGTACCTGTTCACTGGATGCTGATTAGTTTTGGGTAAAAGGTGTCACCTGCTATTTAATGATGCTTCCTTCCTGCAGCAGTGTCAGTCTTTCATGTGGGATCAGAGTGGATAGAGGTGAGGGGTCCACCAGGATGCCTGATGGGGCGCAGCTGCTATTTCTTATTGTGAAATCCATTTTTGGTTGTTTTTACAATGCTGTCACTGTATTTTAATTTCACAAGAAGTCAAAGTCTGCCATGCAAATTCAATGTGAAGAACACATTAGTTTTAGCAAAACTGTAAATAAATCGATTTAGCAAAGAACCAGTCAAGACCCAGAGCTGCTGAGGCAGAAATAAGGACGCAGTGATTCAACACCTTTCATGAACTGTTTCTACAAACAGTTCTTACAGCTGTGAAATATGCTTCATTGTTGTACTCTGTGGAATCTGGTTCTCTTTTGTTTTTATTTTCTTTTAACTTCATGCTACTTCTTTAAGCTTCATTTCAACAAAGCATAAGAGTCTCCCCACAGAACTGACTCATGTAATTATAGTTAATTGCATTTTTTAGAGAGTTAGAGGGGTTGGAGAGTGACAGTTTTCTGTAGCTGCAAGAGGAAAAATGGAATTTCTTGAGCTTTCTGCTGCTGCAACAAGCAAAAGCAAATCTGTGACTCCTAAAATATGCAGAGCTAAATTAAAAGCAGTATTATAGCATTGCATTTCATGAAAATGTTTGCTTAGGTGGAAAACATTTTGTAAATATTTTTCTCTTAATTGATGCAGATTCCCAGCAACTGTTGCCAACTCCTATTTTATCATTTGGGAAAAGCCCCAGAATATTTAAATTTGAAAGAAGCAAGTGTGTATGTGCAGTTCACAGTGTTCTTATTTGCACTGCATTGACTGCTGCTGCGTACATCCTCTGCACAGTGTGAGGACTGTGTAGAAAACAATCAGTTCAGTAGAACTTTGTGTACTAAAAGTTTTGTGGTTACTGTGGGTTCTTTAAAACTTTTGTAAAATAATGTCCAATTTGTATGGTGATTTAAGCTAAATGAATGGTTTGAAAAATATGTAGTATTTTTAAGTTAGTTATTTTTAATCACTAAATGTCCCACACTTTTTCCTTTGGAAAAATGTTTGCTTTCCCTTTATAGTTTCTCTAATATAATTTTGTTATCCTGCAAGTGTTAAAAGGGGAAGGAAATTAAAGCTTAGCTTTGCCCTAGCTTTTGTCTTTGTTTTCCGTTATTCCTAGTGATACTTCATAGCTTATTTCTAGATCTAATTCAGATTTCTTTTTAATTTCATTTCAGAAAATTTCGATATAGCCAGTGTGATATTGCTTTGTTCCATTCAGCTCAGGTTGACCTTAAAATTCTGTTTTACAATGTTCACACTGTAAATCTGTTACTTTTGAAAGTGACTGGAGAAGCCAGACAGGACACTGAACAACGTAATGTGAAAGTACCATTTGTCTTTGCAAGTTTTTAAACAGAACGATATATTTTTGAAAAAGGGGGGGAAAAGGAGAAAAATCAGGTTTGCTTGCTTACAGGAAAGTGACTACTGCTGTTCGGTAGGTGGTTTAGAGTTAGGAACGTGTCCCTTCTGTAGGACTTGCAGCCTTTTTATTTTGTAGAAAGCTTGCAGAAAATTATTTAAGCATGTAAATGCAGAGAAAGGTGGTATTTATTTCATGGCTTCTGAAAGCGAAATGGTTTAGATTTTACTGTCCTAATTTTTTTAAATTTCAGGAAGTGGGCTTTGCATTTTTACAAATCCTAGATGCTTGGCTTTAAACAAATAATTTAAATAAATAATTGGCAAATCTGCAGCAATATAACTCTTCCACTTTCAGACCTCGACAGAGTTGATTCAGCCAACTCAGAGTCCCAGCAGAAGCTCATGAAGTATTTTAACAGTAAGACCTGTTCAGTTTAATCTGTTGAGCTTTGCAGCAAGCTCCCTAAAGTACCTAGGTATTTCCTGATTCTGCTAGCTGATAAAGCCATGGTGTCAGTATCGCCTCTGCAGTGGATGCCTTTGCCACAGTGTAAATAATGATGGTGCAGCTGGCAATTCATCTTCAGTAGGCCCTGATCAGGACTCTGACTATTGTGTCTTATTTCCCCCTTTTCTTACTTGCCAAATATGTTATTTCTCTGGTTAATCAATTTTCCCGAGGAACAATCCATGGGACCAAGTTGTCTTAAAGTGGGAGGAAATAGCATCAAGTGCTAAATACAGTAATGAAGTGTTAAATACAGTAATTATAACTGAAAATAGGGCCACATACGTGGCTTGGTAGGTTAAAAATCTACAGAGAGATTCCCAATGCCTTTTTCTTAGCCACGCACAAAATGGAAAGAGAATGGCCTTTTACATAATCCAGTGGACATGTAGATGGAATGAGAGGAATTTGGTGCCTGTGTTCTCCATATCCTGTTGGTATTTTGGGTATTTTCATCTTGCAGGACATTTATTTATTTAAACAGAGCCTGGAACCTAGTTAGGAACCTTTACTGCCAACTTGTAGTTTCTCTCTTTTTTTACCTGATAAAGCAAGAATAGGTACCTCTAAAAGTGGATATTTGTTCCACAGTAGAATCAAGTCTAAATCTTTGTGCAAAGTTGGGCAAATGATGTGTTTAGCATGTTGTTCTTCGCAAATTTAGCCAATATCTGTAGGTAACCACTAGGCTCTTAGAGAAGGAACGATCTGCAGCCTGTGCTAGCTGTAGTTGCTTTTTTAAGTTCAGGCTTTTGTGTCGGCTCAAATACAGGCCTGGATGCAAATACAGGCAAGTGGTAGAGGACACTTTAGTTTAAGCTATATTTTTTTTCTGGCTTGATTCCTACAATTAAGAAAGGCATGAAGATAACCAGATATAACTTTCATTTCCATTGTTGGGTTCCACAGGTAAGTAATTGTCTAACCAGTTTTGCAAAAACTACCTTATAATTAAGCCTGCAGAATATACTATGTATAGCAAAGGTTAATTTACAGCAGCAAAATACAACAATAATGCAAAACACAACAATAATGCAAAACAGAGAGCTAAAGAGTGAATGGCTCAGTTCAAGGGAGACAGCACAAATATGACTTCTGAATAACCTGGCTCTAAAAGGTCTCTCTCTCACTCAGTTCCTGAAGGCCAGTGTTTTCTATGCCAGTAAAAACGGGTCCCAAAAATATTTCAGCAGTATGAGAGCAGATCTCTATGACAATATATATGCGGATGAAGGAGGGCATCATGGTAGGTATACTACTAGAGCAATGAAACCTATGTACTAACAACAGGGCTTGTTCATCAATGCTACTGTGTAATTCAGAGCAGGAAGCAAAGGTTATAACCCTTGACTTTTTCATATTCATGCCTTTGTATAACATTTTCTGCACCTCAGCAGATTGACAGTGTACATTTAACTGTCAGAGAGAAACAAAACATTTCTTCCAGGAAAATGATAGTAAGGATAATCAGTTTTCTAGGTGACTAATGGTGGTTTTCCTTTTGTCTAACCAGCAAACTGTAAAAGGGATCTCCACCTTAACAGGTTCAAGAAGAGGCTTTCAGGTAACCAGGCAGATGCTAGCAAGGTCACTTTTCTTGCATATGCAGTCATGAAAAGCCCAGACAAGGTATGTTTCAGTTCTTTGTAACTGGGCAAAAGTAGCTGAGCTAAACCTACATTGGAATAACTTTGTAATAAACTAATAATTAAACCAGAATTCGTAGTGACAGATGGCATGTTAAAATTTATCAGGCCAAGATTTAAAGAGTGTATTTTTATCCCCTTAGTTATCACCAGTTAAAAGCTAAAGCACTACTAACAGTTTCCTCAGTCATCCTTCTAAAAAGACAAAACTTATCTGTGTACTTTATCCACTGAAATTACTCAGTATAAATGACTGATAGTAGATTGTTGCAAATGTGTTATTTTCTTCTAATACATATTTTACAGGGGTCCTTCCCTCTCTTCCTTCCTCACAGCAGCTGCTATTGACTTGGACAGAATCTCCATTTTACCAAATACTGAGCTCCAATTTTTAACAGGAAAAGCATGTGTTGTAGCTGCTATTAGGCTGTGAAACCTAATATTAGGAAGGGACTGGTAAAAATGGTGAAATTACCTTGGCCCATACTACAGCCAGCAAGAGAATCAGACTGGAGATATTTTGAGATTGTTTTCTATGATTCTGAGTCACCTGGTTCTCAAACCAATTTATATGTCTGTTTTCCCCCTTTGATCCAAAAAGGACCACAGCATTCAGACAAACCAGAGCTAAGGGGAAAGGAGCTTTTAAAATTCAGAAAGCTCTTGTTTCCTTTCTGCCTTTCTTCTGCTTTCTGTTTGCTCTGAAGCAGTTTATTTCTTTCTCCCCCAAAACATTTACATATGTAGCATATAATTTATGCATAACATATAAAAGTAACATATAATGCTACTTTTCTACTCATGCAGGGCTGAAAATTTCCAGGCAATATATTAAACTGGTTGTTTGGTGGATTTGTTTTATTGTTACTTCCTCTTCCTTCCCTTTCCTGACTTCAGGTCCTTCTAGTACTTACACGTTTATCTTTACACATTGGTTGCAGGCCCTAAATTCTGTATAAATGTCCAGATTCAGATCCTGATAGATTGCTTGGTAGTCTGCTATGTCTTAATTATCCCGAGGATAATTATTACCAGAGGTCTTGGTTTTCAGCTATCCTGATCAGGGACCGCCAAACTCTTCTTTTCATGTCTCAGAAACCTGTTTTGGATTTTCTTCCTGTAGGAAATGGAGCTGAAGGGATGGTGCATATTCATGTCTGTTCCCAACCATCTCTCCCAGGTCCTGCAGATTAGACAGCCTAAAGCTGCCTTTTTGATGCTATTTTGACCTCTAAACCATATGCAGAGATATTGTTTCTCTTAAACAAACAAACAAGAACACCTATAGATGGTCCTTAATCAAATGAAGAATTTCTCTTAATGTCAGCTGGAATTATAGTCTTTTTCTGATCACTGTGTTATTTTCATTGCTTCTCTGAAATGGGGATCAGAAAAGGCTAAAAGACATTTGCAATCTCCTTAAGTGAGGGAGGGGCCAAGAATACCTCTTGAAATAAACAATTCTTTATATTTTAGCATGAGTTACCAGCAGACCAACCAAAAACTTGTACTGGAAAGGAGTAATAGGATGTGATAAGAATGGAAATGTAGGCAAAGACTCCATCTTTCCTTCTCGTGCTTGAAGAAATGTTGGCTGTTAGTATTTCAAAACATAGTCATGTTTGACAGAAATTTGAATCTATGAATTTAAATTTTGAAGTTGCAAGAATTTGCTTGGCCTTTTGCTTTTTGTGTCCCTTTTCCTCTGCTTTTTTGTGAGTGTGGGATTTGGATTTTGAGAAATAATATGGATTCCAAGACACACAGATGTTGAGCCAGTAGGCTGGTCATCATGCTGCTCCTGAAAATCTGGCTGCATTCAGAAATATTGAAATGTATTTTGCAGGTGAAACCATACTGCTTTTAAACAAATAGCATATGTAGTCTGCTGAGGCTTTAAGAAGTATTCATAAGAAGTACACCTTCTATGACCTAGAGGTAGATCTCTAAGTTAATTCAGGAAAGTATTTGAGCATAAAAGTTATTAAATTTACTGGACAGATATATTGCTTAGATTACCTGCCTATGACTGACAAACCACTATCCTCTTTGATATCTTCACATGGGGTAAATTATGTTTTTCCATCATTCTTTACTAAAACAAGTATTAATGTGAAAGCTGCTGACTGTCAGACTTTTTTCTTGTCCAAACCTATTAACGCTTAGTTTCAAATAAAATAAAAAAAAAATCTGGTAGGTATTGCAATATAAATAGAGTTGAATTAAAAAAAAAAAAAAAATCCTGCACCAATTTTCGCAGATATTCTGGGTCTTAGGTACCTGTCCAGGAGCGTAGTGTTAGGCATATTATAGAGATTTTAATTCTGCAAATTGAAGGACTAGAGAGAAAAGATAAGAGAAGAAGAACAAGCATTTATATATTTAAACTATTTACCTGTGTGGTTGCAGCTTTTTGTGTGTGACCTGTTTGCAACTTGGATTTTATGCAATGTTGAAAACCAAAAACTCCTGTAAGACCTCTTCTGGAACCCTGTCTGATGCTCACTTAGGATTAAATCAGTGTAATTCCAGTAATTTCAGTTATGCTACCGCAGTTTACAGTGGCTTTGTGGTGAATTTCTTCTCATATAAAAAATTTTTCTAAAGCTTACTTATATCAAGTAAGCTTTACACAAAGCTATTTATATGAAGTTCAATGCTGCAAGATCTTTAATTTTTCGTATTAATTTCTTTTTAGAAGGCATATTCTTCAAGAATCCATATCCAGGGAAATGGTATAGTCTCTTGCACTGTTTACATGTTGACTTTTTTCTGAAATTTTACTAGCTTATTTCACAGTTTTCATGTTGCTCCAGAATCAGCTCCTGAGATGCATCAGTTTTTGCCAAGACTTTTACTTTGCCAAGAGCAGCTAACCAAGTGTAACCCTCACTGAAATCTGTTAGCATGCAGTATCTTTCCAAAGGTGAAGGTTTTCTGTTCACGTCTCAGTAGCTTAAATGAGCGTGTAGTTGACGTGCTTGGCCTTTTGCTTTTTGTGTCCCTTTTTCTCTCATGGGAATAATAAACAATACTGGGCTATTCTATGTATTTTTATCTCTCTGACTTTGTAGAAGAGGCACCATTCACATCTGTTGGTTTTGTGTGCGTGCATGTGTGTGTCATTCTTAATCTATTGTAGGTCATTTACTTTGGTTTGTTGTATTTCCTGGTTCTTTGTTGAGATAGCGCGTGTCTCTGCACTTTGGGAGTGTTAGATATTGGGGGAATGATACAACGGTGTTCTCCATGGCTATAGCTGCATTTGCCACCTCTCAGAGCTGAAATCTCAGAACACTCAGAGTGAGCCACAAATCTCATGCAACTGCGTGAAAATGTCAATGTTTGCTAATGCAAGGCTCAACATGGGAATGATGAACCCTGTGCATAATGTTCTTAAATCACCAGACAGTTTTGAAAAACAATGATTCTTCCCCATTTGGTCTTACAGTTTTATTTTGTTTTATGCATGGGATTGTCATCACTTATCACGTCAGCTCTACTTCTTGATGTGGTTAGCCAGCGCTGTATGAGGGATAGAGGACCTGTTCAACTCATGTCTGACATTGCACATACTGGTGTGTTCCTCAAAAGACAGAATATCTGAGACTCTCTTCTATTTCTCTTGGTCTTTCTTAGTAGACCAGGAGGGATTTGTTTTCCTCTTTTTATTTTGGGAGGCACAACATTTTAGTCCCAACAAGATGAGGTTTTTAAGGCATTCATGATAGTTCTTCAGATGTGTAAACTTTCTTTTATTCCTTCCAGTCCATCAGCATGTGGTGTTTCCCTCATCCTAGACCTGAAACAAAAAGAATCTGGAGAAAGTGAAACTGTGTAGTAATCCTGGCGTAATTCTACACATCAGTTATCACACCTAGCATCATGGTAAACTGAAGCAGGAATAGAGCATAAACATTCCTTATGCACGTGTACAGTCCTCTGAATATTTTAAATTGTTTTTGTTGTTAAGGTGAGACAAGGGAAGAATAGCTATCTCTTTCCTACTCCACAGACTTTTTTTTTCCCCTCTATTTTCAGACTGAAAGATCTTGTGAAGGGTTAGTTGAATGAATACCAAAATAATTGCTATTGTGATTAATATGCGCATATCCTATCCAGTAATTAACAAACAGATAATAAATCTACAAATCTCTGTTTCTTATAAACAATGTTTCCAGTCCTAAAAATATCTTGCCAATGTGTGTAGAGTACACATCCTTAATCCACAAAAAACACAGCCAGGCATCTTCTGTTAACACCATTATCAAAGCATGGAACTAAATACAGTTTTGAATGATAATGTATCAGCAGTTGATACTGAGTTTTCTGCAATGTTTAAAAAAAGCGGACTGTATAGAAAGTTTCCTTTTGCAAACCACTGTCCTTGACTCAAGAGACAGAGAAGCCTCTAACACGAGAGGCTAACGCATAGCATTTTACTGGCTGTATTGTCTACTGAAGTAAGCGTTGTGTTCTAAGTATTTTAAACTGTGCAATGCAATTCATGTGTAAAATCTTACAGTTCCTTTCAAACTTAAGCTGAGATCATCTGAAATACTTTGCTAATACTACTTTCAAGGTCAGGCCTTGAAAGCAAGGTCTTTCCATTGCTACTTGATGTAAAAGGAATAATTTCTTGTTCCTACATTGCAGGTATTGGCTGTTGTCAGGAGGTAAACACTCAATAACTCTTACAATCTCAGCTGAAATATGTGTTCTGTGGTCTGTTACTAGGTCTTGCTATGCTTTCCAAATGGCTTTCACTTGGGCATCTGGAGCAAGGAAAAAAAACACATTAGTCTTAGGGGAAAATCTAAACTTCTTTCATAGCCATCATGAGTCTTGACTGAGTATTTTCTAGACTGAGTATTTTCTATGAGGGGAAAGAGAATTGTTTGGGAGCTTACAACTCTTCCCCACAGACCTTTACTTGGAGACTCCCCAAGCCCTTAGAGGCACAGAAAAAGGTAGTTTATAGTACTGATAGAGTAAGAGCAGCTGCATACAGTGATCGGTGGGGACAGATGAAGTATCTGAGTGTTCAGTAGTCAGCTGGGCTTCAGAAAGTGAACTGAGTGGCTGCTGAGCATCAAAGTGTCTCAGAAAGATCTGGGTCTTCCTTGCTAGAATTGGAGCTTGGCAACAATGTGTAATTCTTCTGACCAGTGCAACATAACCGTGTCATTGCAAGATTGCAGTTTTGACTTCAGATTATCCATGACTGTGTGTTTACATTCTACTTAAAACATACGTTTTGTTTTGACTCTGACAAAGTTACAGCTCTTTACATCTGTTACAGACAACTAACACATGGTCTGTGAAGTTAGTGTAGGCAGAGTTGTTTCTCATCTAGCCTAACCTTCTGTGTGTGTATGCAGTTGAACACACAAACTTTCTTTGATATCATGAGCTTATTTGTTCTAATTCATCATTTATATTTATTACATTGTGGAAATTTCTATTACTAATTTCATGTGTTGATGATATTAGGTGAAAATATAAGATATGCGATTAGGTGAAAATGAAATATGCAATGTACACATTTAAAACTAATATGTCACCCAAGTAAAGCTAATGTAGTAGATGGCTGAAACATTGTACTTTTATTTTGGAAATTTTCCTGAGCATCTTGTTTTTTGGTCTTACCAAGACTCTTCAAAGATGATCAAAAGAGGGTTAAAGTGGATCAGAATAAAAAAAACCCCTTTGCTATCCTTTTCTCTGCTAAGGGTAGGTGAAGAAAGGTTAAAGAAAAGGCTTTATTCCATACCAAGATACTGGTTTAAGGATGCTGATTAAATGTGCTAAGCATTGCAAAATGGCTAGACTCATGGCTGAGGTTTTGACATTTGGTGCTGATAATGGATGGACTACCACCTAATTTATGAAAATGGGTTTACTGGAAGTTTTGTTACCAAGCAGTCTGAAACTTGTTTTGTTGCAGTAATGATACAGAACAAAATGTGAAGTTACTCACAAATGATAGAATGATTTTTCTGACACTTCAATACAATAAATGGCCACAATACCTTCTGAGGCAAATTAATTTTTGCAGCTTGTACATCAGTGCAGCTGTTAAGAGAACATTATCAATGATAGATGGCATCTGGGATGTGCGCAAAAGCAGCATGCCAAGAGATAACAGTAAAGACTATCTGTGTGGTTAGAGAGGAAAAGACTTCTACTGAAAATTCCCTAATTTTCCATACACTTATATGTAAAAGTTACTGAAAAGTACTACTAATGTATTTCCCCCAAAAGGAAGCACATGCTTTTCTTTTGTAGGCACAGTTCACTGTTTGCCAGATTTTGGAGGTATGTCTTTGCCAAATGTTAGAGCCTATTAGAGCTTCACAGTGGAAAACAACACATTGTATCTTTCAATATTTTAAATATTTGGGGATTTTCCTTTTTTAATATAAATCAGAAGTATGTTAGCCTGAGTAATTTCACAATTACTCAGTATAACCACTATTGTTTTAATAGATAAATACTGTCTGATAACAGGTGATCAACAAATTCCCTTTGGCCTTAGCTAAACATCAATACTGAATCAAGTCATGAACATAGAAAAGGTGATAATTCATCTACAAAGAAAAATCTGTCATGTGGGAATAGTTTCAGAGAAGTTTGCATTGCCATTCCCTCATGTGCCACGTGAAATACTTCTAAAAATGGCTGTGGTATTCATGTTGTTGCCTAAGAGATTGTTTGTTTTATATTATAAAATTGTCATTTTAGGGCATGACCTAAGTCTCACTGAAACTCTATGACTTTGAGAGATATTTTCTCAGCTCCATATTCATGGCAGCACTAACAAAGAGGAGACATTCCTGTCAAAAGTACAAATTGATCGGCCCATGACCAGACAGGTCATCTTCTATTTCAGGTGTTCTTAGAAGGTGTCCCATGTCCTCATGGTTTGTTAGATTCTTGTGCAAGTATCAAGAAATGTTGTATTCAACTTTCTTATATTCTATTCTTGCACCCGTTATGGTTGATACCAAGTCCTTAACTTTTTGAGGACAGATTTTCACTGAAATCTTATTTATTGATTTTCAAATTTTCATGACTATATATGTGTATATATGTGTGTATGTATAATATACATATATATATAAGTTATTAAGTTATATGTTATTTACTCTCAGAAACCAAATAAACCTAAGCAGTACTTAAAGCCTTTCTCTGGTTTTCCATAAGATCCCTTAGATGCCTCATATGAAGCGTCCGTATCGTATGTTGCTGTACTGTTCTTATAATAGGGGGAAATGTTTTTCAATAATATGGAAAAATAGCTCCATTTAAGGAATGATGTACTTACTCTCAGCCAAGAGGAGGCAACTTTGAAGAAAAATATAATTTCACTAGCATGGATAAAACAGTGATTCCTGAAGAAGTGGAGTTAATGGCTCAGAAAAAGTCAGTCACGTCCTCTGAATTAGATCCTATTCCTGACTTCTCTTCACCTCACTGAATGACTTTTGGGGAAAAATTAAGGATTAATGATGATTTGATCAGAGTTTTGTGGCAGTGGAGGAAGAATACCCTTAATTGCCTTTGCAAACTGTCCTGTGCCTATGTATGCATTAGTGAGCAAGTTGTTTACTGATTTACTCCCCATTGCTTGCAGATGGCACGGTCACCCTGAAAATGCAACCATGCCATTTCAAGACTAAAGATGTCTCATGTCCTGCCGGCTTGAAATACAGGTAGAGCTTGTGTCGCTGCCGGCACTGGTATGCTAGCAGAGTGGATGATGCTGTAGTTACACCCCTGATGTTTTGAAGATACATGGGTGTGGTTTATATTTTTGCCACAGATATACTGACTCTAGTAAGTCGCTATCATAATTTGCATAACAAAACATAGGTGGATGTGAAATCATTTCTATTTGATCTGTTCCCAAGACAGAGACAACTTTGCATTGCCTCCTGACATGAACTCTGCCCATACAACAGAAGTCCTGCATTTCAAACCTTGTAGCACCAGTAATAGTGCCTGGGTAGAATCTGTGGATTTGAAATAATGTTTTAGAAAGTACTGGAATATCCGCACATGAAAATTATTCTGCAGATCACTTTCTAATTTATAAATGGGGATAGACCATACCAGGACAGAGGCAGTGTTATCTAGCTAAAGTGGTAGTGTAAGTTAGGGCTGTTTTCTCCCAGCATACTGAGTGAGCACAGCATGATGGAAATAATATATGAATCAATCCAGTAGCACTGCCTAAGAGATACCTTTTTCCTAATTGAAAGGTATTGTAGTAGCTTCTTCAAAGCAGTTGATGTATGTTTTACATTTATTTATTTATTTATTTATTAGATTGTACTTGCAAAACTACTTTTTTTGCCAAGATATTTAATTTTTAAAAGAAGTTCTATAACAACAAGTACTCAATGCACTGCTACTGGGAGAATTCAGGAGTCAGAGCATATTAATATTAAAGGAAACTTGAGTGATATAACTCCACAGAGAGCAGCACAAATGTATTTCCTAGTAGTCTTCTGGCCTTCTTCTTTCATAACTATGTCATTTATGTTTTAAGACAGATGTCAACAATTTTGAGATAAAAATGTGCAAGGATCTAAAATGTGCTTAATGAAGCATTTCATCAGATGCTGCATTTACAGCAGAAAATATAAAATTGCAGAGCTGAGTGTAACCAGTATGAACTCTCACACTTTCAGTGATATAGCAGCTTGTTTTTCTTGAAAGTCAGAAATGCATTTGATGTTTAGATTATTTGTATTTGCATATCTGTTCACATTCAGAATGCTCTCTTCATTTCTATCACCTTGCCTTAGTAGAGCTGTCAAAGGCGTTTTTAATGTTTTGTTTTGTTTTAGCGTAACCTGCAGCATGCAGCAGTAGTTGCTCCTCTTGACCATTCTGTTCACAAATGTCAAACAAATGAAAAGAAGAAGCTTTAGGCCAATATCTACCTAACCAGGTGCTCTGCTTTACTGATCCCACAAACAATCCCTGGAGCACTCAGCCACCTCTATCAAAGGGAAAGATCAAAGAATTGTCAGGCTCTTCTCTAGATAATCCTACATGACATAGGCAATTACTCCTCATTTCAGAAATAAATCCTGTAAACCGGAATCTGTATTTAGTCTGTTGCTATGTTTTTAATTAGAATATCTGACATGGAAAGACTAATAAAAGGCATTTGCTTTCCTATACTAGAGTCTTGTTGAAATGACTGGAAAGGTTTAATTGAAAATTAAATCAGTCCAAGAAATCTTTTTGCCCATCATTTTCCCGTCATGACCTATCTTTACTCAGAAATGAGGAAAACAAATGGCCCTGATCACTTGAATTCCAAAAGCAAAAATACCCTGAAAGAAAATACCTGGCCAAGTACACTAATTCAGTTCTCTAACATCAGAATATAGCCCTGATTCTGTGTGACGAGAAGTTGTTTTATTTTATTTATTTATTTATTTATAATTAGACCTATATGACTGGTAACTTTTTTAAATTTAATTTCAGTTAAATGGTTAAAACATACATAAAATGATTGCATGTACCAATATTTGATAATGCATCCTAACCCTGAAAACAATAATAGTCATTCTGGAAGCTGCTTTGTCTAAAAACAATTTTTTTTTGTCATCTGTGGGTACATATTTGCAAGCGTTGGGGGAAAGCTAATATTCAGATGCTTTTTTTTAGTAAATCTGAAGTAACTCAAATTTGAGTTACATGAGATAAAAAGAAGGAAGTTTGGGGTTAAGGAAGGGTGAAACAATCTCCAAAGTACTAGAGAAGTATCAATGTACCGTCAGTTTCCTTTTACAGTGCAGATCTGATTCAAGTGCTTTTTTTGGTACATGAAGGTGAGAGTGAGAGAGGAGAATTACTTGCAGGTCACAGCGAAGACCCTAAACTCCTGGCAAACAACAGGAGTGAGTAGAGCTCCCAAAGGGCCATTCTCAGAATGAATCCTGGCGTCCTGGGCTGGCATCCTTCTCCAAGTGATTTTGATTGTAAGCACTGGACAAGAAACAAGTCTTACCTTAGATGATAGCTGTAGAGGGCAAAACTGGTGTTCGCTTGGAGACATGCAATTGAAAATACAGACTAAAGAGTACAAAAAAGCACAGCCCACATCTTTAAAGGTAGTATGTTTACTAAACTTAGTATCTTTAATAAGACCTGAATTTTTAAAGAGCTTTTCAGCCATTTGTTTACCTGAAGAGCAGCTTGTCCCAGAGACTGCCAGATAATTGTCATTAGAGCCTGAGTAATTGCATTATGAATTTCTCTGGAATTAAGTTATAGCTTTGTAAACTTCAGAGCACAAGAATTTCTAATAACAATTACAAATTATTGAGCCCTAAAGTCGCTTGGTTCCTTAGATCCCATTGCACATTTTCAGTATAAAATATTGCTATGGAAAATCAGCATCTTAACTCATTATTTAAAAATCATAAAGTTTTAACAAAAGAGCAGTTCTCTGGTCCTGCTTAGGCTTCCAATGAATTGTCAGTGAATAGCAGCAGAGACCATCTTAAATCAAACTGCCTTTGAAGAACACTGAAATGCTTTATCTGGGGCAGGGGGGAGTAGTCTCAAGTTAGTCTGATGCTCCTGTATTTACCTGTGAAGTCTCAGACAGAAAAAGAACCATAGATCTGTGGATAAATAGGTATCTAGGCACTTCAGTGATGTCAATACTAACACTAATAATAATGGCAACTGGATTGTGAGTTAAATGTTCATGTGAGGTCATTAAGCAATCATATTCACTTCAAGGGATCAAGGATACTGTGCATTAGAGAGACAAATTCCAGTTAAACCATTAATTTTAGTAAGTTTGAGCTTTTATTGAATAGTCAGAATTTAGACTTTCTGTGTGGAAACATTAAAAAGTTCAAATACATGAAAGGATTCAGGGAAAAGAACATATATTTGGGAGGGCTAGATCACAGATGAATGATTTTATGTTTGCATAACTATTTCAGTAATTATTATGCAATATATTAAATAAATTTTTAAGCTACGGCAAAACTTCTAACTGTCTCTAAGCTGCCACTTCCGTTTCAGTGGTAGGCAGGCCCTAATTACACGCTAATCTATTGCATAAATAGGATGGAATCAAATCTCAACATGTACTGCTATTTTTTTCTGATCGTGCTATGCTTCCAAGTTTTTTGCATGATCAGATAGGAATGTGACTGACAATTTACTGTCCATAATGGATCCAATACAAGAAGTTGCATAGTGGGGCAGCTCACAGCAGGAAGTGTGGTTGTTATTGTAAAATCAATGTGTGTTTAGTTTGTTATGAATTTAAAAATATACATTTACTTTCACTCATATGTATATTTAGAGCTAAAGAGAGATTTCAAAAAAAACACATACTCAAAATTTATAGAAAGCCTTTTATTCTATATCTCCTTCAATACTTACTCCTTACTGTAGTTCATTTAACATTGTGCTGTGATTTTTACAGCAGCTATTTATGATGCAGCAAAATGCTGATTGTAGCCATGGCTGAGAGAAATTCAGACAGCCTTGTGCCACTTCAATAGTGTAAAACAAACATCTTCATTTACAGAGAGATTTGGAGGTGATGCACAGCAATAGCAAAAGCTACCTGCAAGAAACTTAACATAATGCAGCACTTGAGTAGCAGTGGTGCATGTAAAAGCAGTTGCCTAAAGTTATGGGTGTCGTCATCTGGCAAATGTTAGATAGCTGATATATTACAGATAGCAGACAGTGGAGTTGCATTTTGGTTTTGTACAATAGCGTGTTACACATTGGGCACTATTGCAGAAAATGGATTAGTGAATTTAATGTTCTTACTATGATTTGTAATCTATGATTGCAATCTATGCCATATTATGTTTGAGAAAAGAATTGATGTATTTGAGGAATACTTATTGTGCCTCAGGGGTGAGGAATTGCTTATTTTGACACAAGATCTTCGTATACACTTAAGCTGTCACTACATGCAATTATCATATATGCACAAAGATGGAAGGGTACAAACAGAATCCCTGTTTTTTCTCAGAAAGAAGCCCTCAGTGCCTAGGTATGTTTCCTGACTCTGCACTTCCTTTCCTCTGTTTGCTTTTCCTGGAACACAAGTTATTCCATCTTAGTGATTGGAAGAAATCAACAATTTCTGCTTAGTACACTAAAATAATGTGTTTGTGGCTGTGATTCTCTTGCATGGCTGGGGATTCATGGAAATGATCTGGTTCTAAATAATTGTACTTGTGTCATGTGCCACCCAACACAAAACTCCTGCTAAAAGCTCACTAGTAGATTTTTGTGTTGCTTATCAACCTCTTCAGTTGAGCTGGAGCATCACAATAGCCTTTTCTTTCTTTCTTTTTAAGCCATCAAAAACACAGGTGTTAGAGAATTGGTTTGGCCATCTGCATAAGTTGATTAAGAGTTTGCTGAATCTTAAAGCATGAATTTAGATACATTGCCTTAAAGAAACGGTGAGGTAGTTTAGATGCGTCAGATTTTGTGCAGTGTTCTGGGCTACTGGCAGCAACTAAGACACTCATGAAAATTAGCAATAATTTGGGCTACCTGAAATTCCAGAGAAAAGAATGTTAGAAATGGTAGGTATGCAGAGCAAAAGAAACATATACTGTTTCTGCAGAAGCTTGCATTTATGTGCCTTTTTCTTAATGTAAGAGAGTAAGAACTGTATAATATCATCCCTAACAATGCTTCAGAAATGTTTTCTTGAAGAAATGCTTCCAGGAGCTGCAACTATTTCACACTGACTTAGCAAGGTTCAGCCTGAACGATCCAGAGTATTTCAGAAAATACGTAATTCACATAACACCAGATGTCTGATACCAAGACAGATCAGTTTCCAGGATGTTTTTATGGGCCAGGTTACATGAAGAAGAAGGGGTGGGGGGAAAAAAAGCCATTAAAAGTGCAGATACATGTAAGCTTAGAGCAACTGCCCCGCGAGGTGTGTGCAGGGAGGTTGCACAGCTCGGCTGTCAGGTTTTGCATTACGCTTGCCTCCTGCAGACTTCAAGGGTGGAGGCCTCAGTCGACGTTTCTGCGGCACTAAGCAGCAGTAGTCTTGCTTTGGTGAGAGCAGGCTTTTCCCTTGAATGCAGAGCTAGAAGGATAGTGCTGAGTTGATATCCAGACACGTCTGGGAAGTGTACAGTTCCCGTATGCATAGTCAATACTAAGATGGGGCAGAGTCCTTCAGCTGTTTGGCACACAGACCACTGAAAACCTGTGGGGGGAAAGAAAACCAAGTGTCCTCAAGAATATCAAGACAAACTCTTACAGAAATGTCAAAATATCTTCACTGCCCTTAAGGAAAAGATAGAACTGCAGTTCATAAGGTCTTATCTGAAATAACCTCACACAGCAAAGTGCAGGGACCTCAATTTATCTGTCTCAGGAAGATGAAGGGCTGAGCCAACCCTGCTGGGATTAAAGCAGGCTCACGAATTCATGCTATATAAAACATTTTTTCAATGTCCTGAAATACAAAGCTAATATTCAAAACAAAATGGGTACCAGTACATTGTGATATCAGATATGTCCAGATATTTGATTTTGTTCCATTGTTGTCTTCTGCTTTCTCACCTAAGGGCTCAGTGAACAGCTTTTGTTTAACAGGAAATGGAAAACAGTTCATCTTGGCAATTGGCCCTGACACTCTTGCTGAGCACCGTCCAGTTTTTGGTTTTGTTTTGTTTTCATAGGATTCCCATAAGAAATGTTCCAGAGATGAGCAGGGGCTCAGCATGATTTGATTTGCACTATTCATCAAGGGGAGGCAGAGCCAAATTTATCTTATATACAACAAATAACTGCTGTCAGACCTCAGATAAAATGTCTAGATTGATGTTGATTGCTGGGAATAATTTTCTGAGAGAGAGTGATTTTCTCTGCATGAACGTACTCTGTGTCCTCGCACTTTCAAAGGCTAGCAGACAACATTAACTTGTCTTGTATTGATGATATCTGCATGGTGTAGTTTGTCCACTGAACAACGCATGGCAACACCTTATCACACTTCTCAAATGGATTGTGAATTCTGTATCAAATAATAAAAATCCTGAATTGAGCTCCCAGTACTATTTCCAGTAGCTAGTATGGGTGTTCCATATAATGAAACATCAACATGAGAGGATAAACCACTCATCTATGTGGATATAGATCAAGATATCCTAATTTCAAAAAATGACACTGGATAACTGTGGAAGAATGGTTAAGTGAAAAGGGGCATGATCTCTTAGAAGTGAGCAATCCTGTCTTCACGATGGAGGGAGGATCCCACATCTATGCGAGCTGTCCTTGAACAGCACAAAAGAAGGAAGCTACAAGGAGGTAAACAAGTCGACAGACCTCTCCGCGTGAACAGCAATCCTGCACCAATCGTATATCCGCTCTAGGCGCGTGAACAAAGATTGTGAGCCAATCATATAGCTATCGCTATTACGTGCTCTTATTGCCTGTCTATATATACTCTGTAAAAGCTTGAATAAAGGGAGAACGATCATACTCACATTGAGACTCATCGTTACTCCGGGTCCGTCTCCCACTCCGACAGATAACTTGTGCTATTTTCATCAAAGACATAATTTTATCCTTCTGTAAATATGGTATGTGGTATGTCAGATAAATGTTAAACTATAAAATCAGATTTGCAACAATGATAAACCCTTTTAAATAGCTAGTTTGTCACAAATAGAAGCTTATATATTTGACTCTGAATCATAGTACCTAGGAAAATAATGTATCAATACATATTAACTTTCAAAGTCAAGAACTCAGACATCAGCGAATGGCAAATTTATCGATGCCTGAATAACCACAACTCTTGCCTCCTGAAGTATTTATTCTATATTTTGAATGAGGAGGGGATATTATAAAAAATACAATATGTGGCTATATAATTAATGACTTTATTAAAAAGGGTTTGCAGAAAGTGAATGAACTAAAACTGTGATCATAAATGTGCTTCTATTTAACTTTTAGGTGTTTAATTTGTGCTTTTCCTTTTAAGTCTATTTGTCCATGTTTTCTAATAGGGAGAGAGGAATTAAAAAATAAATTGTACCAAACCAAACTTTCTCATCTTCTACCCATTTTACATTGAAATTGTAGGGAGGAGCTGAGGAGAGGGAAGGAGAACTGAATTTTATTGAGATGCGAGATAGTCAAATTTTCTAACAGCATGAAAAGAAAGAACCATGTCACCATGGTTTCTTAGATGGTCATGAATATCTCGCTATGTTTTTCTTCCCTCTCTCCCTTCATGCTTTGGAGAGGTCTGTGGTGATAAGAAGTATATTGCTGCTTTTGTAATAACATGGATGCATCTCTTTTGGTGATTATTTTGGCTTGTTGCTGACATTTCCTTCAGGAGAATAAATGACAGAAATGAAGTGATTATTTTCAGAATTTTAGGATAAAAAAGATCGTGTACCTCTTTAGCCAAGGGAACAAGGTTTTTTTTTCCAGGTTCCGGAGGCACACTGTCAAACAACCAAGGTGCTGCAGCCTCTTGTATGGGCTTTTACATCAGTCTTCTTGTGGGAGATCTTTAAGCAACCTAAATATAGGATTCCTGTCCATAATCCTGATAATGAATTCAGGTTCTGATAGGCCTGGTCTCATATACTGGGGATAACAGTCACTATTTTGTTTGGATTCTTATTTTATCTCAGTATAAAGTAAAAGAGAGAAGGAAAAAATATGCCCAGGGACTGACACATCTGTCTAGGACCATGGCAGAAAGCTTATTTTCAGTAGGGGAGTTCTGTAAAGACTGTGCTAACAAATATGACAATTTGTCATTGAAAGTTCTCGCTGCTTTTCTAGAAGTCAGTGATAGACACTGCAGTCATGCGCTGTACTATTAGTTGTTGAGTGGATATAGCAGGAAAGTATCAAATGCATGTGCAGGAACCGTTGTCTCTTCCCATATGGCAAGCAACGCCAGCAGTTTCTGCACCTGAGTTGAGGGATGCACTGAAGCTACTGCTGCAAATGATTGCAGCAGATGTAGTAAACGAGGAATGTAGATATTACAGTAGCTAACTTGGCTTAATGATATGTTTGCATGCAAACACTTCAGCTAGCAGTTTCTCCTTTAAGCTTTTTCAAGCAGTTCAAATATATTTAACTACATATTTCATTTGGATATAATGGTATCCTTTCTGTAAATCTAAAAAGCTATATCTAATTCAAATCATTACTGTATGTTAGAGGCTATTTTTAGAGGCTATTTTAATAGAGGCTATTAAAGACATGTTTATGGATACCTGATTCATTTTATAAATGTATACAGGTTATTAAACTTGAAATATCTAAGACCTTTTTCAGTTAAGTACCTCATAACAAATAAAATGTTTGAAACTATAACTGTGTAAAACTCTAGTTAGTTTAACTTATTTCTTGTTGTTCTTATTATTTGTTGTTCTTTAAAGGATGCCTGAAAGGAAAATAAGAAACCTCTTCTTGAATCCTTACCTAAGACTTAACTTGGAACTTCTGTCCTGACTTCATAAGCATTTATAAACTAAAATTCTCTCTGATTAATTGATCTGATTTTGAATAGCCCCTTTCTAGCAAGCTAATGGAATATGTACATGATTAGACTCTTTATTTTGCACAATTTAAATCAGAATCCTGATCAAATCAGGCTCAGATATACTTCACCTGTCTTTACTGGCATGCTTCACATGTTGCTATGGAAAATTATCAGTATTAATCCAGATGCAGAGCTGTACTTGTTAGTGTCATCTATTTTAACAAAAACCCACTCCAACTCTAAGGAAGAAGTTGTCAGCTACCTCTGGCAAGTTCCTCCTTATGCCTTTGATAACTGTAACCTTTAATGCTCACTCTTATTTATAAACACAACTGTAGACTAAATTATCTTTTTTTTGCCTGAATTCTGGTAACCCAAAATTTTGTTTTGTTGCTAGTGGGCTGGGTAATAATACAGGATTGTTAAATCGTGTTGAAAATAGCTAAATATCCAAAATGGAGTCCATCTAATGGAAAATATTTTCAAACTGTATTCCTTTGCCAGACTACTTTGGCATGAATTTTGGAAATCCTTACAGCCACCTAATACAATTTATGTCCTTTTGAGGTACAAGGCATTCAGGTCTGGACAATCTGTGTTGCAGCAGGGCCTTTGCAAAGCAGCACATATGGAAGTTAATTAGAAACTGTTAATGTATTAATAAAAGTATTTCTTAAAGTCATTTATACTGGACAAAAGGAAGATAAATGAGTAAAAATGTGTAGTTTACAACTCATTCTTACTCTTGTTCTGGAATATAGGAATAGTCTATCTGTTATCTGAACTGACCGTTGTCTGGCTTTAGGGAGCCTGGGGATTAATGAAGCCAGTTAGTCAAAACACAGCGATGAGCTGACTGCTGGGGCCAGCGGAAAGTGCAGCTCCCTAGTGAGCCGGTGCCTTCTGGTGCTTCTGCTTGGCAGTCACCCCGAGAGACCATGTTGATCTTTTATCTGAAACCAATCACTCTTAATGTGTGATCACAGTACCACATCGCTCTTTAATTGTACCCCTGGTGGTTAATAGATGCTCTGGGTGTGCTTCGTCTCACTGGTTTCTTTCTCATTTATCTTTCTTCTTCTTGTCTCGGCTACATGATTTCCTCTGAGCTGAGTCAGTTGTCTTGTTCTTTATTTATACAGTGGTTAGTACAAGAAGGTGCAGGTCTGGTTGGAGCTACTACCTTACTGTAGAATAAAGAACAAAACAGACTGTGAGACTTTGGAGAAGAGCACTTGTTTTCCCTCCTTGTGCACCCAGCCCTTTGCAAATCCTGTTTCGTGAGAGGCAGAATCTGGCTTGTCTCATTCAAAGTAATATCCCAGTTGCCGCTTATTGCGTTACAGAGTTGTGAACACCTCTGTCAAACAGCTTGAAATGATTTATTGTTTCTGTGGCAGTGTGTGTTAGCGCCTGGTAGGTAGCAACAGTGAAATATGTATGAGATGATGTCATATCTTCTCATTATTTTGGAACTGTGCAAACGAAGCTTCAAATGGAGTGGGAATTTCTTTGCATTGGCTTTAATAAATAAGTTTTTTCAAGAAAAACGCCAAGTTTCTAATTCTGGAAGTAAGGTTTTGTGTTTCACTGGGATGTGGACCTAAATTTGAACTGATGTACTGAATCCAATTAATGTTACTTCTAAAATGCCAGGATGTTCTTCTGCATAATATTAAAGAATGATATTGCCATTGAGTAATAAGTATGCATTTCTGAAATACAATGGCCTAGGTTTATGAATGTTTACAGTTTGTTAGCACAGGAGGATTTTTTTTTGTTTTTGTTTTTTTAGCATGTTATGTTCAGCGCTTGAGTATCTGCATATTCAATATTTAAAAGTCTTCAAACAGCTGTTCACACAGCAGAGAAATCTCTACCCTTGACTTTCAACTAGAGGATGAGTGAAGAGTACAGAAAGAATTATCAGCCTATTGATAGTTCATTTTGTCAAAGTTCTCTTCCCCCCTTCCCCCCCACTGTAAATGAGAAGAAATATAGTTAAAACTGCTACATGGAAAAGAATCTTGAATGGGGGAAATGCTATCAGTTATCTAGCCTTTTAAATTTTTTGATTACTTGTGGTTCTAAATTATGAAATTTAATTTAAAAAAAAAACACATGAATTTGGTCATCAAGGTTGAGTTGTTGAGATCCTTAATACTATTATTCAGTTTTTGTAGTGATTTACTGAAAATGATGTTCAGTTATGCAGCTGACACCAGATAAGGATTTGGTTTTTTTTTTTCTTGCCTTTTTACCTCAGCATATCCAATCTAAATTGCTTTCAATTGCTAGAGTGTTTTGGAAGTTTTCTATGTGCAGTCCTGTTTCTGTGAAAGCATGTGTTAATGCAAAGTCATAGACTTTCGGAATCTTGTAAGAAAGGATACTACTGTGTTGTGATACATTTAGCTTTTCTTTTTATTTGTGTTTTCACTGGTGACTTGAAGATGTTATTCATATATAAAATAAAACCAGTATGATAAAATATTTAAGGTATCCCTAATATTTCAATAACTCTCAGTAATAAAACTGTTTTTTTCCTTTCTCAGAACAAAAGCCTCAAAAACAAGCTCCTGTCAGGAAACAAGCTTTGTGGTATTCATGCAGAAGAGGTAAGTAGTGGTCCTTTCTATTTTAAATGTAACATACCCAGAAAGAAGCTTGCTGCAATGGCTTTCATACAGAGGTTCTGACATATATACTACACATTATATACTATGCATGTACTATGAGTGTTCATAAAACTCTTGCATCTCAGCCCATTTCTGTGACTGCACTGGAAGTGACTTACATATTTTGGAAAATGAGCTGAAACTTCCAGTTTTGGACAAATACACTAAAGTTTGGGCATGCTTATGAAAACCATATATAACTTTGTAGATGTACCTCTGTAATATATATAAAACTGATTTTCTTTCGATGACCACCCATGCCTAGAATAAGAGAAGAATCTTTTTAGAATAAGACAAAGTGCCTTTTTTGAATAGTTTGCAGAGATGGGAAAGATTTATTATTACTGATCCTTAGAATGTTTCATTATTCGAAGAAAAGAATGTCATTTTGTAAAACGTAGGAAAAAAGTCTCCCCTTCACTGAACAGGTAGCAAAGATAGTTGATGATACAGCACCCCTGTTTTTTTTGCGGCTACTTAAATGTCCACTTAACTGTATTCATGTGAGCAGACACTTAGCTACTCCCCTTTTCATGAAAGTGGATATTACTACATATGAATTTGATTTACTCCCTTTAGCCACCTTTTTTGCATATATAACTCCTGTGAAAGTCATTTTACCTTCCTAGAATGAAGCAGAAACATAACACTTTAATTATGAATGTTAGAGTTAAAAAAAGTGGCTGAATGTGTTTTTCTCAATAAAGACTCTGTTTTAAAAGTCAGAAGTTATGAATTCATAGAGTGGTTTCTAATTATATGAGCTATTTACCCTAAATGAAGATCTACAACGTTTCTGAGAAATCCTCAACAGTAAGAAATAATATTTCTTTGCTAGCTTGTCTAAATCTCTGTTATCTTCCTGTATCAGCGTTGTTGTTTTCAAACGTGCCACAGTATTTGAATACAAATATATTTTCTTCCCTTGTTTACTGCTAAAAATTTGTCAGTGTGTAACATAGCTTTCTGTTTCCACTCTTTTTAAAGTTTGCTTTTCCTAGCTGCAAAACATCTTGAATGTTTGATAATTAACTTGAAGATCTCTTCCGTGATTATATCTGCTTTAATATTTGTAACATAAATGTGCACAATGCTGAGGAAGAAGTCTAGAATTATTTTATATTTAGTGTAGTGTGCCAAGCCTTGCTGTCAGAAAATTTCAGGAAACCAAAATCTGTGCTAACTAAACTCATGGCAACAGACCGTGAATGTATTTTTAAGCTTAAGAATTTCAGACTTTATGGATCATCCTGGCAAAAACATGGCTTTTAAGTGGGTTAGTGCCATTAGAACAATTAAAGATGCTACAGAAGTATTTATTTGTCATTTTGCAGAGTTAAGCGGAGTAGCCCAGAGAAATACAGTGCGTTTACTGCCCTTTAAGTACTGTATGTACAATTCACCAGGCGTTATAACTATGTGAAATCAGTATCCTTTTAATTAGTAGTTCAGATACCCTTCATGGATAGAATTGCTCTGTTTTCATTCTGCTTTCTCAGACTGTACGTGCTGTTATAGTATGCCCTGTGATTTTCAGTAGATGGGAGCATGCCTGTGATCCCACACACATCGCATGCCGGGGTTTTCTTCTCAAAGAAGTCGGTGCACTGGAGAGAGGAAGGCAGGGTGGTGTGAACCTAGGGCATCCTGTCAGGATGCAGAGAGGGGCACGTGCCTAGGAAACGCTTCCAGATCCTGTGGGTTAGAGGTAGCTATCACACTAAGTCTACTGATGATCTTAGCCTGCTGATTGCACTAAAAGATGTGAGCTTTGTACGTCCTCTTTCTGGAAGCACAGAAAAAAACAAAGCTACCAAATGTTTTTCCCTAACTGTCCTTTAGGGAGTCCTTTTGGGGAGTTACTTCCTCAGTAAAACTGGCAGCAGTGCTAGAGCTAACAGAAAAATAAAACACAATTTGCTTGGTTTAATAATTAGCTTGCTTGGAACAAGCTCATCAATGTCATCTTAAGACATCATCAGGGAAGGTGTGACAGAAGTTCTGCCTGCTAATAAATGCCAGCTTTGTGCAGCCAAAAGGCCACCAGGAAAGAACTGTGCAGCCCCAGAGTGAATATTAATAGAATACATAAAGCTAATGGAAACTGAAAGTACTTGAAATTATTTTTTAAGAGCAAATGTAAAGATATTTAAAGTAAAAATCTGGTTGAACCAGAGCCTAAGCTGATGTAAATCAGCATAACTTTGCCTTTTTCAGTGCAGGTGGTTGAAAACTGAAGACCTACCTCATTTGAATGCCATCTGGAAATCCCTGGTCATTACAAAGCAGAACCTGTGCAACTCTATGGAAATTTCTCCTCTGTAAAACCTGAATAGATGTCATGATAACTTATGGTAGCAGCTACAGTGCAGTTAACTATAAAAAAAAGAAGACTCTGTGTAGTGAAGGTGCTGCATTCAGTTGTGCATTCATGGAAAGCATTAATAACATCTCATGTCTGAAATATATAACCCAAATGACACTTCACAATAGTACTAGCTTATGTACATATTTTAGGTGATTGCCAGTCTAAGTTTCCCTTGATACCTTTAACTGCTTTAGACATGCTACCCTGGAAAAGCAATAGACTTTCATTTTGGTTGTTTTTCTGCATCTTAAAGCTGATTTTTTTTCTGCTGTTGTCAGAATGTATTGTCTTCTTCACCCCCTTCCCCACCCCAATTCTTAAAAGTAAATGTTTTAACTAAAAAAACACTGATTTTATTATCCTCACTTTCAGTCAAAAAAGATCCAGGCCCAGCTGAAAGAGCTTCGTTATGGGAAAAAGGATTTGATTTTTAAGGTGAGTTTTATTTCACTATCGCTAGCTAAGGTATTAGAGTTGATGTAATATTGAAGTAATCTAGGAGTGTGATAACTACCTTTATTACTGTAGTTCTAAGGAAAGATTTCCTTCTCACCATACTGAATGAGCTCAAAACACCAAAGAAAGATAATACCATAATGTAATTTCAGAAATATCATCTATTTCAATGGCTTTTTTTGCAAATTACTGTAACAGGGACAGTGCTTTTTATTAAATTGCTTTCTGGAGCAAAGAAGAGAAGATCCAAAGCCTAAAAAAAAATCTTTCATCTTTGTCTGTTTCTAAACAGACAGAAGTAGTGGAAAATATATACTTTATGAACATCTGTATTCACATGCTCACATAAAGCAATGTTCTAGTTGCCAGCCAGTGACCAAAATCTATTGCACTATTCCATAGATTCTATACAATATTTTTCATCATTCTGGTTGAACAATGGAATATTTTACAGCTACTAATTCTTTTTTCTCCTTTGATTAGCAGTCCTCCTTTGCAATGCCAATTACTGTTAACACCTAAAACAAAGTTTTACATTTGTGATGAGCTTGAGCAATAGAATATTGCTTAGATCCCTGGATCCAAATTCCTATTATATGCTGAAATATCTTTACTAAAACTGAAGCTTCTAGAAAAAAATGGAATTGTCTTTTGGGTGTACAAGCCATATGAATAGCTGGTCTAGCTCATTTGAAAAAAAAATGCAGAATGTACAGACATTTTGCTGAAGGGTGTCAAATCCCTGTTAACACCTGGAGGAGTTAATCCCTGATGGAGAGGGAGGAGAGGGACTCAGGTCACCTGGCCTGAGGCTGCTAATTGAGTAGTGCTTTTAGTCCCTGCATAAAGGCTGAAGATAAGTAGTCATCTTCAAAGTGGCTAGAACTAAGATTTCTTTTAAAAGTAATTCATCCCAATATGAGGTCCAAATTGCTCTCTGGAAATACTTAACTCTCTCTACTATCTCTCTATTCTATGTAGAGTACTGGAAAGATGTACTAGCACAGGCAGTTTAAAATACATAGTGTGAATCTTTTCCATACAGATGTTGATTCCAAGGTTTTTCTAGAACATTTTTTTCTCATCATAAGGCCCAAACCAGGGGAATAGGTTTAGAGATAACAGATAGGCATTTTATACATCTAATTAATTTTAATACTAGTCATTATTAGCAATTAAATTTTAATACTAGCCCTTATTAGCAAAAATAGCAAATTTATCTTCAAAATAAATTTAGATGTAATTGAGAATGTGAACAGAGGAAAAGATTATATTTTCTAAACCAGCCTGGGTGTAGAGGCTTGCTTTATTTAGCTGAAGTACAATTGTTCAGTACTATTATCTGCTTGTTATCATTATGCTAGTGTGTAGCCGTCCCAAAAAGGGAACTGAGTTATGCGAGATCATGTAGTCATGCTTAACAAGAGAGCATTCCTACCCTAAGCTGACCACCGAAAAAACAGCTTACAGAGGAGGAGAAGGAAAGGATGAAGAAGTGAATAAATTGGCAAAGGCTATATGGCAAATTACTGACATACCTAAAGTGAAATCCTCCTTTTCTTGATTCCTAGTTCAGTAGCCTGTTTAGAGGAACTATCCTCAAGAATGATAATTTAGTAGCTAAGGTATAGAGGTAAAAATCAGGAATTGCTGGGGAAGGGGAGGGAATTAACTTGTGTTATAATGGATGTGATGCTGATAGTGTGAATGTGATTAGAAGTGGGTCTTATCTAATGGACTATGGATGCTTGCACCATAGGCTTCATTTTTAATCTTTGGCAATTCAGTATTGCAGCTGGAATCAAGGAAATTCAACCTGTTCTAAAGAAGATGCATATATTTGGCCACATGAATTTTGCCTTAAACTTTATCTACACTGGACAGGTATAGTTCTTGAGGGATATAGGGATACTAGGGCCATCAGCTCAAATGTAGAGCCCAAATTAAGTAGGATGAATCCAGCTCCAAATGCACTTACCTGCAAAATAGGGAAAATGTTTAGGGAAATCATGAAGTAATATAACTAAAAATGCTTTAAGAACTTTAGATGGAAGGTGTTGATGAATTGTTACATGGATTGTGAAGTTCCGCGTATTGAGAAGTACAGCTTGTTACTTAGGCAAAGAGTTGAAATATCTCTTGACTGTGTGCAATTGTGTGTGTGATTGACTTCCTGATTTGCTCTTTTGATATATCCTTTATGTGTCATCAGAATTGTCTTTGTAGGGTTTATTTGTCTGTCTTTTTCCTGACTAAAGTAAATAATTTTTGGTTTCTGAAGAAAACAGAATACCAAATTTATGCTGGCCTCCTAAATATTCATGTGAGATCTAGGAAACAGTAGGTTCAGTATGCTGTTTTGCATGTGTTTCAGGTCTGAAGTAAGACATGCTAAATAGAATAGAATCCCTTTGGTATAGGTTGGAGAGACGTTTAAATGTCTGATCTGAGAGAGGCTGCTTAGAACAGGTGGTATTTTATTTCTAGCTGCTTTGATACCTGCAACTAGATGGATTTTGTGCTATTATTGCTGTGAAGGCTGTTCTGAGAAGTTCTGATTTTTTCCTGATAAAAGATCAATATTGTGGATGGATAGTCTTCTGCCAGTACAGAGCATGAACAGTGTGCAGTGAACTCCTGGCTGCGAGTTACTACCATGTTCCACAACTTCTACCCTTTCACCTTCACACTTTTTCCCTACCCCATTAAATCTTAACTTAGGCTTTCTGTGTGCCTCATTGAGGAGTTTAGGGAATTACAATCTCTGTATAGCTGAGACTGTTTCAAACTTCCCATGACACTTCCCCAGAAGGATGTAAACTTCAGCCTGTAAGACTTCAAAAGGGCACGAGGGAGTACTACAGTCTGTGCCCATTAGCGTGTTGCTTTCTCTGCTGAAATTAATTGTCAAGATCTGCGGGATAATAGTAGTGGTTTTTTTTACATGATCAACATCTACCAGAAACTAGTTCTTACTGAGCCTTAGCATCTTTTAACTATTATTGCCCATGCCTTTCTGTACTGATTAGAGCTTTGGGGAATAAGTGGGAGAGGAACAGGAGGAGTGGAGGGCAGGGGGAAAGACAGCTTTCTCCCTTAATACTCCAGTGAATAGTAAATTATGTCTACTTTTAACATCATTGTGTGACAGTAACTTATCAAGTGGTAGTAAATAAAACAGGAGTTTATTATATTTGGCATTTATATAGCGTTCTTATATATTCAAAGTGTTTTATGACCTAACTGATTACTTATGTGGCATATATGTGGTATAATGCCATGCGACAGATAACTAGAGGGAGACACTTTTGTGTTAAATGATGTGCTTAAGGCTATTGAGGTTGTCGGTATCTCTATTGTGATTAGTATTTAAGTTCCTGTTTCCTGGTCCAGTGTTCAGTTCCTTAACACATGCTGCACAGAAACCTTAAATAGTTGACAGAAGAGAAGAATAAAGAATAATTAATAACAAATTTTCAGTCAAGCTCTTTAATTTTACGGCTGCGTTTGCACAATGCATAACCTCAAGTAGGTACCTACAAACTCTGAATAATTATAATACCTCTAAGTACTAAGTAGTATGATATCATCAGCTCAAACTTGGGCTTGTCTTTTGCAACCATTTGCAGACCTATATGAAAAAGAGAAGGCAGATTAAAAATAATGTTTTCTTGAATGAAATTCAGTCAGAGCACGTTTCAAGAAAGTATCCCTGTCTGGGAAACACCTGAACTTATCTTGTAGAAGAAGACAAAAGACATGTCTGAAGACTTAACTAAACCTGTACTTATGAGTGTGCCGTTTATATTCAAAACCATTTTCTAAATTCTTTGAACCACATAGTGCTACACCAATCAATTCATTATTGGGATATGTGAAATTCATTTTAAACCATGCTCTTGATATGGTAAATAGACTCTAAGAAAGGCAAAATAATGTGAAATTGTTTTCAGATCGTACTGACTGGATGTGGTAAATATTTATACCATTCCTCCCCCTAAAGTAAAACTGATGCTACCATATGTGTTTTCCTCCTTATTGGGAGTAGTTAATTACATGCCACAGTAGACCTATTTCCTGGAGTTGCAAAATACTTATTTCTGTGACGTAGACTGTGTTGTTCTGCATTCCCTACAGAGAAGGAGGTGAAGTGATTACAGATGAAAAGACCTGACTTAGGAGTGAACTTGTATGTTAACCATTAAAATTTAAATGACATTGTTTAAAAAAATAGATTTAGTATTTTTAAATCTTTGATAGTCTTTTACAGAATTGTTTTGCATGCTCACACTTGTGCAAAGAATTAGAAGTTTAAGGTTTTCCAATACAATTTTGCTAACTACTTGAGTACAGTTGGTGGTCAGGTTTGGCCCAAATCCAGCATTTCACAAATACACATTCACTTCACCCATGACTTCCACCCTTTTGAATTAATATTGCTATCAACTACAGAATTCAGCTGGCCTTCTATGTTTGAAAAATGAGTCCATTATAACACATTTTAAAGGGTTCTTCATTATGTTTAAAGAACTGTAGAACTTTTTTTCTTAAAAAATGCATTCTAAAAAAGCTACACTGTTTTCCTAAAACATTATTTATATATTAACTTATTTAGCACAAAAAAGGCTCTTACTTTGTTGTTGCTTTTATATTCCCCCGTAATGCTAAACATAATCTCTTTAGCTCAATGTTTAAAGAAGGAGATAAGAGGAGGCTGAGCGCAGGTGCATACAGGCCTGTCATATCAACTTCTCTGAGAGAATCCCACAACTCCTCTCACTTTCAGGCAGGATCTCTAGCCTGTAGCGCATTTATGCAGTTAATGTGTTTCCTCAGCGCCTGGATCTTCTGTGACCTTGCCTTGGAAACGTAGCAAAGCTGCGTAGGAAAAGACAGAAAAAAGCTAGTATAAAATAGCTGTTAAAAACATAATGTAATGCAACGCGTCAGATTAGATTTTTCACAAAGATTTTACACCTGTGACTCTATTAGAGATGAGAAGTTTTATAAGCTACAGGCTGACTTCAGCACATTAACTGAATAACAATTAAGTAGTATCTGGAAGAAGAAACTTACAGATTATTACCCACTTAATGTATACCATTTATAAGGATACTGTTTTGAGAGAATAACTCTCCAAAACATCATATATGAAAATGTCCTCTAACAATTTTCCTTTAACTTTGACAAAAATGTCATGTTGAATGAGAAGAAAGTAGCAAATTGCACCTCCTTTTAATTATGGTTTTATTTGTTATATTTTGTGATTTTTCTATGCTATCAACTTAATCTTACCAGTCTACTGTGGCTTGTATGTTATTCTTTGATAATTTTATTAGGAAAAACAGGATCATTTTGCTTTGGATTGCATTTATTTTCTTTAAAAGCCTTTACTTTTTTTTAGAAGGAGAAAGACGAACCAAACAAAAATATCCACGATACAAATGCAGTCTGATAGATCATAAAATTAAAAGTCTGAAAATATTCTTACAGCTTTTTCATATTAAATAGAAGGAATGTTACCTCATAGTTAATGAGATAAATAAAAAATTCTTCTACGTATGTCGCAATTCCATCAGCACATGTTCAGTTCTGACAACGATGTTTTCTTAGGGACTATGGAAAATGGAAAGGATCTTGCTGGTCATTTATTCCATATTCTCTTACTCCAAAGAAGGTTCAGCTGTGTCTGTGTTAACCTTTCACAATGTTTATCTGATTTGTTCTTGGAAACCTCCAACAGTTCAAACTCTATGTACTTACCTGGTAGAAAGGTTTTCTTATATCTATCTTGAATTTGCTTTCCTGAAATTGAATCTGGCTAGTTATCTTGATAATTCCCATAGACTTGCCAAGTAGTTTTTTTTACCTTTCCTTTACAGCAACATTTTACATCTTTTGAGATTATTATCCTGGGTCTCTCACATTGTTCTCGTTTTATAGATTAACTTTTTGGTTTTTGGAGGGTTTTTTTGTTTTTTTCCCCCCGGTTTTACTTTCCAGGATATGTTTGCACACCACTAGCTCTTCCTGTTATTTTCATCTGAACCTGTTTCCTTTGGTGTTTGTCCTTCTGGGGTGCCCTAAAATGGACACTGAGGTCCAGCTGGGGGTTTCTCTCATGCTGAGTGGAGTAAAAGTATCTTGCAGTCTGTACCCGCAGCGTTCCTTGCCTTTCCCACAAGTGCATGGCATGTTGAGTGGTGATATCATCCTGAGTCATTCATCCCTGCTGTTTGCTGTCCTGTATCTGTTTTATTGATTATTCCTGCCTATGTTTAGTATCTTATACTTGTCTTTAGCAAATGCCATCCTATATTCAGACTGTTTCTCCAGTTTGTCAAGATAAATTTAGACAAAGTCTGTCTTGGTGACACCAAGTTCTGACTTGATGTCACCAGCATATTTAATGAGTATATGTTTAATTTATTGTTCAGCTCATGAATGATATATACCAAATAATACTCTGTCCACTAAAAAGGTAGTTTGTTTGATTAATTTTTTTCAGTACTTTTCCAGAAATCAAAGTTGTACTAATGACCTGTAAGTCATCAACTTCTCCTTTTCTCTCTTTCTGAAGATGGGTATCACATTTATTGTTTTCCAGTCTTTGGGTTCTTAATCCAGTCTCTGCAAACTCTGTAAGTAACTAGTATCTTGGAGCCAAATACTACTTCCAAAACCACAAAAGTGATTATGTGCAAACATAACTAATAGAAAATGGCAAGGTGAAAACTCGTATCAACCTGTAATTAGATGGACTCATATCAGATAGAAAAATGATCTTTTACTGATTTGCCTAAAAATTTAGGACCATACCTAAAAAATAACTTACAGGTACTGAGTATTACAGCATATAAATTTGGCTGAAAAAGCAGAGAAAAGAATATTAAACATCAACCCTCAGAGCAAAATTAAAAAGAATTTTGAGAAGAGAGGCTTAAGTAATACTGTTTGTCAAAGAATGTAATCTGCCCCAGACCTTGGTAGATGACCTCAATAGTAGTATTCTGAGTAATTATTTCAAACTGTGATTTGTTCTTTTATAGTGATGGGCTTGGAGTATAGGAAAAAAGCATCATGACTGCAAGCTTTGCAAAATGTTTTTCTTTGTCTTTAGCTCAGGAATTATTACCTTTGTGTTGACCTTACTAAAGATTTCTGAGTAACAGATTGAGTGATGTGGTGGTATTTGGACCTTAGGCGCAGATCAGGTTCTCTATGAGCCCAGAAGGCAGCACTTAGGGAGTTGTTTGCATTTGATACTCTGGTTCCATTTGTATGCACTGGTTTGTGCCAAGTCTGAAAATAAGATTGATGACACTTGTCTTTTGAATCATTTGCAATACAGGGTAATTACACAATCAACAAAGTTATATGTTTAATAGCTTAATTAGTAATTAATGATGATCCACAAAAGTTATTGTGTCTGGTGATGTGTGACAGCCAGGAGCACTTTGCTGAGGAGAGTCAAATTTTCTTGTTGCAGTGTTATAACATATAGTTATTATTCTGAAGACTTGCTTGAAAACAGATGTATTTCCTTCAGGGAGTAGCCTTGTTTGTTGAAAGTCATCCTTAGCTATGATAGGGGAAGAAAATTGTAAATGTTCTCCTCAAAGCCACTGCAGTGATGGAGGAGGGCCTGGAAATGTATTGCAGATTTTGCTCATGTTTGAAGTGGTTGTTAGCTATATGCAAGTTAGTCTATTTATCTGTGGATTTCTATCATATCCTAATTTTAGAGAATTCAGCTTTTGCTGTTTGAGAATAGCAGGACTGAATATGAACTTTGTGCCAGGGTTTTCTTGCTCATGAACCTGGAGGAGCACATCCTGAGGTGGATGAGTGAGGAGTTAGGCTGTGCAGGGTTTTATTGTTGGATATGTCAAGAGTGAGAATTTATGTTTTCTTTGAGTTCTAAGATAAGATATTGTAGGGTCTTCCCTGTGGTATTTCTACCCTGTAGTATGAGTGTTGGTCTTACAGTCTTCATGGTTTTGGATTCCTATGTCTCTTGCTGCATGGGATGATTCAGTCTTAGAGACTTCTAGATTTTTTTTCTTTCCAAGTGAGAAGGTTTACAATGCTACTTATTGTTGTTTATTAGACTCTTTTTTTTCTTGATCTATTCAGCACTTTTGTACACATTTACATCTGTAGTTGAATTTTGTCTGCTATTGGGCGTTCAGCATAATTTTGTTTCCCAGGTTCTTATCAGTGATTTGTATTTGGAAGTGGTTACTTTTTGGATGTAGAAAAATGCTATAAGATGGGATGCTATTTAATTGTTTTTTTCCCAGTAAAAGTTGAGGCCCTTGAAAGAGACAATGTAGATTTGGTTAATAGATTTTAAGGATACTACGTAAATATCTGTGGCTGATGTTCAGTTGGTCAGTGGTGTTGTGATTACTTTTCAGATAGCTATCTTGTTGAGAAAGTATACTTAGTTCAGCCCATTTCTTCATCTTGTATCACATGGTCTTTTGTTGTTGTATGGTGAGTGAGAACTTTCTGTTTTTGTGAAGCCCAAGATGATTTTTTTTTATTTGATTTTAATTTGATTTCTTTTGGAATGGGTCAGGTGAAGAAAGTGGGTTCTTGCTTTTTTTTTTTTTTTCCCCCCCTGAATTCTCTTGAATAGTTGCATTGTGTATTTGTATTGCTTTGAGACAACTGTATGTAGCAGGTCTTATGTAGATTATGTCCCTTTTGCTAAGGAAGTAGATGTCACTGTTAACCTTGGCATCTTCTTATGGTTACATGTTTTCTGTCTAAATTGTCATATTTTAGTATCTTGTTTATTGTTATTATAATGTTAGAATCGCTAGTAGTGGTTTAATATAACACAGGAGGAGCCTGAGGAGCTAGATGGAATTGGTTGTTGAAAAATACTTACAATACTGTTTGCAGACATTGGAAGTTTTAAAATATAAAGAGATAAGTGACATCCAGAAGGTGCAGGGATGTCAGCATATATGTTTGCTGGTAAGAACATTAGATTATATTTTTGTAACTTTTTCTAAGATGACAGCTGACTTCACCTGCCCTCTGACCATCATTATTCTTTAATAGTAGCCAATTTGGTAATGTTCTTATTGAACCAAATGTCCTTCTACTCTTCTATTTCTTTAATAGTTTCATGTAGTGTTGGAAAACACAGGTTTGCAAAATGCAAGTATCATTTCAGTACTTCGTAATTGACATCTATTTAGTATGTTGTTAGAGAAGTTTTTTTATAACAGTCTTGAGCATTAAAAACTGTTATAACATTTTTGATGAACTGAAAAATCCAATTTAAAAAATTTCTGTATAGCCCTGAGGAAGTGCCTTAAGAGTATGGACTTGCATTAGAAGTTAATGTAATCCTTAATAGCCAGTCTGCATTACTGTGTGAGACAAGGCTGCTCTGTAGCCAGCATGAGCCAAGGTTACTTAAATAAATTTGGCAGCAGCAGCTTTACGTTGAACTGGCAGCATTTACCTGTCAACTTACAGACCTGATCCAGCTCCCACTAAACCAAGGATTTTTGCCGTTGATATCAAAGTGAAATGGATCAGGACTCAATGACTGACATTTTCCTAGTCATCTAATTCTAATAACAATTCTGAGTGTGGCCCAGGAGGGTTGAAAAGTTTTAAAATGTTGCTACTGTGAAGCACTGAATAAGTCCAAACTACCCAAAAATCAGCGAAAAAGTACAACTCAGAAAGAAATATAAGAAGCTGAAAGATGAGCCAAAGCCTTGTGTTGTGTAAGCATGTAACAGGAAAAAGAGGGAGTGTTTCTTATGAAAACTCTTAATTTGGATCCTGGTGTTCCATATAGCAAAATGGGGCAAAGAGTCGGAATGAGTGATAGTGATGCCGGCTATGTGCTCTGAAAGTAATTGTAGGGGCATAGTCATTTTTCTTCAGTGTTTAAACTTCTGCAGTGATAGGTACTGCGGCAATTCCTGAGAAAAATGTTTTCTTCTGAAAAATTAGAGCCGAAGACTCGCTGACCCGTGCGTTGCATTGCCGGACTCGCGGGGATTTGCCCCGGGGGCACCGGAGGAGGGGGCGCGGGGAGCCTGCCCGCTGCGGGGAACGGCTCGGCAGGGCACCGTGGCCCTGCTCCCAGGGCTGCCGTCAGGAGCTCCATGCTTCCCGGGGCTCCCTCGCCCCTCCTGGCTCCGGCGCTTCTCCCGTCCGGGGCCAGGAGCTGTTCCTCTCCAGCATCGCCTAGAGCGCGGTGGTGCGGCTGCTCCCAGTGACGTCGGCTTCCTGTCGCAGGCGGCTGTGAACACATCAGCCAAATCAAAGAAATAAAGCTTTGGTCAGGTGTACCTATTATTTGAGCATGTAGTGCTGCATCGCTTAGCCTGCCTGTTGCTTGGTCCCGTTTTTCTGAGATAGTGCTGAAAGCAAATTCACAGCCACCTATAGGAAGGATATTTATGATCTGCTATAGAAAGTTTGCAAAATAAATAAAGTAAATTTAATGCTCATTTTGATTTTTTTTAAACTCTGCGTTATTGTTTGTTGACAGATATGAAGCCACTTTGTAATAATTGATGAATATGCTGGTTTTTAATGAATATTGTATGTGTTGGGTGTTTTTTGGCTTTATTGGTTAGCTGAATATGAGGTAATATTTTCACACTTAAAAGTTTTAAGATAGTTGTCTCTTGACAAACACTTGTAAGTTGAGTGGTATTGCCAGGAATATTAGTTCTGTTTCTGTATTTATTTATTTTCCTGGGTGGCATATCCTTTTGGGTGGAAAGGTCCAGGCCTAGAAAAAATCCCCCCAAAACCAAAAAGTTGTAGCCTCTGGCAAGATCTGAACTAATCCTTCCTCAAGAAAAAGGAAGGAGATGTTTGCAGCACACTACTGACAAAGGTATAGAGCATACTGGTATGCTTAAAATGAATTTTAAAATGTTTAGCCCCTCAGTGTTTGTTTTCTTACTGCTGGCATGGGCAATATAATTCTTTAAAGAAAGCTGACATTGAAAACAAAGAGCAGCAGGTTGCTGTAATGAAGTGGACCTGTTAGCACTTGGAAATAACAACTAGTACGTAACATAGGGTATTCTGGCTTGATCTGAAGGGAGGAAAATCCACCACGGGACATCTTTTTAAAAAAAGAAAAGAAAAGAAAAGAAAAAGAAACATAGGAACATAGGAACATAGGTTAGTGATATGGCTCTCTGTTTTGTGCATATTGTCTGAGCATGTTGTGCTTCTACAGAAAAACAGATCTTTAGGTAAAGCTTGAGCTCTTTAGTAAAACTCTAATGAACTGTGATTTTGCTTAATCATAACTATTTTTTTATGTGAAGGAAGAACATGAGGGTGGGGAAAAGATACCATTTGGTGAGGAAAAGTGAAGTTTCCACTAATAACAAACACAAAGGTCTTAATTTCCTTTTTAGTGCACATCCATAATAGTCACTAATGAGAGATGAAACCATTGCAGCAGTAATTAAGATCAAGAAAATGTACAGTCTGTGAGATTTTGGAGGAAATGATGTTTTTAACTGGCTTTTTTCTTTTTCTTGTAAGCGCTTAAAATAAAATTCTGCTATTTTGCTGAATATCTGGTTTTAGCTGCACAGCTGATTAAATGGTATAGCTGCCAAAAAAAAGTGTTATTCTCAATTACACTCAACATCTTGTGCTACAGTAAGTAGGACAGTTCAGAAGCACAAAGTGTATATGCTTTTCTGAGATACAAATAATGCCTCCAGAATAACCACAGTAGAATTCTGGTTTACTGGATGATTCATTCAATATAAGCAGTTGTCCTAGTTTCCGGTTAAGTGGTTTCCAATTAGGAAGTTGTCCCAGTTAGAAAATATAATTATAATAAATTATAAAATAAATATAATTTATATAATATAATTATATATATAATATATTCTATATAAATATTATATAAAATATATAAAATTATATAATATGTTATATATAAATATAATTACATTATCTTTTTTTTTTCTTAAACATTTATTGAAGGACTATGTGGAAAAACTAGAGTTCATAATATCCCATCTATTTAACGTGTGTTTAAACATCACTTAGTCAATCATTTTTTCTATTTAAGCAGAATTTATCATAATTTTGTCCTCAAAAAGCAGCAGTTGTTGGTATTGAATACAAAGGCTTGAAAAGTTTCATAGTAAGCAACCAAATAAAATCCCAGTTCTTTATGTCTGAAGAAAACCCAGGCATGAATGTGTTCATCTCTGCGTGTGTGAGGAATCCTTCTAAGGCGAAGCTGTTACCTAGCCTTTTCTGGCAAAAATACTTTGTTTTGTTTAGGGAAAATGAAAGGAATGGAATATTTTTTTCCTCTTTATTTTAAACAGTTAGCAGTTAAAAACAGCAAAAACCCCACCACCGTTTAGTTCTTATTCCACATTGAATGGCATGTTGCATGAAGTTCTAAAAATGCTAGAAAGCTGCCTTAAAAATGTTCATCAACTGCCCTAACAGCTGTGCTATTTCTGTAATATCCGTACAATTGATCCTAATCACTCACATGGTATGAAAAGACCCTTAATTATTCCAGGAATGGAATGGAGTCCTTGCCCGCTCCTTTGTTGCTGGCGGTGTGGCCTTGACTTTGAGAGAGAAATTTGAACATCTCAACTATCTATATTATATAGCTGCGATATTTATAAATTCTTGAAAATTCAAAATCATTGTCCCAAAAACATGCAGGTACTGGTTTTGCATTATTTGACATAGATGCAGAAATTCACTTTGGTCTCAATTATTAGCTATAAATAAATTCCCTGTCACCTTGGAATTCTCTCCATCTGCTTGAGGTCAGATTAATCTTTTGCTTTTTTTTCTTTTTGTATCTATGTCTGGAAGACTCTAAATATGTGCATTTTGTGTAATATAATTCACAGTGAGTAAAGGTAAGTACATTTATTTGAGTTAGTAAAATGTATTTCACTGACAGTAATTGCTCAGTGCATTCTTTTAGAGAATGAAGAACTGATTTATCTCATTATTTCCTCTGTAAGGGCTTGATTCTTCAAGCATGTCTAAGAGAAACTTATTTTCCTGGACTATACTTATCAAAGAACTTTTAATCCTTATCAAAATGAGCCTTTTGTAGTCCTACCAGTTGGTATCTTGTCCTTGTTCTTTATTCACTGTCACAGCTATATTAATTGAATTAGACTCCTTAAAAATCCTTTTAATTAAAATAGCAGTAAAACTGCTGCAATATGAATTCAAGTTTGATAGATGATTTTGAAAACTTGCCAAAAAAAATTGATCATTCTACAGTCTTGGGACTAAGATGTAAATAGCACCACTTTCAAGTGAGCGGTTCATTATTTCCAAAAAAAGGGCATTTTAATGCAAGGATTTTATTGTCGCTTTGTGTCAGTTGGATTGATATCACTGGCCAATTGGCTTAGTAATCTGTGATTAAAATAAATTTACATGAAAGATGCAGATAAAATCATTCTATCAAAATATTACTGTGGTACCAGAAGTAAGTATAGGGCTTGATAACTGATGAATTAAAAAAGAGTTTGTAAATAGATATTAGCCTGTCCTTTTGGATGAATACCTTTTCACCACAAACTGGGAATATTTTACTTGATGCAAGTGGTGTGGTTACGGTGTATTAGATTTATGTTCTTTCTTCTAAGGAGGGTTGTGAATGGCAGGCACGGCACCACCTAAAGAGGTTGAACACTTTGCCTTCACCTTGATTTTTCATATGGTTCCTGTTTCATTGAGTACAGTATATTACACAGCACATGAAACATGTAGCTTTAGCTCTGGTATTCCACTGATTTGAACCATAACATAGGTGATGCTGAATGAAAAAGTGGTCTAGTTGTCCAGCCCACACCTTGTGGAAATCAATCATCCTCCATGTAATTTCGATCTTTTAGCAATATACATCCTCAGAGATGCCGTCCTGGCCTTTCATTGATCAAGTAAATGTTATTTTGAATAATTAAATTTTAAATGGCATTTGAAATTATTTAATTCTATCTACTATTTTTAAATGTAGTTTCTTATTAATGAAAACATGTATTAATTTATATAAATGTACTGTAGTAAAATATTTTGAATAACAATAACTAAAATGTTAATGATGTGAGAAATTATTATTGTATTATCTAGTGAGAACTGTCTCTGTGTCAGATATAGCCAAGTTTGTTGTTCAGTCTTTCAAACACTGATTGGGACCATGCTTATTGTGAGTGTTATCTTATAACTATATTTAGTAACATATGTGGTTTTGACTAATGAAACTGAATACTCGGGTAAATCCACAGATAAAGGTCTAATCCTGTTTCAAAATGCAAGTAAATTCTCTACAGGGGCAGGAAACTCTAAATGCCAGGCTTTTGTCATTTGATCAGCCTATATATAAGCTTTCAGTACAGCCTTTGTCTAATGCTAATAACTGTCACTTGCAGTATATACTGAGGACTGCCGTCTTTATAAGCTCTACTATATTAACTATAATTAATATTACTAATTACTATATAATTAATATAACTAATATTAACTATAAGTGCTGGTGTGTGCTGGAAGTGCTTCAGCATTGCCCCAGCACAGGGCTGGAGTTGACCATGTTTTGCGGGGCTTATGCTAAAGAATGTTTCTATTTTGTGGCTACTGGTTAAGCTGCGCTGCAGCCTGCAGAGCGCGCGTGATCTCGGAGGATCTGGCAAGGAAGTAGCATCTGCCTGGGGAGTCCCTCAGAAACCTGGCCGGGGCGAGTGGTGGTGAGGGAAGGGGAATTGGTGCTTGCGAATATTTGATCGAAACTAAAATTTGGTGTTCTTTATAACTGGTAAATTAGAACTTTATCTAGTTATTTTGTGTGCAAATAATGTGCATTAGCTAACTAGCATTTCAGACAGAAAGGATAACTAGTCAGTCCAGAGTCTTTCTCTACGGTTTCCTTCATAAACAGGAAAAGCAACTAGTGAGCTATCTGGTTTTGGAAGTACAACGGTAGAAATCTGTAACTTATTCCTTTTGGTTGCATGATAATGTTCTATTACATGATATTACAGGAAGCAGGGAGCTCCTACTTCCTTAAAACACAGAGTTCTTGCAACGAATGTATCTCCCTAAAGCAAAAATTCTGTTTAGTTTTATCTCGTTTCTAGAGAAGGGAAGAGGAGAGACAATCATTACCTTTATTTACTGAGTTTTAAAAGTATCTCCCAAACTCTTGCACTCAATATATTGCCTACATACTGTGAGAAGCCAGATCTCCTCCTGAAGGAATGTAAAAGAAAATAATATGATGTAATATAAAAAGCAAACAGTCCTTGTGTGTATGGTTCAGACTAGTTGCCTGACCCTGCCTTCAAACCCAAGTTTCCTAAAATGCATTCTCACTATGTAGTTGCATAATTAACTGGTCTTGTGGATTTTTGCTTTCATATCTCCAGGGAAGGAGATGGAGAAACAAATATGGAGTTAACCCCTTATTTGCCAGTAGACAGACCAGTAACCTTTGACGAGGAGTCTGCACGCATGAATGTTTGGATATATTCCAGTTTCTCTAGTTATGTTAAGGTTAACATCTCAATGCTTAAAACTACAAAATAGTGTTTCAAATTACAAACAGAAGATTAGATAAATTAAAAAAGGAATTTAAACTGTTAGCATGCTTGGAAAAATCAAAGTGGTATTATTATAAATACTTTATAGGATGGAATTATTTTTCTTACTGATGTTGAAATTAAAGAGTAAACTTGCATTCACTTAAGTGGAAGAGATTTGAGCCCAGTTCCCACATAGAAATACACTTTTTCTCAGGAAAAAAGTATCCCTTGAGGCCTGGTTGTTTGGCAAGGAATTCTGACCCAATTCATATACATTATTTGTAAAATTTAAATCCTTTCCTCTCTCACAGGCACTGCATGAAAAATTATGGGAAAAAACTTGTATTGTAGATTGTATCATCTTTTTCTTGTTTATTCCCACAGGCACAACAACTAACGGATCTGGAGCAAAAACTAGCAGTTGCAAAAGATGAATTGGAAAAGGCAGCCCTTGACAAAGTAAGAAGTATAACATAATGTAAGCGTGTTTATCAGCTATGAATATTTCAATGTAATTTGACAAAAACAAATGAAAGTCTTGCAAAGATTTAGATGCATGCTTAATTGTACGTACGTGGGAGTAATTGCACTGAAGTCAGTGGGCCTAATTATAATGCAGGAAGTTAAGCACAACTGCAAAGTTATTTAAGTGGAGGGCAATCAATTTGGAAAGAAACATCTCGAAGACCCATAGCAAACAGCAGGCTGAGATCCTTTGTGCACTGAAGTACACTACAGAGAAGGTGCCTGTAGCTGATGTGATTTTTTGTTTGAGACTTAGTCGTAGTTCCAGGTAAGATGCACTATAGAAATACATAAATCTGTTGGGACTGAAAAGACTGCAGGAATTTAAGTTTTCTGTCTGCAGAGCGTGGCCTGCTAACGTCAGGGCTCGCAACGGGGAAGCGGTGGAGAACCGGGCAGGGGGGAAAGCCAGAACACGTGCACTCCTGTGCGCAACAGTGAAACGTTCTTCTAGATGTAGGGTAGCTGGGGAGAAAATGTGGTGCAACAGGGAGGTGATTTGTCAGCTGCCCATACCACAACAGGAAAAGGGGCTTAATCTCCTCAGCCTTCGCAGGTAGGTCTGAGTCTGCCTGTTGATGTAGTTTGTGCAATGGGACCATCCTGGATGCTCAGCTGCGGATGACATCACCCCTTCACACAAGAGTGAGTAACCTGGGGTAGCCAGCTGCATCTGAGCCTAGCAAGGGTTGCTTTCCTTCCTAGCACGCAGGTGCATGGAGAAAGAACGTGCTGTCCCCTAAACTCAGAGCAGTGGCTCCATCTAGTACGGAGGTAGGGGGAAAAGGAAACTGAAGGGATTTTGAATTTTTTACCAACTGTTCTTGTGTGTTGAGAGTCCAGAAAATGTCCTATGAATTTTGATTTACAGGCCTTATTTTTTTTCAATAACTTTTTCCACAGCAAATCCAAAATTCTTGGATAATATTTTCTGACTATAAATGGTTGATCCAAAAGTGTTTCAGTTTTTCCATTAAATATTTGAGAAATATACATCTTGATGAAATTTCTAACATTTCAATTTCAGCTCTTTACTGAATGAAATAAAATATTGAGCATGGAGTAGTCTCAGTAGAATGAAAATTCTGAATTTGAATTTCTGAGGTCTTTTAAGAAGAAAGTCTTGTTGAGAAACCAATTCTGGACTCTTATGACTGTCAAAATTAACCATTTTAATAAATTTAGAATATCATTCTAAATTCTCAATTGAAATTATTCTGTTTTTCTTTTTTTTCTTTTTTCCAAGAAACAGGAATTCAAAGTTTTTACCACTTAGGGCTTTTATGTGCACATTCCTTATGTTTGTTTTCTGTTAATTGACATGATTGTTTTGTTTTTACATGATGATGATGTATGCCAAAAGAAGGAATTGAAGAGACAGGAAAAAAATTCAACATACTACTAAAGACTGTTTTTTACGTTTGGTTTTCTAGTATTTTCAGGTTCTGTTAGAATTAAAACAAACAAACAAAAAGAAAGTATATATTTTTATATATACCACACACTCAAAAATCTATATACATATATGTATATATAAAAATATATATACATACACCTCTAGTACTAAAGCATTTTATTTTGATCTTCAGTGCTGCAATCACTGAAGTCACCTTCTTAGCTGAGGATTTACCTTCAGCATTGCAAATTGTCACCTTTGTAAGTGGTGTTCACAGTAGCAACTACCCAAACCTGTGTGCTGAATTTCTGGTGGTACATCATGTGTTTCTTGTTAGTACACTGAACTGAGCTGCTCCACAAATTAATCTAAAAATGAAGCATGTTCCTTCTTTGCATGCGTACACACTCACAAGCATGCACACTCACTAGTGCTAATCTACTCTCTGTGGCAATGACAAGAGAACAATGCTTGCAGTAATATCCTCTAAATATAGTTGTTCATTATAATGCAGACAGTGGTGAAAGAGAAGGCAAAGAACATTTGACATCAGGAACTTTTAATGAGAATACTATTGAGGAATGCAGTCTGCAAGTTAAAAGGGAATTGCAGCAAACCCAGCTGACTTCTCTGATCCTCTCTTTCTTTCCTATTAAATAAAATAAGATTATAATTTAGGGCATGATTTCGGTTCTGTAAGTCTATAGGCTGACCGGAAGGCTGGTGTCATATTCTGGTAAATTATCATCAAGATATTCTTTGGATGGCATCATTGCTCACATGCTGTGAAAATGCAGTGGCAATGGAGCTGGCAAAGGGAGTTAAAAAAGCAGCGCAAATGAAGGCAGAAGATAAACTTCATATCAGTGGAATTGTGAGATAGTTTTCTGAGACTGAAAGTACCCATGCTTGGCTAGTTCTAACTGCAGAGTAATAAGACCATTTAAGTTGCAAGCACCTTTTCCTCCTGTTTGAGAGCTTTTCTGTATGAACTAAAAAGAGTTAGGATGGCCAATGCTCCATCCGTATCTTCAGCAGAGACTTGCTCAGCTGTTTTGACAGTGTTAGCACAGGCAGTGTCAGCTAAAGGAATGGAAACAATGTACAAAGCAATGTATGCTTTTGGAGCATGAACTGTATTTGAAATGAAGAATTGAGCCATTGAGTCTCAAGCTGTGCCTTTAAATGAACATTTTATTATATTTTTCAGAGATTTCAGACCTTTTTGTTAAATATTTTTCTTAAAAGTTGCTCGTGCTGACAGTGGACTTAGTGTCTCTCATAAGTATATTTACACGACAACAATTTTCTAGTGCCAGTGATGAACCTGTGAAAGATGGAAATTCTTTGCATTACCACAGCCCAAATTATTGTATATTGAATTCATCAATGTAACAAGAATATAAATGGATCTGGCGAATATGAAAACATGTATCTATCAGATATTTGAAGTATTCTGACTGGCAAACAGCCTACTGTGACCAACAAGCAGTCGGGTATTTCAAAGATTATTCAGAACTTGGTAAAATGACGTCCTTGGTTCCAGTTGTGTTTCCTTAAGTTTATTTCGTGCCGACAGCCTAGAGGTCTCCTAGCAGCGTAGTCGGGTTTGAACTTTGCTGCCTCCAGGATGAAAACAAAATAATGTATTCTGCTTTTACCTTTCAGATCAGCAAAATATAATGCAGTCACCAAGGCAGAGGAGGTGTGGAGGGCAGGGCAGCAGGATGAGAGGACTAGAAGTTATTTAGGGGGATTTGGGGAAGGGAGGAGTATGACTTCAGAGGGCTCAATCTCAGCTGAACTTCTTCCTGGGAACAAGAGACTTTTCTTCCCCCGTGCAAGAAGAATCCTTTCCCTGCTCACAGAAGCAGCTGCTCATCATCCTGAGCCTCTTGGTGGCTCCTTGACAGTGGAGCACCAGGAGCTGAGGCATATGCGTGCAGGGGTGGGGGCATTCAGATATGCTGTAATGACTGTGTCAGAGACATCTCAGTCTGACTCAAGGGTCATACGTTTTAGTAAGTACTCACTCATACTGTTCTCTTTGATGATAATAAAACGTTCCTCCTCATCGCACACGTCTTATGGGAAAGATGCTCTGTTTACAAACAAATGAGCTCCTTTCCATCTCTTATTTCTGAGGTTTCCCTTATGGTGCTCTGTATTTTTGTGGTAGTCTTTGGTCTTACTATTGAAAGTTACCCTATGTATGTATGTATGTATCTATCTATCTATATATATTTTTTAATACCGACTGGTTCTCTTCCAGATTGGCCCAGTTATATGATATGTTCCCTAGCTCCAGTTCAATGAAAGCTTGTTTTCTGACATAAAACATGGAATATTTGTCATGTTCAAAAAATTATTGTTTAACAAATAAACTAAAACAAGGCTTAGTGTCTTACCAAAGTACCATTGCTTAAGATTCATACTGATATAGCTGTGAAATATTTTATTATATATATATATATGTATTATTTTACATAGGTAGTATGTAATATTTTACATAAACACAGTATGTAATATTTTATATATATATATATTCTTTTCATGATATACCTCACAATCTTTGATTTATATATTTTCAAAAAGCCTTGGAAACTAGAGATGTGCTAGTATTCTGTATTTATAGACACAAGACTAATACAAAGAATAAGGACAAGATTTCTTAAGGAAGAGTTTTGCCAAACTCCAACTGAAATGACTATAAGTTACCTCAATTTCTGACATTTAATTCTAAGGGACTTGCTGTGATGGAGCAAACATTTAAAGCCAGATTTCCCAAGTGACTGCCCTTACATCTCTACTGATTTCAATGGCAGACTGTTATTCTAATTAATATATTTATCTGTATTACTATGAGTAAAATTGCAGTATTCTAACTGCAGTTGCAAGCACTGTCTTGTAAACATTATGAGAATGGCAGCTTATTCACCACTTAAGTTTTAGTTCTGCTTCATGGACAGTAATGGATATGGACAATGATGTTTTTAACAGATTGAAAGTCAGATAACAGCTTATTTATTATACAGTGCAACAGCACAATGTGTACATGTATGTGCATGAGGGAAAACATCTTTCTGTTGGATTAAAATAAGTCTTTATAATGTGCAGAAGAATACTAATTATTCTGCAGGATGTAAAATTCCATGAAAGTGTACATCTTTGCAATACTGGTAAACATCTAGTTCTATCTACTAACTATTATATGTACAGGTCTGCACACTGTATAATATTCGGTAGACTGTATTTATGTTCCTTTTAAGATTAAATAATATTAAATAAGACTTCACAATAATGAATATGGATAAAATTGCCTGAGTGAAAGGGAAGAGTGCAATGACTTCCTAGGCAGTTTGATGTGTAATGCACAGTAACCTATGTGGTAATCGTATTAAAAAAATGCATTGAACAGCCTTAATTTCTTTCTTTAATAATTTAAAAGTAGTAACTTTTCCCAAATATATGGTTTAATGCAGAGAGAGAAAGCAAGCAGCTCTGGTGATAACAACACATCTCTGAGATCTGATGATTTCTTATTCTCCCCAGGATTCACAGCTGAAAGCTCTGAAGGAGACTGTACAGCTTTGCCTGTCTTCTGTTCTGCACAATCGGCCTCCCGCTAGGAACCTGATCCCTGCAAAACCAGCGGAGAAGCTGACGGCCCCCATGACAAAGGGCTCAAAAGTTCCGTTTCAAGTGACAGGCACTAAGGTATGGTTTCTCCCTTGCTTTTTTTTTTTTTTTTTTTTTTTTTGAACATCCTTGAGAGTTTGCCCTGTAAAAGCATCAAACCGGAACTAAGGAGGATTTTGAATTCATTGAAAGATTAGGATGAATTTTGAGGATAATTCTAAGCCTGTTTCTGATGTTGGTAAAGGTTTAAGAAGCTGGGAAACAGCTACTTTCCTTGCTGAGGAACAAAATTCTGTCTGTCACTTGGGGGAATGAACCATGTCTGTACAGCATATCTGCAAGGAGGATGGATTTGCATGTAAAATAAGTGAAGATGCTAATTCATAGGCTCTTTTACCTACTGGGCACTGATATTGTGTTTGTGGTAATACAGTACTAAATACTAAGACAGTTTCTACTTGCCGTGTTTTTAGTGAAAAAAACTGATACAGAAACATAAAACAGTCTGGGAGACCCAAAGGGAAGGAATCTCTTTCAATCTATTTTCCTTAGTCTGCGGAAGGGATCTGAATGAAATTGATAATAGGACATACGAAATACTCCAATCGTGCAAGATATCTGAGAAATGGGAAGGGCAGCTTGGGTGAAAGCCAGAAAGTTAGAACAGATATGTTGTTATGGTTGGACTTTTGTACCCTGGCTGACTTGTTCTTCTGCCCATTCTGGTCCTCAGGGATCTAATGCAGTTAGAAATAGCTTTCAAAACAGCATCTTGCTCAAGGCAAGCCAGGCTATCTCTGATCCTGTTTTTCAAGATACTGCAGGCAGGGCTTAGGACCAAGTCAGGGATCAAGCATAGTTCTAGTAAAAAACAAAACAAAACAAAACAAAAAACCCACATAGCTGTGGTCCAGCAGGTTTACAAACTGGATTATGAACAAAGAACACCTGCCTTCCACTTTTCATTGGAGATTTCCTTTGACTCTGTGACTCACTTTTCTCATCTCTAAAATGGTCAATTATATATTCGAGGTGTACTGAAATGAGTTATAATAATATTTTTCTACATGTTTAAACTCTTAGAAATGATCTTTCATTTGGGGGCTTTTTCTTTTCCTTTTTTTTTTTCTCTTTTACTAAAAATCAGTTAATGCCCAAATAGCCTTTGCTTTGCTTGGAGGAAATTTAACCTTGCTCCTTGAACTGCCAAAATACAGATTTTTGGCAAAAGTCTCATGTACTTTTGTAAAGAGAGGGAGTCACATGGATCTCCTTCAACTTACGAAGTTTCTGACTAAGATGTTGAAATGATACAGAGCTTGATGAAAAGTGCTTTGATGAAAAGTGTTTGACATTAAAACATTTTAATACAGTCAATAATCATAGTGATTAACAACTATCCTGATAATTTCCAACTACAGGACTGTATTTTGCTCTTGAATTTAACTGTATAGATCTAGAAAAAACCTGTGATTTCAAATAAAATGAAAGTTTTACGAAAGGATAACTGAAGGTCAAATTAATGTGCCCCTTAAATTCCAACTAGCCTTAAAACACTTCCCTGAAATATAATTAGGAATTGCTTACTCATTGCTACTGGTAATCAGTTGGTAGTTTCTGTATAGCAGCTATTGATATGCACTGTCATTACAGAGCTTGAAACAAAAAATTAGTGAATCTTTTTGTATGCAATTAATATTGAAATGTAATTTGAGTAAACAAAATATAATTACGGAAAGTGCAAATTCATAAGGAAACTGGATCTCACATCGCTAGTCTTGCAATAAGGATTGTAGGTTCCTTGATAACTATTATATAGTAAAAGCTTTCCTTTCCAGAAATTATCGCCTCTAGAAACAAAGCAGTGTATTATTTAATTAAATTGCATGGAGATATTACGTCAGCACTCATTTAGATTAAGATCACACACTCCATGGTCTGCAGGAGACTGGACTCTTCCTTTAGGTCATAAAGACTGAGCTGCGCCCTGGGATCTCAGTAGCAGGTTTTTCCTTATTAATGTGGCTTGTAGAATTGTCTATTCTGTTCTTATCATTCATCTTTGCAGCCTGGAAATGTTTGTGCCTCTGTCAAGAAAACATAAGAGCACTCAAAGATAAGGTCTAACAAGCTGCTGTGGCTGTGTTTAATGTGCAGCATAGAGTCAAAGGCTCTGAAGCATTTGAGCTCTCCTTGGTTTTACAGGTGTTACTGTGGTGCAACAAAGGGACTACAGAGCATTTGAGCTCTTTGGTCTAAGAGATTAGAATTAGACTTTCGATGTTTTGACTGAAACACAAGATACTCTTCCTTCTTTTTCCATATTCATATAGATTTTGTGTTTAATACTCCTGCTTATAAAATGTATGAGTATTTCCCTGCTAGAGTCTTTTAAGAACCAGCAGTTAGTCTGCTGTATCCAAGTGTCTGAGTAGGTGATACTGCCTCTTTGATAGACATAGCTCATGTTTCTCTGTGCTTGGCATATGCCATGAAAATGTCTGAGAAAATAGTCGTTTGCAGTCCTGCTCGTCCACACATTGACACCTCACTATTATAAATCTGAGCATTATCTGTGATTATAAAACAACTGAAATCTGCTACTGTGAAATAGGTTGTCAAGGAATCATAGTCATTCCAGAATTATACCCGCTACAACTGACCTGTATTTTGGAAGGCCTTTTTTTTTTTTTTTTTGTAATGACGTCTCTTTTTATGTGTCTATTCCTTGGTTTGTCTTCCTCTTACAACCCAGCTAGCTCCAACTACAGATGTATAGCTTTTTCTTTTTGTTAGATTTGCATGGATGTTTTTACACAGTAGGCTCTATTATTTTTTAGGTGTATATAAATATGATCAACTAAATGTGTTTTTTGTATGTAAAAATGGGAACTTCTGACGAGCAATACTTATGTACCTTGTCATGTCTGATAAGCAGCAGTTTAATCTTCAGGAAAGAAATGATGTTCTGCCTGATAAGTATCCTACTTCAAAGGCATATCTATCCAGCTTAAAAATGCTTTCTAAAAATGTCAAACTTATTTTAAGGTTGTAATTAAAGGGTACATCATAGAGTGTATCTGTATCACCTGGTGACAATCATCCCTGGGATTGCGATAGATTCCTGTTAAAAAGTGCAAATAAGCAGATCATATGTTTGTATTCATAGCTGGTAACCATAATATCTAAGGTTCTTTTAGCATCTCCCCACATAGTGCTTGTTAGAGATGATACTGAAGACAAAAACATGGTGTATTAAGGTTAATTAGGCAAGAAAATTGCCAAATTTCTTGTGAAGGTACATTTGAAAACCTAATTTGCTATTGAGGTATTTTGGTCTTTCTGGAGACAGTGATTTAAAGAAACATAAATCAGAATGAAAAAGCTGTTGATGTGGATAGCTCAGGGATTTGGAGTAGTGGGAAGAAAACAAAGTTTTTACATTTAAGCCACAGAAAGAGTTCCACTGAAGTGATCAAAAGCAGTTACAATCTGAGGTGTGTTTTGTGATGTGTTAAATGAGTTAATAATCTTCACATTTTACAAGAATGTAAACTATGGAATTTACCATCTGAAATTGGCACTAGTATATCAGACCAAATCCATTTTACTATGAGCACTCATCATAATCCTGATGTAAATGGCAAAAGCATTTACCATTACAAATGGATTTAAGGCTCTGTGCTTATTAGTTCAGTGACACTAACACCGCAGAGGAAGCCAAGCGTAATGAGAAGGCTGATCATTAATCCTGAGCTGTGTGGTCTTTAACTTTCCAGATTGTTGGCGATTTTGTATATAGTTTCTTTTGCACTGTAATATAGCAGCAGGTGACCATTCTGTATTCTGTCAGTGGAAAATACTTCTAAACCAGCACAGAGATGGCAGATCTGACTTCTGTAGCCCTTTCCTTTCTTCATTCCCATTCCAGAGGGCATGAAGAAAGAGAAAAACAACGTGAAGGAAGAGGACTAAAGCTCTGCTCTCTTACAGAACCCCCAGATGAATTTCTAAGGACCCAGAACTTTGCAGGCATTTAGGTACTTAAGGAATACAGCTAATGGATGGGCATTGTAGCATTTACTAGGATACATGCAGGGGGGTATGTAGGCCAGTGTGTGCTGTGAATCAGGGTACTGGAACTGGCTTCCTTTGAGGTATTTCCTGCTCTAACATTATCTTGATGTAACAAAAAAATCTGTGAAGTTATAGATCTCTTTCCAATTATATGGAATTATTATGTGGAATGTTTTCTGCCTCAATTTGTTTTAATGCGTCTTTCTTATAGAAGTTAACATTATACTTAGAATACAATTTTATAATAGTAGGTGTCATTCAAACATCTTTGATTGTGCAGTGTAAATATACCTGTGTCCCAAATGCAATCAAATGAACAGTAACACTCTAGAAAATTAATGGCAAACTGAACCACAGGTCAAACGCAGGAAATGTCTCTACATCCAGTAGCAAAGGTGAACATACAAATAATGGGGAATGCTGTGACATGGGTACCAGAATAACAGTGACTAGTTCACTCTGCAGTATTTTTTTCAGATGCAAAAACATTGTTGCATATGTTCCGCAAATGAATTCTTTCATTATAAATGCCCAGTGGTTTTTGTGCATTTGGTGAACTTCACTATTTATCTTGGAAATACCCAAGAATTTCAGACTGTTAAGAAGAAAGTATCAACCTCTCCCCTATTGTAGATAGCTTGAAGGAAGGACTACCTAAGAACACCACGGCGGTGTCCTACTCTCACTGTAGGAACAACAGGCTGGGTAAGAATTAGAACAATCCTTGATAGTAATGTATAGTACAGACTGAAAGAGGAGTAAGTGTTGCAGTATTGCATGCATTTTTAAAAGTTTTGAAGATCTCAAGAAAATACACAAATAAAAATTTGCTTTAACTATCTTCTAGAAGAGTTACCTTTCCTCGTATCAACAGCTGCAGGGAGCTCTTGTTTCTGCCTCAAATATCATGAATATTGTGGATTCCAACATACATTGATGAGTGTAAAAATCCAGAAAAGATAAAGTGCTGTGGGCCATGCTCCTTTGATCTGGAAAATAAGTATTCTAATAATTTCCCTGTCAGAATGAGGTAGTGGAACTTTATAGATTTATTAAGCCTAAAAAAGTGTTCTTGAAGGGGCAGGAGGGATGAGAGCTTTTGAGATTGTCACTTTCTGGACTCGCACTTTCCCGTTTGTCAGGAACAGACTAGACTCTGCAAAGCATTTTGGAACGGCCGTGTATATAAACTCAAGAGCCTCAACTTTCTGTGTTGGCACTTTTATGTATTTAGATTGACTTTAAGCTGACAGTCACTCTAAGTGCATAGGTACTGAGCATCTGTCAAATACAGATGCTGAGCAAGACTGCTGAAAAAATAAGAAGACTGTAGTTTCAAGAGTCTTAAGTTCCTCACTAGTTTTATCAGGATTTTTGATTAAAAAAAAAAAACATATTTATAAAGGAACTTTGATTTATCTAGGCTCAGGGCCTAACCTATTTCATCTGAAAGAGTAGCTGCAAAATTAGAAATGATAAATATGAATATTTTATATAAAATAATAATACAATAGTTAACTTTGTGCTAAATATTATTTATATAATATTTTGTATTATATTATTGATAATACTGTTGGATAGTCTAATATAATGATATAATTGATTAGAAATGAAAAAATAATTTATGTATAATTATATGTATATATTTCTTCAAACACCTTTTGAAGGAATGAAGGAATGTTTGGCATGTGTAGGTTGGACCAAATCTATGTTTAGGCAGACTGAACAGAGAATATATTTAAATTGTGTTTTGAAATTATTTTTTTCAGGTCCTAGAAAACTAACATAATAGTTTCAGATTCATGAAAAATTAATCAGCCAAATGTAGCAATATATCATCTCATCTCTCTCCCTTTATAGGTCAGGAAAGAAATCAGAATCAGAACAAATTATTTAAAGAAATAATTTACATCTTCTAAAATTAAAGCTATTGCTGATCATATCATTTACCATAATATTTCAGTATGAATGAAGGTTCTGACCCTTTGAATAAAGCAGTCATAAATTCTTCATTCAAGAACCTATGACAACACAAATGTAATTATCGACTTATTCTTGTCCTTATAAGGAGGACTGAAACTCTGAAAGCTTTTCTAAGGTGTCCAATTATTTTTACTCTCAGGGTACCTCTGTTGTTATAACATGCAAAATACATAATTCAGAAGTTATTTCTCTCTAGGCAGTAGATTTCAAACTGATATGGCATTATGTCAGGAAACACCCCAAATCTTTCTTGTAATAACCCTACTGCAGAGAACAAAAAACAGGCAAAGGGACTTCTTTTGAAACAGAAAAGATACTAGGCTGAATTAGAAAGATGTTTATGAAATGAATTGGATACCTGAAAGTCACAATACATACAAGCTTTTTGGTAACATAATCTGTGTTTTGTGGACTTGCTGTATACCAGACAGCACCAATGCTATGTAATCCAAAATGTTTGTGACTGTTCTTTTCCAATTTTCCCTCAATTTTGCTAAATCATTCTCTGCAGTTATCTGCTATTTCAGACAGTGAGGGAGAAGGGTTCTAGTAGTCAGTTTTTTTCCTCTTTCTCCCTGCTGGTTTTACTCTTCTGTTCTGGCTTGCTAAATACTCATCACCTTTTCTCCTAACTTCCTACTTTTCAGCATTATTCTCTCACTCTGTCTAGCTACATATTCGCTTTTGAATCTCCTATTCCTTCCTTAAACCCAAGAGTAGTAAAACCCACTATGCTATTCTCTCCCTATTTTATTGGCATTTTGGAGAACATTGGGCCCAGTGTTGCCTTGGAGAGGCAATTTTGTTAAAGGGCCTGTTTCAAAAAGGGCGTAAAATGCAAGAGACCTGAAACAATGAATGGTGGATTTTAAACAAAAAATGAGACCTGTTTTCTTTGCTGTGGTGCTAAATGAAAATTCTATGCAACTGTGAAAAAAAATCATGGAGCAAAGCTGTTCTTTCATTTAATTGAATTCCAGGATAATACAGACCAATGCAGATATCACAGGGAGTGTGTTCAAATTTCATTGGAAATTGATTGTGTGCTCACAGATGAGGCAAAAAATTTAATGTGTAACCCCATAACTTCATCAGAGAAAACAGGTTGAAACTAAGGTCACAAAATATCATATCTGTGGTCAGCTATAAGTAAGCAGTAAGAATGTCAAGGGCAGTGCCTTGAATTGTGCTCTGTTAAAATGGTATCAAAGCCTTGGAAAGTCTGCCTCTGGGGTACCTTTGTGCTCTTCTACTTCTGGTTCCTCAAACTTTGCTTCTGCCAGAGTTAATGAGATATCACTGACACCTGCAGTCTCAGTGACCTGTAGTTCATTGCATTCAGCACTGGGATTGGGAAACCATAATTAGAAAAAGAAAAAGGCAATTACTAAATGCAGAGTCAGCCACATTTTGTAGTATGTGATAATGACATACTATCATATAACCCTTTCCTAACACATAAACATGATAAGAATAAAATAGCATTGAGAAATGACACCATGCATTGTTTTACAAGTTAATTTCAAAGAGAGTAAGGAATATGTGTGTCCTTCTAAGGTACCTACTGTGGAAACCTGAGGTACTAACAGTATCTGTAAGGTTAATTTAGTTAAAAAAAAAATGCTTTTAAAAAGAAAAGAAGTGTAATTTAATTGCAGAAGCATGACTAGCATGACCTATTTCTTCATGGAAATATCTCCTCTTCTGCTTTTTGTACCTCACTGTAGGCTTACAGATTTTATTCTCATTACGATCAACTAGATGCCAGCTGTACTCTTGTATCATTTTTCCTTAACGATGATTCATAAAAGAATGACAACTCCTCCTTGTATCTCTTGTTTCATTTTCTGAATTTGCTTTAGAATGAGTATGTTTATGCTATTTCCTCAGAAAGCTTCTACACAACTAGTCCTTTTTCTTCAGTGACTAATTTTTAATAAACTTTTATTATGCTCTGGAAAACGTTTAACACCAGAGATATTAAATTGAAAGGTGAAGCTGTTTGATTTTATTGCTCACTTTAAAGAAGTCTTCATTATTAGCACATTATCTTGATAGTAAATTAGTTTTAGAGATTTTTTTTCAACTGAGTACAATCAAGGGAAATGGGAAAAAAAGCACCTGGCATCTCTTATTTAGCCCATATTGCAAGCCATTATCATTCTCATCCAAGCTGTAGTGGCATGATCTTTATAACTGCCTTCATTTTGTAGATTACCTGTTTGACCTCGCTCTTCTCTGTCACAGTGCAAATAGCTGAGCTGGTCCATCATAATTTATACTGAGTAAAAATACTGTCTAAGTAGGAATTCATGGCAATACCCCAGGGTTCCCATGACTCTAAAATTAGCAATGGGCTAATGGGGTGAGGAAGTAACTGGTAACCACTTATTACCACTCTTTCTGGCTGGTTTGCCTTTGTATGAAGAACTCACTCCAAAGAATATCCTCTTTTTAATTAATATCTTATTGCATGTTTCTGTAGTTCTTGCACAATCTAGTACATAATCTGTCACAAAAATACTGTGGGTTACTGTTTGATAATGGTGGAAAAGTGATGTGGCTAGATTAAATTTAAATTTCTTAAGACGTGTTAAATAACTTCAAAACAGGTTGTTAGGTATAGCTAATGGACTCGCTAATGGGCCCTGGGATTAGCAAAGACAGTTTATATCCATCCATCTTCTCAAATTCTGCATGAGTCTGAAAACAGGTTCCAGTGCTGGAGCAGCTTAGGCTTTGCTGTTTTGGACAAGTTTTCTGTTCTCTGTGTGAAAAGGGAGAAAGAGAAGGATATCTCCTTATATTTCAGATGTTGTTATTTTAGAGGTGTCTCCCTTCCCCTACTCATATCTCATATCAAGTAATGGTCTTTTTCAACAATTTTTCTTTTCTGGTGGTAGCTGAGATGATTGGGGAAATGCACAGTATTGCTCATTTTTTTGCATTTAGCAGAAAGATGATAACACATAGTTTTATCTTATGACTTTCCTAACTGACATCTTCATTACATGATCTATGAAAAATTGCATATGTAGGATGCCTGGCCATTGTAATGCTCCATTTTTTTGATGAGAGCAACGGAAAAGAAAGTGAATTAATACGCCTCTGCAGTTGCACATTAGTGAACGTATTTTAAGATTTGTTAGTATTAATGTTTTTTTCAAACAATTTGTTACGTGTAAAAGAAGATATGAAATATGCAGAGGAGGTAATTAATCATTTTAAGTGGCTTACCAGCTTGAATGTAATTGTGAGAGTACTTCCAAAAGAATTTTGCTACTCAAGGATGCATTAATGATTTATATGGTAATTATTAATGCCCTTACCCTATATACAATATGTATTATTAATCCCTTGTTACAAAGTTTCACATGGCATATTTGTATGGAGTCAACTGGGAAACATTCGAAATACAGTTAAGTTTTAAAGTGTTTTGCTTTGAGCAAAGAGTGATTTGGAAAATACAAAGAAATATCATCAACTGACTCTTGAGAACAAAGCACTTTGAGCATTAAAAATAATTAAGTAGCATTGAATTTTATATTGCTTTGAATCATCAAGCATAAGAAAAGCAGAATGTACTAAACACAAGGCATTCAATTTCAATTTAGTTTTGACCAATTTAAGAAATCACCTACTGGCCTAACACTGAAGTCATGTCATACCTCCCAGAGTTATGAAACTGTCTCTCATTTTACATTTATTGTTTCATGAATCTAAAATGTTATTTATATTATTTTCAATGGGAAGATAACACAGTCTGAGTGAATGTCCTCTCCTATATTGGAAAAGAGGATGTTCAATTAAAACAAAAAAAGCCTTAGTATTAAGCCACAATTGGATGGTGCTTAAATTAAATATTTGAAGTAAACTTGATGACAAATGGAGTTGGAAAATAAATGCATATTTAATATTTTCTGTTATTATTTTGAGATAGTTTGTGCATTATTTATAGAACCATATTGTGTAATATCTTTAAAATATAATAGTCCTGGTCTCTGATGTAACTGTAGTCATGACAGCAAATGTATTGGCAGGGACTTCCTTATGAGAAAGGGCTTAAAAACTGAGAGTTGGAAGCTAGCAGAGTATATGAATTTTGGAAAAGGCTACCTCTACCAGGATTCTTACCTTGTTTCAATCAATAAGAAAACCTCTTTTAAGGCATAATCGGGGAAAAAAATCAAGGTCTCAAAAAGAAAAACATTTCTCTTAGTGACCTCATCATTTCTGAAACCTAGCTTATGCTTCAGAAGGTTTCCAATTTCACTGAAACTGTCTTTCTGGTGTCTATAGTTCTTCTGGGGGTTGGACCTCTTTGGCCTTATCTTCCTACAAATACAAATGCTCATCTCTGTGACCGTAACTTTCATAGCTGCTTATGTGCATCTGGGAAGGCTGTAATTGCCTATAAAGTGTACTCTGACACTGAATTATTCCTGCTCTGAAATGTAAGAAACATTATACAACATTTCTTATCCCACAACTAACGGCTTTTTCCTGTGTGATGGCTGTGGAAAACCAAGATTGTCATTGAAATAATGTGTTTATTCAGTTGTTTCAGTTTCTTAGGTATTATTGAGTCCAAAAAAAAAAAAAAAAAAGGTATCTTAAAGATACACTTCCCTAAGCATCTTAAGCTTTGTAAAAGAAAGTTTTAATGTTTTTCTCCTTTGCAATGAAGGATAGATTATTTTTAAACTTCAGGCATTTCAGAAAAGCAAAAGAAATGTATAAAGGCAGTCAGGGCAGTTTTAGTAGTTGGGCTGTGTGAGCCTAAACAACGTCTTCACTTCCCTGCTGCCATCCTTCCTCAGAAGCAGCAAGCAGATAATATTTTGCAAGGCAGCAAGCCTTTTCCATCCAATCTGACGCGGGTCTGCCCATCTTGTTGGCCTATTGCTGTCAGGTTGGGGCAGACAAACTTCAGACTGGCAGACTTCGGAGTGTGAAGTCAACATATTTGCTTTCCTAGTGTGGGGAGTAACTACCTAGAATAGCTTTTGGAGGTGTTTTCTGAAGATAGAACAAAGAAAAATACTTTCTGTAGGGGATTATTTATGTATGTGTGTATTGGCTAACTACGTTAATTAAATTGATCTGTTGTTTTGAAGCAAGATTGACTGCAAATAGCGACTGGGGCCACTATTTAAGTGAAGTAATGGGTACTTAGCAGACGATGTCAGGTGGTGAATGGTGCCTGCAAGTGCAAGAACAAGACCAAAATGATGACTTTTCTCAGGACTGGTTTGTAATTGTAAGAGACTACTGAACTAGATTTCTTTCATCTAGTAAAACAAATTAAACTAAGAATTGCTTAAGACTGGTCAAAATGTTAGAAAGAAAGGGAATCACATTAAAATCAACACTTTCTTTGAAGAATAATTTTATAAAATTATCTTTCATATGACATATGGCAGCAGTTAAAGTCATGCAGTCAATAGCGGAAGTCTGGTGAGGGTACTGTAAGGATACAGAAAGGAGAATAAAGATTTTCAGTGACAACTGCAGCAATACTATTAAAGGTAGAGATTTTTCTCAAACCAGTGAAAACCAAAATGCAGCATACTGCTTGAGCAAGATGACAAACTTTTCAGGAATCTGAAAGTGTGTGTGTATATATATATATATATATATATATGTATTTTGGTACATATATATACACCAAAGTAATCTGAAAGTATATACTAAACTCAAAATAATTGTCAAAACTAAATATATGTGGGGGGGGCATACATCTATATATATTTATTTGTATCCTTGAATATCTACCCATTTCTCTAGCTATCCTTGAACTTTGCATACTATAAAATATTTAGGTATTGCAACATTAAAGTTTAGTAATCATTATAGGAATGGAAATTACAGATTTAGATCAGAATTATACATGTAATTCATATTTATAGATATACATATATTGGCAAATATTTCTCTAATAATGTTGACTATATTTGTGATGATCCAACAAAAGCTTTTGTTTTTCACACCTAGTTAATTCCATTTCCTTTTCTTGATATTTTAGCTACAGATACATTTCCAATAAACATCATAAAAACCTAGAGCTACTGCTAAACAAACAGATATCATAAAAAGCTTGAAGTGGAATAATCCATGTCAGGTCAGCTAATTGCATTCTGACATTGGACATAAGTGCTCATGAGTAACTTGGCCACTTGAAAACTAGGCTTCTCCTATCTACTGCCAGTCTGTAATGCCGTATTGGAGTAATATGTTGACATCAGTGAAATTTGATAGTTTACACTATGAATTTATTATGTTGTGATAAATTTTAAGGACAGAAAAAACCTTGGGGATGGATAGTGTCATCTAGCATAATACTGGCCACATAATTTTCCATAAATAATATGATGTCTAGCTTGAGAATTTTATTCCTCTAGTTTTCCAGTTCTATAAAAACTCTTTAAATAAACGCTTTTGTCCATGCCCTCAGCACCAGAAATTCAGCAAAAATGCAGGTGTTATATACACCTAATTCAGACTCTCTCCAATCTTTAAATGTTGTGATCTGGTGAAATTTCCTAAGGGAAGGTTCTGCCTGTCCATACATGGACATTCATTGAAAGAAAGAACAAGGTAACTCTCCCTGTCCTTGTACAGTCTGTAGTTCAGCTAGGCAGAACTATAGCTGCCGCTTGTTCTCTATTACCCTTGAGTGCATTTTGGTTTTCAGGTATTAGATGGAAGAGCTGAATAAGAAAAATCTATACCAGGATAGTAAATTTAATTAGACAATAATTTAGCAGCTGGCATACTGTATCGTAGTTCCTGAGTACTCCTAGAAGCATTCAACTTCTTTGAACAAAATGCCTCCTGAGGATCTAGGACTTTGCTGTCCAGCCCATTATTAATTATTTAAATTGGACTAATGTGAATTAAGCTCTTTCCAAACACATAGAAAGACACATTTTGTGCTTCTAAAAGCCTGCAGCAAAAGGTCCTTGGCTGTCAAGCCATTATATCACAACTGACACCAGTGCAGCCCTGGCAATTTATATACTGGCATACAATCCAGGCAACAGCCCAAAATGGTGAAGGGAAAGGGCACAGATAAGCACATGACATACTACTCGGAAGTTAATAGGGGAAAATGTGGATGCATGTAAGGAAATGATGTGGAAACAAATTCATGCATTAGTAAGTAGTATATCAAATGGCTGTCTCTCTCATTTTTAATCCTGTCTGCTTGTTATGAAGATAGCCCTTTATTTTTAATCAACATATATCACTATCCTGATTTTAGATTGATTTTAGACTACCTTTTATTATTCTAAATGATTTGCAATAGGAATCATTAGGCATAGGATCAGGAATTATAGAAAAAATCTGTGTTTATGTAAAAACAAATATACATCTCAGTTATTTGTAAGCTGTTAAAAAACACATTCAGCCTCCCAAACTGACATGATGCAAGTTAAATATAATGGCATTCGTCCTAACTGAATTGAGGTAGAACACTACCAGTGCTGCTGTGTTGTTTGTTTAGGCATTGTACTAACCTCACCGTGGGACAGGACAGGGTGGCGGTATGTGATAACGTTCTAGCAGGAATGTAATTTCTATGGTTTTAGTACCCTTCAAATACTGAGTAGAAGGGGACTGAAAGATGCAATTCTCAGTACACTGGCATAACTGTAAAGTGTAACAGGGGGGTTATAATTTTTATTTTTCTCTCTTGATGTTGTAGTTACAGTAATGAGCAATAACCCTAGCTGTCTTTAATTTAGCTGTCCTGAGTATCCAGAGCACTCCAGCTTCAGCTAATAGAAGATGGCAAAGACAGCAGACAGCAGAAACAGCTGAAGAAGCAAGGAGAACTAGCAGTGTAGCTGTTTTAAAGCTAGTTCTGTCCAGCCACGGCGACATGAAACTCAGTCTGTTTTCCTAGGTCCGTAGGTGGATTCTGCAGCCTTTGCTACTGTGTTCAGGAGCCTTAGTCACAAGCTGACGTGCTCAGACTTTTATTTATTTATTTATTTAAGGTATATCTCAGAGTTTCTCCAGTAGTTGGTTGCTTGGTTGCAAAAATTCTCGACAAGAATGTAGATAAATTTTTGTGGTATCAGCAGACTTGTGAGGGGCATATGGTCTCATTTTCCAGGAAGAGATGATAAGCTGTGCTTGTAAGTACAAATAACAACTCACAGACAATAAGGGGTTGAATTCCTTTTAGAAAGGAAAGCTTTCTTGCACTTTAATTAAAAAAGGGCAGTAAAAAACTCAATAAGCTTCTAAAATGGATATCGTACAATAGAAGCAGATATGTATCAAGTAGACCCAGGAATCGCACTGCAAACAATAACAGTATACCATCTTGTACCTCTACTTACTCTGCTATATCTGCCACTTCCTTTTTAAAATTTTTTTTCCTGATATTGCCAATGTTATTGTTGCTGCTTCTGCTTTCTTCAAAGAAATCAAATCAAAATATATCCACAAAGTATATCCACAGGCTCTACACACACCCCCTACACGTAATTTCTCTAAAACTCTGCAGAGTACTTAAAAGATTTTTGCTAAGACCTCTGTGTCCTTTACTCTGTTGTACTCTGAGGTTGCCTGAAGTACATGGGGTAGGGGTTCATTTAATAATTTGAACTTTCTGTTTATCTTCTGTCATGTATTATGTAAATGAATTCCAGGAGGATTTACCATAACCCCTCCCCCCCAATTATTGTGGTTAAAACATAAAAATTTCTTTTTAGTTTAATCTTGAAAATATATATTCTTAATTTCCACTTCAATTACTTTTTAAAAATACTTCTGCCATGAAGGAATATCTGTAATTGAAATATCTGCCATGAGGTTAAACTGAAGCTATTCTGGTTTTGAATTGCAACTGCTACAGTTTGTATTGCAAGCTCATCATCTTGGTCCAAAGTAAAGATTTTCTATTCATTGAGTTTCTTGGATCTATCACGTCAAGTACAATTAGAATGAAACCGTCAATGTTTATACATATATTTATATATAGACAGTTTTATTACTATATATGTTTACTTATAGTGATTACTGTATTATTTTCTCCTTTCTGACAAATCATTACTTTTGATAACCTTGGAAAGTTAAGATTCTATCCTCCTGTGCTTATATAGTAAAGAACATCAGTGATCCACACGCATAATGAAACAAATCTTTCCCATTGTCATAAACAAACTTGTCATAAATATATAACAAAGGTTGTTGGTCTAATCTTTTCTGGGGGAAAAGGTGAATAAGAGGAAAATTTATTGGGCCAGTACTAATTTTCGTGTTGTGAAACAGTTTCAGTCTCTGAATGGTAGAGATGCCAACTCTCTGAGTCAGAACGCCATTAGCTGCTCATTGAATCCAATACAAAAGAGCAACAAAATATGTGTGCAAATAAGACTCTGTTCGAACAGGAAATTCCTCAAATATACTAAGTAAGCTGAAGAAAAGCTGTATTTTTATTTAGCCAAGGATGTCTAGTTGCAACAAATCAGTGATAAAAACAAACATGCAGATTATATTTCATGTGCCTCATCCCTAAATCCAAACTTTACTGTAATCTTGGTTTACTATGTAAAGCCTGAGCCAGATCACAGATGGATGGGTGGTTCGGGGGAAAAAAAAAAAAAAAGCATATGTAGAAATGTGAAGTGAAATAATTTTGATAACCTAATACTCCCAGTACATTAAAATTGAATGAAAGAGGAAAACCTCATAGTCTTTAGGTTCAAGGATGCTTTGAATTCAGATGGCTAAGAATAGTGCAGAATGCATAGGGGAGCTAATATGAAAACTTGGAACTATTTGTGAACTATTTTGCATATGATACCATCAGTACGTGGATATGGAATACCTCCTCAGTTAAGAAACATGAATAGGCTACAAAGTAAATGCTTCAGCACAGTTTACTAAGCTGACAACTTGATCTAAATTATTACTGATCCGGAGTGGATATATGGCTTGTAGAGAGAAAAGAGTTGTTGTGTCATTTTAATTTGTTCTTGTATGTTGTGTGTCCTTGCTTCTTCATTTAGTGCCTCTAAGGGAAGGTCAATAACCAATTGCAACCCCCCTCCTCTTTACTTACAGCATAGGAAAATAAAAATGAAGGGTAATTCCTTCTTATATTTAGCAGTTTTATTCTGTCAAAGCTGTATTCATGGAGAAATAGAGAAGAAGATGCTTAGAACAATTTATGGGTGTTGCATACACCTTCTCAGTGCTGTTTCTTTAACCAGTGCCTTCTGCACTTTGCACTTAGGGTGTGTGGCACCAATGTAGACTGCTCTGGAAACCCCTTGGGTTAAACCTAGGTTCACACTACAAGACTTTGGTTTGCTCCGTATCCATATACATCTATAAATGCTCACCCTAAAAAGTGTAGCTAAAATCCACCATACCTATTCTTAAGCTTTGTGAATATTTTTCTTCACTCACAAGTTTTCCCTTGGAAGAAGGGTATATATGAATGTTATAAGTTTTTAGAAGTTCGAGTCCTGACCTTGTTGGTCATTATTTGCTGAGCAAACCTATTAAAATTGATTGCAACCCTGGAGACTTTTTTTTTTCTGTTGAGAAGACAGTTTGCTACTTTTCACGTTGTTGTATTCCAAAGTCCTTTGAAACATAAGGCATTCCTGAAATGGCAAACACAGAAAAAAGAAACAGCCTGTCAGCACTTGGAAACTTCTTACATACAATCAAAAGTATAGGTGTGCTTTAACCAAAAGGAAATTCGACTTTTCTGACGTGTTATTCCTTTATTTTAAAAATAGAGCAAGGCTTCCAGTTGTTTTAGAATAGCTGGAATTGATAGGGGTTTATATTGTGCTTTAAGATAGTTTGCTGATTTTAGAGTCAGTCTGAAGACATATGAAAACTGCATAGTCCTCGAACATAGCCCATCTTTGACAGCATAGTGTGTTTCTCAAAAGATGTCTCTGTGTTTACTCATGTACGCATACACAGGGACTTGAAGGAAAATAGAGTAGCTCTTGCACCTACCCAAATTGCATCCTAGCCTTAACAATAAACGAACAACAAACAAATATCATTTTACAGAAACACAGTCCAAATTCTCAGCTGATTTACATCAATATTGTGCTGATTCATATGAATATTCCTCTGTTGAAGTGGCTGGTTATTTCTGAATTAATACCAACAATCCGAGGCATAAAATTTCATGCTTCTTCCAGCTCTCAAATAGTTGCCTGAGAAATAGCGAAAAAACTGTGGTTTCTGACTCTGCTTAGCTAAGGTGTGAGTACTGAAGTTACTCTTGACTTGTCTGTATCTAAAAGGACTTTTATAGCTGCTGTTGTTTTGCCTTTGCAAGTTTGAAAGGAGATATATAATCTTTAGTAGCATCCTACACTCATCAATATTTGCAGAGTTAAGCCGATTGTTTCCAGTTGTTTGTTTATTTTAAGTTCCTGTACTGAGGAAAATACCAGAAAGACTTACATAGTAATGCAATGATTATAGAATACCTTACGAATTAATTATTTACATGTTGGCATCATCTGCCATTTAGAAATTTACAGATGTACGTGGACTAGAGCCTAAGCTCAGTTGTGGAAATGTTAACCTCGGAAGAGCTGAGTGCCTCCCTTTCAATTTCCGGCTGTGAAGCTAAAATTGCGATTGGGACTATCATGAAGCTTAGCATAGCTGTAGTTCCAAATCGTTAAACACTGGAAAAAAAATACATGTTTTGGTGGTTCTCTCATTCATCTTCCTTCATGTTTCTGTCTGGATGTGACAGTGCAGTGGCCTAGAAAATTTCAAAGGCACAAAGAAAAGTTTCATGTCCAACTCCCAGTGCAAATCAAATGGGAGAAAAATACTATGTTTCCTGTGAAAGTGAAAATGCAACATCTCAAATATGTGATTTTAAGATTAGACTAGCCTCAGTAGAGTTGCAGAAAATGTCTCAATATGAATTTAGTGCTAAAAATAGCAGAAGCACATCTTTATTTGAACTACAGTAGAAAACAAAGTTACTGACTTGCATAAAAATTCTGCCTAAAAGGCGGTAAGGTGATTACATAAGTGCCAAAAGCAATTAAATTTGGTCAAGGTGACCCTTCATCTCAATCAATGCCACTGTGCCTAGATATTTACAGTGTGTACTGTGTGTTATATCACACAAGCTGCTCTGAGATCTCCAGGCAAGCAAGTCTAAATCACTGCTAGGAATACATTTAAAAATGCAGCTTATCTCCAGATATATCATTTATAGATTAAAATGTATATATTATTTATTGAAGAAGATATTTTTCAAAGTGCACCTTAATAGATCACTGGGGGCTCAAGAGAAATGCGGAATACTGATGTGGTGTAGGTATCTCGGCACACGATACAAAAGGAAGTCTGGGGCTGCTCTGCTGTGCCGTATAGCGCTGTACAACCGGTGCTCTGCAGTTGCCTATTTTCAGGTCTGTTTACTTTCCAAAATAGCGCATTTCCAAAGCTCTGATATTTCTATGCAGGTTGTAAACTAAACAGTTGGCTTGCCATCCTGATTTGTGTGTCTTCCCTTCTTTAGATTTTAAATATTTGTCAAGTCTCAGTAAGTATAAACTATATGCACATACTGCACAGATTTTTGGGCCTAAAAGAATACTTGCATTCATTTGGAGATGGAATTATTTCTTTGTTCTACCCCAATATTCTTAATTTTCATTGACTGTTATTCACTTATAGTCCCTGTGTGGAGTAAGCTGTAAAAGGTGTAGTGTGGCCAGCTATATAAAGCAAAGTTCTATTCCTATTATTTCTGCTGATGAAGTGATCCTCTGGTTTGCCATGCTGTACATCAGTTTTCCCATCTATAAAATAAAAATAATGGCATTGACAAGTGAAAAACACTGTAGGAGAGTGGCTTTTAGCATGCTGATTGGTATCATGACCACACGTGGACCTTTTTCATTGTTTCAAATAGGTAACAATTTTGATGGGATAAGCAAGAGTTAAAAACAGGGGGACAAGATGGAGACAACCTTGTGTGGGTACCTCTATCTGCTGTTGTTGGTTTCCATGTCATGAAGACATATTATCATATTATCAAAATATACTATATCTGCTCTTTCTCAGTTATCGTTTGTTTCTAATGCCAGTTTCATTTTTTATATTAGGGTGGTTGCCTTTTTTTTTTCTCCTCATATGTATTCTTGAATAATATGGTTTTTTTTAATGAGTAGCACTGTCTAACTGATGAATTTTCAGCTACTCTAAGGCTCTGATTTACATAGGTCAGTCAGCCAATGCTCTGTATCTCTTTCCTTCTTTTTGTAAGTTGTATATTGTCTAAAGTTGTCATTGGTGATACTGTTACTGTATCACAGTCTCAAGTCACATTCTTAGGATGATTGTCTTGAAGGTGCACTGGAAAAAACTGTTTTAAAAATCTGTTATTTATACTTAAAAAGATCTCCTGGAAATGAAGTATGTGCAACATGTTGCTAGACAGTCCCAGAAGACCCTGAAAGTCATGCTGCAGTTTACCCTTTCTTTCTTGGAATTCAAAAAAAAAAAAAAAAGAAAATTTGAAGGACATATTTGTTTGATAATATAAGGCAGCAAAACATGGTAGACCTAATCCTGCCATTTACAAAATTATTAGAAAAATTTAAGTTACAGTGCTTTAGATCAGGCCTGTAGCATGAGATCACATTTCACAGAATTGATCTTTTGAATAATTATAGGCTATGAAAAGCAGATACAGGTTTTATGATGTATGGTTATGTAATCATTTCTCAAGTTGCCCCTTACAGACCAAGTTTTATCTTCATAAAATTCTTTTGCTTGACTTAGAAGCAACAAAGTAAAAGTTTATAATTGAAATGCAAATGATTAATGATACAAATGTCAGAAGTCTAATAGTAAATCCCTTAACAATACAATAAATCAGCAAAGTCCTGACATGCTATATGATAAATCCATTAATACTTATAGGCAAACTATGCAGCGCTTTCAGATAATAAATGTAATTCTTGGCCACCTTAGAGATTATTCTACTTTTCCTTTTAACTAGATAATATTGTTTTGGTTGTATGGGGTGTAGTGAAGTGCAAGTTTAGCAATGATATTTTTAGACTCTTTAATAGTCTAACAGCATATAAACACCTGTCTGATATAAGTAAAGGTTTTAGGATCCATTCCTCCTGAGAGACTTAGGCAAAGGCTGCCTGCAGACTTTCGCGGTGCACTATAGGATGAATTATAAAACTGTTTGCAGTGTCACTTTGCGGCAACCCAGTGACCTAACTGTAGTGCTGTGAAATCTGGACTCAGGTACTGAAATCCTGAAATACTGCACAAGCATTTTCCTTAAAATCCATGACAGAATAGAAAACTAATCCAAGGGAAATCTCAGTCTAGAAAGGTCGTAGCAAAAGTTTGTGTTGGGGGATTTGAAAAAAAAAAAAAAAGAGGGATGCCTTGCAGGAATTCCAGCTGTTCTGCAAGGCACCGACCCTGCTCAGCTTCCACTGGAATAGCTGCAGCGGTGCCTAGGAGTTTGCAGGACCAAGCCCCAAACGTGGCATCAACAGCTCTGCCACAGCAGTTGGCTCTCCTCCAAGTGCGTGATGTGTATGCGGCTCGTGCTTCGCTACATCATTAGAGCAGGGCTAGCCTTCAGAAAATGTTTGTATCGTTAGCCCGGTTGACTTCAACGAAACCAAATTGTGTAGCAATAAAACATTTCTCTCTCCTATAAAAATCAGGATTAACAAAAGCAGGGCCTACAAATAGAGTAGAACAGATCTAATGGGACATGTTACATTTTCTACCTGTATTATGTGAAGCATAATTTAGCATTTGTTCTTTAAGGCACAAACTTTAATTTATTGATCTACACTCATGAAACAGGAGACATGTTTTTCAAAAGTATTTTTCTCCTCTTTGCATATCAGCCAAATGATGAAAATGAGACAAAAGCTCTAGGCAGCTGTGGGAACACCTACCTAGTTACAGACAAAATCCCAAAATAATCAGGCAAAGCAATTATTTTACCATTTCCACTGGCATCTCATACAGAATGCAGTGTCACTTGCTGCGGATGATAATGATGAAATCTTCTATTGCTTTTTATTGATAAGATGTGCATTCCTATGGGTTCATTTTATAGATTCTTACATATACATGAGTTTTAGTCTCATATTTATAATAGCATAATTTATTGAAGATTGCTACATGAATAACAGGTTTGGGTATTTTTAAGCAAAGGATAAACTGGATACCTGTTTTGGTTTGGCAGACTGAGGAATGAGTCCTTTAAATTCACTTTGCAATTATGTCCCCTACTGAAATAGAGCAGAGAAACAATAGGCTAACTTACCACAGATAATAAATGAGAAATTATGTAGACTCTTCGTGCTCAACATTGCATTTTTCGTTGGATTAGCATAAAAGTACTGGGCACAGGTGTTTTTGTAATTGGGACTCATTTGGAAAATTTACAGTGTCCAGTGACCCTCAAAGTTGAATAGCTTTTTTTTGTGGTGTTATTGTGATACAGTGCCATTTCAAGTAATGTCAGAATACCATCTGTCCTCAAATTTCAGATAGTTTTTCTTACATTACATTTCCTTGTGTATGTAGCTGCAATTCTCAGTTCTGTTATCTTCAGAAAACTTCAGATGTCTTTTTTATTAGGAATCTTTCTTGTGACTGCACAAATTGTCAACCATCAAAAGTCTATGGCAGTAGAAGAATTGTCTTGTACACAGAATGTGCCTGAATATCTTCCACAATTAAATATTAATGAATTTCAGACTAATACAGGTTGGTTCTCTTATCACTAGAATCAAGCTACACTTTAAATGAAATTATTATTTTTCTTTTGGCTTTAATTCATAAACAGACACACTGCGAAAATACAAGTGAAGAAAAATCTGGCAGCCAAAATGAACTTACAGAGCAAATTTAGCTGTTTAGAATGTACCCAAATTGGAATTTGCTGAGTTATTCTTAGGTCTTTTATAGTACTAATGGAGTGATTAAAGAGTTCATGTTCCCTGACAGTAAGAGCCTAAAAAAAGCCATTGCCTGATTAGTTCTAGACTTCATGCTGTTCTTCAGCTAGTTGTGATTCTTCCTATATATGTGCAAGAGAAGTAAAATCAATCTAAGTCAAGATAAGCTGTTAGGACCAGCAATTTCTTGGGTGCAGCTGGTATGTGGAGGTATTCAGAGCTCTTGAGATAGTAGCAGGTATGAACTGTGACCTGCCATTTTTTTTTCAATGTTAAAATACCTGTAATGTTTTATCTACCTTTCTAGTTTTTTCACATAGAGGTTTCTAATCGAGAGAAGACTGAAACAGAAAACAGGAGAATATGAAATTGCCACAGTAACCCAACAGAGTCTAAAAAAGTTGTGATTAATCAGGAGATCTGAGAGTTGAGCACTGAGTGATGTTTCAGTGTTTATACAAACTTGAAAAGTATCTGTGGCAATCTTATTATTCCATTCTCTTTGAAGAAGGGAGTAGAATTGTCATTCCTTTGTTTGCTGAATGTTATAATAGCACACCATTTCTATTTAGAGCACTCGATAGCCTGGGCATTATATAAATTTACTTTGGAAGATACTATATCAGCTGCTCTAGGCATTAGGCAACATTAGAACTGAACAAGTGATTCACAGTGAATAATTTATTTGGTTAATTTTGCAGTTTTTCCTGTAAGCTGAGTTATCTGCAAGCATTTACAAGTAGTATTTCTTGCTACTGCTATTATTATTAGGAAATATTCTAAGACATAAGGGCCACTCGACTCCGGGTAAAAATGAAGCACAACAGGAGGTCATTTCCTAACTGCCCTTTGTGCTGCTCTGTTAACTACCGTACTTGAAAATATAAGGTTGCGTACTGTTAAAAAACAAAAAGAATAATTCATGCTCCAGCGAACTTGCAATGATCTTCAAATCTAAGCATACCATAACAGTCTGATCATTATTAGCTGTATCTGCTGAAAGAAAAAGTAGGGAAAGACATAAGAAAAAACAAATCCTTCACGTTATTTAATTCTTATAAAACTGTCATCCTGTGGGACTTTTATAACAGTCAGATTTTTTTCCCCCATAAAACATAATGGAACCCCTTTTCAGTGTCACCTTAAGTGACCACTGTGGCTATTAACACAATATCTTTTTAAGTATGTGTTTTCATAGTAGGAGGTGAAAACCAGCAGTATATGTAGTATAATTATAGTTATGCCATACTCTTGTGTGAGTGTTCTTTGAAAGGACTGTACAAATCACATTCCTCTTCACCTGGGTGTGTTCGTCTTACAGCACACTACCTTTTTATGTCGTGGTTTATTGAATTTTCTTTTTATCTTGCCATTTAGGAAGAATAAGAATGAGGGCATTAGCATGACCTGATGGTAAATGGATTTTGTAATCAGACTGGTGTCATTAAATCTCAGTCTCTCTCTCTGTCTCTCTCTTTCACACCCCCGCACAGGCACACATGCACCTAAATATATATATATATAATACATTTTCTCTATATAATTATATATATAGTATATATTATATTATATATTATATATTATATATATTCATTAGATACATTAAGTTTTTATTTTATGCTATATATTTTATATTATATAAACCACATGTGGGTGTGTATATACATTCAACACTATTTAGACTCCTTTATGAGGGTCATTATCAATTAAAATAGAATTTGGATTGTGACTATTTAGCCAAGCTAAGTTCCAAAGCTATCTCATATTCGGGATTCTCTTTAGTGCTTAATTTCCCTGAACAGCCTTTCTAACAGCTGGCTCAAATAATTTCAGAGTTTTTTATTGTCTCGGATGTTTTATAAAACATATGCGTGTTTGCTGTATGACAAGGTGATTTTAGTTGTCCTCAGCTTGATAAACATTATTATTTAAGGATTTTGCAAGGTCAGTGCTAGGAACAGTATTTCTAAATTTGGTTTTCTGTTAACTTGGTATTTAGCTCCTTTTCTTGTTTAATCTTACTTGTCCAGGGGAGGGGTTGTTTGTTTTTGCTTAATCTTCTCAAATGAAAAATGAGTCCCATTTTGCAGTTAAGTATACATACATACATCATTTTGACTCTGTGTTGAAAACTGAGGTACAGTGAATCATCACAGAGCCCTTCTTATTAATCCTGAAAAAGCTGATTGCATGCATTGTCATGAGGGGCTTTCTTTTTCTGACTACATAGAGATATAATTAAGAAACTGAAGTTGTTACAAGGAAGTTAGGCAACTGAAAATGCTGGGTTAAGGTTCTACTAGAAAATACCTATTTAAAATTACCTGAAATGTGCAAAGCTCTCAAAAATCGACTGTATTGGTAAGGAAAAAATAACAGAATTCACAGCACTATGATGAACAGATGGGGCTTTTTTTGCTTAGGCAGAGCTAGGTGTTTTGGGAGTTACTTAAAATAAGCCTCTCATGCCAGTTTAGGTGCCCTAGAATAGCTCTCCTGCTGCTCCTCTAGAAGGGTACTGCTCTCCCATAGGTCGTCTCATTTTTACCAGCCCCTTACAGCTGTTTTGGAGACATTTGGGTGTCAACATAAATACTAGATGCCTGTGTGTAGATAATGGAGTTTCACCCCTTAAGTGTATGCTGTAAACGTAAATGTGTTTTGCATATTCCCAGAGGAAGATAATCTAATCTCCCTTTTCTCTTATTCAAAGATTAGAGTAGTCTTGATTATTGTTTTCACCTTCTGAGCCTCTTTCATATTTTCAGCGTAAGAAACTTAGAGTTCGCTACACGTAGCACTGAGCTTGCCTAGAGAGGGTGCTTAGCTCTGCCCTCTGACAGGGGGATATCCTGGTCTCTGGTGTTGAGGGAGACTCTCCTGGCTCTCACTGGGAAAGGATATTCCTGTTAGAGATTTGAATCTGCTGGGTTTAGGTGGTTAGTAACTGATTTTGCCAGGGAGACGCATTTTATCTGGAAGAGTGGTGTAGTGGGAAATACTACAGTCAGTGTTGGAAAGGTGTCTTCCCTGGCTCTTGACAGCGAGACCTTTTCCAAATAATGTTTTTTTCTTCTACAGTAGTTTTTTAGAGAGGAAAGAACTCAGAAAAATTAACAAAGAAAAGGTAAAACCAGTAACGTTCCATTATAAGTCACTGGGAGGTGGGTGCATGTGTGAAGGGAAAACTGTGCACTCATGGTAATGTTATGAAAAGATGTTTTGAAAGATTAGACCCAGATTTGTATGGAAAGTGATCTCATATTTTACTCTCTAAGTTATACTTTTAAAGCTTTGTAATGAAAAATACTAGGGAGAAAGGATAATTCAGGAAATTGATGTCTAAATATGATGTATATCATCCCCAAATAATCTATTTGAAAGCACAGATCATTTCTCTCTGATGGGTGTGTTCAGCCATTTGAAAGTTGATGGTTGCTTATCATTAATGTTTATCTCAGAGGAATTCCATTACAACCAACACAAATGCATGTGGTATGTGAAGAAAATAAAATGCAGTCGTTTGGTATACAGGTTAAAGGTGTTCTAACAATTTTCAGTTTTAATGGGAGTGAGGTGTATGTGTGTATATGTATATTTTTTTAAGAAAACGAAAAAGCTGATTACATAATGTATACCAATAAGCTGCTATTTTCCGCTGCAAAGGTGTTTGAATGTAGTGCAAATGGAAAAATTCAGGGCAATTCGTTTGCTTAAAGAAACAGTATGTAGGGGCTTAAAGATTTGGTACATAATATTATTTTTAGTCCTTTAAAATGCAATGCCCTATATGAATGTAATTTAACTTTGGAGATGTGAATTAAATAGAGATAAAAACTAAGCTTTGTCCTTCCCACTCTATATTGAATAATATTGGCTATACAATAGATAAACTCTAATTACATCTACTGCGCATGCACACACACACATGCACACACACACTGACCATTGCAGTCATAGAAGTATACATAGTGGTCTATCATTACTAGAATTGGATTTCTCAATTATTTCTGTGTGCAGATTAAACTGTGGAAGATTTTTAAGTCATGATATAAAGCACTGTGATACAATGGCTTGGTTTATATTATATGTAGGTGTTCATACTGTGATTTCTGTTATGGAAAGTCTTTGGTATTTATTTCCAAGTATTTAATAGGTATTCAATTACTTCAAAACATCTAAAATTTGTAGTGCTAGGTTAGAAGTCAAAAGTCAATCATGCAGTCCAGAAAACAATTGTGAACTTGTGCAATTGTAAATGATGCTATTCAAAAAAGGTGGGGGAAGGAAGAGATGATACAATAGATACCTTTTTCTTTAACCAAATGAGTTGGATGTGTGAAGCATCATGTGGCAGCTGGCCTGTGTTGTGTGTGTGGTATGCAGACAAAGTCCCAGGTTTCCAGGAGCAGTCAGACAGAACTGATTTTGGAAAGAAGATACTTCTGGCTCTTCTGCTATGCACCTTGCCCAGAAAGGCTTTGACAGCTTCATCCACCTGCTACATACAGAACAGCTCTAGTTTTTTCACAGCAAGCGCTACAAATCCTTGAGCAATTTTGAATTTCCTAGATATGGCAATGAACCATTTCCATTCCAAAGGAATAAGACATCTCCCAGAAGAATTACATCCTTTTTGAGTGTACAAAGAGCTCTTCAAAGCAGGGACAACTCAGGCTGTGGCTGTTTCATATTTGTAGTCCTTTTACAGACCATCTGCCTGTTCAGTAACCTCATAGGAGGGAAGTGAAGAGAAACACCTCCCGCCCCAGGAGTGTCTCTGAGACTGGCCTCCACTTGCCAGATGGATGCCATGAAGTACAGCCAGACACTGAGCAGGCACACTGACAGGCTGTCAAGTCATTGCTGTAGGTAGTTTTCACATATTTGTAGATTGGGCCAGTGAAGCCTTCAGTAGCAAAAAGAAGTGTTCCTGGACCAACTCCAATAATTTCAGTTAAAGTTTACCAAAATAGCTTATGAATGTGCGTATCAGGGCATTACCCATGTCTGGACAGAAGTCATCTTGGTTTTCATATAATTGATTTATTATTATTATTATTATTATTATTATTATTAGGTATCATGTAGTTACTTGCACTCTGCCAGAAATTGCTCAGTTTGCTTGCTTACATTCAAAATGCAGTGCAATCTTCTTATTAGATCTATATGACTATCCTTGATTTAAGTATTTTTCTTAACATGGAAATTAAATATTGCTAGAAACCCTCAACACAGGAAAGAGAAATCTGTAATGGTGTGAGTGGTAGGAAATAAATGTGTTGATGGAACCCATATTTGTGTTGGCAAGTCATCTGGCAAGCAGTCCTGTCAAAAGCACTCTGGCATCCCACATGAGATGACTAGAGAAAGAGCTGTGCAATCATGCCAAAACACTGTGTGAAAAGAAGAAAGATCTGATAAGATTATCTCTGAGATAGGAAAGAATTGAACTACGTATCAAAGTCAAAAGATATTACAAAAGGTGGAATTCAGTTGACCCAACTATGTAGTCATCTTCAGCAATGACAGGAGGATATTACAGTAACAATGCATGCTTTGACAAGAAAATTTCTAAAATACTTGAAAAGAAAAATATATAAAATATAAGCAAAGGGAATTTTAAAGACATGAAGTGGAATTGGGCTCTGTCATTTATTCAAGTACAAACTGAAAGAGAACTCAAAGAAATAATGAGTTTGGTTTGCTTTTCTGTCATAAGTATGCTGGAATTTTTGCTGCAAGCAATGCACACACAAATGGATTCTAGTTTCATCAGAAGCGTATATGTTAAATGGGTTGTAAACAATCCTGCTTATTTCAAATGTCTGAAATTCAAAGCTTGGTTTTTAGTCAAGCTTGAAAGACCTCACCGGGAAATCGCTGTAATTTCCAAATTATTTAAAAGAAAAAGAAAAAAGGGTTGCTGATCCTTGGAAAAAAATTCAGATGTGAAATCCTGGATTGAAAAGCTTTGAGGAGAGTTTGGAAAGGTTTAAGCAAATTGGAAAGGAATTCAGAAACTGTTTCCAAACTATTTCACTCCAGAATACTCAGTTTACCTAATTTTTATTAGGTAAACTGTCAATCTACTAAATAGGCTTCATTCAGACAATGAATTCATTTCATTGCAGAAAATGAATTGATATTCATTTTTTATTAGGAGAGATTATTTTTAATAGCAGAAAGAATCTTCTTTGCAAAGCCTACCTCAAAGACTTCCACATCATCAGCAGGTAGAAAGGCATTCAAAAATATTAATTTTTATGTTGATTTTTTTCTTTTTGTGTGTAAGAAGTCAGTTTTAGTGACAAAAATGTGATAGATTAAAAGTATCTATATAAAGATGCAAGAGATTTCTGGCCACAAGGGCAGAACTCAAACCAATGGGAATGAGCCCCAGCTTGGTAAGGACTCTTCTTGCCCTTCTTTCTTTCCTTCTCGTCCTTCTTGCTTTCCGTCTTACTGGTTCTGGTGTCCTTCTTTGGACCCTGCAAGAAATATGATGTAATTTTAATCTGGAACTCAAGACCTGCAGATAAATGAGAGCTTAGGGTAACAACATGAGAAGTAATTGGAGGTGATGGTTGTGCGGTAGCTCAGGTTCTGCACTGTGTCAGTGAGACGCCAAGTGAAGCAGACCTGTCTCTGGAGCCTGCACGGCTTGGCCAGCACCTGAGCAGTGTGGCCGTGACGAGCTGTTTTGGAGAAGCTGTTTTGTTACAGACACTGATTCTATTGGTTAAGGCAATTACATGAAAACTGAGGCACCTAGAAAAATGTTCTATTTTGTTTTGGTGGCGAATGAAGAGGAAGATTTCTACTATAAAATATTGCACTTGAATATTTTGAATATTAAAAAGGATGAGAGTAGAAAATTTTTCCTATTTTCCATTTTCCTAGGAATAGGAGGTGCTGTAAGGCTTCTACTGCTCATGAAAACACTACACTGGGAAAGTATTTCCATAAAGCTAGCCTCACCAAAATATCTAGGTCTTCTCTTCATTGAGTAAAAATCTGTACAATATATTGAGAAATGTGGTATCTATGATGTATGTATAATCTGTCAATGTACACTCTTGAGCAGAATACAAATTCTGGACCTAGAGGCACTATACAGAGATATTTATTTTCCTCTTGGATGCAAGACTGAGTTAATAAAGGTTCAAGCTGGTTGGCCTTCCTGGTCTCCCATGTGGATTTACTGGTTCATGTAGTCAAGAAATCAGGTGAATCCATGCTCTATCATTCACTGCACATATGATGCGTCTTATTCAAAAGGAATAAGAAATAGAAATTTAAGTTTGCAAAACTGTAATATCATTCTCACAGTCCAAACAGGCAAATCACGTAATGCAGCTTAAAGACTGTGTATGAAATGATGTTTGTTATTCCACAGAATAATTTTTTTCTATCCATCCATCTGTTCATGTCCTGGATATTTTTTCTAGTAGTGAGTTGCTCTATAAAACTAAAGATTCCTCACCGAAGAGCTGTTAAACAAAGAGACTATGTTGCACACGGTAACCTACAAGGTTTTTCTCTCCTGTTTTCCAATGGTTTTGAAAACTTGTATTCTTTAGTAATTCAGTGCAGGACTATAAATGATATGAGAAAATATGGTTCAGGCTTGCAAAACCAGTGTCTGAAGTTCTAACTCTTCTTTGAAGAGAGATTGTTTTGATTCCTTCCCTGTCTCCCCCCACAATTAAAGTTTCAAGATGTTTTGCAGACAATTTGATGGAAGTCACATCACTAAGGATAGCTACAAACTTTTCATGATGTGAAATTTATAACAACAATAAAAAAAGGCTCATCAGTACTGTGTCTTTTTGTTAAGAGATTATTTTCTGGGGATATACTCAAGCACAGTTTTCTGCAAAGATGATTCATTAAGGCTTTTTTGTTTGTCTGTTTGTTTTTTAAACAAAAGTGGAAACACTTAAGAATCTGATTAAATCTCAGATAAATCATTCACATTCTTTCCATGAATTTCAGTTGACTTTGATTTAGACCTTAAATCTCTTATGAAGGAACAAAGGAAGTTTTGTGTGGGTATGTCATGATGGCTGAGATGAATACTTTCTAAAGAAATAATTCTGCATGGCTAAGGAAAGCAGGGTGGGGATAATGATCATCTCATGACTATCGTCAAATTATGGTGCATCCAGGATTCTATTTATCATTTTATGTTTCAGCAAAATGTACAGTTGTTATGCCCAAGCAATGGTATACACATCAGAATATCCAGTTAATTAGAGTGATACATTTTTAAGATTTTTACAAGGCATTTCTTCTTAAAATAATTCTGTCATGTTATGCCATACTTTAGCACTTAAGGCTGCAGGACTGTGAAAACATCAAGGTAAATTCAAAACTACTGTGGTATAAATCTAGTGCAAGTTCCATATAAAGCGAGCAGTGCAGATTCTCTTTGTTCATGTCCCTTTGAATCTTTGAAGTGGCAAGAAATATGGGAAAACATGCCTAAAATGTCAGAGGGAGAAAATTCACTGCTTATATAAAGTGATAGCCTTGGTTATAGAGTAACTACCCCATATAGAAGCCCATTTTGGCTTTGAGGAAGTAAATAAAAGGCATGAAATAGAACACATTTTGCCAACTCACAGTGACATGGCGTCCCAGCAGGGCGAGATTGTAGACAGCTGAAATAAGCTAAAGCAGTTTATGAACTGCTTAAATTCTGGGGCTAAATCTGGCCCAGTATTCAAAAGCACCAGAGAAACGAGTTTTGAAAATTCTTATTTCTCCTTTATGCCTATGCAAATGTTTGGACAAAAGAAGACGTAATTAAACTTTCATTGCATTATGCTCTTGCTTACTAATGCACAAAATGCAATATACCATTGAGTCAATTTTGTGCAGTCAGTTTTCCAATAAAAAAATCTTGATTATTGATTTATACACAAGTTATCCTTTGCAAGGAAGTGCTTTAATGAAAAATATATTTAAATAATTTCCTTTATAAAACTAGCTGAAAATGGGATGCATAAAGTAATTGTTTGCAGTATCTGACCTCTTGTTTTTGTGTTATCCTGATTTTTCAAATGTGACCTGTTTAAAGCTTTTGTCTATATTCACTGTATGTTTCATTTTCTTTTTTATTTCCTGTGCCCAGCCAAGTGTCTCAGCAGACAAAGAGAGTCTTCGCATTACCTCAAGAAAGAAGGAAAATCAGAGCATCCAGGAGTGTGATTCTCAAGACGTAAGTTTAGCCCACTTACAAATCAGGTTTTAATATAGACTGCATGAAAATATGAAAGCCTTAGACAGTTACCAATGTGATTTACTTTTCCTAATCAAACTGGTACATATATTTTATAAGCCAGCTATATTCTACATTAAAGTGCTGAGGAGCAAATGCTCTTGGCTGTCAATTTATGCAGGTGTGCTCGCTGGGTTTCTTTTACAGACTATCTAATAGGACTTGAAGAGCTTTTGCGGGGAAGAAGATGGTAGAAAAGGTGTCATTTGATGTTTAACCATTTCAAGAGCTACTCGTACTCGCACGGCTGGGTTGAAGAGCTGCTGGGTCACCGGGCGATGCAGACCGCTGTTTACATAGCATGGTCATTGAGATGCAGGCACAGCTGTCACAGATGCTTCATTTGATAAAACAAAGCCTGTGGGGAGATGTTTAGCTTGAGCAGTAACAGGTGACAGTGTAACAGTGTAAGTAGGTAATCTTGTCCTCTGCCAGGCGAGGACTGCTACAAGCTTCGTTCTTCTTATGACACGTCTGACAGCTAAATCTGCCTCTTTTACTGAGGCAAAACTCTCATTCAGGCAGCGTGATGGGAGCTGTTAACATAAATCCCAAATGCATTTATTGTGGCTGGGATTATAACAATGCAAATAAAACAGAAAAAATGACAGAAAAAACCAGAAAGCATGTGAGAGAGAAAACTTGCTCAGAGAGTGTACTTTCTGCTGGGTAGTCCAAAAATATAGTGTTTAGCAAGTCTGCAGGTGAAATATAGAAGACAGCAGGAGAAAACAGGACACAGTCACAGTGGCTCTTGAAAGAGATGCTGAACATGTTAGCTTCCTCCAAGTGTAACAGACTGACTGACTTGGAGGTAACTGGGCAGCTTGCTGGTAGCGATCACAGCAATGGAGAGCACTTGTAAGGAACAGTTTGGGAAACTGGTCTAGGTAAGTATACCTAACAAATTGTACAAATTGTTGTTTGTAATACCTAACAAATTGTAAAAAGCCATATATATTATCCGTTTATTAAGAACATTATAAATGACTTCCTGCCACGTCCTCTAGAAGGGGGAAGAGACAAAGAGAAATTATCTGTCCAGAAGAGTGCATAATTTGCCATCGCACCTTTCTTAATGTCTAAAGATGAAGGAAGCTTCAGTTCTTATTAATAAAAATAGCAGAAGGAGAGGAAAGAATAAGATATAAAAGCAACACCTTGATGTGAGGAAGCTGTAAACAGGGTGATATTTATGCCTAATAGAAATAGAATCTCCAGTGTAATTAAAAGTTATAAATACAGGAAGATATATCCTCTTTAACATTAAACGGAACTTTTACTCTACCAGTGAAAGGCTGCTGTCACAGGAAAGTTAAAACATCCCAATTTGTCAGAATCATTTGATTTCAATTTAAATACCAGACTAAACCTATAATATGAAAACTGGAAGTTTTCTAGTAAACCTGGTTCCTGATTAAAGAAATGGGAGCAAAATTTTAAAAGAGAACCAAAGCACTAAAATAAGTTTTTCACAACTGACCTAGCCTTGACCACTTTTTGTCCTGCAGGTTGCTCACAGAGCTGAGCAATTTTCCTTGCTGTTGTTTAAGATGAAGCTTTCCTTCTTTCTCTTACATGCACTGTCATTCTCAATGCGGTTCAAGCTGCCCTTCAGCTCAACTGAGCAAACGCTCCCCTCTGGAGAACTTACCTGTGTTTACAGTCCTGTTGTTATCTTTACTCAGTATATTCATCTAGATTAAGACCTTCCTGATGGTCACGATATTTTTAAGATTGGTGGAATATGTGATAGGTTCTGCACCAGGAGAGCATTCAGCGTGTGGGCTGCCAGGGGGTCTTCATTTGCTCTGAGCTCTTCCTAGGCACCGTGTGGGATGCACCAATAGTACAGGTGATGATCTGACATTGGGATAACAACCACTTCCCACCTTTTATCATTATTCTTGTATCTTATGTCATAAAATATATATGTTCTAGAGACAAGGAGGAATTCAAATTAAATATTTTTGAAAAGGGAACTAAAAATGTCCCTTTTTTTCAGTGAATCATAGCTGATTCATGATTATTTCAAAGATATCATTTCAAGTCCTTATAGAACTAGATGCAGTTTCTTTTCCTAGAGGAGTATATTATTTCCATAGTACAAAGCTGTGATTTGCACCTGTGAGCGCTACCACTTTGAGAAAATTCCAAACTTGGGAATATATTAGTGCTTTTGTCATATTTTTATCCTCTGTGTGTGTGTGTATGGGTTTTGGGAGGGGGGGGTCTTTTAACAGAGGTTTTTACAGCTGCTAAGATCCTGATGAGAAAAGTATGGCTGGTGGTAGTCAAGAACGCTTTCTCATGTGTCATTTGTCTTAAAAAAAAAAAAAAAAAGTTGAGGACAAGAAAAAAAAAGAATATGCTTAAAATTAAGACGCTTAAAAACATAGTTTTTCAGCAACACTCTCTGAGCTCTGCAAAGATTCTCTATTTGTGTCTCTGATAAAAATAATTGTGATCTATGACTTGAGAGATTTAGTGTAGTAATGTTCATCTACTACAGAAGAACGTACAACACTTCAGATTTTAAGGCAAAACAGAAATAACGTAAATGGCTAGTTGTTTGTATCAACCGATATTTTTGGTCTATGTGACTAACCATCTCTAACTGTCTCTAATCTGCTAATCCTGTTGCAACTTTTCTTTATAGTTTTATGTATGTTCATACTAATTAATGTAGTTTATATTGGCATGTAGACAAATGAAATTTTATTTACAAATGGGATACAGGCAGGCCAAGTTAAATGAACTCATTTGGAAATTAGATGCTTCTGGCGCCTTTGCTGTCACAATATTTGACTTGGGACTTGTAGCCATAAGTAGGTAGGACATCCTGTAATTCAAAATTCTGGTTGCTCAAATCATCTGAAATTTGCCCATAAAAATAAAACCATAATATCTTAACTTCAGTTGTCTTTTAAAAGGTTCTGTTACTCTTGAGAATTATTTTTACTGGAGGAATCTCATCAATAGTATTTTTCTTAGTCTGTCCAGAGACCTTTTCCTTATGAATGGCTCCTGAAAGTCCCTGTGCAGAAATCTGAGGTCTTATCAATATATCATTTCCCTTCTCCCTTGCAAAAGCCAGCTACAATTACCCAAGAATGTACTTTGTCTTTTTTCATATCAAATAATCCTTATGTACGTAACACATCATTTAAAACCATCTATTTGGTAGTGTTAAAACATCAGAAAATTTATAGAATGATTCTTTGTTTTCTGCTCTAATCTTAGATTTCTTGCTCTTTGTCCTTGCAGAGTCTTTTCTGATAAATAAAAGTGATAGTGCTTTTATTTACTGCCTTAATTTCCTGCAGTAAACAAACACTGCATATTCATTAATCATTCAGTGACAAAGGACAGAGAGTATTGGACCAAAGCAAACACATGTTCCTAAGCAACCACACCATTTAGCTTCATTTTTCTCTGAGTTTCAATTGCAGAGCTTTGATCCCATTGTACTCGCGCTTTCCCAAGGGAGTAATGAGAGAAAAAAGAAATCATTACTGTAACAAAATTTCAACATGATAAAATTCTTAAAATTAATTCGGTAATTCTGTTCCCTGAATGAAGACTATGAAGGTCATAGGGAGTTAAATTCATTTAGTTGTACCATCCACTCGGTACACTATGCTCTACAGTAAGAGAGAGGTATGAAAAACTGCAGGTATGAAAATACATATGCACACTTGGCATGCATCATGCACTGTATCTTAATAAACAGTGAGGGTCATATGAAATTATAATATAGATCTATTATGCATTCATGAGTAGATCTGATAAAATCTGTCCTTGAATAAACTGTAGACCTAACCTGGCTCATAATGTTATTTACACTGCAGAATAGTGTTTTAAGAGAAGAACATCTATCCTGTATATTACCATGCTTATGCTGTATTTTTAAAAAAATTGAATTATGATTTTGAAAGCCAGTTTAATCTGGATATGGATATAGTTTGTGTACATTTTAAAGGAACATGTTGTAAATGCTGTATAAATGAACTATTAAGGGAGTGTTTCATGGAAGTATGGAAATTATTGTGACAGGAAAAAAATGAGAGAATAAAATATCAAGTCATATTCAACAGTGGGTATAACTGCATGCAGTACTACTGACTTTATTGAAGCTGAACATTATAAGCTAGTGCAAAATTCTCTCTTCCAAATTATCTGTTTGGCAACAGCTCACTTCAGAAATTGGAAACTGCATAATAGTCTCAAAAAAAATGAAGCATAAGAAATTTGAAAATATCCATTCAGCATAGGAAGAAAAAAATGTGGCAAAGAACTGTGTATTTCATGTATTAAAGAGCTAAAATACCATCATCCTGAAATTTTCAGTCAGTCTGGGATAGAAGTAGTAGTAACATTAGTCATAGCAATTAGTAAAACTTAACACTCTTTATAATAAAATAGCAGCATATATTTGCAGACCATCAGGCATACATGATTATTGACAGATTAGAGTTTAATAAAAATTCAAACATCAAGCTTATTGCGACATTTGATAGTTTGTAATTTTTTTGGTGAAATGTGCCCCTTTCCAATTTTAAATGTAAATTATTTAAGTTCTTTCACTTTTAATTAGTTGAGATTTGAAAGTTTTAGTGAAGCTTGTCTTTTAAAGGTTTGAGATCATTTGAACTGATAACACAAAAAAATACAGAAAAATCTGGAAATGCAAGCTGCTCTGAGTCTGGTTCCAAAGAGATATCTCATCTAAGCATAGTCAAACTTCAATATTATGAAATCCTCTTTCTCTTCTGTGAGTTATGCTGGTTTAAGCTAATCAATGCCATCATTATTGAGCAAATCACCAGGCTGTTTTCGCCCGTACTGCAGCTCCTGTGTTGTAGAGCTGGTGATACTGATTTATGGAAGCAGGATTGATACAGTGGGGAGTACCACTTGCACCAAGATATCTAGTTTCTCAGTTCAGCTGATCATGCCTTTGGATTGGTGCCAAATATAGGATCTTTGCTCCTATGTTTGAATTAGTATTATCGAAACTAGCTCAGTCCTTTCTGCTGCGTTGTGCTCTGTAAATGTATCCTGCACATCCCCTTGAGCGCTCGCAGTGGTGCGCGGGAACACTGCACGGGAACCTGCAGTAGCCTTCCCTAAGTCTGAAGGGCAACGCATGTCAGTGATGCACTTTGGCAGTCAAGGAAATACTTTATTACTGTAACGGTTCAATATATTCTCACTTATTTAAGCTTCTTGACTTCCTGTCCACTTGTGATAAGTTGCATGATTATTTGAGCAACACAACATTATTTTCTTATTAAGTGTGTTGACACAGTGGAATACCAGTACAGTTACATTGTTCAGCAGTTTGCGGATCAAGCTGCATAGTTTAATAGCCAAGGGAGTGCTGAATTTTAACTGGCTTTTTGAAGATTCTCTTTAAATGAAGATGCACACTTGGGTGATCCACCTTTATAATTTACACACCCGGCTGTGAACTGCTGCAGCTCGCCTGTATAATTCACTAGGTGAACTGAACACCATAGCTTATGAAATTTTGCATGCTGTACTGATCAAGCTGCATATTTCATAACCAGGATTTCATATAAAGGTACTTTGCTAATCAAACTGCATACTAAACTGCTCAAGATGGAATAGTATTTTAAGGCATATGCCATGCCTCAATTATCCTGTCTCATTAAATATCTCACTTAACTGTTCCAGATATTTTGAATCCTGTTGTACATACAAAATGTATTGCTTAAGGCAAATTGCACTGCAGTATGACAACTTTATTTTACAAACACAAATAAATAAATCATTAATACATTTCTTAAAGTTTAAATAGAGCAAGTAACATGAGCCTCCAACACCACTAAATTCAGTCTGCTCAAGTATTTCTCTACTATGTAGAATAAAATCATAGTAAGCCTTCTGTTTTGTTTAGATTAAAAACACAGTCATAAAAATTGCAATTGTTGGCAAGGCTCAATTTTAAGGAGATGTTAAGAAGAAAATGCACAATTAGAAGAGAGTGAATAACAGTAAAAACAATGAAATGGCATGGTCAGCTAGCAAACAGACTTGAATAAAGGCTTCCACAATTTCTTTTTCCTGAAGCCTTTTCCTTGGGAAAGGTTTAGCTCTCACTACTCAGAATTCTCGCTGCTGTGTATTAAAGCTTTTAAAACTGAGTGTTCAAGCATTTGGTCATGCTTGATGCCTTATGTTCAAAATGCAGCATATGTAGTTTAATGAATAAAATGTTGTGTTATAAATAAGCCTATAAATTACAAAAAGTGTGGCAGACGTACTTGAAAAATCAATAAGAGTGTAGCATACTAATGGCAAGGCAAAGAATGCTTCCATAAATAAAATATACAGGCTACTCAGTTAAAGTAATTCATTTTGGGGGTGAAATTCTGGAATCAGTCATTAATGGTTAGATACAGCACATTAAATTATTATAATTTTTATTATAATAAGGTAATATTAGGGAAGAAAAAAAAAGCTTCAGAGAAATGTATCTTTCTGTCTTGTTAGATTCATAAAACCTTTTCAAGGATTAGTTGTCATTTAGTTAATAACAGTATAGTTGGGTAAATACCAGCTTATAAGTATTGAAGGTTCATCTCCTGAATCTAGAAAGAGGAGGTTGCTCATCTGAGCACATGCTGGTGAAGCTAGGATGGATGGATGGATGGATGGATGAAGCTAGTGTATTTGACTGAGAAGCCTTTAGTTACTAAAGGAAACATCTGTAGCAGAATCCCTCTCCATTTCTGCTGAAATGTGAGCCACACTTAAAGCCTTAAGTTTAGCTGGATGAAGTGAACAATGAAATGCTCCAAAAAACCTTTCTGCCATGGTAACGTACGCATTCTTTGTGACCAGTGAATCAAGCAGATAAATGAATCTCTAAAACATCAGTTTGCAGTATATAGAGAAAATGAGAATTTAGTCTAAAAATGCATTTAGCTTGCATTTTGTTTTAAAATAACATCATGGATGTCACATGGATTTTGTGAAATATTTGGAACTGTAGTAGTGTGCTAACATGGGGAACAGAGGGATTGTGCTTCTGAATGAGACTTATTTAGTCTACCAGCTCCGCTCCCTTCCTCAACAGTCAGCCAGACTCCTTAAAGGGAGGGGTAAGAAAGCACAGGACATAGTTAAGGGTAAACTCTGTTATGTTCTAAATGCTGATGGCAGAAAATAGACTTGGGTAATGAAGCTAGAATTTGAGAGTATTGTTAGCTGCTTTGTTATTGGGAAGACCTGGTTTCATAAATGCAAAACACTGATAAATACGAAGGGTCAAAGAATCATGCAAAGAGTCTTCAGATGGTGATGGAAGAGTAGCGCCCATTCCCTGCCGCTCCATGAGACCAGCAGAGATTTAAAACTTAGCTGTGACCCATGGAGATGTAGGGGAGACAAAACTCTTTGCTCCACTTTGCGATGCCCCCACTCCACTCCACACAGTTGCAAAGCGTTTTGACAGCACAGCTGGCGAGGCAGTCTGTGTTGTGAAACTGTGTGTTATGTTGGCATTCAAAAGGTAGCATCTGTTGAAGCATTTTTGACAGGGTTTTAAATTACAACCTGCTTTGTTATGATGGTACAAGAGAAGTCAGTGGTTGCATTAAAGTACCGAGGCTGAGTTGAGATGGCTTTGACTGGAACCTGCTACCTTCACTTTTTTTTTTTTAAACACCTTCTGAATGTGTTCCTACTTGGATGGTTTTGATCTTTTGTCACAGTCTTGGCATTTTATTAGCTTTTCTAGTAATATCCTTGCCAAAATTGTGTATTCATTGGAAGAAAAACATCGGTCTTCTCTGAGAGAAAGGGGGGGGTGCTGCTTTTTGTCCAGGCTGTATGTCTGTGCAAGCATACAAGGAGGGCAGTGTCCAACTATATCGCATTTCCTCCTGTACTCAAATGTTACCCTCACAAATAGGGGCAAGGAGCGAAGAGCGCTGGGCTGCAAGCAGGAACCACGCTCTGCTCCCTGGCCTTAGCAGGGGTGTGTGTGTGCTGGAGGGATGCAAGAGCCCTGCAGAGAGACTTGCTGAGTCAGCAGCTTCCTGGTCCCTCTGCCCCCAGGGTTCCCATCTCCAAAAAGTGCTGCTGGAGTCCCTGCTGTTGGGAGAAAAACATAGATACTAGGGCTCCAAGGGAGACAAAAATCATGAATCAAAGCCTGGCAAAATCCAATAGTCTCTTTCAGCAACCATTTCTATAATCTCATCTTCATAAAATAGGAAAACCACACAGACGTTTCAAGCCTTTTTTTTTCTAAAAGCACTTATATCTGCATTTTGCTGCTTTCCACTGTGTCAAGCTATCGTTGTAGATTTTTGTAAATGGAGTTACCTCTCATGGGAGTGAATATGACAGGAAAAAGAGAGACAGACACACAGAAGAACAAACAACAAAATCTTTCCACCACTTGGCATAGCAGAAGCTATGAAAAAAAAAAAAGTTTGATATTTGTTTCTGTCTGTATGTCACACACCTATGAAAGGCATTTTACTGTGTTAGTCTTATATTTCCAAATTGTTTGGTTTTGTCTTTGTCCAAAGTAAAAGGTGTGTGTGTGTGTATGTATGCATGTATATTTATATGTGTGTATATATATATATACATAGACACATATGTGTATATGTGTGTGTATGTATATACATACATACACAAATATGCACACACATACCCCCTATATTTTCTGGGATTTTTGTTTGTTTGTTTTTAATCCAGTTACAATTCATAATAGGAGATGCTCTTATAACCATCTGTCTTGTCTCTTAGGAACAGAACTGACTTAAAATTGAGAACAACTGTGAAACTGAACATATATACAGCACATCCGTAGCGACTGGTTAGAATTCTGGCTCTGGTGCTGCTATTGATTGAGGACGTATTTAGGTTCATCTCTGTTGTTCAACCTGTAATTTATTTGTTAGTAATATCAAAGATTTCATTGTGACAAGGAATCAATAATTAATGTTGTTTTAGCAGCAGAAAGACACAGGAGTTGACTGCTTTGTTTAGAAAAATGTCCCAGTCTTCTGTCTGTTGCCCAACAGTGATCTGTCTCATGTGTTGCTAGAAAGGATAACAGCTGTGAGTCGAAAAAATATGAAATAGTACAGACATTTACTTCTGTTTTCCTAACCAGATGGCCCTCAATATCTGGTCTATGAAAAGAACTATAAAGGATTAATCACTTATAAAGCATTGTTTTTATTATTAAGTGTTATATTTTTATTTTCTCTAAGGTAAGCATTTCTTTTCGATATCACTTAAATGATTGCCTTCCCATATTTTTATTAATTTCAGTTAGTATTTCTTGATTCCTATCTCTCTGTATTTTCTTTGTGATGTGACCTAAACTTTTTGGTGTATTTATAAACTGACGTTAAATTTCACTAGTATTACTTCTGTCCTCTTCATTAAATAACCTGAAATGTTGTTGCTTTTTTGATCTGTTGCATCTTTTGCCTTCAAGCTGCTCACTTAGAGCTCTCTGAAATTCTCAAAATTTCCCTAAACATGACTAAGCTGAAAACACTGTTTTACCTTGCTCATTAATAGATATATTAAATACCAGTTCTACCAGGACCTGAAGCTTTGAAATATTAAAAATTTATTAAAAATTTCTCCTCTCAGTCATCTCACTCCTAAATCTTTATCTAGAATATTAACCTAAAACTAATATTTCTTTTTTTTCCATAAGAAAAGGAGTGGATGGTTTATCTATATCTATATATATATATATATTTTACCAACACTATACTGATTATTCCCTCTTATGTAATATTCATTCAGCTTTCATTAGCTGTTTTTTGTAATGGGGGAGAAAGAAAAGGATTCACCATAAGTCATTTCAATTGCATCATCTCAGAGGCTCACTTTATTAGCTCAAACATGACTAAAAATGCCCTAAGTACTGCTTGGCAATACCATGGTCTTTCTCGAAGGTTTCAGTAGAGAGGCAGCGGTCCCCTCTTGTAGTAGTTTTCTTAACAACACATTTCATTTTCTTATTCACACCTGTTCATAGATCAACTTTGTTATAGGCAAGGGACTGTCAGAATTTCTCAAGCGCAAAATCAATGAATTTTCTTCCCTCTTGTCAGTCGCTTACTTTTGATTAACTCCAATCTAATGTCACTTGTACAAAGCATATTTATACAATTTCTGGACATTTGATTTGTATGTTAGGGTGTTTATTATCAATGTTTTCTGTTGGGTGAGGTAATTTTTATACTGCTATGATTTAAGCGTCTATTGGATGAATTTAGACTTAATTTCTATCTTCTGAAGAATGCTTGTCTAGGAAAAAAGTTTGGGAAAAAAAAACATTTAAACAGATTTTTTTCTCTTGTTTTTGTTCGTGATTCCTTTGCCCTACATGGCACACATAGCTTATTCTATCCTAGACCAATGTTATTGACTGTACATTTTTGAAATGTTGTAAAAAGTTGCAGAAATGCCAGCAAACTTGGTAGTGGATATTATTGGGAGTTTCTTACTAAGTGCATATTTGTGTTTAAGATTGCTATGACTGTTTATATGTTAATGATTTTTGTGCCTTATTTTTACCAATAAGTTGGACTACAATGTGTAAAAATATTCTATCTATGCATGACTTACCTTTGAAATTTTTCAAGAGCTTATACAAAACAGGAAGCATTCCAGAGGAAGTGTTATGTTAAAATTTAAAATAAGCAAAATTTCTGTTATGTTGGAAAGAGTCTTGATAACTTTAAAACTTGAAAAATGTTATTTCCCCTTTCATTTTCACTTCATTTGAAAGTATCAGCTTTTCATTTCGAAATAAGTAGAAAAATTCCAGTGTGAACATTATTTTAAAGCAATGATCAAAGATTACCCATATTTTACTACATTTCACATTTTAATTTCTTCACATACGGTGTCATTAATCCCAGTCCTGTTGTGTACCATTTCAGTAGAAATTTCAGTGCTGGGTAAATCGCTACTTAAGGCTCCTAACACAAAGCTGCTTTGATTCAATATCCACTATTTAGTTGTTCCAGCACTGGAATGCATTTTACTTATACTGTTTGGCTCTGTTTTTCCTCATATTAAAAATGTTTTTGGCAAGGAAAACAACATTCTTGCTGCAATAAAATGACAGAGGTGAATCTAACAAGCCTTTCTGTACCTTGAGAGTCCTCCGACTTCCCCATTCAATATACTCAGTGTTTATTATATAAAAGAGGTCTAGAAATTTAGACAACAGAATAGTAATAGAGAAGTCCTGAACGCTAATGCTAGTTTATATCTGTTAATATTCATCCATAACAGAAGATTTTAGTTGTTTATCTGTTCCATGGGACCATTGTGGGAATAAACTACACTATTTGTAAAGAGATTTAAACATGGAGGAAAAATCTACGCAAGTGCTAAGTTGTTGGTTTTTTTACAGCCACAGAAGATTCTCTGTGAATGATGGCAGAGTGGGATTCACTTAGCTGTTGGAACTTTTTTTTATTCCACCTCATAGACTAGGCTAAGAAAACATGGTGAATGTTTCAGGAAAATCATGCTTGTTTTAGGAAACAACAGGCTTGTTTTCGGTAGTTATGTGTGACACCTGTATTTTGCAGGCTGGCAAGACATGTTTGGGGAACCGCAATAATTCAACATCTCATTTGAAGGCAGCAGAAACAGAGACAAGCTCTCAGGTATTCTGTTTCTGAAATTCTCAAGTTTTTAACAAAAGGTCTTGTAAAACATGCAGTTACTTGAAGTATATTTACCAATTCTGAGCTAATACTTTTGAAATAGAGCTGCTTATTCAATTCAGTATAAACTGTTACTGTATCTGATTTCATTGGATCTGTTCAAAAGGGCTCTTGATTACCAATTTGGGAAACTATTTAATGTTGGAAGAACTGGAGTATCCTAGTAGTCAACTGCTTTAATTTAATGAAGTGATTTCGATAGCATTTGGAAGGGGAGAAGGAAGAGATTTCCAAAACCCTTATATATCAGTGATTCTATGAAACTGCACTGAACCATGTCAGAGATGGGAAAAGTCTAGCAAACTGTACACCTGAGCTCTTCATTTGGTGAACCAAGAGGAAAAAGACAAAAATCACCAAAGAGGTGATTATAAAGCACTATCAGACTTGTATGTTTTTGCATTGTCAAAGACTGTTACATACACTTTCTTTAGTAGAGATCAGAATCCTTTCATATACACAGCTGAGGAATATCATGTTCTTACAGTTGTTTAAGTCCGATGCATCTGTTTCATGGAAATGCAGCTCTGTGTGCGCTGTTCCTATGGAATTTTAACACACTTTTCTGTTTTCTTATATATGTGCATATCCATATGCAATACTTACACCGATACTATTTTCACCTTCAACAGAAGTTGCACAGCCCTCCGTGGACTAAACCTGAAGATAAAAAGTCACCTGAAAGAAATGAGAGAAAGTTTGAAGAGTCTGTTAGTACAAAAGAAAAAAAACTCTAAGCATTACTAATCTACATTAAAAATGTTCTTTACTTGCTCCCATCTTCATATCCTTTTTAGTTCAGAGGCATGAAATGTACCAGGTTTCTGAAGCATGCATTTTTTCACTATTTTATGAATGTTTGTAAAATAGTCTAGAATAGACCAATTATGTCTTTCAGCAATAATCCAAAATGGATGTTTGAAGAAATGCTTTGTAATACAGTCCAGTTTTTGTAATATAATTCTACCCTGATCAGTAATTGCATATTATGAATTAGTTTGTTTTGTAAACAACTGCATTCTCAAGTATCATCTTCTGCATCTATTCTACTTCATGTACCTTTACAGCAGATTAGGATTTAAATCAAGTTAAGAATAAAAGGCAGTTAACATGGAAAAAGATATTTAAAAACCTTTGTAAGCATAGTTGAATACAGTGCAACTCATCAGAGTAACTGTAAAAATGGAACAGTAAGGATCCGTGTATATTTACATTTCAGTAATACCATTTCAAGTCTGCTTACTTAATAAAAGATGTTTGTTTGTTTGTTTTAACTGCTATCACTACTAGTCCAATTCTGAGCACTGAAATGCTGGCAGAAGTGCAGAGTTAAAGGGATGGAGATGGGAAGAGTTGTGGCTTTCGGGATTCAAGAAAAAAAAATTTGCAGATGGAACTCAGTTAAAATTTTATAGCTCAGGTCAGATGGAAATTCAGTTCCATCACTTATAGTTGTGCTGGTCTCAGTAGAATAAATACACTTTAAATGGTAAAAATGCATTTTTCTACTACAGGTGGTGTTTTGTCACTACAATACAGGTTAGCATTTTCATTGGCGTGTGCTATATGAGTCCTCGGATTTTTTCATTTTCTCATGGGTGAGGAGAAGGAATAAAGAATGCCTTTTCTTCTTTGGGTGTATGTCAGAGTCATTCTAATTTAAGAATTCATATGCCTCATATGCTTGACATGAAAATCTTTCAAAAACCTAATGCCTTAGGAACAATGCCTGATGCCATGCTTTGTGCTTTCCTCTTGCATGAAGAGTTTTGAACAATTCTAACTGTTGTAACTGGTTGTTTATAACTTACTCCCAACTCCCTCTTACTATGCACAGCAGTGAAGTAAAACTTTTCCTAGATTGAAATTAATTTACTTATATTAATATACATTTCCTCACTTTCAGTTCACTTTAAAAAGCAAATAGATAAATCTTCCATTTTACTTTGCGGTGGTCTCTGCCATAGTCCTAGCTTTTAAGATTTTACCCGTCTTTCAACAGTCTTGTCCAATAGCTGTCTGTTCCTCCCTGTTGTGAATCAGATTTCACACTGATGTTTTGTATATGCTTCTTTTCTCCTCAAAAATGGATATGGAAAATAGTAGGTTTCACTGCCTTGAAAAATCCCAGAAATTCAGAGAAGAAAAGAAACTCGTGAGCTGATTAAATGACAGCAGAGTACTACTCAGCAAAGTCACACTAATAGCTAAGAAAAGATTAGCCATGTTAAGTGATAAAAGAAGTGAAATCCTGACCACAAAGGTACTCAGAAGAGAGATCTGACTTTTTATAGCTGATCCTGACCGGCGTCATCAAATCGAGCCTGTCAAATACAGTACGAATTTGTTTCAGACAGGCTGGGCCACATGGCAGAACTTTGCTGCATTTCAACTGTAGCCCCTGCAAACCAGGTTGAAGCCATTCTCTGTACTTCGAAATTTTCAGTAAATATTTGTGATCCTGTCATATCTACAACTGGCACCTAATTTTTGGTTATATGTCAAAAGTAAAGTGTCTTTGCACATGACGTACGTTAAATGAAGTGTCTGAGATACGGGTCAGAAAGGTCACCAAAACTGTTTCTATCACCTCTCTAGAAAGGACATGAATCTTCACGTGCACATGCTAGAGGAATGAGGTAAGCTGTCCTACTTGGCATTTATTTCACCTTTCTAAAGAATTTAGCAGTGCTGGCAAAACATCTACTACTGTTATAACTGCTTATTATTGCTGTGGGGTTGGTGTCCACAACATGAAAAACTCATACCTTGTAAGTCAGTAACAAACTAGCCCTTTTTTTCTCTCTCTTTTTTTTGTCTTTTTAAGCAGACATTCACCTGCATTACTTTATGTAGTCACGGCGAATCACAGGATGGTTGAGGTTGGAAGAGACCTCTGGAGACTCCACAGTCCACCCTCCTGCTCAGAGCAGGTTGCTCTGGGCTGTGTCCGGTCGGGTTTGGAGTATCTCCCCTCAGCTTTATAGATATTTTTCCCTGCTCTTTGTATGAAATTGTCCACGTGCCTCCTAGGAATGTCCCCTCTGCATTCTAGGTATTGCACATGCTGCTTTCTAAGAAATTACCCTTTTGCTTGCTGGGAATTCTCCATGTCTTTTCTAGGAATTCACCCCTCTGCTTTCTAGGAAATTTTCTGGTGCTTTCTAGGAATTCAGCCCTGTTTTCTGAGAATATGCATCACCTAATTCGTATTTCACCACCAGGTAATTTACATAATACATCTGTTTCCTGTCAGAAAAACAACACTAAATATCTGTTCTATTTTTTTCCCCCAAAAGGCTCATTGTAAGAAGCTTTCTTTTAGCCACAGAGTCATGATCTGGGTTATATCTGCATGCATGTATGCTTTCACTTTTCTATGTCACTTTTCTCAGTGATACTGAAGATCAGGTGAGACAGAACCATATTAGTGGAGAGAATTAATCCTTCCTTTTTAGTTAAAGCTCTAGAAATCAATTATGTCCACTCTGAGGATTTACCTGACCCCACCTTCAGATGGGACATGGACTGCCAGACATTTTAAGTTTGTTTGTTTCACAACTTGAAGATGATGACTAGGGGAATCCTCGCTTATCTTCATCTCTATTATTTTTAAAATAATCCTCGTGATGTTTCAGAATTAACAAACGTAAAAACGGACGCATTTGTCTCCTATCTGGATGTAATGTAGGTATAGGTGCTGTATGTTGTAGGTATAGCTTAACGGGTCCTGGTGTTCCGAAAATTCTAATCTTGCACCAAGAGGGCTGTACACATCTAAAGTGAACTTTATCCTTGGTAGTTATAGCTCGGAGAACTACAGCTCAAAAACATATAAACACCTTTTCAGTTTGAGAGGAAACTTCTTTTCAATTTATACATGGGGAAAAAAAAGACAATTACATTTTAGAAAAGGCATTGAAATGTCTGCAAATGTGTGTGGGGAAAAAAGCAAGAAATTGGAAAAGAAAGGAAAAAAACCCACAAGAATGCTTCCAAGTATTAATATTGTTTGTCACCAAGCAAAAGTGTTTATGTTTTCCCTCAGTGGATCAATAACCATTCTTTTATTCCAGCCACGAGTGTGAGTAGTTTCACGTCCCAGTACTGAGATGAAGATAAACAGACCTTGCGGTTTCCTCTGACTTTTAGCTACTGGATGTTGTATAGAAAATGGTCATAAAGGAACTTCAGTTTATGCAATACGAGACACGTTCATGCTTGTTTGGTCTCTGTAGAATACACTAAAAACTCTCTTTATGAGCAGGTTCACAGAGAAGGGTGTCACTGGGTCTCCTTCCCTATGAGGACCTATTGTACCACAGAGCAGCAAATGGCAAGGAAATGTTTTGTAATTTCATGAGGTTGCTTAGTAACCAGGTCGTGGACCATATCCTTCTCTTTGCAGATAAGAATTACATATAGGGAGACAAAATGCTTTTCTATTAGATGTTCCAAAAGCTAGCAGTTAAAAGCAGTTTCCAGTTTAGGAATAAGCCAAACATACTTTGTTTTGTAGGAGAGTGAAATGGATTTTAGATCATTTCACATTTTAAGCTTCCATTTCAATTTTCCTTTTGTCTAATAGACTTCATCTCTGTAGTCATCTGTTGTTCTATCCATCTTTATCCTTGTGCATATGTATTTATAAACATACAGGTGTATGTATGAGTGTGTGAGCAAATTAAAAATTCAGGAGTGAAATTTAATTTCTGGTCATGTATTACATTGTGCGGTAAAATTTGTAACAAAGGGATACCACCTTTAGCAAAATGACAAAAATCAAGATAATGTCAACATAGAAAATCAGAACACTAAATTCTTCTGTTTTTCTTGTTAAAAATCTATAAATGTGCTTTATGCTTGGGTTAAAATGAATCATTTTCTGTAGTAGGACACAGTAGCTCATTTTGCTAGAGAGAGCATATGTATTTGATTAGATTTAATTTCTATTTTAAACATCAAAAAATATGAAAATAATTCTCAGTGCTTCCCTGCTTAAGAATTAAGATACTGAAATCTATTTCATTGTTGACCTTTCATACTGAATTTTGTATACAGAACATATTTTTTTCAGTTATCTCATAACCTGTGAAATTTATAAAATTTTCAGTAATAATGAGCAATGAAAAGCTAAAAATTTCAACAGCATTCCAGTTTAGATGCATCTGTTACAAGGTAGTCATCATGACTGACTTTTCCATTTAAGCATGAATTTTTTTGAGGAGGCTCTCACTGACTCTTAGAATGTAAAATTTAAGGTACATGCAGTGCTGTGTCTGCCTGACCTTGTGACTTTCAAAAAGCTGCCTCACTCTGACTTCCGTAAGTACTTCATTATGAATGATATAATATACTACTTATTATAACATGAATACATCAATATAGGATAGTATTGCTGTCTTTATTTTTTTAAAGTCAAATTATGATCCTCATATTAAAAATGTTATATAAGCATATGAAGTATTAGCACTATTTCTTGGCTTGCTTGTTTAACAAAAAATTCAGATTTAATTGGGTGGGTTTCTGGGAAAATCTCAAAACAGTATCTTATACATTAGAACAGTTAATGTGGGTTTTTTTTCCCTACATTCTATGTGATTTGAGCATTCTTTTTTTTTAACGTATGTTGACAAGGTGTTTATAAGGAAAAGTCTGATTTTGTCTCCACCTTAAAATTAAAAAAAATAAAAAGTTATAATGAAAACAGGTAGCAAAATCTGTACTTGAAATCCTCCTTGGTGTTTGACATGATCATTTAATTTTATTTTTAGTATTTCTTTTTAAAGCTGACTTTAGAAGTTGGCTAGTTGACTAGGGGGCATACTTGTGATTAAATATATGTTAAAATACACTGCTATCCACAAATTATTGGTTTATTCAAATTAGTAGTTAAAAAAAAAAGCCAAACCTTAAATATTAGCAATACCCAGACACCATTAAACTTCTCCCCAAATACTCTTAAAGGTGCTGTGAATCAGGACTATACAAATTAATGATCTATAAAACATTTTAACTTGATTCTATTGGCATATTTTTCTCTCATAAATTTTGGCCTTGATTCAGACCACGAAACAACTCATGTGCGTAAATTAGATTATGTATGTAAATAATCAGACCAAAAAAGTTATCTTAGCAATTATTATCTATGTGTTCTCTAACTGAAAATACTTTTTATTAAATTTCTGTAACTTTTTTTTCCTAGTACAATATTAGAGATTTACTTCGGCGCTTTTGTAATGCAACTTGATTTGCACAGTGCAACAAGAACCTCCTTATACGTTGATTCAGAAAGATAAGAAAGGTAAAGAGAATTTTATTTTTGGACATCATATTAAAGCTTGTACAACAACTGTGCTGCAGTGATCTCTTTGTGCTTTATCATGATTAATAGTTCAATTTTACAGACTCGGTTACTGTAATTAACGTGAATTGCACGAGATTAGAATTATTTATTGGTGCCTGCTGACCAAGCTATGTTGAACTAATTGAAAGTAAACAAAAGTGACTATTTATTTGAAGTCATTGTCAGAAATGTTTATAGTTGTTGGCAAAAAAAAAAAAAAAAGCCTCCTGCTTGTGTACAGGTGCAGGACGTCTCACAAACATTCAGAAGAAATCATAGACTAAAATTAGCAAAACCTAAAATTAGCAAAAACTAAAAAATTAGCACTTCAGTTCATACTTAGGTACCTAGATAAACAGGGTAAAAACAGGGCCTTATAGTTGGAAGTGTTGGGTGATCCTCAAATGGACAGTTCTAGCAGCCCTTCCAAGGGTTTGAGAGTAAACGAACACGGGTGGTATCATGTCTAGTAAGGTAGGGTCATGTCTGCTCCTTGCATTCTTGCAATGCTGTCGATTGTACGCCTGCAAACAGATCGGCGTGGCTCTAGATACAGTGATGCAGGCAGGTGTATATACATACGTGTGGCAAATATACCACCTTGCTGTATACGGTGACGAATCAGTGAATTAAGTGTTTAACTAAAACTATGAAATATTTAACATCTGCATGGAAACATGGATATTTTGCATAGATACATCTCCTTTTATAGCAGCAACTTCATAGGAGTGTTTTTGATTAACACTGTGACAAGCAAATAATATTTTGGCGTATCAAGAACATTTTGGTTGAACATCTGTCTTCATCAAATATTGGCCTGTAGTATAAAGTGATGGCAGGCATCGTTCGGAGCAAGAGTTGCCGTGGCACTTGTTCTGCAATTAGAGATGACGTTAAGCAGAATTGGATAGGGTTAGCACTAGTTTCCGTGTTGCTGTTTTCTACAAAAGCCTTTAAAATGACACCAAGCATAAATGCACATTTCAGAATTATGATAAACCTTGGCAAAGGTGCTAAAATGTTTTTAGCACACTTCCTTTAGTGCCTTTCACACAAGGAAAATTTATTTATGTCATTCCTGTGGTATGGGAAAACATGCTGTTTAAAATAATCTGTCATTGTTTTACCCTTGGTTTTATGGATCCCTAATGCATCAGAAGCCCAGCTGACTTTCAAGCTAGGGAGTTTTTGAGGAATGCAGTAGAAGATACCATCTAAAAGCATAAAAATTAAAAAATAGAACAAAACTAAACAACCAAAAAACACCAGGACAAAATTTAGAGTTATTGATGTCAGGGACAGGCTTGTTTACTAACTGAAATAGGGCCCGTATAAAGTAAGCTTTAAAATTTAAGATTGTTTTGAGATCCCTGGGCCAGACGGTTTCTTAACCATATGATTTCAGTGAGGCTTCTGGGAAAAAACAGTCCATGACTACCTAAAGGGAAGTACAAGTATTAAAATTGTTGTTAAATTATTATTATTAGCATATTAGAATTCTAGCAGCTGGGAGAGTAGAATTTCTGGTCTTTGTGTAAATTTGCTATCTTGAAATGTACTGTCATTCTTGATAAAAATTACTTTTTTAAGTGAAAATTCTGCAAGCCTGAAATTGGGAAATATCAAAATATTATATTTTAATAATGTCAAAGCATTAGCAAAGGAAACATAAAATATACAACAGTAATGATTGTATAATAAATGAATGTATGAATATAAAATGCATTATATCAATCTAATAGAATTACATATAATGAATTATTAAGAAAAATAAGCAAAATGACAAAATTGTAATATTTTGAATACTGTAAAAAGAAATGATGGGTGACATAGGTGAAATATTACCTTTAGTTTGAATTGATGGGTTTCCAAAAGAAATTCTGATTCCAACAAAATTGAATTTTTGAAAAAAATTACAACCAGATCTAATCTTAATCATAACTTGGATATAAAATACAGCCTTCTCAGTCTGCAGCTTGCAGCTAAAATCTTGCATTAGCTAGCTGAAGCTTAGTGCAGGTGTTCTTTTCTTTTTATGTTGTCCTGATAGGGGAAAGTTAATTGTTTAAGTTACAGACTAAAACAGAATGTGTAGGAGGATCATTAAATAGTACCTGTAGTAAACAGCCACAGGTGCATTTCTGAACATTTAAGGATTATTTTATAAATATGTACAATATCAAAATGCAAAGCTGCATTTCTGGTGGTGTATGAAAAAGACTTTTTTTTTTTTTTTTTTAATAAGTAATGTCATACCAGGTGCATCTTCATAAAGCTGATAGACTTAAAGGGATCATTCAACAGATGTCACATTTTTTCTAGCTGATCTTTAATATATTATGCATATATATTTTAAAACTTTTGGATCTAGGGAAAAGGGAGTCCTGCTGTTATCTCCATTTGCTTTATTTAAATCTTGTTTAAAATTGTTTGTAATCATATGGTATCTTCAAAATGCAACTTATTTTTTTTCTACAGCTGAATTCATGAAAGGCACTGAGTTAATGGACAAAAATGGGGTCAAGTTTGAATAAATTAATTTCTCATGAGGCTAAATATTCCTGAACAAAATAATATAATCAGGAATAAAAAAAAGTTCATTTTTTATGTTTGCAGATTTTTGCTTTGGGTTATATGGCTGAGATGTCACTGGAAAATCCTGCCAAAATCCATTTTCTCTTGATTCACGTGGCTAACCAAAATATTTATTTAAATGTATTCCAGCAAATATAAACCTTAGCACAATTATTTTGTTGCAAGAAAAGTGGGCTACAACTCATTCCTCTGTCCTAAAATTTTTGCCATTTATTATTCTAAACTGGAAATGCATTCTTGTTTTTTATAATGTGTGTGTCTGCTTTTGAATAGTTACAAAAACAAGCGAGCAAACATGGTATTTGATCACTAATAGATTTCTGAAATATGTTGGTTTAAAAAAAGCTACAAATGCTTTTGAGAAAAATATTGTGAATTACAGTGAGCATTAATTAAAACGGAAATATATGTGTCCACCTGAAGAAATTTTGGCAGATGATAGAAAAAGAAAAAAATGCCACCAGGCATAGAAGTAGAGGTCATGGATTTAAAAGAGAAAAAAGCAGAAAAACATTTTCTCTTATACATGTAGAAAAGGGTGTTAAGCAATCTAGAAATTCTTCTGCACATTTCAAATTCTTTCATTCCAACACAGGATGCTGAGTGTTAACATTTAAATGTTAAAACATTTCTCAGACACAGCTTGTATTTCATTTTTTAGTGCTAGAATTTTTCTTGACTATTTGTAAGTATGTATGTTTAAATGGAATTTCTTGTATTCCCATTTGTGCCCATTGCCTCTCATCTGTTCACTGGATACCTCTGAGAAGAGACTGGCTCCATCTTATATAACATATATATATCCATCCGTAATATATTATATATTTTATATATATATAATATTTTATACAGTAGTTTATAGAGTAGTGTGCATATGGTGTATGCATACTATAGATACGCTCATATATAGTATATGTTTTTATATAGTGTATACAGTCAAGAAGAATTCTTTTTAGCATTTATGTTTAACATATATACGCACACAAAATCAGTTTAAATGCATCAGTTAAATAAAATAAATTACATTTATATGGGTTATTTATTCCTTATTATTTGAGAAAACTCATATATGTATATATGAAAGAAATTATCATCAAACAACCAGACGTGCAAGACTGCATTTAGACTCTGCTTGGTCAGGATGAACAGGGAGCAAGGCAAGTTATTGGAAATAGCAGCAGAACCCTCCCAAATCCTGTCCAACACGTTTCATGCTTTTCAAAAGCTAATTTAAATGTTCTGAAGGGCAAGCCCTACAATATTCTAGATTTTTTGAAGATTAATTGTAACTTTAGAGAAACATACAAAGAAGTAGTGCTGAGTGTGATTACTCTAAACAAAAAGGAAGTTCTTTCAATTCACAAGGCATATGGATCTATTTTAATTCAATGGAATGTTATAATAAAAGAAGAACAACTAAACTTCAGCACCGTTAAAAAAAAAAAAAAAACGCCTGGAAGGACATGACTGGTAAGGTGGTTTGGAGATATCAAATGTAATTAAGAATACAGAGAAGGACACAAACTAGAAATGGATTTTCAACCATCCTCTGAATAAAAATACCTTTTTTACTATGAAAAATAATTTTAAAGGTCAGATCACCTCTGCATTTATTGCAGAACCCCGGGAAGGCAAGGAGGAAGAGTCTTTCTACTTCCTTGAATTTGACCATTGAGACTTTGATTTTTTTATATAATATACAACAAAATAAAAGATTAGTCTAATGGTTACTAATTAAGATAGCTACTAGGCAAAGTGGTAATTTGTCAAAGTGAAAGACACGTTGCAAACTTGTGGATGTTTTTAGTCATGCCCAATAGTAAGTTGGTAGCATCTTACAGTCTAGGCATTCCAGTGTTGCATAGGTAGATCTATGAAATTTTGCTCTGAATCTTGAGTTTTTTAGTGCTTTCATAGAGGAAGATTACTTCTCAGCACAAGCAGTACCTGTAAAGCAAATATGGTTCATAATGAATATACCCTGTATTTACTACTATGATACTTTTTTTCCTAATCAGTGAGATTCTCAGTCCTCTGAGTTCAGCAGGAACTTCAGGAGTATTTGGATAACGTTCTCAATTCACTGACAAGGTTTCCCTTTGTGAAACATGTCCAGTCCTGGAAAGAGGAATCTATTAATAGTACTATACAAAAAGCCACCTCATATAGTTGGAGATGCATGAAAATATGGATGGGGAGGGGGATATAACTTATAAATCTAAGATTAACATAATGTATATTAAACTTGTATGTATCACTGGCTGAGATACAGCATCTCCATAGTGACAGTCTCTTCTGACAAGTGTCCTCCTCTAACAAGCTCTGTAAATCTTAAGGTATCTTCCCAGTAATATATATCGTATATAAGAGTATATTTCAAAGAGATGTTTTGCTTTTTTCAACTACCCTTGTTATTCTGCATTTTTGTAAAGTCCAGACTGATCACATAATCCATTTTTCAAAATGTTGTAAACTGACAATTGTCATCCTATAGTTAATAAAAACAGCACATCTTTGTTCTTATCTGAAATATATTAGGAGGCTGCATTAAAGCACCCTTCCACCTCTTCTTAGGAGGACTTTTTGAGGAAAGTAGACTCACTGCAATTTAAAGACAGGGAGGAAGGAGTTCCAAAACTGACATTTTTTTTTAAGTTACTTTTTGCAGCTGTTAATCAGCCACTTGTCAGGAGCAGTATGGGTAAGGGAATTGAACTAAGGTCTTAAATTATGTTCTCGTTGAATGTTCCTGAGGAGCCCTGAAGAAAGCTGTCACTTTTCAAAAACCTTTATAACTATAGAATGGAAATTCCTCTACCTCATATATTTACTACATTTCAAAAGGAAGTATCATCTCAAAAAACCTCATGTTACTCTGGCACAAATCTGTTAGGTTTACTCCTACTTTACATGTGAGCAAAAGTAAGCAAAACTGGAACATACAAATGTAACTTCAAACTATTTTTAAAGGTCTTTTTTTTTTTTTTTTTTTTTTTTGTAGGTCATTGATGACCTGGGTAGGTATTTTACTATGTCTTACTAACATTACCATTACCATCACAATTTAAAAGCTGAACACCAGCTCCCATACAAGTCCGATGTGAATTTGGCGGGTGGAATTCACCTCTCTGGAAATTAGCCAGTTTCTAATTTAGGTTCCTAAATTTGAAATCACAGATACCAGGTTCCCCCTTTGGCTTTAGTTCTCTCTTATCTTAATTATCATTTTCAAAAAGAATTTGTTAGGTAATATTATTTCATAGAATTAATTAATCCTAACAAGATAATCCCACCGTTAATGAAGGAGACCAGAACTGTTATAAAGTGCTTCTAAATTAGTAAAGAGTGCTAAGCTTAATATTGGCTTTACAGCTATGATAAGGTTTGTGATTGCTAATAAGAAAACAACTACTACATCTACAAAGTTAACGCCCTCCAATGTGTTTAGCCACTGATGGTTTTAGCTGCTGATAGACCAATCCATTTCTTAGGTTATTCACATACAGGGTGCAGCCACTATGTTTCTTTTGTTTGAGCAAAATCTAACACTTTAAAAAAATCTTGCAGTGTCATTGCTCCACAGATGTGACAGGCAAAAGCTCACTGAAAGTAACAAAATTATTTTGCCTTTACCTTTTCCAGTGCAGAGGAGATGACTGCCATCTGCAAGAATTCCCACCAGTCCTAATGTTCAGCTACATTTAGTGGTGCCAGCTGGGTCTTGTTCTCAGGGTATAATAACCTTAATATCAAAGTGCTGTCTTTGATGGGGCAAATTGTACTGCATCAGAAATGAACCTTTCTCTGCCAGTCCATGGCACATAAGACAATTCTATTTTATAAAGTCTTTTGAAATAAACATGATTTTTCTTGTTTGTGGGTTGCTCTGCATTAGCATCCTGCAGTACCTTGGCTGTGCTTTCTTGGACCTTTCTGCTGTTCTCACCTTCTGGTGAACTTAAAATATTGAAAAGGAGGGTGTGGCTGGTGTTTTTCTAAAGATTTATTTCATGAATAATATGTGAGATCTAATTTCTTATTAGTTCTGAATCAGGACATGGTGTATTTTTTGGAAATAGTGCAGTCAGTGCTCTTTAAAACTGTTTGATGATTGACACATCTGTCTCTTCCATTTCCTTATTTCCTGTTTCCTCTTTCAGATATCCCCTTAACTAGAAAAAAAATGTGCTTAAAAAAGAAGTAAGCATCCTTGGGGAAAAATACTCATTTGAATTATTATGTGGAGAAAAATAATTCACTAACTCAGAAAAACATGCCAGAGCAAAATCAGAAAAGTGGCTGAGAAAATATTTTATTTACCTGGGTTTGCAAAACTTTCATAGATCCAAATTCTAATTGCTGAATGAAACACAATAAAGGAGAGAGGATACAGACAGCTTCTCAATGATCCTATTTGTTTTTTAACAACCAAAATGCAATGTTATCTTAAAGTAATGGGTTTTGATTCATTTTATGGATTTTCTTTTCCTTTTATTTTCACATCTGGAAGCAAAGAAAATAATTCAGACAGTGACTTTGGGGAAGAAGTATTTTGTTTTGTCAGTCGATGTAGATCGAGTCATTCTGCTGTGCTGCCAGGTAAGGAAATAGCTATATCATGGAAATAAGGAAAAAAAAAGTACGCATTGCTGTTCTCATTGCAGTTAGTAACAGTGTCTTTGGCACCTTTTCAAAATATGTGATTCTTAACATAAAAAGAACATTTTATTTTAAGTTTATAGAGCAGTTTATTCATGTTTGGGTCAGATAGAGTATAATTTTTGTAGCAAGCACAAACGCATGAAAGATTCAACTACTCCTATAATTATATGCCTGTAGGACAGACTAATTTATGGTGCCAAACAGAGAATCTTTGTCTAGTAGATTTTTCAGTGCTTATCTATTCACCATATTCCATGCACTTGGAAGGAATAAAGAAGGCATTTTCAAACATGAGTGTAAGCATGTACAAATAGGTTGATAAAAAAATTCTTTTCTACCCTGCAGTCTGTTTTTCATTCATTGACACATTTGTCAAAAGTCACAGGCACACACACATGCACAAATCCTTCCACAAATACAGTAGAGAGAATGTAAGTACTGTAATAACATAGATGTAAAGAGGCAATCACAGGCATTGTAGATGCCTTGGCTATTCTGTTCTTACTCTTTGCTCAAAGAAAATAGTGATCTACACATATCTTGGAGGTCTGAGAATAGAGTGCATTATTAGTTATTGAGCGTAAAAGATAGGATGCACTTTTTTAGAACACTTTATCAGAGAATTACAAAGCACTGATTACCTTAAGCTTCCTGAATATTTGGGATAATAACTTCAGATAATGATTACAAACCCACTCGTGATTAAATCCATGTGCTCCACTTCCATTAAATTGTCCTGTGCTTGCAGTATAATTAAAAAGGAAATAGAAATCCTGATGTAATGAGTCGGAAGTCCATTCAAGGCCAATGGATAACATCTTCACCTCTCAAAAAACAGCTTTTAAAGTGGAATCGGCCATATTTTATGTGATAAATTATCCTAGTGCTCTGAGAGGAAAGCAACCAACCAAAAAGACCCTAGAGCAGCAAGTGGTCTTGCTAGGCTGCAAATTCAATCAACAGATTTATAGGAGCACTTGAAGGTTTTGCTCCGGGCTGTGGTCATACCTTTGTTACTGGTACTATTATGCCCCTTCTCAGGTGGTTCTACAGTAAAATATTTGTACCCATCCTTCACTCTGGGAAAATATCTCTGTGCTCTACTAATCATCAGAATTATTCTGGCCTCCTGGTGTTGCAGGCTTGCACCTATTTTATCAGTTGCACCCCCTATCAGCAAGGGTCAAAATTAAAATATGTTCTCCTTTCGGAAGGTAAAGCTCAAGTGCAGCAAAGGTTACAGTCTACGATGTGTGCATGCGTGCACTCATGTTCTTGCCCTCTCTTTCTGAGAGGTTAGGCTGAAATCAAGAGAACAAAGCTTGAAAACCCTTAAAATGCTATTCACCCCAGGGACGAGCACGTTTCTAGCAAGGCTATGAATGTATATACAGTGATACGCTTAAGGTCACACAATCCACTTCCGTGGTCAATGTTGCCTATTTCCCACTGTAGGACGCAGGAGCCTGAATCTCATATTGGAGATCTATTTTGCTGAATGCAGTACCAAAGCCCAAACAAAAGCGCTGCCCCCAGCACAAACTGTGAATTATCTTTTGTAAAATGACGTTTGTTGTATGTGCCACTAGGAATGTCTATAAGCAGAATTAGATTTCTGAGGTCTAGTGAAGGTCAGAAAAGAAGGAAAAAGGAGGAAACATTATTTTCTGATTCTTTTTTCATCAGCTAGGTATTTAAAGAAGGGGGGGAAAAAACAGAACAGAGTGTTTGTGTGGTTTTTTTCCAGTGAATTTCACTGTCCTTAGTTAGAAGAGTTAGAAACATTAGGAAATGCCTTGACCAGGTTATGCTTGGGAAATGTTAGTCAGGAAGCAATAGATTTGACCTACCTTAGCAATAGGCTTGTTGCCGTTGCACAGGAAGAAGGTAAGGCTCAGGGAGCATGGTGCAGAAGGGAAGAAGATAGAGAAAACAAGAAAAAATCCCCTTCCCCCGCAAATATCTAACTCTGTTGGGGGGGCGGGGGGGGAAGGACATGCTGGTTTCCTAGTCTCATACTTATTGTTCAGCGAGACATTAAAACTAGGTATCAAAGTACAGGCAATGTCTTTTTTCATATTCATTCTGTGTGTTAGAAGAAGCGATTTTACTCTTTTTTCATCTGTTTCTGATGCCACAAAGGAACTATAAGGTGAGTGAGTCACACTGTCACTTCACAGTATGTAAGTACATCAGAGTGGCTCCGGTGGCATTTTTCAAGGTGGTTTGAGGCACACCCTGCTTCTCTCTCTATCTTTCATCATATGTTAGAGTTAGTTTTAAATGGCTTGCTGTCCTTGCATGTCTCTCTCCAAATTAAATCATGCCTCGGCTGGCAGGACGCTGCCATTGGGCGCTCTTGGAGCGCCTGCTCTGGGCTCTCGCTTGCCGCCAGCCCCGTGCGTGCCGGTGTGACCAGCCGTATGTCCAGGGCTGGAGACAGCAGTGTGGAAGGATGCTTGAGACTGATGTTGCAATGAACTGTATTAAAAAGCCAACGCCGGTGATGCTGAGTGCTGGCTTCCTCCTGTCACCTTCAGCTGTACTGTGAGGCAAACACTCTTAATGTCATGTTGAGCAGAGAAGGAAAAAAACCTGAAAGCATAGGTAACTGGAGAGGGAATATATAAAAAAAAATCCTGCCCCTCAGCTCGATCTTTTTCTTATAATTAAAAGTGTTTTTAATTTAAGCAGAAGAAAGCAGAAATTGTCTCACTGCCATTTTTCTAGTAGGCACAGCTGAACAGCTCTAATCCATAATATGTGTAATATCTCATTAATTTAAGAATCCTATTTTGTGTTTTTCTCCTTACTTACAGAATAGTTAATTACAGTCTCATTTATAGAAACAAAGAATATTCTCAAATAATGGAAAGAAACATCTTTTTCATGTTAATTAGGCAAAGGAGTAGGGAAAGACTGGGAAATTACCACATATTGCATATATCAGTAAGGGGGAAAACATACCGTTAAAGAGTATACAGAGTGGTAATTTATGCCATCTTTTCCTTGTGATATAACTTTTATGTTTTGTGGCAGCCAAAGGACCTGGGACTTGTTATTTCTACTTGCCAGAATGGCATTTTAGGAGAATAAAGCTTGTCTTGGTTTATATGGGATTTATGCAACATTAATAGTGAATTTTTAACGTCAGCACTTTCCAGAGTCTGTAGTGGTTGGAATTAAGCATGAAATGCTTTTTAAAGAGAATCTGTGACAACTATAATAACAGCCCATCTTGATTATATAGTGGGAAATGACCATTACATCTATTTATCACTCTCTTCCTCTGAGCTCTACATACAAAAATAGCTGTATTTCTATAGTACAATTGTTAACAAAAGGGCTACAGCCCATTATCAGAGAGAATATGCACAGCTGTGTAGATATGCTATACAATTTCCAAATGCATATATCAGACATTTTGCAACGATTAATTTCTATTCAAGACTAGCTGGGCCAGCAGCACTGTGAAGGCAAGGAACTCTATAAAGACAACTTTGAATTTTTCAAGGTTATATTTATTGGACTCACTGCAGGAGAGGAAATGAAATTTGAAGGAACAGAGAGCTGCCATGGATTATCTTTCTGGCATCTTTTATTATCACAAACTACTGTTGCTGACAAAAGATCATAATCAGATACTTCAAGGAACGGTGTAATAGATTTTTAGATAATATTTCTCTTTGGAAATTTTTAGACTATCCTGCAGTGCCCGTTGTCAAAAATTTGCTTGAACTTTGAGAGATAAGAGTTTATATCACTTCCAAAACTCTTGGTTCCTTAGTATTAATTGAAATTTTAATTTGAACTAAATCAAGGTTTCATCTTTGAGATTCTGGGCAGAAAGATCATTTCTATTTTAACTGTGAGCATTTTGATTATACTTAACCATTCAGTGGAATCCAGAAGAATACTGGCTTGTAAATACAAGAAACTTTCCTTTGATTCTATCAAGCTTTTTAACTCACAGATAGTCTACAGATATTTTTTATTTCTTTATTTAAATTTTGAAATTGTCCACACTTCCTTTTCATTAAACATTTGTGTTCTTGTTTTACGGGCTAGGTAGTGCAAAGCTGTTTTCTTTGAGCTATCTTTGTTATTTAGTAATTTCTTAAGCTAAAAAGAGTGAACAAATTAAAGTAGCATTTTTTCAACATTCTCACTTTTCAGATAAAGCATTTGATGAAAGCATGAGACAGTTTCTTTCTATTATTTTTTTAAAAAATTTGTAGGTCAGATAAGCAAGAAGTCTTCAGCTGCCAGCTGTTTAGCTGGTTCTCATGATTTATACTTTTTTGTCTCTGAATATAGCCACTTAAGAAATTTTTGGTCTTGTTGGCTAATTTCAGACAAATTTTGTCAGAAGAGTCAAATATTCAAGGACTCGAATATTCAAAAATTCTATAAGTGTTATGGAAATAATCAGCTGGTACAAGAGATGAAGTCTAAAAATGTTCCAGAGGTTTTAATGTGCCTCTTTCCTTCGCAACCTATGCAGAATCTTCTCAGAGTCGTTACTGAGGAAGAGGTTGAATTGGCATTTGCACCTTCATATACACAAAGGTCAAACAGCTTTCAGAGACAGACCCCAAGGCAACCAGACTTTCTTGGTTCTGATGCTATAGTGAATAATTTGTCTGTTCTCTTGAACTGGAAAAGGAAAGGAGCTTACAGAAAAGAGCAGAAGGAACATGAAAGTCTAACATGTAAGCATAAGAAGCAAAAACATTTTAGTTTTGATAACCCGAAATGAAATAGCCAAACTTGAAAGCTTCCTGTAGAAAGTGATTTCTTACTTAGGGGGGAAAAAGTGTTCATTCATTATTTCTAAACCATGTCTGTTATTCTGATACACTCACTTGGGTTAAACCCCTTTGAACCCCTTTGATGATGACATCAACATAACTCGTCTGAATACTTGTGTATTTCAGTTTGGCTTTGACCTGAAATAAAAGTTGTGTTTTTTTTTTTTTTTTTTTCTGATTTCCCTTGTCAAGGTGAAATTAATTTAGAAACATGAAGGCAATATTTTGTTTCCATTTGACGTTTCTAGCAAGAGCAAAGAAGGTGAGAAATGGGAATCAATTGCATCATGTATTCTTTTTACTTCAGTGGCCAGGAAAGTCAGAGGTTTTAGTTCAAGTCCCTCATCTTTCACACTGCAGTCCTTACCATCTTGAGCCTAATCATTCTGTCGCCTTTTACAGAGTCTTTTGTTTGGTAATGTAAACAGAGATGTTAAGCAGTTTGCTAGAGTATGGTCTGCAGATGGAAATTTGTAACAACTGGGAAGTCCTAAGGAGAGGACTTGAGAGAATGACACATCACCGTACTGTCAAAGCAATTCCATGTTAAACGTTAAGTTTACTTCAAATGACAGTTAAGTCCCTTGAAGCAATTTAAATATTTTCTTTTTATGAAATTGCATTTTAAAACCATAGGATGTACATTTACTTGTCAGTTACCATATTATTACAGTTTTATTCACTTTTTAACTTTTTTTGTCTGAACAAATTCATATTGTCATCAATGAGGAAAACAACCAGATGAAGTTCTTTTCTCCTACATTTCTTTGGTTATCATCAAATTGTTATAGTTTGTTAACAAGCCAGCACTAGTGGGAAAAAAGCCTCACCATATTTTTCATGTTTATGCAGATACCTTGGTAGTCATAGTCAGCTCTGCAAAAAGTTAATAATCAAAGGAAAATAACGGATGTTTACATTACCTAGTGAGTTCTTCCTGCTTTCTAAGCTCTGCTGTATTTTCTGGTCATCTTGTTCTGAACTATAAATTTAAATTCTTTGCTTCAAACTCGTCTAAATATACCTTCCGCAAGCAACTCTGGTATAACAAATGGCCTGCAAGGGATTCCAGTAAATTCAGCTAAGAAACATAAAATTCATTGCTTATCTTGCATAACCATGAATTCTTCTGGGCACTTTTCTTGACTTAGAGTATTGATAAAACTTGAAACAAATTTTCTTCCTCCTTTTTCCAAAGAACATGGCTGAGGTGCCCCCTCTACACGTTTCAAGGACAGTATTTTGGACTTTCTTTAGTCTGGTCCTATGGAGTGAATCCCCAGTAGCAGGTGCGAGCATTAGGTGCCTCCTTTGGAGTAACTCTGTGATTCAATTTCATCCAAAACGAATCCAGCTGGTGTGTTCAGAGACCACTCCGTGATGCAAACCAAGCAGCCTGAGAGAAGACGATTCGGAGAGTCACTTGAAAAGCATACTCCTGCTCTGAATTGAAATGCTAATGTAGATATACCTAATGAGGCGCATCATTTGGCTCATACGGTAGGAATTTTACTAGGTTTTTCATAAAGTGGTAGAAGAAGAAAGAATACATGGTGAAAGTTAAATTAGACTTTTGAAAATTATCTGGGAGTTTGCAGTCTAAGGATCTTTCTTCAATCCAGTAAAATAAAACCTTTACTTTAATGAGAAAACTAAGCTGACAATATTCTGTCAATAAGGTTTACATCTACAATTAAGCAATGTTTGTGGTGATTAAAAAGAAACATATTTATCACTTCCACTCATCTTTGCTAACCAATGAAATTAGTTTATGAGTAGGTTCAATCCTATCAAGTCTGGCATTTTGTCAGCATTATAATAGTCTATTTTAGGGTTTTAAGGACATTTGGAATAACATTGCTTTTCTTTGAAATGAATGAACTGGTGTTGAACAAGGAGTACCTTTGGTTCAAATGCTGTATATAAGAATAATGTGAACAGGGAGTTTGAATTGTATGAAAAAAATCATTGTGCAAAACTAAAGGTTGTAGGCCTAACTGGTGTCTGTATTTCATACCTGCTTTCTTTGTTAATCCTCTCTACATTTTTATATTCTGTAAATTCCTCAGCCACTTACATGAAGATTTATGCTGTATTAAAATTGTTAGCAGAGCTCTGCCCCCTCCTACCTCCTGGAACAACCCTAATTTGCCAAATGTGCTTAGTGAAAAGGATTTTGCAACCTAACATAAGGGAAAGAATGCAGACAGTTAGCATTTTGAACCCTTATGTTAAGACATCTAAACTACTTCCATTTTCGTGTTATTATGAAGGCTTTGTTAAAGGTGATCAAAAAATTCTTTATTATGGAACGGTTTCCTTTTTAATGTGTACTTTTTAAAAAGTAACACACAGCTTGACTGTAAAATTTGGTATGGATCAGTCTCTGCCTTCAAAGGCGAACAGGTCTTTTGATCTAATGAACAATGGTGCAGAACGAGTAATCTAACCTGAGTAATAAAGAAATGATCCAGCTTCAAGTCTTATTCAATAGAGATTTCTGCTGAAACAGCTCCAGCTGCTTCCATGAGAATCTGAAATAACCAACCTGCCTTCTGTTGCTGCTGAGTAGCATACAAAGTATTCAGGTAAGTCATGACTGGTATTTAAACTTAAGACTCACATAGCTAAACTAATGGATAATTTCCGTTATGCATCAGTTGTATCCCTTTGCATGAAAGAATGATTCTGAACTGAGAATGATTCAGAGAAGCAGAAAATATCACAGACAAGAAAAAACTGACCAAAAACACAGTAGATCAACTTGGATATGATTTATCATGATACAGGTAACTTTATGAAATTAAATTATTGCTCAGAGCAGTTCTACGTGTATTCTGTATGCTTTCACAGACACCTGAGGTAAGCTTGTGTCCAAACTTTTTACAGGCTTCAGAAAACATATGTGTTTTAGTTCTTAACCTGGGTCGTCCTAGGAGCCCCTCATACAACAAAGGTGTGAGAGAAAGGAGAGAGGTGGCATGAAGAAAGGGCTCCAAAGCCTGTCATGTGCGCTGGCGTTATCGGCTGGGCAGCCTCTGTGCAAAGCCAAGAAGGGCACTAACAACTGCGGGCTTGTCAAGCTATATCTGGCTAAGGATTATCATATCTTTTTTGTGACATGCAAAGCACTGTAACAGACTTGAAAATGTTATGAAAGTCATGCAAAATGGCAGCTGCTAAGTAAAGAATAAAAGGAAAAGCGAATTCAGAAAAGTTTCCTCCTCATGGCTGTCCAAGGCAGTCCAGCACATGCTGTAGATGCCCCAAATAACTATCAACTACATGTAGTTAGATCTGCATGTAGGATAGAGCTCGCTGCGGGGTAATGATCAAAAACCAAACCATTGCTGTGGGAGTTGTTCCCTCTCTCTTAGCTCACCACCCAAGGTAAGTAAGAAACTTAGAAGTGCCTTCAGATAAGGTGATATAAGAGCCTGTGTGGAAGGCAGGTGAGCAGTCCTGAAAACAGTTTCTTTCACAGGTGAAGGTGAACAAGGGGCAGAAGGCAGCTACGGGGAAGCCTTATAAGGGTAAGCCTTGCATGAAGGCTTTTTGTAAAGGGAAATATAAAAGGAAATTCCTTTTTTATAAACGGAAACCTCCACCTAAAAGCACTGGAAGTCCAGTTGGAGAGCTAGCCTGCTAGCAATGTTCAGACCAGCATATATTTTCAAGTATGCAGGACAGCCTTTTTAAAGTGAGACATTATGAGCTGGCAACTGAATGCATCAGTTTAACGTGTTTGGTTTCGACACAGGCAGGTCCTGGGAGCGCAGCCCCCTCTCTTGTCCCAGCACGCCTGGATGCCACCTGCCTCCCTGCTGGGTGGCACCTCTCCCACCGCAGGTACCTGCCTTTGCAGGTCTCTGTTTCAAACTCAGTTTTTGAATGTTCTGCAACCGTTAAAGGTTATTGATTGTCTGATCTTTTTTTTTTTAGTGTACTTTCCCAAAGTAATCTTAAACAAATATTAAAGACTTTTGACAGTTAATTTATCCCTGAAATCAACCCAGAAGTCTCTAGTAACCTACATTAAATCACCTAATTCCCTGTTAGGACATAAATCTCTGGAATACCACTAATGCAAACAGACTACCCATGTCATGTCACCACCTGTGTGATATTTTTTTCTTTAAAATATCATGGAAAATTTCACATTCTCCAGATGCAGCAAAATTCTTTCATTGTATTATGATCACTTTGCTATCTCCACCATTGATTTCAGTGGAATTTAAATCTTACACCGGTGCAAGGAAGATTGGTTTCGATGAGACTATCTTTATGTAGATAAGAATTAATTGAACTTTATGTTAACTGCAGGAAATCTTGAACAGAATTCTTCTTAAGTCAAACACTGAAGATGATTATATAGTGCAAATTATAAACTGGTTTATGCTGCAAAATGAATATGAAAAATGTGCTATGCCTCTTAGAAACAAGCTCAATAATAACAATCAGCTTTTAAATGAACTTTTCATTGTGAATTGTACCTCACTGGACAGTGCTAAAAGCAAATTGGAAAATATATTAAGTACTTTCAAAATGCATATACGTGGACAGTATGGAGCGATCCAAAGATCTAATGACAGAAAAGTGTGTTCATGCAACATGTGCAGCCATGAGGCTTCCCTGGACTTAAGCCTGCACAGATACTGTACTCTATTTCTTTTCAGAGTGGTTATATATAGTTCAGCTTAAATTCTAGAGTCTAATTAAATATTGATTGATCTTCAGAAAATTGGATTTTATTTTCCTTGTTTTTTATAGAGTAGGAGCTCTATTTTTACTCCCATTATGTTCTGTAAGGAACACTTAACACATGTAAGTACATCACTTCAACTGTAGCAAGAAATGAGATTCCACAGAAAAACATTAAAAGTTTGTTTCTCAGAAATTTTTATGCATAAACTTTGAGGAAAAAATTTGTAGAGGAAAATTTCCTTTATAGATTATGTAATAGTACAGTTCTATTTTTACTTTGTTTTGTGCAAACAAATTATATCATACAAGGTAAATTTTAAACACTGACTTTCAATAGCTGACCCCGGTTGGGACATATCGGTTTACCATTCTGGTATTTTGAAGGCACTGATGTATTTCAGAGAAAGCCCAGGTGATGCTTGTGGATTCAAAGCCAAACCAGGCAGGGAGCAGGGCAGCGCAGCCAGGCGTGCCTGCAGTTGCGGCAGAAATAACGCCCTCCGCCCGTCAAGCTCCAGACAAATTTATAAGGTAAGCATCACTAAAAAGGTATGTGCTTTTTCCATCACACGGAAATGCAAAACATCCATCTGTTCTTTAACTGTAATGCCACTACAATTTTCACTGAAGGAACTGAACAGCCTTAAATAACAATAAGAGTTTAAACCTAATTCAGTGTTGAAAAGGCTATGCCCAGTGTAGCATTTTCCCTTCAGAGATGGTAAGGCTATGTGAATGTTAGAGGATTTGCCAAAGATAAGAGTTAATGGCAGGTTTCCTAATTCTCTCTGTAAATGTTAGCACCCTCCAGTACTGTAATATTATAACATTCAGTGGTTTGTCTGAAGATTTCAGAGGAAAATCTCTTATCACTACTCTGAATTCCAGGCTTTAGCAGCTTTAGCACTGTTAAAGGCACAGGATAAACGCCTTATTTTCCTTGATTTAGTGCACAGCTGAATACACACGCACAGGACGGTGGAGGCTGGCAGGTGCCTCTGGAGATGGTCCGGGCCGACCCCTGCTCAGGCAGGGTTGGCCGGAGATGACTGCTCGGGGCCATGTTCTTGTCCTGTAATGAGGGAACAGGAAAGTTCATCTTGCAAAACGCATTTGCGAGGCTCACATCAAATTCAAGGGTAAAACAAATCCCAGCTTTTGTCTCAGCGGACAGCAGAAAAGCAACCAACTCCTATATGTGAACAGAGCCCATACTCCGCCACCTTAATGCTCTTTGAGGGCTTTATAATCGACCCCAGCCTTGTGGCTGGTAGTTGCGATCGAGCATCCCCTGCATGACAGCAGCCTGAAATGCTGGAAGAGGTGAAGTCCTCGCTTCTCCCTGGGTCTTCTGCCTAGTACTAAGCTTTCTGCTGTCATCACTAGACTACTACTACAACCTGCACTACTTAACCACACACGAGAAGCCTCTACATTATATTACAGCCACCTCTGAAATTTCAAAACAGACAATAGTGGATACAGCTGGGGGAAATGCAGTTTTTTCCCCTACATTTCCCATTTCTGAAAGTGCCAGTGGCTTATATATTTCAGAAATTCTGGGGGAAATCATAAATAACCAGCCTGGCAAGACTGCTCTGGTGCTGTGGGCGGGTAAGCGCAGGGATTGCCGTGGCGGAGCAGTGTTCCTCCAAGGGTTCGCGTGGGACATGCCTCTCAGCATGCTGAGGTGCTGACTCTCATTTCAAGGCTTCTGTCTGGGAAAGCGCTGCTTTACTGAAAAAGAGAGAGAGGAGAGGAGGAAGCAAGTTTTTAAAGACCTGGAAGTAACCTTTTATTCACTGTGTGCTCAGTCTAGAAAGGGAAGGGGGTAAGATGAGTTATTTACAAAACTTCAAAGATGCCATGTGTTACAAGAGCCAGAGAAAGGTTTGGAAAGGGTCTCGCCTTGACCCCTTGCAGTTCGTAGACTATTTTCTTTCTGAGCACCTGTACAAAGTCGCTTAGGCTGAGCTCGTCTAAGGCACTGAGAGCTGTGAGCTGCTGACTTCAAAGGGAGAGTGACAGCGTGAGGCCAAAATTTTAGGCCAGCAAGGAGATGGAACAGAGAAAGAGGGAGAAATAGAAAGGAGCTTGAAAAGAGGCAGAAAATAAATATGGAGGACTGTGGGCAAAAAAATATTTATTTGGAGCAGGAGGAAAAGGGGAACTGATGCAAGAGCATATTCAGAGTACATTTATGAAAGCAATTTGGAAACCTCTTTTTCCCTAGTAACTATTTAATAGTTTTCACTGACTCGTGTGCTGTTCCCCTAGGCCCACACCATGCTCATGGAATGAAAACTTACATGTTAATTCAGAGGCACAGGGTAAACCTAACCTGTTTAGCATATGAACACCCCCGGCTTTCCCCATGAATGGACGAAAAAATAAAATAACATTTCATCTGTAAGGCCTCAAACACTGCACAGAGATATATGAATTAATGTTATAGCATCTTAAACAGTAATTCCACTTCCTTATTCTAACTCAGTAAATACATTCAAATATAAAATAGGAAACAAAGGAAAGGAAGGGAAATGGGTTTCTCTATTCTTCAAAGAATATATCATGTGAATGACCAAAATACCCAGGTGTGACCAGAAAAAGGTAGTACAGACATGGCTGGAAAGCAGATTTATGCAGATCCTGGTAGGCCCTTTCCTTGAAATATGAAGAAAGAGAAGAAAAGAAAACCCCACTCCTATTTATTTTCATGCCTGACCCAGACTTTTATCAGGTCACAGGACAGCAGAGAATATTTAAAAAAAAAAAGGAAATACGCACAGTTGTCCTTTGCAATAGATGGCTGGTGATAAATTGTCCTGTCGCTGGTTGGAGGTTCTCTGGGCAAAATCATTCTGTACAACACTCTAACAGCAGAAAATGTGGCACTTGACTGTGTGTGTTTTACTGTGCTTTGCAGCACTGTCCAGTGCATTTTGCTGATGCACTCTTCCTCTTGAGAACAGTTTGTGGAATTATTCTTGAATCTATTCCACTCAATAGAGTCAGTCTTCCCATATTAGAGTCTGGCCTATATAATCTCTACCTAGCATTGCTAGACAGCTGAAGAATATTTTAATTCAAGGGTTAACTAAAGCAAGCCATTTTAGCTCTGTACTGTAAATCTTTAAAGATTACTTATAAAACCAGCCCTATAAATCTCATGCCACCGACCCTCGGCCAACAACTGCTATGGGAGGAACATGCGTGCCAACAGCGCGTGTGCATGGGGCAGCCAAAACTGTCTGGGACAGCGTTTTCCCCAAAGTCATCCTTTAAAAAAAGGAAGACAACTATCAGCCAGATTAAACAGTCACGAGGAAATTTCAAAGAGGCATTTGAAATGGAGGAGGGGTGCGTGTGCGGGGCAGTGGTTTTGAGTGCGCGCCTGTCGCCCACACAAGGGGTGTAGGTAGGGGACGGCGGGCTCCTGGTGCGGGGCTCCGGTAACCCCCAGCTCGTGGCAGGGAGCGTACATGTGATACTGAAGGGTGCTGGGAAACTTGCAGGAATGTATTATTTTGTAAGAGTCTAGCACTGCAGTTTATCTGTTGCATTGCTGATATTGATTGCAAATTTTCAGACGCTAATTGGCGGTTAATTATGTGTCCTTAATCAATAAACTGCTTCAATCCTGTTCTGGTTTAAACTACCTGAACTGAGCAGTTTATTCCTGCAGCGTAAATCCACACATCAGTTTTTCACGTTTTACCTACAAGATACCATTTCATAAATTTTGGTTTACCTACTTGTGTAAGAGAAGTTGTTCATAACCACCACCAAACATGGTAAGATGGATAACAAGAACATTTTTGAATTAGTATTGGTTTTTGAAGCTGATATGAAACTAATTCAGAGCTTGGTGGAAGAACAAGCCATTCAACAGGGAAAAAATGCTCATCTCACATCCCGACTGCAGCACTGAACATCAGGCTGCCCCTTGTGGAGACATTAGAGGAAGACTGTAATATCCAAATGCAGCAAAACACTGTGCAAATTTTTTTTTTTAGTAGAAATTTTTTCCCTTGGAATTGCTTTTACATATATAATAGCACAACTCTGGTGAAGATGTGCTGGAGTATTGGAGGCAAAGGACATTGCTGATTAAGATGCATAAAACAGGTAAATTGACTTATCTTCTCTCATAAGCTGTTGGATGCTATATTCTATAGTATAAAATAATTCTCAATTTATGAATGAAGGACAAGTGCTTTCTGAAACAGGTGTGCAGAACCACAGCTCCGCTGAAGTAAAATTTGCAATGCAGAACACAGGATACTATTCTTAAGAAACCTTTAAATCAAATGTTTCAGATATTTGCTCTGCTTTTGTAGAGAAGTACATTGGTTTTGTATTTTAACTAGGAAGCACAGAAGGAGAGGGATGCGAGGAAGTTTAGCCTTCAATGGAACAATAAGAGCTTGCTGTCCTTTTTTGTGTTGAATCAACCTGTCCTGGAGAAGGGAAGCAGTCAGCTCAGGCTCTGGCCTTCATTTCAAAGTTAATATATGGATAGAGAATTTACTTTTACCACATTAAAAGTACAATGTAGCACTGAGATTTAAATCAGAAAAAAAAAAAGGAAGGCCATTAGATCAGAAAAAACAAACTTGGAAATTTGATATACACTGTAGAACCTGTTAGAGATGCAATCGCAGACTGCTTCAAACATGGAATAAAACTGTGAATTTCCTTGTTTTAAAATTTTGTGTCTGCGCAGTATTGATTCTGTGGAGTCTGGGACCAGCTGCAAGGTAGTTTGCTGCCCTCGGTTTTGCTGACCTAAAACTTGCCCACAGAAGGACAGTTTTTCAACTCTCAGTGGGGAAAGTCCTTGAGCCAAATGAAACTTAAGCAGTAACAGAGTTGATGAGAAAAAGACAATGCTACACCTTATGTTTGTTATTTTTGACTGTCTCTGCAGTAGGAAAATACTTGTTCATTTTAGTAAGTCTCCTCCTGAATAACAAGCAGAAAAGCAATTTCATCATGGATCATGGCTATTGTGCTTTTTTTCTGTGGCATGTCCTGACTTCAATGAAATTATAGAAAATTGAGGCTGAAGCATATGCAGTTAGCATATGCAGCTTGCAGTGTGTATTGTCACTGCTTTCAACGACTACATGTCTAGTAAAATCTACGGTGTTAGCTCTCCCTAGAAAACTGGAGCAACTGCCTGTTGTTACAGTCTAATCTCAGCATGTAGCAATTCAGCCATTAAGCTCCTATCAAGGTTAATTAAAGTTTTGAAGGCCAAGGTTTGACATGCAGCCGTGCTAGAGAGAAACACATTTCCTCTATGGATTAAATACAAGTCAGTCACTGCAGCTCTTTTCAGATTCCTCTTAATTCAAGTCTTTGTCCATCTGATTTTTCCTTGTCAGAGTAAGACCTGAAGGGCTCAAGACACGCACTTGGTGAGCTCAGACTTCGAGTCTTAGGCTAAAGCACCATAAATTAACCAGGAGCTGTCAACCAACCAAACACGATCAAACAAAAATACAACGATAAACTGTTTAACAATTCTAAGATATACAGCCATGAGAAGGGAACTGAAAGTCGGATAAAAATATGTGCTATGATCTGAAAGCATTTGCATAATCTTTTAAAAACAAACTAAAGGCTTTTCCTTACACTGTTATTTTTCTTCTTTATTTGTCCAAATAGGGTGGATATGTGTAAAAAAAAAAAAAAAAAAAAAAAAAAAAATTAATAGATCTATTGTACCAGCTCGGTCTTTCTAAAATGAAATATAAGATTCAGCAAGTGAAATACCACTGAAGAAGGATATTAGCTAATTGAACATTAACAATTTCATACGGATGTCTGTTTATCATGCAAATAGTTTATTTGGATGTAAAAGCACATTAGAAATCCACTGATCAGAAAGTGAAAAATGGTAGTTGCTTCATGTTGTTTTGGTATATGTGATCAGAATTTCAGTGGGTTTTCTCTAATGCTTCAGACAGCAACAATGAAATAAGCAGCAAAAATGAGGGACACAAGCTGTATATACAAAGGAGGCCTGATTTCTAATAATCTGGATATTAGTAGTAGATGATGGGCTGTAGAAGACCAGATGCCTTTAAATCAGCTGAGCATTATGCAAACAGCTGTTAAAAAGACAAGGCATCTAATTTCACCTACTGTACTCTTAATTTTACTCCTACCACGCAGTTCAAATGCTGATCTCAGTATGACGTTTTATGGGTGGTTTATATAGTACTTTAGAACCCCTCATTTGCAAAAGGGTACCTGACTGATATTACTGTTGAGCTCCAGAAAATAACACAGCTTTTAGCTTTCTGTGGAACATGAGCGGATTTTTATTATAGTTTATACCTAAGCTGCTTGCTGACCTTTCCCCAGTGTCATGTCTATTATTTTTCTCTCTAAAAAAATTCCAAATGCTAAACCTTTGTATGTCACTTCTATCTATTACTATTCCTGAAGACGACTAAATCGTGCTGATATCTAGTGTGAAGGTCTTGCTTTTGCACGTGGCCATTGACAGTGGACGTAATGAAGGTCCTCCATTTAAAGACAGATTGAGTAACGGCGTAACTCATCAGTGTGTAGCCCACAACACAGCACTGTGCTATGTGCTGAATAGACCACAAAATATTTCAGTGCCTGTGCAACACATTCTTTATTTTTATTAGAACAAGAGTTAATTCTGAAGGCAATAGATAACAATGTTAAGACTTTGGCTTGACAAAGACGGGCTTTTGGCTGGTGCAAGCGTCTTTAGCCATGTTACCTGCGAGATGTTCAGCAAGTGCTGTCCATGAAAATCAGGAAAAAAACAACTTGGTTAGAAAGGTCTTTCCGATATTTTTCAGTGATTTCTTATCAAATAGAACCACTTTATGTATCAAACTAAAGTCTCCTATTCACCATGTTCAACACAAGCATCCAATTTGTTTTCTCTGCCTCCTGCATTATCACTGATCAAAGCTTAGCTGATAAGTCCATAGCCGAAGCCATGGACAGACATGGTCTCCCACAGCCGCGTGCGGCAGCTGATGAGGTGACGGCTCTCAGCTGTGGGTCAGCAGTGATTGCCATCGCTGCCGCTCTGCCAGCAGAAAGGAGCACGTATCCGCTGCCGGATACATTACAGGCAACATCCAAGAGATGAGCTAATCTGTTTTACTTGGCTGCAGGAGCCGCTCCCCAGTCTCGTGCATCCTGTGTCCATGCATACCGCTGTAACACTAAGAAAAGCATGCGGTAAAAATGTAATGCTGAGAAGAAGAAAACTTTGATTTCTCAGAGACTTCAGCAAGCATAATTCCCAAAACTATCTGGGTATCAATATATGTAAGTTGTTTCTAAGTCTCCCCAGATTTTTTTTGTCCACATATGCTTTTTGCACACTGTAAAGAATTAATCCAAACTACCACTGAAAGTCTGAATTTTTGATCTGATCTGTTTTGTGTTTTACTGATGGCAAAAGACAAGAATAAAAGATGGTAACTCCTCTTCTGTGCAAATGGACAGTTGCAGGAAAGAACACAGAAAGATGCAATTGCTAAAGGATTTGTGAGATCAATGTTAATTTTTCTATTTCTCTTCAGAAGTGTTTTGCAGAGTCTTGGGCAGTTGCTTAGGTCTTAAGGTTTTTAGGTTTATAGATCTCTAAAGCGATTTTTTTTTTTTTCCCCTTGAGAGTGAAAACTGCAGAACAGGCAATAGAGAAAAGGTAACACCATTGTGCTTGGTGGTCAGGTTACTTTTTATATGAGTCCCTGTTGTTTACTTTGCAGTACACACCCAGTATTAATTACTTTAATCACAGTGGAGACTGTGTGAATCCATCAGAGAGAAAGTCTATAAACATGATTAAGGAATGTCATATTGTCCTCAATATCAGTTTATCTCCTCCCCCCTCTTTTTTTTTACTCTCTCATCGGTGACAGTGGTGATTAAAAAAAAAAAAATGAGGCAATGTGTTGTCCAAATACTACTTTTTATTACAGGATATTAATTTATTTAAGAAGACAATATTCTCATCAAAGGGATGATTGTTTAAAAAACAAGGCAATTCATTCGGGTAGAATCAGAAGATGTAAATTTGTGTTTAACTTTTGTATTCATACATCTAACTAATGATAAGAAAGCATTTCCCACTTTTAAAGTAAAAGGATTACATTCATTCAAGGAGTTGATATGTATGTTGCTTTATATGTATTTATATGCATGCTCTAACACATAAACCTGTCAGTGTAAGAGAGTTTTGCATGGTTGGTTTAACCATCTAAAATAACTGAGACATATGTATATATTCTCAGTTTATTTTTCTTGATTTATGTCTGCTTAAACCCCCTTATGGATTTTTAGTGGACTTGGGCTTAGACTTAGAAAGTGAGGCTATGACACGTGTTACTGAGAATTCTATGTGTGATGTTCCTAGTCCAATGTCTCTGACAGTAATGGCACTAACAAAAATTTTCTTCAATGAAAACAGACACTGTTGTCTTGACACAATCTCACCCTGTGCATGAGTATAAATAATTTGTTGTGTACTTTTGCTGAGGAAGAGCTGTGCTTGCGACATGATGGAGTAGCTTTTGCCCTGGTGAGAACACCTGCATGCAGAAGTGAAATAACAGCGGGAGAAGCTGCCTGTGGAGGCATGATTGTCTCAGAATCATCCCCAAATGTGAAAGTAGCTGTTTCTGTCTTTATTTGAGCATCACTAATGCTTTCTGTTTCTGTCTGGCTGTGCTTAGCCTGGCTCTGTGCACACTGTGACCGATACCCTCTCACCTAAGTGCCAGATTTTGCGAGGATGGGTTTGAAAATTGTGACCACAGGCTGCTAAGCTGATCTGAGCAAAATTGTCTGGGATGCTAGATGTGAGCCAGCCTCAGACCTGGGAGAGACACTGTGTACGTGTCTGAGCCTTACAGGTTCTACCCTGAAAGCGAAGCAAAAAGTGAATACAAAAAAAAGCATAGAAATCTCAGCCAGATTTTCAGTATGTGGTGTTAAACGCATGAAACAGCAGTAACTGATGAGTGTTTAGAGATACAGGATCAAAGAATACACACCCTTGGAGAAGAAATGTTTTTCTCTGTCATTTCTTGTACCACTGTTGGTAGTTTTGCTATTATACTGCACCTGCTGTTATAGTGGCATTTAGAAATTTGGGATCAGGATCCCTATTCCTGACCAGAAAGCTTATGTTTTACAGAGATAATGCAAATAGTCAATAAGAGGAGGGCCACAGACAGGGTTTTTTTTGTTTTTTTTGTTTTATGCAGTAGTCAGACTTGTAGAGAGGTGGTGAAGCGTGACCTCCTTCTGCAATCAGCACTGCTGTTCTTTGGCGAACACTGTTCTGTAGTGGAGATTTGTTTTGTATTTTGAAATCGTCACACACTTGGGTTTGGTCCATTTGAAATCTGGATGCTCAACAGCTGTGAATCACTACACTTTTAACTGGCCTTACAATTTATATCAGATGTGCTTTTACTTATTATAAACCTGATGCTCATGATCCACTTGGCTCATGAAGAGCTAACTTTGTCCCAAATGACATGATTAGGATGAGGGAAAGTGTCATTAGACACGAGGGAAAGTATCCTTAAGAAAGCTAATATTAGCAGGGAAGGATCCTCATCAGGGTTGATGTGAATGGGAGGCAATTCACTGGGAGTTTTGCCATGCAGCAAAGCAAAAATGACTTGGGACTTCATTGAGGTGGTTGCTTGGGACTGGAGAAAGTATATTAAAGAATGCATTAGCAGTATTTGTTTGATATTTAGTCAGAAAAGCTGGAAAAGATTAGGCAGAAGAGCAGAAGTGTTTCCTTAATGATTCCTCTTACAGTGAAGGACTAAAGGGTGAAAAAAGACAGCAGAAGAGAAACTCCCCAAAGGAGGATGTAGGTATTTGCTGTATTGAAAGCAGGGGAAGGAGATGAATCTCTAATGAAGTGGATGAAGAAGGGATGAGATGAATCTTGAGTGAGGGTGATTGAGGCAGCTAATCTAGCTGCGAGAGCATGGCTCCCACAGGAATTCAATAGCTTTGTATGCTGAGCAGGCAGCTGCAGATCAGGAGGTGCAACAGGTACCGTATTTCGAAGTTTTGAGGCTGTGGGGTGCAAATGATTTCCCTCCCAAACCCTCTTTGCTTTGCATGTTGCTAAAACCAACATTCACATCCAGGAGTGGCTCCTCAGTCACTGAAGGAGTTAATCTTTGAGGAGCACAGTGAGAGGGAGAAGCAGGCTGCAGAGATCCCTTGCTCCACAGCATCAGTCTAGACAGGATGAATTCAGTCTGTTCAAGAAAGAGTCTGGACAATCGAGTAACAAACACAACATTTAGTAAAATGAATAAGCAGCAGGAGAATGGGATCAGTTCTGGAGGGTGAAACTGCTACTAACCTGGGGAAAAAGTGGGGACAGCAAAAGCAGGTGCTGCAAGTGCATACGCATACCAAAACTCCTTTCTAAAGACCTTATACTTACATTTCAAGTTATAATCCCCCAAATCTTCTTAAATCACACAACATGAAAGTGTCGTGTGTCTCACTGGTGCTCTGGGTCTATTTGTACTACTGGTCAAACCTTCCACAGGTTCATTTTCTGAAAAGAATTTGCATTATAATATGGGAAATAAAAAGAAGTTTTCATGCTCAGCCTGGATAATATGTTCTTCTTAATGAATCCCTTGGTCCTTGAGGAACGTTGGAGGAAAACCCATTTGTTAAGAAATAGAGCTCCTGCTCTCACAACTCCAGTTCTGAGAAGACCTCTTCATTTCTTCTGCTTTTCCTTAGGTTTTGTCACCAGCCACAAGGAGGCAGGGTATTTGGCCTGTGTTGACCGGGCTTCATGTGCCACATGCAGGTTCATGAGAACATACAGGCAAACTAGATCAATACCTCATGAGCAAAATCTCTGTCCCCCAAACTGCTGCCTTCCACAGAATAGCAGCCTTAAGTACTGCTGAGAGTACAGCGTGACAAGAGAACAGGGATATGCTAGGAGAAATACAGTACAGTTGCGTACTCCTTTGATGTAATGCCCTCATGGGCCAAGCCACACTGGCAGCCTAGCGTGGAGGAATAGCTCCAGCTTCAGGTTGCTAAGTAATCCTTGAACAGAAATCTACCTAATCTCAGGAAACAGTTTGGAAGCAACCTCAAAAAGTCATGTTTCAAAGCAATACTACTGTAATTCTAATTTTCAAAATATCCCAGATGAGAGCTGATATTAAATATATAAAACAGGCAACACTTCATAGCAAAGTCACAACTTCCTGGCTTCTGTATACTACTTTCAAGCTGGCAAAGTGAATGGAAGTTAGGCAGAGAAGTAATTTGTCTTACTGATACTTTTATTTTACACAAAGTGAGGGAAATTCCCAATTCTGTGTAGCAGGACGGCTCCCTTGAGAAATGCCAGCCCTGCCCCTCTCACAGCTCTGGATGCTTGCAACTCTTCTGTTTCCTGAACCTGCCCAGAACAAAAACACTTATGGCGTTTCCTCTCTTCCTCCCTCCCACAGCTTTCTACTTGACCTGGACAAAATACAAGTAAAGATATAAAGGAGATGGATTGTGTTCCTGCTCTGTATAAACAGAAGATTTCAGTTTGCAGGGGTTTTTCTTTGGTATCCATCACACTAAGCATGTAGTGAAGGGCGAAAATGCATAAAAAAGTGAACGTGAAAGTGTAGTGGCTCATTTATTAAATTAAAAAATAAAAAATGAAGATTTCTTTTCCTGAGAAGTCTGGAGTGGTGTTGGCTTCTAAAACTTGTTACTATCACTGGCTCAGCAAGTGCCAACAAAATACATAAAAATAAGCTGAGAACAAAATGTTTACATCAATGGTTCTTTAAATGAAGAATTAATAACAGCTGCAGTCTTTGGTGTTTTTATAATTCACTAGTTCTTAAACAAGACACATCAACAAGGGCTTTACACATCAATACAATGTTAAACTGTAATTTTCTATATGATGGAATATTTAATAAAATATTTCTACTCCATCTCCAATCCCAGTTAGGGTTGCAGTCAGCAGGAGACAGAAAGCAGTTTTACTCCTGACATGCCAATAACTTTTAAAGTGATTTGATAGGCTGATTTTGTTATTCATAACAAAAGAAATGCATATATTTAGGTCTCATTATTTTTACTTTGAAGCCCCAAAATACATCCACTTGAGAACATACAGTATTTTGTTTTTATTTATTGATATTGCAGGGTGGTGTTATGAATGCAACAGTGGTACGAGCCATAAAACTCATCTGTAATAATCAAATTGCAAGCAGCTGTGGATGTCGCTTAAACTGAGAAACATACCTTTTAATTATCTACATTATCCTCTTTGGCAATTCATGCTGGATCAGGACATGTAATTAATTATTCTGAGAATTCCAGGAACTGAGTAAACATATAAAAGTGACCTTAGTATTGATTAAATATAAGTGACCAGTAGCCCAGCTAATTAAAAAGCTTATTTTCAAAGACTTGGAAAATTTAGGTTTGAAGGGCCCTTTGGAGGTCATCTGGTCCAGTTCCGTGTACATATCTGGGCCACCTCAAAAGTTGTTCAGGTTGTTCAAGGCATTGCCCAGTTAAATTCTGAATTTCCAAAATGGAGATTGCAACCCGTCTCAGCATTTGAGGAATTCTTCTCATTCTTCAGAAGCTTATTCCCTTCTGTCTGATTGGAATTTCCCTTGCTGCAGCTTCTCACCATTGCCTCACATCCTCTTTCCATGTATTATAATTGATAGCACCTTGCATTTTCCCAAAGTTTCACAGCATTAGCTCATTGTAAGAAAACTTCAGTTACCTAGGTCCCATTTTACAGATGACAGCATTTAATACTGATTTCAGATTCATTTCAGTTTAGCACAGAAATTAGGACTATGGAGTTCTTGCATCTGTGGGGATGGCATGACTGGAGCAACATGATTTTTCATTCTTTACATACAAGATTGACAGTGCCATTGGCTGAATTAATTTTAATTCACTCAGGGAATAAATAATTTATTTTTGGCATACTGTGTACTGCAGTTTGCTTTCTACATCATAACCTTCCTCAAATTCATGAATACTATTTGGTTACCTAATACATTTGTCTGGCTTCTGAAGGACTGTTTGCAGTGCATCCTCCACCTCAAATTCTGCTGTGCCCTGTACCATAAATAAAATGAAACTTAGTTATAGTGCAAAGGTCAAAACTGGATGGGTTTTGGCTAACAGTTCAAATTTGATGACAATAAAATTCTGAAATTTGCTATATTCCCACCAACATTTTCACAAAATTATTCCCTGAATTTTTCATTCTGAATAGAATAATACTGTAAAGCGATTTATATCTTCATTTTCTAGACTTTTATTCTGTAATTATAAATACTACTTCGATAGTCCTTAATGGAAGACCTCATGAAGATTTATGTTTACAGAGATTGCAGGGCTGGTGTTGAAAAAGCAAAATTAAAACTCTCAGAAATACTGATTTTGTAATAATTAAGAGGACATTTTCTTCCTGAATTGTTTTATAAAACAAAACCTTCTTTTGGAAAATAACTTTATACCTAAGATTTTTTTTTCTGAAAATTAATAGCTTAACAATCATTTTATATTGGATCAAATATGAAGCTTTTTTGGTTGTTCTTAGTACTTTCTACAAAGGAAGAAATAATTTGCCCCTATCAGATCTTCCAACACATCCATCTGCACAAGGAAATCTGGCACCCCCCGTGACTGCAGGTCACTGGTGGTGACTTGATTCAAGTGTTGCACATGCATACTTCCAAAGTCTGCGCTTCAGTATTCATAATATATTTATGACGTGGCTCATCAGACAAATGCTTTCACTGATATTTGGTGTCAGAATCCTCAAATCAGTATCAACATTTAAAACCCCTTGATATTACTGTACATCTCCAGTCAGATGCTAAGGGGGAAAGATGCGTAAGATATAGGAGATTGCTGTAAATTACAGTATATGAAAAGGCTGAAGCATGTAAGTCATTCCTTGTAACATCAGCTGAAATTCAGATTTACCAAATCCTCTTTTCATGGTCAGTATCTTATTAGCTCTGAAAAACAAATTACAAGTCACAGGCACCCATGGCAGGTTCTGTGGCTAAAATAATTTTGTTGATATTTTAGTTCTCTTAAAAGTTCTTTTCCCAGTTTATCGCACACCGGGGTGAGTAGCTTTGTTCATGTAGACCAAAAGCATTACAATGGCAATGGGCTCAGAAAAAGCGGTGGATACTCTCAGGGCAGATTTGGGCTCACAGAGCAGCCAAGCCTGTTTGGTCAGTGACTCCTGGCCCTCCTATGGGGAGCACATTTCTCATTGGCGCTCTCCCACTTCTCATAGCAATTGCTTTGAGTGTTTCTAGCGTATGTTCGGAGCATTTGCTAAGGATGTAGAAAAGGGAGTGGTTGCAGAAGGAAAGAGCCTCCATTTTTATTGGAAGATAAAACTGTATTCTGCGAGAAGGAACAGATGGTAGGAGGTTATAGCCAATGGTAGGGTGCAGTTAGATTTACAGCTATGGCTATGTTTTAGACGTATCTGAATTTAGATTCTAAAAACGAGCTTCTCTTGCTCTAATAAGAACCCACGTACTCTATTGTTGTACATTATCGTAATGTTACTTAATAAAAATTAAGTTGCAAGTTCTCCTTTTTGCCTTGTGGGGTGACTAGTATTTTTTATTTGCATTTAGCAGTATAATTTGTTACTAATGTTGATGTTATTTGTAAGCCTGTTGCTTTTCAGAGAAGTAATTACTTCTGAGGAATAAAGCAGTTCACTGTCCATGGAATACAGCAAGATGAAAATTATATTTTTGCCTTGAGACTTTTTGTATCTTTATTGTCCATATGGCTTAGATACTAGAGTTGTATAAAATAAGCCATGTTTAAGGTACCTACAAAAACAGTTGCAACTACTTCTTCTAAATTATTTACTTGCATATGGCCTTTATAAAAAGTGGAGGACGTTATGCTCACTTTATATGAGCCCATTTTGTTAAAAGTATCGCGTGCATTCACAAAGCCACTCTCATTTAATATGAAACATATAAAAATGTGACCCAGAAAGAAGAGTAAAATAAAGTTTAAGAATCTGGTAAGAAAAGGAGTTAGAGCAAACATGTAATTTGACCTAAGCTAGGAAATATCTATGATAACAAAAGATAGAAATATATGAAAGTGAAAACCTGCAAATCCATCTGGTTATTTTAGTAACCTAGTAAAATTCCGCACTTCTGTCTGAGGGTTTATTATAATGTAATATACCTGCCTGACTCTATTTATGGTCTAGTTTAACAGTGTAGCATCAATTTCTATGAAATATATGTGTTGGAAATTGAATAATTCAAGAAGAGGAACATTTAAGAAATGCCTCATGGTTGTTTTATTTTTCCTGAAACCGTGGATTTCAAAACTATAGGAGAACTTTATACACGTATTTTCCACTCTCTGGTTAAAGATTTGAGATAGTTTTTAGATAAATGTTGACAAGCAATATCTCTTTCTGGGTGAAGCACTATCCCATTATAATATTTCTCTTCCAAATTGTAGTTTTTACACATCCTAAGAACAGAATACAAGATAGAAGAGGATAATAAATCTCTGTTTATTTATGAGAGCGTCCTTTCAGTGAGTGACATTTGAACCCAGAGGAAGTTTATTTAAATTTCCTTTGGTGGTGAATCAGGTAGTGCTGTCAAAACCCACTCACCTCTGACAGACACATATAGGGATGTTTTTAGAAGCAACTTCTTCTATAACCTTGCTAGTCTAACCACTATTTTTTTCTTGGAAAGGATCTTGGAGAGGATATTTTGTGAGAATCTGAATCACTAGTGATTAAAAAAATGATGACTCCATGGAAAACTTAGTTACAGTAAAACTACAGGAATTAGTGTACATCCATCACACATGGAGACATATTCTTTCAAGAATATTTTAGTCAATAAATTATATGTATATAAAACAATTAGAATAATAAATACCTGTCTCACTGTAATGTGAGAATAGTGCGGACCAACTAAAAAGGTGTCATTACCTCCATTTTTTGAAGACAGTATGCAGCCCAATGGATTTCAAACACTCCCTTCTCCATCTAGAGCAGAGCGCTGCTCTGATTCCTGTCCCTTGTGTCCATCCCAGAAAGGACAAACATTACTCCCAAACTGTTTCATAATGCTTCCACTTTTCACTTGCTGCTTTTAATGTGTCAAAGTCTCTGTTACATTTTTATTTATTTAGTTAGTTAGTTATGGGTATTTCTATGGCATAAAATCTTACTTAAAAGAGACGTTGAACACAACATCCTAACAAAATATTTATCAGATTGAGAAGCCTGCTCTTCGCATGAAGAACAAGATATATATCTTTTTTCCTCCTTTATTCTACAATGTTTGTCAAAAAAACTTTTCAATGAAAAAGGCAGGCTGTTTTAGGATACTATTTTATATAACCTATCATTAAGTTCAATTGCAATTTCATCAGCCTTTGTCATTCTATTCAAAACCTGCCTCTTCAGGCCTTAGTGATGAATGATTCCAGCCTTTTATGGCTGATAATCACATAATTTTAAAAATGGTGAAATGCTAATGAACAAAAGAAGCCACACTTTTCTTTTCTATTTTTAATCCTAATTAGCCGAAAATGCATCAGGGCTCAGAGAAAGGTCTATTATGAAGAATTCATCATGATACCCCCCTCTAAAGCTTGCTTCTGGTGCAGGTAACATTTTAATCATCTTTACCACTTGGTGAATCAGAACAAATTGTTGAGAAGAGAGCAAAGGAATAAAACAAAACATAGTATAGCACTAGTCTGACCAAAAAAATCACTGAAAAGTAACAAAATTCTTCTTGTCAGCATTGCAGATTAATGTTAAATTACTGAGTTATAGCTACTACTTAAAAGACTTTAAAAACCCCATACGACTGGTTTATAAAAAGATTTTTTCATAACTTCAGGATGCAAAAATTATTTTTTACAGTAGGAAGTTCAAAGGTATACCTAACATTAAATGGGACAGTTTGTTTTTAAAAAAATATGATATGATAATATGAAGAATAAATCTTATTTGAGCTTTGGGAAAATCTGAAGGAGTCAAGCAATGACTTTGTGTTTAGACTGTGAGATTTTTAGCTCATAGAAAAGCCAGGTAATCTTAACCCTACTGGGTTCTTCTTAGTCTCAATAGGTTTAAAAGCAAGTAAATATACTGTATTGGGTTCAATACAGTTATATGATAAATAACTAGCTGGAGAGTTCATCCTTAGACATGACATTGTACAAGTAATTTTTATGCCATATGTGGCAATCTCATGAAAAATGAGGTCAATATAACTTTCTAATGTTTTTCCAGACACCAGTTTTAAAGTCTTTTTAAAATTACTAGGCTTACTGAAAGGTAGAGAAAAAAATTGAAAATTTAACATATGAATCCAAGCCAAAGGTCTTACAAGGACCGCCCCCCCCCCCAAAAAAAATACAGATGTTCTGTTTATTTTTAATTACTCTGTGTTATGGTCTTACATGAAAGGTGAGAAAGAACAGACTTTCTGGCTCTACATCAAATGAATTAATACACAATGGAAAGGCATCACAAAGCACACATCACCGTGTGGGGCTGGATTTTTGTTTGTTTGCTTGTTTGTGATGACAATTAAACAAAATTTCTATATTGCTTGTGTGTTCTGGCACACAGCCTGGAAAAAGGCATTCTGTGAGTGCATACTCCTTTCAACCACATAGGAATTTAAATTAACATATTCTTATGCATTGCTCTTCAGGTCAACAGTACCTACTGATTTCTAGTCAGCAAAGTCCTTCTCTTCCTTTTAAGTATTTCATTTTAATTGGCTGATTTACTTGGAGCCACATGCTTCTGAGGGGCCATACCACATCTTGCAAAATTATTCTTTACAACAACCTGTATTTTTTCGAGAAGGCTCTGGCGCTAGTACTGCACTGTATCAATCTTGTTGGTTGTGGAGGACTGACATGTGCAGACTTGCTGTAGAGATACTAGTCATTTCCTTATTTTCTCTGTCTCTTTTGCTGGAATAAGTGACCAGTGATTTAAAGAAAGACTTGTTTTACGGTCCAGCGACACGGGAGCTCTGTTGAGATGCAAGGATCTGGATTCAGCGTCCCGTCCTGGCCAGGAGAGAGTATTGCCGTAAAGCCACTTTCTCCTGCATCAGGTGAGTACTCTGCGTGCTGTAGGAGGCGAACGGCTGCCTGGTGTCTTCGGGTCTGCTCTTCAAGAGGTTAGGAGTTTCTGCCATGCGTTGTCTTATTATGGAAGCTAGTTAGGGTTTAGTTTATATTAAAAAAAAAATCATTGATGACAATGGGGGAACATTTGGGTAAAAATATTTTCATTTCTGTTTGCAGTGCCAGAAATTCATCCTATAAACATTAAAATTGCGTCCGAATACTTCTGTGCTGTACAGCTCTAAACACAACAGTCAATCACATCATTGCATATGAGAGGCCAGAGCAGAATGAGATGCAAACGATGTATTTTTTATTCTAGAAAGAGAAACACGAAGTGCCCCAAGTCCAGAAGACAATATTTGATTCGATTTTCTCCCACGGAAGTGTGGGGCACCCACGGCTCGTTTTGCCGCTGCGCGAAGCCGGCCGGGCTGTGGCCTGGCCGCACGCTGCGGGGGGGCTGTGGGCCCCACCTCGGGCAGCCTGGGGGGCCAAGGGGGCTGCGGCCAAGGCTAGGAAATCCCCGTGGCGATGGGGAAAGTGACGCTGCCACGCGGCAGCGTGCGCAGGCCGGGCTGCGGGGCCGGCTGCGCCACATGGCAGCCTGGCCGGCGTGGCGGCCCTCGGCTCCCACAGGGCGCCCGCCCCGCGGCCTCACCTATATTTGTACTCCTGTTTTTGTTCTCGCATCTTCTTAACCCGCATGAAGGGTTAAAGTTTTGGCCCCCAGCCCTGGGTTTTGGTAGCCGTTATCCCTGAGGCGAGTGGGGGCACAGCGGAGGCGAGTGGGCGCAGCTGTGCCCCTCGGGAGGGGAATTGCCGCCAGCTGTGCCCGCAGCGCCGTGTAAATAGCCGGGCCTGGCCCAGCCTGGCCCACCTCTTTTTTGGCTGGAGTAGGAACAGGAGCAGGGCATGGGGATCGTGGCCTCTGCACCAAGGTGAGGGGCTGTGTTTGTCTCTGCTTTTGGGGTGCCTTTCTCAGCCCCGTGTCTCCGGGCTTGGTTTTGGCCACTGCTCCGCGAGCAGGCAGGGCAGGCCGGGCCCGGCGGCCCCAGTTTCCCCTTCCCTGGGGCCTTGGCTGCTTTTTAGTAGTCCAGCTGTGGCCAAGCGCCTTTTGTGTGGCATGGTGGGACTTACCCCCCCCCCCCCCCAAAGTAACAGCCTGGGGGCTGCTCACGCGCCCTCCCGGCTGCTGCTCTCCGCTGCCGAGGTCGCCCAGCTCTCCTTGCCTGCTGTGCGATAACCTCGCTCGTCTGAGCCTTGTGGCGATTAAATTTGTTTTCTCGTAGGTGGACAGAGGGGGAGGAATATATACTTGTTTTTATTTAAAAAAAAAAAAAAAGTTGGTAGATGGCTCTAGAGAAAAGCGACCTCCGCTGTGGCAGCTGGGAAATGAGGGTGTTTTATGTCTAGGTTAATTGGCGCATAGCCTGCCCTCAAATCCACCCAAAATGCAGATGGGGGGGATGGAGATAAACCCACTGCAATCTATCCTGGATGTCCCCAGGGAGGGGGCCGCAAACCCCAGGGTATGGGCTGCTGTGGCAGCTATCCCAAGCATATTTTTATCTCCGTATTCTTTATTAATTGAGCCAATAATAACAACAGCAATATTAAAATTTAACTCCTGGGAAAAGTAAACTTTACCTGAACATTGGAGATGCATAAATTTGTGCAGCAACTGTATGCTTTGAAGCAATTTGCAAGATGCCTTTCTGCATGACATTTCTAAAGTATAGTTATCTTATCCTTCAACACTTTGTGTATATGGCCTGCTACAGTCATAATATTTCAACAATAAAAAGTAGTGGTATTTCATTTGCACTTACTGAATGAATATGTCTTGCTTAATATCTTCCCACTGAAATCATTTTGTTTCATTCTGTGTTGTCTTTAAAATAATTTGTGTGGATCTCTAGTCATGACTGCGGCATAAATTCAGCTGTGCTCCCCTGCTCCTGCCTGCCAATCAAGACATTGCATTTAAAAACCCCTCAGCTGCTGTCTTGGGGGCAGCAGCGTTTTGTACATGTCAACAGAATCTAGAGGAGTGTTTGTCATGCCTGTTAAATGTAGCAATTAAGGTTTTATTAAAATTGAAATGCTTTGAGACATGAAATGCTGTATATGCTGAGTCAGAAGTGAGCATCCTCCCGGCAGGTGGCCTGGGGTGCTAAACCTCAGGCCTGGGCAGGTGAATGACAGATTGTATCAAAACAGCAGGCTGGAAAAAAGGATGTTCCTCTAAACAAATCTGTGTCTTCAGGCTACAAGCATGCTCTCCTAGACCAGAATAAATTCTTAGCGGTTATATAGCGGGTTCTATACAGCTAATATGAGAATAATTCCTTTCATTTATTCAAAAAGTATCTTGGTCAAGTCCAGTTCTGCTTTTACTCTAGGTGTGTATTTGCCTTCACTGGCAAATGCAGACATTTCTGATATTTATAGCCTAAACTCTTTTGTGTGCCAAGTCTTTGTCATTATAGTACCCAGAAGCTTTAAACACACCTGTTGACTAATTTTGATGCAGCTCTTGTGCTGTTGGGGTTTATTCCTTAATTGGTCCAAAATTCACTATCTGAAATCACCAAATAGACATTATTTTCTGTGGGTTTGGGGGTGTTTTTGTTTTTATGTTCAGAGGGGGAAAAATAAGATAATTTTCATTATAGGTTTTTATTTGCGCTTTCCATACTTCCTCTTTCCCTCTGTGGGGTGTGTGTGGTGTGTTGTTTTTTAATTGACAGCCTACTGGTAAATATATAGAATTTAAAAATACTAAAATATTGAACTGGTAGATAAAATATTTCTAGGCATTCTTTGATGCTATTTATATTTTGTGCAAAGTACCAAAATGTAACTTTGAAACAGTTCCAATTACTAGGCTTCAAGGTGACACTGTTTTGGGAAGAATGACATACAAATTTCTGTCATCAGATTAGCAGTGTTGGTGAAAAATTCATTTGAATTAAATAAGATATTTATGCTTGGGTCTAACGTATATTGTCTTTGAATTATTTAAAAAAGAAACAAAATTTGTTTAAATTAATGAGTTTTACTTTCCAGAGTGATAAATTATGTGGGGCACTTTGTGTGTGTGTGTGCTAAGCCTTCAACCTCCTCAAATCAAGGGCTGGGTAAACTACCAAGTCAGGCAGCCAAAAGCAGGAGGCGTGTTTGACACTGGCAGGTCCTTACAGCCATCTGCATTGTTTCTTCTTTCAGTGTTCATTTGCAGCCAGGATGATGGTGGCTGATTAGAAGATAATTGAAAAAGACATTTTCTTCTATGACTGAAAACCTGGCAGTGAAATAAGCAGTTTTTCAAATACAGTTATGAAGGATTTGAAGTCTCCAGCATTGTGAAACACAATTGCACAAATGCACCATCTCCCAAGAAGGCAGAGGAATGAGAATTTTTCAGGTCATGCCCTGTAACAGCAGCAAACATGACTTGTCTGATGGATTTGCCTTAACTGTTTCCTGAAGATGGACAAAGTTGAAGATTGGATCTGTAGCCTGTGTATGTTACACCATATACCAAATAGTATCAGATTCATATATAATTACTAAGAAACTTGAAGTGTGTGTGTGTGGTATGTGTAGGTTTTTTTTTGGGGGGGGGGGGGCATGTTCACTGAAGTGGGATGTTCTAAAAGACTGGGCATACTCCTATTTGATCCATTTTGTCCATCTCTGTGCTGAAAAAATAAAGATATGTGTTAAAAATTATATTGTATTCTGGAGAACAGAAGAGAACTATTAACTATAATTGTGTATACATTCAGTGAATACAATCAGTCATGAATTTGACATTGACCCTGCTATATACTAATAAAAATACTTATATTTTGCTGGCTTGCACTTTCTTGCAGATTACATTTCTTATTGCGCAACTTTAACTGTAAAACAGCTGAATCTATTGCAGATGTAGACAGTGTCTTAGTTTAGTTTGGCATGATGTAGCCCAGCCATGCTGACTCCTACAATTGCTCAGGTTCTCTGGGGTGCGGATGGAGCAAACGGGCTGCAATAACCAGCTTTATGCCGGGGTACTGCTCGTGCTAATAGCAGGTTCTTGCTCCTGCACCCTGCAGAAACTTACCTGTTGCACCCTGTCTAGCTGTCAGAAATGCCCCAGCACTTTCTAGAGAATGGTAATCCTTTGTCCTCCCCCCCGCAAAGTATTTGCAAACCACAGTATGAGGAAAAACTTATTTAGAAAATGGAGGCTTTGGCTCACCTGTTCCCAAAGAAAAACACTAGAAAAAACACGTGGCAAAAAATACCATTTCATAGTTGAAAAATAAATAGTCCAAAGTGAAGAAGTAAATATATTGTGTGTATTTTGATATATACATGTGTAGAGATGTACATATATTGTAGATTATGTAAACTAGAGATCATTTTTCAGAGAGTTTCAATCCTGTCCATTATTTTAAAAAGGGGGGGAGGGGCTTAACCTTTTTAATTTGGCTTTATTATTCATTGTATTTTCAATTTTTTAGAAGTCAATATTTCCTTGTTTCTTTTATGAGTATTTTTAACAGCATGGGTCCAAGACCTGTGAAACTCTTGGTGACTTTCCTCCACAGAAAAAAGAAACTGATTTCTACCACCTTTAGCTTTGCTTCCATCTTGTGGTTTTTAATCTGTACAAGGATCTGCCCTCTTGCCTTATCTATGGTGGCTTTGTGTGAGTGTTTGGCGAGTGTTTGGTGGGCGGCCTTGTTGAAAGCCTTTTGGAAATCCTCTATAAGCACTTTATAAACTCTCTCATTTACAGAAGGAAGGTGGAAAGCACAGAAGGGAAGATGATGGGCTACAGGAAGAAAAGATGGGACAGGATCACATTTGTTTCTGTGGAATCTCATTAAGTGAGTGCATATCATATTTACAGTATAGATTAAAGCTGCTACTTCTGCAGAGCAGTTTAGGAAATCATGGCCCATTTTGTTCCCTAATTTCTTATACATTTGCTTCTTCCAAAGCACTTTTTTTAGTATTGTGAAATGTCTGGTGAAATCAAGTCCTTTTTTTGTGCTATCAAGCAATAGCTTCTAATAAACCATTTAGACACCATTATTTTCTATTTCCAGCATATCCCTGACTTACAGTAATGAGCTTCTCTTCGATATATTGATAAGTTTGTATTTCAGCTTTTGTTTCTGTGAAGATATTAATAGAAGCATAGGCCTGGTGAGAATCTCTTGTGTCACCAGACAGAATTTCTTACTACAGTTCACTACCTCATGTGATCTGGGTCATGAAATTTTAACTCTTGCAATGTTTACCTCTACCTCTGCTGCTAGAAGACTAGTCCTTCATTACGTTGATTAGAAATATCCAGCTAATTTCCAGTTGAAATTTATTCATGATTAGTTCATGCTTGTATTCTTATAACACTGTCATGTTTCTGCTTAAATGCCCCTTGTAATGAAGCTTCTTTCCACTGTTATAGCACTAAATTGTGATCCATATTTTCTTATCCATGTTTCTGTAATATAACCTTTAATATTTTCTTAAGGAGAGGGCCAGGTAAATGGTTAAAAATATCTAAATGTCAAGCTTAAGATTTATGTTTTAAGTATCTTGTAGTCCATTTAACTATGTAAGGAAGAATGCTTTCTCACCAGCCTTTTAAAATGATATTAAAATCACATTTTAATTTTCCATATAAGGGGAAGACAGGAATAGCAAGTTTGCAGTGATCTCTGGATGCTGCTTTTGCTGAAATCCTGACTCTAACTAGAAGATGGAGAAAGGAAGGAAAGATAGGAACAAAAAGTGACGTGTTATATGCTTAAAAAAAAAAAAAAAGCAGGGGAGGAAAAGGCAAAAATCTCAAGTCTCATTTCAGGTGGCAATATCATATGCTTCCATCTGGTTAGGTCAGTAAAGTTTTGAAGACAAGGCTCCATGACATTATAGTCATGATAGGGGTATAGTTGCTGCTGTTATGGTGTAACATCATAAAATTTTTGCTGTTGACTCCTGTAAAAGCATCTTGCAGAATAAGATAGCAGCCTCAACCCATTAAAATTAGCCAGTAAATATCCTTCTGTCTTATTTTCCACATGTGTATTTCAGTGACTTCTACAAGGAATTCTATAGTATTTCTGTGGGGTTTTTGTTGTTGGGGTGGGGGTGGGGGTAGGATGTTTACATTCCATCCCTCAGTTTTTGGAAGAGAATTATTGTTCAGAGCTGCTTTTATTTTTTCACTTGAGCGTGCATTGGATTGTCTGCTAACACTTCAGTTACCTTGAAACATTGAAAATTGTCTCTTACAAAACGATGCCTTTTACTAAAAGGTAAAGTGCTTCTTGTAGTACGTGCCTCACAAAGACGTCGCATGCCTTCCTTGCATAAATGCTCATGATGACTTCTAAACTCCTGCAAGAAAAGGCATTTAAGATCATAAAATATTACTGAATGTGTATTCTAGTATATATTTTTAAATTGTTTTTTAAAATGGAAGTATCCTAATGTTCTTGTTTAAAATTCCTTTATTAATGTAAACTGAAAGTTATAATAGCTCTTGGAAGACTTTCTGCAGAATGTTATATGTATTTTGTTATGTACTCTGGTGCAGTGGTTTGGGGACAAAAAAAAAAAAAAAAAGTCTGTAACCTGGATCTGAACTGAAAATGAAGAACAGCATTTGGGTAGAGGCTATTTCACAGAGCCAAGATTTGTGACTGTAAGTGAAATCATTACAAACATACCTTCAGTCTAGCAGAATGTCAGCTCATGGCTTCCTGCTTCTTTGAACCTGTGAAACTTTTATGATAATAGCTTGCTCTTACTGTCCTGCCAAAGGAGAGGTCCCTTTCAAGAAATCCTGGGAAAATTAATATTCACTTTCTATTACATGTGAGAAATTCTAAATCTGCTGGCTTATCTGCTTTGTCAACCACGCTTTCTTAAAGCTTTTTAATCCTTTTTTTTCAACTCCTGTTCTTATGTGAGCTCTTCTGCTCTGTGTCTGCAGTTAGTGTTCAGAGTTCCGTAAAGCTCTGAAAGCTACTAGCCTGTCCTGTGGATATGTGCTGACTGAAAAGGTTCATACTGTGGGGTTTTGGTTTTGTGCTATTAGTTAACTTAGGCTCTGAATTTCTGTAAACATAGGAGTGAAGTAATTTTTCAGATAGGGTGCTATCCTGATTCCCTTCTGTGTGAAGATCTCTCCCTCCTCAGGACATCTTAGTCCTGAATTAATGTGAGTAGTGCCCTTCTCTTTCCTTTATTACAAGACTGCTTATGTTTGATTTCCAAGGAAACTCTTTGTTTTTCTTTCTCAGAGGTAGTTTGAAACCCCATATATACAAGTAACCTTTTCAGAGATTAGGGAATTTTTTATTTAGCGGTTAAACTTTCTGTAGTCCTCAAGAGGATCTTGGTTCTTTTCTGTGCTTTGCTGAGTTCAAGAAGGTCTCTGCCATGTCCTTCCCCAGTTGGAAGTGGGGTCTGTGACTGAGGCTGCCCTGAAATGCCTTGTGTCTCTGAGCCTGCATGGTACGGACCTTTGAATTTCATTTGGGTCATACTGGCACAAAGTAAAGTCACTGGATGCTTGGAAATCTCTATGTTAACTTTTTACATTTATAAAAGTATAGTGAATTTTATTTCATAAGTCTTATAAAAGAAATAGTATCAGTATGGGGCTGCACAAAGCAAAAATTGTTTCAGGCTTTTATTCCAATTGGAAATATGAACTAGTAGTCTTGTGAGATAGCATTTTGTCTTGGTATGTTTCATCTCCTGCTATTTATGTCTGAGAGATTCAAATCAGAAGCTCATGCAGACAGGTTAATTAGGGAGTGGGTGAGAATTAGTTAAATAACTTGCAGACCAATCATTTTGAAAGCAGCATTAATATCTGAACTAAAGCTAAGCCTTGTCTCAGGTGGCCTTCCATTAATAAGTTTGGATTTGTCCTAGTAATGCACTGCTTAAAACACTAATTTCTTTTTTAACGTGATAAGATTAAATTTGGGTATTTTCTTGTTAGATTTTTTTTTGCTTCTGAGTTTTTCAGAATGGTACAACAGAAGTATTAGCTGTTCATTATTGTAGGGTCTTAACATCTTGTCATTTTTCATGTATTCGAAGACAAATATGTGATTGCTTATCCTTAGTGTCTTTATTAGACCTGGTAAGTTTTTTCCTCAAAAGCCCATTTTATCCAACTTTATCTGCTCTTCTAATAAAGACACTGCTTTGCAAAAATTTGTCCTTCATGTTTAATCAAACAGATTAACTAATTGTGATGCATGAAGATCTCATTCTGCTTTGAAATGAGAGGCTGAGACTTTTTGCACAGTCAAAATCCACCAAAGCATTGATTCAGAAGTATAAAAGCCTGTTGCTTCTAATCTAAAGTTATTTTGACTTAAAAACAAACCAATGATATTTTTATTGAACAGACGCAAGACACCAAGTCCCTTCAGCGTCAGCGTACCTCATGACGGAGTTGTAGCTAGAGAATCCACTGCTTATCATTTCTTCCATGAGGATCAGATTGTACTTAAAATCCTATAATGAGGTACACATTTCAGGAAGACGCAATGTGTTCAGAAGAGAATTGAAGAACTAGTATCATAGGAGTGAGTAGAGGTGGGCATTCCAGACAGCAGGTTATTGTTATAGTGAAAAACAAAATATTTGTCTAGTTCAGCTAAACGAATCGTTCTAAGTAAGCCTAAGCAAAATGATTGGTTGCGATTTTCTTCATCTGCAGTGACAAGGGGAAAAAAAAAATCTTGATTTTTTTTTCTGTTGTGAAATAATCCATGTGAAAACGCTTGAAAAAAATCTCCTTTGAATTTCTATTCTTTCTCTAAAATGAAAGTATAAAAATGAATGTATGTGTTTTCAGCATTCTAGTATCCGTTTGTGATACAGATCCCCTGCCACATTTTTTACTAGAGGTTTTTCCCAACCTGAATTCTCTCAGAAGCTCTCATGGATGGGGAGTCGTATACCACTCTAGTTTTTATCTAAGTGGCTTTATTTGACACAATACAGCAGACCGAACACAATATAAATCAGCCTTTGCTTTCCACTTACACTTTTAAAGAAACAGAATCTACAATGATGTATAATGAACCATTAACAATAAAATAAATCAACAGTCATGTATTGTCCCACTTACCAGGATAAAGGTTAAAGGATTAAAGATTTAAATTTATAAAATTTTCACTTATTAGAGAGGCAAACATTGCAGAATTGGAAAATAGTACATCTCATCAGTGGGGTCTTTTCTTTTTTCTATTTATTTGTCATGTTAGTTCCAGTTGTGTCTGTAACTTCAACTTTTTCTTTTCCTAGGTCATTCTTATCTTTCACTGTCAGTCATTTGTAGTTCTTCTTGTCTGTCTTTATATTCAGGAAAGTAACTTCTTAAATGTATTAGGAAATGTCTTAATTTGTTTTCCATCAGTCTATCCCATGTTTGTTTAACTTACCTTGCAGAGAGGTATCAAAGCTATCAATTAGCTTAATTTTCCTCGTTTCACTAGTTTCTGCTCCTGCAAAACAAAGGAGCGAGGTGGCTATCTTCCATTCCTTGGAGCTCAGGGTTCATACTGTCTCTAGTTTCTTTAAAGTGAGCCATATACAATTTATTAAGTCTTGTAACATCACAAACACCATATTAATATTGCAGTAGTAGTCATTGAGTCTAAGGGATGTATAAACCTCACATTAAATGAGCTGTGCAAATACTTTCCTGCTTAGACCTCCCACTTATGTAGGCAGCTCTAAGGCCTCTGTTTACACTGTAATGAGATGAAGATTAGAAATAAAGGAACAGTAATACAGTAAAAATGAGACCTCTTCAGAGCAAGAGAAGTTTCTGTAAGGGGGATGGAGAAGCACTATGAAGTCTCCAGGTGAACACTAGTACATTATCTAAGATAGGGTATGAAGAATTAGAGATATTGGCCTCTTCTTACACAATCTGTATAGCAAAAGCTTAAATAATCAATTGAGCATATTTTTCTCTAATGCAGCCTGGTCATCTGTGGGTGTTGTATTCCTTGGCCTTGACAATGTCTTTGATAGGGTCTCCTCTAGAATCCTTATAGCCAGAGTGGTGAAATATAGGCTGGATAAGTGTGCTATAGGAGGGGTAGAAAATAGGCTAGACTGTCAGGTCAAGAGCTTGTCGTCTGTTGTGCAGAGTACAAGTGGTAGCTGGTGACTAGTGCCATCCTTCTGGTATGGGTGCTGGGGTCAGTACTAGTTAGTGTCTTTAGCAGAGTGCACTTGCAGCAAGTTTGCAGGTGATAATGACCTGAGGGAGCGTGATCAAAACACAGGAGACAAGGTCTGCTAGTCGGAGGGACCTTGACAGGCTGGAGGAATGGCCTGGCATGAACCTCATGAGGCTCAACAAAAGCAAGTGTGCTGTCTTTCATCTAGAGTGATATAATCTCATGTAACTATGGGCTGTGTACTGTCTGGGTAGCAAGTAGCTTCCTTGTGGAAAAGGCCTGGGGGTCACAGTGAACAAGTTGAGTGTGAATCAACAGTGTGGCCTTGCAGTGAGGAAGGCTGACTGCATGCTGTGCTATATTATCAAAAGTAGCCAGCAGGACAAGGACAGTGATTCTTACTCCCTATTCAGCACTTTGATCGAGCATCTGGAGTCCTATACCCAGTCTTGTACTGGCAAAGCCAAGACACTGACATACTGGAGCGAGTACGGTGGAGGGCTACCAAGATGTTTGGGGGCTGGAGCAAATGCTGTACAAGGAGAGGGCTGAGAGTGCTAGGCTGCTTCAGCCTGAGGAAGAAAAGTTTGAGGGGTGACCTTAGAGTTGTCTACAGCTGTCTAATGGGAGGGTGCAGAAAAGGCAGAGCCAGGCTGCTCTTGGAGTTCCACAGTGATGGAATGAGGGTCAGTTGACACAAGCTGGAAAATGAAGAATTCTTATTAGATATAAGGACTTTTTTTTTTTTTTTAAACCATGAGGGTGGTCAGGCATTGGAACAAGTTGCCCAGAGAGACCATGGATTCTGCATCCTTGGAGCTGTTCAGAACCTGGCCAGAGAAGTGCTTGACTCATCTGCTGGAGGCCAGAGCAGATATCATCTCCAGGGGTCCTTCCAATCTAAATTATCATATGATTTACAATAAGTGCAAATAGTTAGGTCTCAGTTATGATACTGATGCTGTTCCTTCTTGCCCCTTTTTCAAGGGGGAGCTAATGGGAAATTGTTTTTTGCCTGCAGGGAAATATGAGCATTAATAACCACACTACCTATGCTGTATTTTCCATGACAAATTTTAAAATTTGAATGGTAGATTTTGGGGGGGGAGAGGGAAATGTTACTGTTTAGCTGCTTTTCTTCTCAATATACTGCAATCAAGGGGGAAAAAAATCTCTGTAGCAGTTTGGATTCTATTTCAACCTTCAGATTCTGCTTTGCAGTTAGATCCTTGAAGTAGAACAAATAACTCTGAATTTTGAAAGGGCTCTGGGATAACTTAATTTTTGCATCTACAAAATTTGAACCAACCCTGAAGAAGGGAAAGCTGTTTATATTTCTCTATATTTTTGTTGATGTGGGACTGAGATGTAAAACATATTCTACCTTTCTTGTCAAATGAGTTTATAAAATGCTTGATTACATAGTAATTATGGCATAGTATGTATGTTCTAATGTCTCGTGGGGAAATCCTGTTTGTATTTGTCAAAATGAATTTCAGAGAGTTTTAACTGACATCTACCAGTTAATGAGTTGTTCTAGTTGTGGCCAGAAATTGGATTTTGGTGCTGTGGAATATTGCGATGTTGACAGTAAGTGCAGTGCTTTGAAGCACAAAATTAACATTTCCTGTAACAAGGGTATTCTGAGAATTAACTAAAACTTTTCTGGAATTACTTCATGACTCTCTAAACATTTTTAAAGAGCCAAACTATGGTTCACTTTGGAATTCATCTTTTTGGCTAGCCCCATTTTTTGTAGATGAAACTATGGGTTAATGTTTTTTTTTGTAAATTAAATTAACTGCAATTTCTAATCTGAAAAGTTTTAAACTTTCTAGTTTGGCATGATGTGAAGATTAGTTGCTAGAAGTACCGACTTTGAACTCAAGAGTTTAAATGTCTCTTTATGCCTCAACTTACTTAATTTGCGTATTCATAGCCTTAAAACTTCATAGAGTTTTTAAAACTTTCTGGTTTTCCTGACTATCCTAGTTGACTAAATGTTTGATGGCTTAATGTTAGTAGGTTACTATAGTTATGCTATTACAGCTTAATCATACAGATAGCATAACAAAATATCCAATACAAAATTAACCCTGAGAGCCAACTGATGCATTTCACCAGCTTACCATCCTGTAGTCCCCAGTTTAGTACCATGCAACTACTGAATATTTTATGTATATCTCTCTATAGATTATTTGTCCACTTATTCCAAACAGCAAAGTTTCTGAATATATAGACTTCAAAGCCTGTTCAATTTTTTTCATGTTTCCTGTTCTGCCTTACAGGACTAAAAAATTAATTTGGACAACTCAGAGATGTAATATTTTCTTTCTAAACTTGCTTTCTTTTTCCCTATGGAAAATGAAGAGTCCATTTTCTGTTGGAAAATAGTTTTAAGGGAAGATCTATTTCTATCCATAATAGATTCCTTGAGTTTAAATGAGCTCTTGAAAAGAGACTGCTTTTAAGCACATACATCTTCATCTAGTCTACTTCTTCCCCTTACCTTGCCTTTATCTTCATCCATAGCATAAAGTACTCCTAAACATCTGAAAAGTAAGTTTAAAATTATTCCAATTAGCTTTGGTGATTCACCACTGTTTTAGTATATGAGTCCCTGTGGTTTAAAGAAAATCCCTGGGACAATATTTGGTAGTTAGTTTATTATGTTTTGCGTTGCTTACTTAGATTAATTTTTTTTCTTTAAACCTACTTTTACAAGATACAACTGAGCAACTCGGTATCTGACCCATTCCCTTCTCTTTTCAACATTATTTTGTAACTGGACAGTAACAGAGAAGCTTGTTTGTATTGCCTGAAAGCATACAGGATGTTAGTGTTTTGAAAAGTCTGTAAACAGCAGTACAGATGTTAAACATTTGAAGTCAATCATCAGTGTGAGAGGAGCATCTTTTCTGAAACACTGTACTTTTTCAATGAAAGGTCAGCACTATTTTTTTCTAAATAACTTTAGGATATTAAACTATTAAATTTATTATCTCTTCCACAAGAAATATTCAATTTAAAGCATTTACCTGAATAGTCTTGTAGTACTGTTACTCACTGCAGATCGGGGGAAAGTTGGTCTAGACATTCAGCTCATGAATATTCCAGGGGTGGTGTCTGAGATATGTGGGAGAAATGGATGTTGACTGAAAGCTATTTAAAAATTAATAATTTGGTAGTGTTATTCTGAATGTTCTTACAAAAAGTCCATATTGAACCAGTATTTTACTTGAGGAGACATTGGGAGGTAGAAGACAAGACAGAAGTATTTAAGAGTTAAGCTGCTCAGAGGAGAAGGCAGGAACTTTGCTGTTCCACCTTAGGGAAAAAAGCATACTATATCACTTTCTTATTTCCCCCTTTATTCTGGAAAGGGAGAACCATGCTATTGATATTCTGGTGACCAAGATGATGTATAAAAGCTTCTGCCTGCCTCAATGCAGACCTTACTTTACATACACATTCACAAAGTCAGTCAAATCCATTTCATCGTCCTAAGCGCATCATAAATATTGAATGCTCTGGACTTGGGATATAAGATGTTTTTGCTCTAGTTAGATAAACATTTGAGATAAACCAGGACTGAGAATATTCCATCTAGGTAATTTGCCTAAAGTGCATCTGCCTGAGTCCTATATCCTATGATACAGTTTACTCAGTTAAAAAAACAGGCTCTTATGGAATTTTGGGGGTCTGAATTATTTTACTTCTCCCTGACTATCTCTTAAAAAAAAAAAAATTAAGTGGACACATTACTCTGAATTCATAAGAGCTGAGTCTAAGTGACTTAGACTCCTGATGTTAACAATTTAGCACAGTTCTTTCCTCTTCTGTAGATGAATATTTGCCAAAATAGTTTCTTGGTGTTTCTCAATAGGAGATTAAGTACTCCAGTAATCAATTAGATTTATATTTTTTTCTAAATCTGGAAACATTTTAAAAAGAGGTATGATAAAAAAATTCATACAGCAGCAGTTTTAGTAGATAGAGCTACATGCGATCTTTGCTTTATTTAACATTGGTTTTGATAAATAAAATGTGGTTGTTCATCTTCCTGAAAATGATTTGTAGAGCTCTCCCCCTTTCTCTAGCCTTTGCTACAAATACTGTGTATGTGTATCTTCATCAGAAGAGTGAGAAAGGCCTAGCTTTACAGGATTGTATTAACTTCTTTCTGAAAGAATCCCAGTTTTTCCTTTTTGGAGAACTTCTTGCTTTCTGTGATGATTCTCCTGTGCTAAGCATCAATGTGAGGGGAACACATGGCTTAAATGAAATCATTACAGCATGGCTGGGAAAACTGGTTGGCTTTGTGATGCATAGAGTATTTATGAAGTGGGTCACCTTCAGGGAAGAATGATGTTCTGTGTTCTGCAGGGGTCTGTCCTAGATCTAGTCCTGTTAAATGTAATTGTTCATGAATGAAATCAGTGAGGGATCAAAAATCTGCCTGCTAAGTTTACATGCAAGACAAAAAATGAGAAGGCTTAAAATAAAAATACATGCACACAATTCAAAAGTATCTTAAAAATGTTGGAAATGACCTAAAATATATATAAGACTATTTAAAAGGGAGAACTGCAACATACTATTGACCTGCAGGCAGGTTCAAATGGCACCTGCAAAACATTCTAAAAGCAAGTACGAATTGGAGGCAGTGAATAGCTGCTTTATGAGCGCAGCTAACAGAGGCAGCGAACAGACGCAGCAGTTTGCGCAGCAGTGGTTGGGCTCTGACTAGAACTTGAGGATCTTGTTGGAAGTTGTGGGCTTTCTGAGGACCCCCGAGGACCTAGAAGGTGATCGCTGTGAACAGGAAAGGGGAAGCTAGGCAAGGACAACTGCAGGAGGCCTTGACTTCTCCTGGGAAAAGCTCGTGGGAAAAGCTCCAGCTAGGAGTGGCTGCTGCTAACGAGCTCTCTGGGTTGCCCCTGGCCAGAGGGGGTTGGGGCCTTTGATCCCAGTGGCCCTTGATTGGGCGGTCAAGCACCCTGTGAGTCAGTGCTAGGGAGAGGCCTATATAAGAGCCAGGCCTAGAGCGCAGCTCCCAGAGCGCAGCGAACAGAGGCAGCAGTTTGCGCAGCAGGGCGTGCGAAGGGACCTTTGTTTCTGTTTCCTGTGGTGTAGGTTTCCTCAAGTATGGTCGTGACACGCCGCAGAGCGCGCTCCCCAGTGGCTGTTGGAGTTGCTGTGTCAGAGGCTGGGACCCAGACCGACCCTCTGACAGTAGATGCAGCTCTACAGGTCTCAGGCTGCAGGGAGTGCTTGGGGCCTCTCCGGGAGGCCTGGGCTGGCAGCCAGCTCTCCTGCAGGAGGTGTGCTGCTGTTGACGAGTTGTGTCATCAGGTAAGGGAGTTACGGGAGGAGGTCAGTAGGCTGCGCAGCATCCGAGAAGCAGAGCAGGAGATAGACAGGGTATTCTCGGAGACTGTACAGCTCCAGGAGTCCCAACCCCCTGCAGCAGTGGAGTTGCCAGAGGGCTCTGTGCCGTGTGAAACGGTACATCATAACATCACAGAAGAAGGCTGGAAACTGGTCACTGCTCGTGGGAGGAGAAAGGCTCCTACTCCTCCTGAAGACCTGAAGCTGAAGAACAGGTTTAGTGCCCTCCAGGATGAGGAGGAGATGGGCATGGCTGCCAGGGAAGTACCTGGGACAACAGACCCTGTGGCCTGCCGGAACGCCCGGAAAAAGCGGCGGGTGATTGTTGTGGGGGACTCCCTGCTACAGGGGACGGAGGCATCTATCTGCCGACCTGACCTCTTGTCTAGAGAGGTTTGTGGCCTGCCAGGGGCTCGTGTGAGAGATGTCATGCAAAGACTGCCAAGGCTCGTCCACGCTTCGGACTATTACCCACTGCTGCTCTTTCATGTGGGCGCCAATGACACCAAGGGCAAACTGGAGACCATCAAGCAGGATTTCAGAGCTCTGGGGATGGTGGTCAAGGGTCTGGGAGCCCAGGTCATCTTCTCCTCAATCCTGCCAGTGAGGGGGATGGATGAGAGGAGGAGGAGACGGACTTTCCAGGTTAACGACTGGCTGCGCCGCTGGTGTTGGCAACAGGGTTTTGGTTTCTACGACCATGGGACCCTGTTTGAAGATCGACAACTGATGGCGAGAGATGGGATCCACCTCACGAGGCGGGGCACGCGGGTCTTTGCCAACAGGTTGGCCAACCTGGTAAGGAGGGCTTTAAACTAGGAAAGATGGGGGAAGGGGAGAGTTATAGTGACAGGGTAGTTGGCAAAAGACTGCTCAAGTCAGGATGCCTCCAACAGGTGAATGCAGCCAGGGAAGTGCGCATGGGATGTGGCTATGGAGGACCCTCTTTTAGCCCTCCTGGGAAACCTGCATGCTCGATCACCTCCCTGAAATGCCTGTACACCAATGCACGCAGCTTGGGGAACAAACAGGAAGAACTAGAGATCTGTGTGCGGTCGCAGGGCCATGATCTCATTGCCATTACAGAGACATGGTGGGATAGCTCGCATGACTGGAGTGCTGTCATGGATGGCTACGTGCTTTTTAGGAAAGACAGGCCAGGAAAGCGAGGTGGTGGAGTTGCTCTTTATGTGAGAGAGCAACTGGAATGTATTGAGCTGTGCCTAGGGGTGGATGAAGAGCGAGTCGAGAGCTTATGGGTAAGGATTAAAGGGCAGGCTAGCATGGGTGACACTGTTGTGGGTGTTTACTACAGGCCACCTGATCAGGATGAGGAAGTCGATGAGGCCTTCTACAGTCAGCTGGAAGTAGCCTCACGATCCCAGGCCCTGGTTCTCATGGGGGACTTCAACCACCCCGATATCTGCTGGAAAGACAACACAGCTAGGCACAAACAGTCCCGGAGATTCCTGCAGAGCATTGGTGACAACTTCTTGACACAGGTGGTGGAGGAGCCAACAAGGAGAGGTGTGCTGCTGGACCTCGTACTAACAAACAAAGAAGGACTGGTGGAAGATGTGAAGGTTGGGGGCTGCCTTGGCTGCAGTGACCATGAGATGGTGGAGTTCAGGATCCTGCGAGGAGGAAGCAGGACAATAAGTAGGATCGCAACCCTGGACTTGAGGAGAGCAAACTTTGGCCTCTTCGGGGACCTACTTGGAGGAATCCCATGGGTGAGGGCCCTAGAAGGAAGGAGTGTTCAAGAGAGCTGGTTAATATTCAAACATCACTTCCTCCAGGCTCAAGAGCGGTGCATCCCTATGAGTAGGAAGTCAAGCAAAGGAGGCAGGAGACCTGCATGGATGAGCAAGGAGCTCCTGGCAAAACTCAACCAGAAGAAGGAAGTCTACAGAAAGTGGAAAGGGGGACAGGCCACTTGGGAGGAATACAGGAATGTTGTCAGAGTATGCAGGGATGCAACGAGGAAGGCTAAGGCCCGTTTGGAATTAAATCTGGCTAGAGATGTCAAGGACAGCAAGAAGGGCTTCTTCAAATACATCAGCAGTAAGAGGAAGACTAGGGAAAATGTGGGCCCTTTGCTGAATGGGGTGGGTGCCCTGGTGACGAAGGATGCAGAGAAGGCAGAGTTACTGAATGCCTTCTTTGCTTCAGTCTTTACTGGTCAGGCCAGCCCTCAGGAACCCCAGACCCTGGAGGCAAGAGAGAAAGTCTGGAGAGAGGAAGACTTTCCCTTGGTGGAGGAGGAGTGGGTTAGAGATCATTTAAGCAAACTTGACACCCACAAATCCATGGGCCCTGATGGGATGCACCCACGAGTGCTGAGGGAGCTGGCGGATGTCATTGCTAAGCCACTCTCCATCATCTTTGAAAGGTCATGGAGAACAGGAGAGGTGCCCGAGGACTGGAAGAAAGCCAATGTCACCCCAGTCTTCAAAAAGGGCAAGAAGGAGGACCCAGGGAACTACAGGCCAGTCAGCCTCACCTCCATCTCTGGAAAGGTGATGGAGCAGCTCATCCTGGAAGCCATCTCCACGCATGTGGAGGAAAAGAAGGTGATCAGGAGTAGTCAGCATGGCTTCACCAAGGGGAAATCATGCCTAACCAATCTGATAGCCTTCTATGATGGAATGACTGGCTGGGTAGATGAGGGGAGAGCAGTGGATGTTGTCTACCTAGACTTCAGCAAGGCTTTTGGCACTGTCTCCCATAGCATCCTCATAGAGAAGCTCAGGAAGTGTGGGTTAGATGAGTGGACAGTGAGGTGGATTGAGAACTGGCTGAATGGCAGAGCTCAGAGGGTTGTGATCAGCGGCGCAGAGTCTAGTTGGAGGCCTGTAGCTAGCGGTGTCCCCCAGGGGTCAGTACTGGGTCCAGTCTTCTTCAACTTCTTCATCAATGACCTGGATGAAGGGACAGAGTGCACCCTCAGCAAGTTTGCTGACGATACCAAACTGGGAGGAGTGGCTGATACACCAGAGGGCTGTGCTGCCATTCAAAGAGACTTGGACAGGCTGGAGAGGTGGGCAGAGAGGAACCTCATGAAGTTCAACAAAGGCAAGTGCAGGGTCCTGCACCTGGGGAGGAATAACCCCATGCACCAGTACAGGTTGGGGGTTGACCTGCTGGAAAGCAGCTCTGCGGAGAAGGACCTGGGAGTGCTGGTGGACACCAAGTTAAGCATGAGGCAGCAATGTGCCCTTGTGGCCAAGAAGGCCAATGGTATCCTGGGGTGCATCAGGAAGAGTGTTGCCAGCAGGTCGAGGGAGGTGATCCTCCCCCTCTACTCAGCCCTGGTGAGGCCCCATCTGGAGTACTGCGTCCAGTTCTGGGCTCCCCAGTACAAGAGGGATGTGGCACTACTGGAGCAAGTCCAGCAAAGGGCCACAAAGATGATTAGGGGACTGGAGCATCTCTCTTATGAGGAAAGGCTGAGAGAGCTGGGCCTGTTTAGCTTGGAGAAGAGAAGGCTGAGAGGAGATCTTATCAACGTGTACAAGTATCTGAAGGGAGGGTGTCGAGAGGATGGGACCAGACTCTTTTCAGTGGTGCCGAGCGACAGGACGCGAGGCAATGGGCACAAACTGAAACACAGACACTTCCATCTGAACATGAGGAAAAACTTTTTCACTGTGAGGGTGACAGAGCACTGGAACAGGTTGCCCCGAGAGGTGGTGGAGTCTCCTTCTCTGGAGATATTCAAAACGCGCCTGGATGCAATTCTGTGCAATGTGCTCTAGGTGACCCTGCTTGAGCAGGGGGGTTGGACTAGATGATCTCCAGAGGTCCCTTCCAACCTCAGCGATTCTGTGATTCTGTGATTCTATGGTTTCAGCAAAGCAGGAAAAAAAAATTAATAACAGAACTGAAACAAGGTACTTTTTTTTAAATTGCTACAATACCAGCACTACAACAATATATTTCCTCAGACTGAAGTCCTACAGAAAAACACTGTACTAATGCCTTTCATTAAAAAAAAAACAAAACCTATAATAAATATGGAAGAGCAATTCTGCTTATTGGGGTGAGAACAAAAGAAATGAGATTAAATACTTAGCAGGTACTCTAAGAACTTAGTTCTTAATAGTGCCTTTGTGTTGGCTGAGCAGAAAATAGCTTTCACAGTAAATTGTGTTGTAAATTGTATTGTGAACTCCTTTTAAATCAGAGTAAGGTTATGGGGTCTTCAGAGGAGTGGCACTGGAGGCAAGTAACAGTGCTATCTGAATACTATTCTTTGGACAAAATGTATCTGGATAGTCTTGAAACTGCATTCAAACAGTTAATTTGCAAATAATGTGAATGGAAGTTTGTGCTTCATTGATATCTTTGGGAAAATAAACTGGAGCATGACAAGCTGTCTAATAAACATGAATATAATGAGTTCTAGTTTTAGATGCTAGACTAACGAGAGATGTGAGAGGAGAGCCTGGGTTGTTATTGAAGTCTTAGCCCATTATTTGAACTTGTTTTCAGCAAAATAATGGCTCAGAAGATGATAAAGTGCTACTCCTACTGAATTGTTTTCCATCTGTACAATCTAGTGTGCTAATGAACTCCATTATTGCCATAAATATCTTAGGTATACAAATCTAGGGTTTTGTTATTTGTTAGCACCTTAATAGTACTGAAGAACAGTACAAGTTATAGTATTAGAAAATACTTTCCATTTTCTATTAGTGCTATAAAACAATTCCTACACAGCAACCACAGTTTTTGTCAAAATACACTAGGATAGTGTAAACAGAGGTCAAAATAAACAGAGGTCAGAGTCCAGTTCCCTGTGAGGAAATGCTATTGGGCTTGCATTCATGACATGAATTAAAATAATTTAGCAGGAGAGGAAGGAAAAACAAAACAAAACAAAACAACAAACAAAAAAACACAACAAAATCCAGCCTACCACTGAATACTGATTGCAGACTTTATTTGATGGCTGTCCAAAATTCTATGATTATACAGCTTTTTATTTTTTGCTTCTTACAGCATTTCTTTGGGTCACATATAAGTTAAGCATTAAGTTATTGTTGTTTACTTTAGTGACAGACTTACCATAATTTTCTTGATGTTATTTGATGTTGCTTTATGGCTTCAGTATTTATATATTAAATTAGTTTGTCTTTGAGGTGTGTTCTTCCCCTATGAGTGCTTACACAAAATGGAAAATAGTCAATGATGTTTTCTTCATCTAGCTATACAAATCGGATATAGTTGATCAAAGTATAGGCTGTAACAAACCTGAACTGGTTTTGGTCACTTCCTGTTTACAGGTGTCTTATGATATTGAGAATGAATCTGTGCATTGCCTAAGCATTCCACACTTATGACTCCAAACATGTAATTGTTTGATGGATTAAGAAAAAAACTAAATCCTGTATAATGTGACCTCTAGAGTTAAGTGATGTACACAAAACGGTCTGGTGTCAAATCGGGGAGGAAGGAATGGAGTACAATAAATTTTGCCCTTAAATCTCTTAATTTTGGATAACTCCACGTTTTGAACTTTTCACCTTTTCCTGTTCCTGTTTATATGAGAGCAAAGCCATTCTTGTATAAAGATTTTTGGAAGGACAAGCACTCAGTCTCAGTGATGCAGGCTGTACAACTTTTTTTCCAGTTCCTAGGAGGTAATATAAGAAGCAACAAAACTATTAATATCTTTGGAAAATAAATAGGAAAGAGCTCAAAAATAATAGTGCATTCCCACAAAACCTAACACTTTTCACCTCCCTTCCTTCTTATCATCTGTCTTCTGAAAAAGCTGCTCTGTCAAAATAATTATCCATCAATAGATTCTTGTGCTGTTTCTTAACTGGTATATTTTTCAGAGGTAGAAAAGTTGCATGACTGAAACTTAACTCGTTTCTGGTGGGAATATTTTATTTACCTTTAGCTTCCCTATGAGCAGCTCCATTAATGAAACATATGTTTTGGCTTAGTAGAATTTATGCTGCTTAGAAAATAATTGAACTACATATTTTTATTTCTACACATAATTTTTTTTCAAAAAAGCTGGACATAAGTCAAACTATCTGATCTTAATGACTGAAAAAAAGCTTTGAAATGAGAGAACTTTTTAAACATCACACTTTTCTGACACTGAATGACTTGAATCCTAGTAGACTTAAGGAACATGATGGAAAAAATCCTATGTACTAAGCACTAGAAAAATAAGGAATACTAGAAGCACACATTTTGGTATTGTTGCTTGGATGCGCAGCAAGAAGGCTTGTAAATTTGTAGGTAAATTCACCTACAAACTAAAACTTCTGAATAAAAACTTCTCATGCAAAGCTGAGAGCGCATAAAGTGGTTTAGACTCATTGTTCATGTGTTGTGCTCAATAGGACAGTTTCTGCAAGAGTCAATGAGAAAACCAAACTATTTATATTGCCTTTAGTACATGCTCACTGCTTTTCATTCTGTCAGCTGTAAACTTGTTGCAATTAAAGAATCATTTTTTTTCAGTTTGTAAGTACAACTGACAAGATGGCAATTCAAAAAGTGCATTTGATCAAAATCTTAGTTTTGGTACATTCTCCAGGGCAATGGTTTAAGCTGCCCTCATCTCAAAAACAAATTTCCACTTACTGCACAGAGATTCAAATCAGTATGCCTATTTTTGATTCTTCAGAAATGTATCTCACAAAAACATGCCCTTTAATGCCAACATCTTACTGCATGTTATTCTCCATTTCCATGCTAAAATAAAAGAAGTTACCCAGTGATGATCTTAACTGGTAGGAGACTGAGTGATATATAATGGAGAACTTGCATCTATATATACAGATTTTCCTTAATCTGTTGCAAATTCTAAAGAGAATGGATGAAGGTCTATTCCATCTGTAGAGAAGCCTATAGGATATCTCTCTCTTATAGACATAGACCAATAAAAATATTGTGGAATGTCAGAGGAGGAGGAGAAGGTCATGCCTTTCTGCTGTATACATTGTGTTTGTTAATCTGAAGAGGTATTTTAGACCTAATTCTTTCAATTAACGCTACTTCACAAGCCAGTTGACCAGAGTTTGTCTTCATGCTTTTATATTCTGGGTTGCCCCCTACTAGCAGAATTGTACTAGAATATAAAGTCATGCTGCCTATGAAATTCATCACTCAATAAAAATTCAGTGTTTGCTCTTTTGGCTTGGATGATAATCAACTGTAATTCATGGGGACTTCCCTGTCTAGGTAGGACTGTTGGCTACATTCGCAGATACATTTAATACTTCAGATGGCTTCTATTTTTTGATGATAATTAGTGCAGGTAAAGAACTTGGCCAACTTTAGTAAGAGCAACCTTGCATCATCAACAGCCTTTCTCGAAGGCACTCGGATGAATAGCCACATCAAACTACCCTTTCTTCCTAACTTCCTAGTGTGAGACAGATGCTTCAATGATATTCAATACACTTATTCAATTATTAATCATATATGCTATAAATTTCAAAAACCATGGTCCTGGAGGATCTTCAATGACTGAAGAATTTGTATACATTTAGAGGTGCTGAAAATTAAGAAGGTGGTAAAACTAGTCACAACAGAGGAGATGAGGGACAGTGGTTTTTCTTTACACTTGAAACCAGGAGACATGCTTGTTAATTCATCTGAGGTCTGAATCTCAGGCCAGTGGACTTTGGTATGGTCCACAGTGCTTAGCAAAGTACATGTTTAGGTCAGCTAAAAGAATAGGCTGTTTTACAGTGTGCAAGAGTCCTGGAAAATTTCTCGCACTCTGAGAACTCCATGTGAAAGCTAGCTAAGGAAAGTTAATGCTTACTAAAGACTGTTTCTTTCTAATACAGCTAAAATCCCTATAACTTAAATGGACATATGACCTGTCAAAAAATAGTCCGATTCAATAACATTTTATTGTACTTAATTTACAAAGATAAGGCAAAATGGAACCTCTTCTGGAACAATCAAAAGATTATTAGAGATTTTTTCTTGGAGCAAAACGGTGAGTGATTTGGTTTTGCAACTGCACCAATCGTCTTCCAAATACTTTAAGCCAAAGCCTTCCTTTAGAAAGGTTTCAAGAAATCTTGAACTACAGTAAAACACCCTAGAACAATTGTTGAATGGTTAACAGCTTTGCTTTCGGTTATACAGGCCTGTTTCTCTTCCCTGTTGACTTATACTTGGTAATATGTTAGAACTATGTAAAAATACGTTTTAGAAATAAAGACAGATTGTAGGTATCTTTTGCTTTTTGTTTCTTCAGTAAGGTTGATGTGGCTTAGTCTTCCTCTGCTGTCATTTTTCCATGGCAAGCAGTCTACCAATATATCCTTACTTTTGTATTAAAAGACACATAATCTTGGGGTTATTTCCTTTGGTGTATTTAGGGATAAAGTTGCCAAGCAGTACATTCCTACTGATAGAATCCCCATTCATCATGAAAAAGCAAAATAAAAAACTTTATATATAAATGTAATGGTGTTGGTACATGTATGTGTGTACAAGCCCTATCAAGATGCCAGCTGAATAGATATTAGATAAAAGTGCAGCTAGGATAAAATGATTTCATTTAATTAACTCCATTTTAATCCTTTCATTAAGAGGGACTGCTAAATGTTAAGTTTGAAATGTGTAGTTTCACTCTGAACAAGGGGTTAGATTTTCATCTCTCTGTCCTTTTTTAACATCCTCTTTTCTAACACATAGTTATATGGGCCTTACGAGATAGTGATACTCGTTTATGGCCTCCTGGGTTTCTTCCATAGAAGTATTGCTCTAGGAGCTTTATTCACAGCAGCAGTATGGAAGACAAAAGATTTTCTGAGTAACAGAAAGGAGACTGGTGTATTTGGTGAGTTAGAACTACAGAAACCATTGGTATAAACAAGCATTGGTTTCATTCTCTTGTACAATGCATATTTTCTACTCTTCTAGTTTGTACAAAATCTAGTACGTGTATTGAGATGGCAATTCTGTTTGTTCTCAGCTTTTTATTTTAAGAGGTCATAATTCAGTCTAAGAGTCTTCAGCTGCAATTTCAAGCAGGGAAATCTGTACTGGTTCACTTGGGAATTTTGTTTGATGCAGTTGTCTTATTTTAGAATTCTTTCTCTTCTCTGTTTTTATCTTTAAAAGTGAAATTGGTCTGTTTGTCTCATGTTTTCTGGTATGGTAAATAGAACTCTGAAGAGTTTTGCCTATCATTGGCAATAACAAATAATGACCAGTGAATGGGTCAGAAAAATATTTTCTGTAAAATCACTTCAGATGAGCACTTGGTCTTCAGCAGGTGAAGCACAGTGAAACATATAAATCTAACTTATGTTAAGTCTCATCGAATCAGTATTCACTGTAGTAATCCTTTTAATATTTTATATTGGGATGAATATTTATTGGGATTTCCCTACAGATTCCTTTGGTGACTGAGCCCTCCATGGCATGAATTCCTGTCTGTCACTTTGTCTTATACTGATTATATTTATTAGTATATACAGAATGCTGTCTGTCATTTTGTCTTATACTGGTTGTGTTTATTCACATATACAGAACACTGTCCCGTGGTTCTGGCTGGTGCGGTACTGCCTTATCTGTCACATTGGGCTAACACTCGGATATTTTAAAGCCAAATATTATATATGTGCTGTATTCATTTTCTGTGGTTTGTGCAGTAAACTTTATATGCCTGTGACATGCAGTAACCGTTAACAGAACAGTCCCTGTTTTAAATCCATGTTGGTGCATCATGAATTACATATTTGTAATAAAATCAACATGAAGTCAAACTAAAACTCCATTACTGGAAACTTCAAAACTGTATAAGTGCATAAGCTCTTTACTCCATTGGAAATCTTTAACTTCCAACATTTCTGAATCATTTTCCCAGTTAAAACTTTATAGTTGTACATGTTTTACACCTGCAAATCATCCATTAGGCCCAAAGAAGAAAAACAAAAAACATTTGTTCTTGTTCAAAAAACAAACTATGCAAGATCACCATCTCTGCCTTCAGCAGGCTATTTCTGAATCACTTTGTATGGTTCAGCTCTGTCTCCAGTTGCAACCATGTCATCTACTTGTTATTGAAGGATGGTTATCCATCTATTCTAGAAATGCTGTTTTATTGCTGTACAGGATTTAGAAAAGGCAGAAACCACAGCTTGTGTGGCTCAGTTTAGCCTCCGTTTGTGATGACTTTCACTAGATCTTCTGATTCATTTGCTCTCTCCTTAACCCTCTATTTGTCCAACTCTCAGGACTTAGACTTAAGGATCTGAGGAGTATTTACCATTTTTACTGAGTTTGTAAGTGGGATCTAGGCCTCACTACACCCTAAATGAGGTCTTTGGTATCATGTGTACAGTCATTCTCCTTCTAGCTCAGTGCAGCTTGATTTTATAGTTTATTGTTTGTTTTTTGCTGGTTGTGATGAAGAGAGAGGGATTCTCATTTACCTTTGAGTCTGGGTAGTTCTGTTTTTCAGGCTGAATACACACAAATCCTAAATCAGCTGCTGTCTTGACAAGAATTTTAACTACTGAACTAGTAGGGAACAGGAGACATAACTGCCCTTTCATCCTCTAACCACATCTGAAAAGAAAGTCAGTACCTTTGCTATTACCTTACACACACTGCCACAGGTTTGAGGCTGTGAATATTAGGCTAAATAGTCAGTCTGTAGTGAAGCATCTGGCCCACAAATTTAAGATGCTTCCTTCCCCAAGAGTTTCTACTGCTTTCCAGTAATTTCTATTGAGCTAAGGGTAGCTCACCTCTCAGTTTACTGACTACTGTAGATATCTTTCCAAGGGTTTGACTCTCATCATGGATTATATTAGAAGCCTGAAATGTCCCCATACCTTTCTAGTAGATATTAGCAGTAAGTTTTAGATATTGCAGTGATAAGTACCTCAGTTTTCCAAGTTGCTCTGGAGTGCTGCTTCATTTTTGTTTGGAATATATGTCAAGCACTGAAAATAACAATGTAGTAAACAATTTTAAAAAAATCTAGCCTAGGTTTGAAGTTAGATGAAACAACTGAGATACTTCTGAACTTCTAACAAATTATACATTTGCCAAGATTCTTCAAAAATAAAGAGTATAGTGGCTTTATCTGATATTGGAAACTGGATTTCAGTGCAGTTTCACTCTGAACAAGGGGTTAGATTTTCATCTCTGTCCTTTTTTAACATCCTCTTCTCTAGCACATAGGAGTAATATGGATCTTATGAGATAGTGATACTCTTTTATAGCCTCTTGAGAGTCTTCCACAGAATTTCGCTCATGCTGGAAAACAGGCTCAGTCACCCTTTCTTTGTTTTTAAGAGACCTTTCCTTGCCCTGGGTGATAATTCAGTAGACCTCTGGAAATCTGTTACTCGCCCAGAGTCTGACAGTGTTTCTTTTCTGTACTGGTACACAGGTTTCTCATGGCTGCTATTCAAAAATAGGTGTTTTAGCATATGTTACACTTTGTTTTGGTCATGAATGGTGGAGAAAAGACAAACTTGGCCTGTGAGAACAGCTGAGCTTGATGTTTTTAAACACAATCACTTTACATATAGCTACTTCTGCTTTGGGGGAAAAGGTCTGCCTGCAACACAGATAGTCATTAACTTTTAAGCTTGATTGCATCAGCCCTATCTGCAATATTTTTAAAGGGTTAGAATAATTAACGCAGTATTTTCCAGTCTCACTTTGTAAAGAAAAATGAATTTATATCTGACTGAATGCTTAGACCTGAATTTGAAGGCTTTATCAACACTTTGGGCAGGCTGTATTTTCATATGCTGTTTATATTGCAGATGACACTGATAAGAATGCTAAAAAGAGCCTGGAGAAATAGTTCAGATTAATGAAAAATATATCAACTCTTCCATAAAGTACTAATGCTACGGTGAAGGAGATAAACTGTAAAATGGGTTGCGAAAACTAAATAAAGCTGAAGTTTAAAACTCATCTCTTCCTTACTGTTCCGAGGAAAAGAGAAATTTTTTATTTTTGTTAATACTGATTCCATGCATTCTACCCAGATATATTATTGCTAGGATAAAATATAAAACAATAACTTTTTGCTGTATCCTGTTCATTGGCCGATGACTACATTTTTGTCAGTTAATAGAATCAAGAAAAATTCTTGACAAATATACGTTTAAAAAGATTTAGCCATGTTCCAATGATAAACTGTTATAATGTGTGGATAATGAAGATATGTAATATGAAATGACTGTTGCAGTAATGACTGCATGTTTCATATGAAAGTTATTTGCTACCATGTTTGCAATCATTATTTTCCCAGTCAACACCGTATGGGTAAAATGATTAACTTCAGCGTTGGAGCCTAGGCTAAATTTACATTGTGCTTTGAGTGTTGCACATCTCCTGGTGAAAGTTCTGCTCACATCTCCCTCGAAGGTCACTTTATTCATCTTCTACTATATGTATGGACCTCCCTTCTCATGTTTCTTAAATTGTCATTTTATCGTCTTTTGGCTTCTTGGAATCATACATATAGCACATAATCAAGTCCTGTAATTAGCAGCTGTTCTCTTAATCAATTAGGCTTTTGCTTTAGTATATGAACTCATGTAAAAGTCTATCAACAGTGACAACAGCATGGATACAACTCTTTTGAAATAATCTGTTAAAACTGAATACTCCAGTACTTAATTCTGTTGTAACTGCACTATACAGGAAGAAAACAAGTATTTAAACACCAATGTATTCAATGCCCTTAGCATATTTGAAATTCCTAGTTTGTTTTTTTTTAAGAAGGCTTCAAAAAATCTTGTAGTGCTTTTAAGAATTTCTCTTTTTGACGACAAAACTCAAACAATTATCGTTGTGTGCATTGATGCAGTTCATCAGCAAACCACTTTTTGAAGTTAGTTGAAGTTTTTAGAAGGGAGGACTTCATTATTTTGCTTTTAAGGATAACTTGTAATAATGTTGTATCTATATAGTAGTGAGTCCAGACAGATATGTGAAATCAAGTTCTTCAGATAGGTACTTAAAATTTAATGGATGTTCAGAAATATTCTGATCTGTACTTTTTCTCGCTGTGGGTTCTTTGTTCCAGTTCCTCCCCTCCTGGGTAAGTCAGGAGAAAATACAGCTGGAGGCACACTGACCCTTTGGCAGGCCTTCTAAAATAAACTGTCATTCCTAGAACTTACCTGCTTGAGATCTGTATCACCTAGTAATAGTGCACTGTTCCTTGGGAATATGGTATGTGAGCTTCTGAACTAGTTGGATGTACTCCCTTGACCTGTTCTGTAAGATCTTGGCCTACTTTTCTTGTGAGAAATATGAAACTCAATTTCATCCATTTGTGCCTTGATGCAGTAAGAGTGAAGCTACTTGCTCGTGAACTTGAAAAAAATTAAAACATTTGTTCGTACCATAATTTACTTGTATTAAGCATGATATCATACTCTGTAGAAGTTGAACTCTTACGGTGAAACTGAATATTTTATATCACTAGGCACCTTGAGCTCTCATTAAATTGGTTAGCTATAGAATAATTTCAGCTAAGATATAATATCAGGATTAGCTGTGGTAAATGGCTTTTACCTCTTACATTGTCAAACGTATTCAAGTGACTAAACATCAAATTCAATATAAACTTTCACAAAACTCTAAATACTTGTCTATATTTCTAGGTTTTTGCACCAGCTTATTTCCTAGAACTTTTTAAACAACCCTTCCATGTATACATGTGTGCACAAACACTTCAAATGCAAATGACCTACAAGTAATGGTGAAAGATGAACACATTTTTTTCAGAACTAGAGAACCTGCTTTGCTTTCTTGAGCCTCTGTTTTGCAATGCTGCTATTTACTTACTGCCATCCTCTAAAGTGACAGATGCTTGCTACTAATATAACCTGTCGCCTATCACTAGATTGTTCCCATTTGAACATATGCAATAAGTTGCTTGGTGCTTTGGGTGAGTTGTCTCTATTTTTTCCTGACTTATTCCTTTTCCTTGTTAGAGTTTTGCTAGATTCTTGAACTTAAGCTGCTAAAACTGGGGAAATTTTACCAAAAACAATATAATATTCAAGAGCTTCATGTCCAGCAGGTACAGAGGTGCGTAGGGTTGGAAGTGGGACATAGCCACGCAGCCCTCTAAAGCAGAGGGGGTTCCGGGTATCGGGCAGTGCGAGGGATCAACCACCAGCACCCCAAAAGGGCTGTGCTTGCCCCTGGGCTTGGTTCCACGCACTGAGCACCCTCAGGTTCACGTTGCTGTATTATCGCTATTTTCTGGAAGACAACCATCTGTTCTGTCCAAGCCCCTGGCAAGCACAGGCACACAATCTTCATTTGAGACAGAAGGGCTATGCAAATATTTAACATTAATTAGCAAAATAATATTCTGTGTTTATTCCTTTTTTCACTCCTGAAGTTGTTTTATAGGGGGCTTGACTTCTTCTTCTTAAAACAAACTTACTTTATTATACCAACGAAACGCACAAAAAGACTTAGCATGTTTGCCTTTTCTGTGCATCTCAGAATACCCAGCTATTCCTGGGAGATGGAGCCTACACATTCAAATGCTCAAATGTATCCAGATAGAAAAATAATCTCTTGTAAAATGTTTACAAAATAATAAAAAAAGTCTGCCCCCCCCACTCGCCAATAAGGAAATGTAGCTCAGATGTATCCTGATTTTTAAAAGGTACATTTTAAAACACAGGTCACATCATTTCAAATTGCCATAGGCAAAGGAAGGATGAGGTTTCCCACACCTTATGGATATAATAATATAGTGGAACAAAAAAGAAACAGTACTATTTTGATAGGTTTGTTTAATCTACTTATGTGGTTGGCTTTTATTACAATTACCACAGAGATAATGTATCTTAAAGATCATGGTATAAGCTGGAACTGAGCAGTGGAATTTGCCTTATCCAGATGTGTTTAAGAGATGCCAAGAGTGTCTTAATGATGCCTTCCCAGTCCTACAGGGGTCACAGTGGCTGACAAGGTATTCGTACAAATCAGACCAGAAATTAAACAGCAAGAACATTGCACCCAGGAGTTACCAACCTCCTTCTCAAATATGGGCGAGCTGGCTTGCTTTCCCTTCTTCCTGGGCCTGAAGCTCTAAAACTTCCCATCTGTGAGAATTAGGGAAATTAGATTCCATCTCTCTGGGCAAGCTGCCAGCATACCCTGCCCGACTTGCCTTTTGTCTTTGCTTTTTCTCTGGCTGTAGATGCAAGTTTTAGGCTTCTTCTAAGAAGGTCTGGACAAGATGATTTCCTACGGTTGTGTTTGATTCACATTCACTCTTAACCACTACATGTACATTTGGATTCTGAAGGAAATGGATCACTGTCACGGATTAGTGGGTTATTTTGAACAACTTTAAAATTTTGGCCAGTTTCTATAGGGTAAAACTATTTGGCAAATGCACCATGAATCCACTAATAGCTTTGGCAGCTTTAAAAATGTCTTTTTACCCCCAATGAATGAATGGTTTGCCAAAAATTTATCCTAGCTGCACTTCAGATGTAATTATTTTATTGATTTTAAGAATATTCATACAGTATTACAGCAAAAATAAAGTAGGCACAGTCTGCGATTTTCAGTATTAACAAAACATGCAGAAAAAAACAGCTTGTAGGAAATTATTTCAGGTAAGTGAAAATGACCTGATGTGAATAATAAATGTGATATATAGTTCACATGTGTGAACTGATATTAAAGATACTTTTCTGGCTTTTTTTTTTTACAAAATATATACCAAAAGAAGCTTGTCTGTTGAAAGTACTTGTGTTTGAATTTCAGCCTGAATACCTACCGAGTCAGACAGGGCAAGGAATTCACAATATTGTTCATTTAAAAGGTTTCAGGCAATTTCATGAGAGTGAATGCAGATCAAGTATGTGGTGCTGTTTGGATGTCAAGGAAAAAAGTCTGACAACAATTATGTTTTGCATCTGTATAACCTTGTAGGAAAATGCTGAAACAGGCAAAAGGAGTAGAGCCTTTGTAAATATAGGTCTATATGAGTTTGAAAAATAGCATTTAGGCTGTGCAACATCTTTTTCCATGATTTCAGCTCTACTTCCATAATAATACGTAGGGAGGAGAGTAAATAACGTAAGCTTTGTTCAGAGGTCCTCCAGAAAGCACCAGATTAAGATTCAGTGAACGAATAGCTCCCTGTCTTCTCTTTCATAATTTACTGCAGGGTGTTAAATGTGCTAAAAATCATAACAAAAAAAGCTGTCACAGGATTATCTTTTCTGGATGCTTGTGCTGCTACTGAAGGAAGCCATAGAAATCTGACTCTAATCCCAATTTGTCATTAGAATTTATGTCTAATGCTTCTTGACTCAAATTAAAATTTCATTCTTCTGTGTGTAAAAGGGATGTACAGAACAATTGGTCATATTTGGAAAGAAAGGAGTTACATACAGGTTACGGAATAACCTGAAATAGAAAGTGTCCATGTTCTTTTTTTCTTCTGTTCTTAAACAAAGTGGGTGCTGACATCCAGACAGTCGGTGGAAAATGTGCTGTGTTAAGAGCTGCAAGAGCTGCAGCTTTGAATGAAGTGTCAGATCCAGCAGCCTGCATAGCTTCTGCCTGAGTATGTTAGGCATCATTTAAAAGCCTGTAAGAAAGCTGTTAAGAAACTCCAGGCATATATTAGCTACAGATCAGTGGGATGACAGCTTGCTCAGAGAGAAGAAAATCATTCCAAAAAATGCTGGCAGAGGTGTGAAATAACTGTGGGGCTAATCCTGAACTCATTTCACTTGGTGAGAGCCGTATGGTAACTTTTTTTTTTTTTTAACTAGAAACAATATTAGGTCTTAAGCACTTTCACTCCAAAAAACTATAAGTCTATGCTATACAAGGCTATTGTGAAATTCGTGTTCTGATCTCTAAGAAAATAGATTTCATACTTTGTATTTTGGCCTTAGGAAGATGTTAGTCCTAATTATCTTCCCAGTCCTTACTCAAGGAAAATTATTATTCTCTGCAAGCTTGCTACAGTAATGAAGCTAAAGGAAAGATTTTCACTGGCTTCTGAGAATACTGGATAGGCCTTTAAATAGCAGAAGTGATTTAAGATTTGGGTGATGGATTGTAGTAGCATCTCCTAGTTTCTTCTGTGCTTGAAGTCAAGGCACAAATGAAGTGTTGATTGTTGGCTGTTGCACTAAGTATACAAACTAAGCAATACGCAATGCTCACCTACAAAGTTTGTACCAATGTAAACTGTCTATAAAAAATATTTTCAATGTTGTTTTTGATTTATATAAAGTTACTTTTAAGCTGTTGGTAGGCTGTAATATAAGAATCTTGTGAAATTATTTTGGAGAGGTTATTTGACAAATTTTATCAAAGTATGAAATGTTGCTTACCAAAAAATACCAAATGTTACTTTATTTTCCTTGTTGACAAAGGAGGGAGAAAAGGAAGATGGAAGGATGTTTTAACTTATAATGCTGGTATAGCTAAGTACTAGACCTTAGAAGAAAAACTTACTAGCCAAGACCGTGAGCTGATGGCTATAAAACTAACCAGGTTTATGAAAACTGAGAGGATTTTTCCTCCTTCTCAGGGTCTGTATAATGGCTGAAAACAAGAAACTGACTCTAAGGTGCTAAAAAATAAAAAATTGCTGCATTCATCTCTGGCCACTACTACCATTGCTAATAGTTGGCTTTTCTCATTTCCTTATACTTTTAAGGAGGAGCAGTTTGGCAGATACTAAGGTACGCTAAGTAACGAGAAATACCTTAAACTGGTTGTAAATGGGTATCTACACTGAAAGCACATGATGAAAGGAGTTGTTATTACTGCTGCCCTTGATGATTTTACCCCTAACATTGTCATTCAAATAAACAAGACTCATTGCCTGCTGGAGTACTTTCCCTCCACTCAACTCTTAGAAGCATTTTTTCCCCTCCTTTTTCTTGCACCTTTGAACGCTTTTTCATGTTCATCTTGTCACTTGCAATCTTTGCTCTTCTCTTCCCCTACAGTTACTAGCAAAATACCTGAATTGAACTGAAATTCGTATATCTTCATTTGGAGCTTCATTTGTTACCCAGATGTCCTGTAGTATTCAGCAGGCAATGTTTGGACTAGATTTTCAGAACTGCCCCTACTCCTGTTTGGGCACCTAACCAAAGAGGTCATACTTTCATCTGGCAATCACACTCTAGCTGGGCATTAAAGAGCAAATTTTCAAAAGTGTTAAATACATTTTAAGATAGAAAAAATGAGAAAAGTGGTCATAATTTACATGTTATGTTTGCATGGTTCAGGGAATTTTAATTCCCTCTGAAATTCCAAAAAAGTACTTTGGTTGCTGCAACTCTCTTGAGAGTTTTTCTGCTCATCTGTTAGGTACTAAAAATGGAAATGCAGCTAAAATCTTGCTGTTATATAACCAGTTTCATCTGTCCTGGTGACTTGATGTTAATTTTTTTTTCTTTCCTGACTTGGTGGTAATTTTCTTGTTTTGTGGTTGGGTGTTTTTTTTCTGTCTAAATACATTCTCAATTTGAATAATATTTGGTGAATCTGTATGGAAATACAGCAGGAATCTCGCACCTGAAAGTGTTTGTATGAATTCAACCCTGATTAGGAACAGAGAGCAACAAGATAAGCCTGCAGTATGATCATTCAGAAATTTGCTTGTATGTTTTGCTCTGGAGATGCACAGTTTAGGGCAGATTAAAAGAATTTATTGCTAATTCAAAGCCTAATTTTGTCTGTTGGGTAGTTTACTGCTTTTTGGCTATCGTGAGGAGGAAATTAAACCCACATGTCAAAAAATGTTTGGTTTTTTTTATGTGAAGAAACTAGCGAGGAGAAATTTTGTCTTATGAAGAGTTAAGTGCTGTGGCAAATATACACACTCTCACAAACGTTATCCTGTCTCGTGTTAAACATATTAAAGCTAATAAAGCATAAATGAGCAGTTCTAAAAAAAAATTCGGTGTTTCTATAGGCCGGAAATCTTCTCTGACACACACAATTCCTGTGAAGGAAGAGAGAAGGAGAATGAATGTGGGCACAACGTTTGTGGAGAATTGTGTGAAATGCCACCAAGATAAACTAATGTGCCAAAGGAAAGCAACTTCCTTCAAGTTTTGCTTTCTATGCTGACATATCAAACAAAACAAATTTTGCTCTCAGGCCTGTCCCTGATGGTTGGTTCATTTTAGTTAGTTATGAGATAATTATATTCAACTTTGAGTAAATAAAGCAACAAATTACTCTCGTGGCACAAATAACACTTTTTCTGCTGCAGTTTAACAATCCCATGCATAGAGTTCTCGCTGCCTAAGGTATTAGGTTTGTTTGTATCAAGTACTTTTATGACTTTTTAAGTACCTTTATCCCAGGGGCAGAGGTCCTGAGAAGGGACGGGTGCATCCCCCTCAGTGGGGGGGACCTCCATGGAACTGCAGCCTGGAAGGCATTTTTCTAGCAACGTGAGCTGTGGACTTGTCTTTCCCTCCACTCTGAGAGAAGATGCTTGAACTTCTTTTGCCATATTCCTGAATGAATGCTTTAGCCATGGGGCAAGGATATGAAAAAGGATAGAAATGGTGGTGCAACCTGTATCAGGTCTGTTCTTAGCCCTACTTTTTTAAAGAAGACGGGGGGGGGGGGGACACCTTCAGGTGAGGAATATTCAACTCTAGGCCACTGAATTTGGACTAGAGTATTGAATCTCCAAGATGCTTAATTGTTTTAGTGTATTGAATACAGAGTGAGAGATGTAATTCAGGATTTCTGGGATTGTTTGAGTGTCTTTGCTTTAAGTATTCAGAGAAGTAGGAGAAACTCTAGGCTTAGAGGCAACAGAGAGGATAGAGGCACCTGAAAGTTAGGAACTTCAATTCTTGGATTTTAAATGTATGTTTTCTACTGGATTTAGTCTACTATTATTTTGTATAATTTAGTACTTAAAACCTAAGAGCTTTTAAAACTTCTTCTGACCGTTATATCGGAGACTTTTGGGGCAGACATGCTGTAGTGAACTCATAAATACTTATAGATGGGGAAAAAAAAAGTCCATTCAAAGTGCTGAGACAGAACACTTCCCATGGCTGAAAACTGCTTTCACCTCCCCTTCTCGTCTTCCCTGCTCCTCCATGGCAAGACAAATGAATATTGTATGCGAGGGCAGTGCATTCAGAACTTTGGGTGCATCTAGATGTCTAACAGTATTGATGGCTAGCATAAGTATTACTGTTTTTTCAAGAGACCTACATTTGACTCAGTCTTGAAGAATTCGGATATCAACAGAGAGGCAACTATGTGACCATCTTTGGAGGTAAAAGAACTCTATCAGGTGGAGACTTTTGTGAGGAAAATCATGGTGACTTCTCAATGAATTTTTTTCGTAATTTGAAAAGTCTATGATACAAGCTGATTAATAGTATACAGGATAATACATCTACCAAAGATTATGAAATAGCTTTCTCTTGTCTGATTTAGTGTACCAAAAATGACACCCCAGATTCTTCAAATGAATCTGTTATCAAATCTCACAAGGGACCTATTAGGGCAAACTAATTTTGACGATAATTAAGAGCTATCATTTTGCTGAGTACTCTCTATAAAGTACAGATATCACTGTTCTCACTGAAACTAGTGGTTTTGTTTATTTTAGTGTGGAACAACTGGAGTTTGTCTTAGAATGTGTCAGTATGATCTTTGCATTGGACTCCCTTGCCCCACTATACCAAAGTAGTATGTATTTTGAATGGGGACTCTGCCCTCAAGATGATGACAAGGACATGAATACATTGAACTAAAATTGATGAGTAATTCTGCCAGCAAAAATATTTCCATTTTCAGAAAGTATTTTAAGTGGAAATCTTGTTCCACAAAACAAACAGTCTTTGTGGTGAAAAAATGTTGCACATCACTATTCAATTTTCTGTCAAAATAGTTTCAATGATACCTCTTTGTCTCTTGGTACAGCTGTGATGTCGATAGGTAGGGTATAAAATAAAGTCTTTAGATGCAACAGTGATGAGTGTAATACAAAAAAATTTGTGAAAGAAAAGGAGGAAGAGAAAATTATTAACAAGCTCTTTAAAGCAGGGGTTGTTTCATGCATTGTTATTTGAGCTATCAGAACTCAGGAAGTACTTGTAAATGTACTGGATTTATTTTCATTGAATATCTGACAAGGAAAAATGCATTTCAAAGTAAAATTGACTGCTAATGAAAAATGTGAATGAGATTTTTATGACAAGAGTATGATAATGACAAGAGGATAATAAGAAAGGGGCTATAAAAAAGTGAAGTCTGGGTTAATAAGAGCAGTGGAGAGGAGAACTTTGTTAAGCCTAAGTCTTTACTAAGTACTTGTGACAGCAGTGAAGATGAGAGAACCAGAGTATGTCCGTCACAGGGAGACGAAAGTAGCAGCAAGTTAATTCAAATGAAGATAAAGTCATGCTAGGTTGTTGAATGCCACTTCAGGAAGTTCTGTGAGAAAAGAGATTCTTTGAGCATCACTAAAGAAAAAAGTCAGAATCTTTTAATGGAGGGGTTGCATTGCATAAGAAGTAAATCTGTAGTCTGTGAGGTAATTGTGCTGAGACAGATACTGCTGAGAAAATAGAATATGCTAAATTTTGTAAACAACTAGCTGGAATGAGTGAGGCATGAAATCTATGCGTACCACTATGCCAAATATACCACTCTGGTAAATTTAAAACAAGTACAAATTAAAACTGTATAATGTAAATTAGAAGTCTTTTTTTCTTCTACAATGTTCTGAGCTTATACGGTACTGGGAAATGATGTAGGCGACTGGCATGGTTTAGATGGAAAATCATCCCATCTATAGAGAGATGAAAACCAAGCTAATATAGTTCTGAAACCAATTATTTTATGTATGTTTTGTTTCTAAGAAAGAAGGTATCTTCATTGAAGCATACTTTGGATATAGGTATCAGAGTGTAGCTATGCAACATGAGACACTTGCAATTATTTACTTACTATTTTTACTTAACTTTCTGAAATTGGAACCAATGGCATTTTCAGCCCCTCCGGTGTACTTCCCAGACAAAACATGGAAAAGTGTTTAAATGAGCGGCCAGCGTGGACTGATGAGGAGCCATTATGAGGAGTTGGAAAATAGACATTCTTTGGTCTTCGATCCTCTTCCTTAAGATCCTTTTTGGCATTGTATAGTCGAGTACCTCAAATGAAATGATTATTCAGGAAAATGCAGAACAAACTGCAAATGGTATCTATGATCAAATTTCTGGAATATCACAATCTCCCCCAAAATTAGAAGGATCTTTTGCAAAAAGAAAGGTCCAAGTACTGAAATAAAAACAGCAGGCAGAGGAATATGTGCCACACAAAGGATCAATTGTGCTTTGTTTCACAGCAGTGTAAATGCAGATTTACATCATGACCAAAAACTGCAGAAACGGTTTGCAGAATCTACTGGTCCTTTAACATGTAACGCATACTGGAAGCAGTGGATCGACTACCAAGCTTTGAAAAAAATCAAAAGTTTCAGTATGGAGGGGAACAGAGCGTATTCATACACTTAAGTGCTTCAATCAGTATTGCTCATAAGCAAAAAAAAAAAAAAAAAAAAAGGGAAAAGAAAACAAAACAAAATGTATTTTCTACTCTTTTTACTAGCTATGTACAAATAGTTCTGATTAAAAAAAGGGCATGTCTCAGTGCTTAGCAATTCTTACTCTTGAATTTTAAAACAGCCATAAAAATTGATATATTCAGTTATGACTGGGATTCAGTGGAAGTTAAGCAACTAAAGCAACCGAAGGGATGTAAAAAATCTTAAATACTTATGTTTATTTTTTTCTATGGCTCTTGTAGGAAGAGTGTAATATGTGTATGAATGCAATTATTCTGTCTCTCTTGGTACAGTGTACAGTTTTCCAGTGTAAAAATTTAACTACAGCTTCAGAAAAATCTCATCATTGAGGACATTTTCAGGAAATAAAAGTAAGGATTTTGTATGCTATGAACTCTGTTAGTAAAGTGACAATTAATTTTAGAAAACTGTAATTGCCTAGCACTCTAGAGGTTAACTTATACACTTATAATAGGTGTTAGTAACAGTGATTTGTAGTAGTAAAAGTTAATGGCAGTGTAACCATTGCTTGCCCATTATTTGGTCCAAAAGATCATTTTATTTTAAGATGAGTTTTTAAATGCATCAGGATGATTTTTTTTCTGCATTAACATTAGGAACACCACACTTAAGTATTAGCATAAAATCAGGAGTTTTATACAAATAGAAGAGTTGTGAGCGGCATAAGCAATTCAATGTTTTTAAAGTATTAGATATTTTTATGTTCAGTTTTAGAAGACAGAGTTGTGATGGCCTATGTTTGTAATAGTATGTTTTATGTCTATATGAAACATCTCAGACTTTATTACTAAAAATGCCAAACAATTTGGAATGGCTTATGACAGATAGCCTAAGATATTTTTAAACCAAATGACTGAATATGAACAATTTAAATTTTAAACAGAGGAGATAAAACAATGAAGACAGAATAAAAATCCCTGTGAACTCGGAAATAATGAAAAACAAAATGGCAGAAGCAGCAGCATGATAATCTACACCTCAGCTTTTTGTTGCTTAGATATCTAGATGAAACAACCAGGCAAACCTTGGATTAAAACCTAATTTACTAATTTTCCATGTGATTTATGTATCTCAGGTGATGAAGATCCTTCTTGATTGTGAAAAAATTTGCAGGCTGACCTCATCCTTCATCACTTTAAGGACTAAACAGTGTGAAATTCTCAAGGAATTCTCAAAAATCTTTGCAGATGCTTCCCCATATTTCTTTGTACTGCAAGCCTGGTATCTAAGCCAATACAGCCACTAATATGCTCCAAAACCTCCTCAAACAATAATGTAGCATATTCTAGAGCAAAGAATAGAGAAAAGAAAACAACATATTTTCTAGTTGAAATTTTCAGAGAAATATGGTAAAATCTGAGTAATATTCTTGGTATGAAAACATGTTAATGAAGCTGTTCTGTTTTCTTAATATCTTCAAAGCTACAGATCCTGTTGAATTTTCACACTTCTACCACTAAAAGGAAGCCATAAAAGTGCTTAAGCATATGCTTAATGTTTTAATGCATATTTGAATATGAATTTACATTCAAAGATTTTACAGATCAGGAATAAGTTGTGCTTAAATTCTTTAGTATTAGTAGTTTTCACTTTTTGAGGGAAATCATGCTTTTCATCTTTCAGAATATGTTAAAATTTATGAAGCCCCAATAATTGTACCAAGATTGAATGTATCGGCACGGATAAGACTAAAGTCTGAAAAATGCAGATCAGATACTTTATGAATGATGATAGCTTAGAATTCTTCCACTAAATGCTAGACTTTTTATGCCTTGGAGAGAGAGGAAAAAAAAAAATTGAATTGTTTACATTAATTTCCTGGGATGAGGGGATGGGGCAAGACAGCAGTAGCAGATTCCCTCCCATCAGATTATTTTTTATTTTTTTTTAAGGAGGAGAAAACAGATTTAAATGCAAACTCTTGCACTGTGCAACCGTATGGTTCCGTGGATTGAACAGTCAGGATTTTGCTAACTTGATACTAGTAAAAGGTCTGGCAAATCTTTTTTTATGCAGTCCTGGTAAACTTGTCCATATAACTCCTTTTGCTTTCAAATTTTTATCTTGCATTTTTGTTCTTTTTGATGAGACATGGTGATCCTCCTCATATTAAACCCAGCTCTGGAAAGGCTGATTAAATTATGTGGCTTTTCTATAGATTCTCAAAAAAGTCTTCTGTCATTGAATAAACTGTTCCACTGCTCTTACTGTTTATTTAAGTTACTTTATCGTTTCCAATTTTCTCAGGAGGCATCCCTAGTCCTTCTCTGTCCCATTTTGTCTTGAGGGAAAGCATTCTTCCCGCAGAGATGAGAAGGACGCAGGGCTCAGCAGCATGCGTTTTCTCTGCAGTGCTGTCCTCCCAAAACTGTACTTGTATCTTCTGCCTTAAGCTTATGTAAATCCACAGTTATCCTCAGACTGGAGGATATGATGACTGAGCAGAGGTATGTATCATTCCAGCTCAATGCAAATCTGTTATTTCCTAGGACTGGTTGTGCTGCTGGTCCTGCTGGTCCTTCAGCTCCTGTCCCATGGGAGGATGTTCTGCTAGCTCAGCCTGGAGCAGAGAGGCAGTGATGGCTGGATGGGTGGCAAGCGGCAGCCCTGCCTCGTCGGGCGACGGGATGCGAGTGCCTGAACTGCACTGACCTAACTGGCCGAGCAGCTGTAGGTAGGTGCCTTTTGCAGCACAACTGCGTTGTAGTTCTGCAATTATGATGTGGACAGTATAGGACGTGGTCACTGCACTGCGACATTATCAGGAGGTCTTATTCTGTAAGCTCAGAAGTTCATAGTGTCACAGATCTGAAAGAAAGCTTCTAATTAATCTGTAAAATTGGACATAGCACTCTGACTAGATAATATATAACCTTGTATCTACATTCAGAAAACGGGAAGAGAAGGGAGAGGTGATCCACTTCAATACTTTACAAAATATTAGAATGTGTTTGTACATAACGATTCTTTGCTTCATGGAAATGAATGGAAAGTGGGATTAAACTGTAGCCCAGTTTTATTGAAAGGGAAATAATGACTGCCTTGATATCTTCTTTTACAAAAATAACTGCGTTTTTAGACAGGAGAAATGCCGTCTTGTGATTTAAAAACTTTTGATGTAGTTCCCTATAGGGAATTATTACTTGGAGTGAAGATGATTGGGGTTAAATAGAGATATGGTTGAACAGGAAAATACAATAGGTTACATTAAAAGCTTGAGAGAAAACACCACCTCAGTGTTTAAAGTTGGGACTTGAGGTATTTGTTAGTGGCCTGAGGGTAAGAAAGGGGTACGTGCTCATGAAATCTGTGGACAAAACAGATGTAAATATTTGCAGTGCTGGGGAGGAACAAATCATCTTACATTGCACGACTTTGTCAACAGACTAACTGAACTGGAATAAAGCTGATCAGGATAACTTTCAGCTGGTAATGTGATGGAGCTGTGAAAAACACTAATGTGATTTTAGAGGGCATCAGGCAAGGCATTTCTTTTGGAACAAGGGAATTGTTTGTTCTGTTGTTTGAGCCTGTGCAGGATCTGATCTGAAATACTGTGTACAGCCGGATTAGAATTTTTCAAGATAAATGCATTCAAACTGAAACTACCGGTTTAAGGGAATGGAACAAATATAACATCAAAGAAATTGACTTAAATGAAGATTGTTTAGGAATCTAACTAAAAATACATTTAACTATAAATTTAGCTAATTCTTCTCTCCTCCTTATGTTAAGGAAGACTACTTCCAAAAGAAGAATGCTCTAAAATTGGTCATCATGCCGTTTAGAAATCTACCTTCTAATTTTCTCAAATTGCTGAATAATCTTTCAGAAGGGACTAGAGGTAGAGTACAAGTCATGTAGAGAAGGATCTTGGCAAGTTTATGGGAAGGACAGAATCGGTGAATTGCTGGAGAAAATTAAACTTAAATATGATTCCCTCATATCTTCAAAGGGATGTGAAAGGATCACGTAGTGCTTGCTTGCACCATATAGTTCTATGATTATCTCTTGTGCTGTAGGAGTCAAGAAGGGCGGTTTTGTCTTTTGATACATGATTATATAATACATGGCTCCTAAATTATTATTTCACCCTGTCTTCCTCTGAAAACTGGAAATTGAATGTCTGCCTGTGACCCCAGGGGACTAGACCTCATGACTTGGGTGATTCCTACCATCCTTGTTTGTTAACGTCAATCTGTCAAACTCCAGTTTCCATTCCCTTGGCTGCAGAGCTAAAGATGTAGCTCTGAACCAAATTTTTAAACAGTAAAAATGATTCTCTTGGGAGGCAACTCAGGTTTTAGGTGTCCAAGTCATTTTTGAAACTAAAACTTAAGGTCCTTAGACATCAGATAGGATTTTGAAGCCTTTTTGTTTCAAGTGTGTGATTGCCTTGAAGGCTGTTATCCCTGAAGAGGAGTCAGCTAGTTCAGCTAAGTATATACAAAATGCCTCAGGCAGTTTTCAATAAACATGAGGATACTCATAGCAGCTAGGTCTGTATGATTCTTTCTCTCCCAAGCTATTCAGCTTTGTGTTCCTGAAAGCTTTTTCTTTTCTCATGCAAATGAGAACCTTAATTTTGGTACATAATACCTTTTTATTGCTTTATAAACTTCCTTCCTCAATAGCTCTTTGTCTCAGTCATGAAAAATGTTCAGAACCTTTCACTAACGTTGATAATGAGGGCTCACACTATCTATTTGTAGGTGTCTTTTTGCTTTCTGAGATGCATTCACCTTTTTCCCCTTGTTTTTTGAAGACTTGAATGTCTTTAGAATTTATTTTGTATTTCCTTTATCAAACAGCATGATCTCAGGATCATGGAAGTTCTAAATCTTTGTGTCTTATTGTTTAATTTTGTTTGTATCCTAGGCTTCTCTTTTCTTATAAGATGAGATCACTTAATTCCATTATAAGAGCAAAAAACATTATATGATAAGAAGCAATCAAGATGGTGATTTGTTGATAAGAGCACAGCCTCAATTGTTGACTTAAATCTCTTTTGTAATTCATTTTTAATATCTACTTCTACAGAATCTCTCCTAAACTAATTTTATTGCATTATGAGTGTGGGTGGAAGAATCTGATACTTTTACAGTGCGGAGTCTATGCCTACATTCAGAGATGTCCATCAGAACTACAGAGGCTGTAAGTGCAAAGTAAAGGGGGTTTTGGCCAGACTTTAGAAAATCAGTACTAAGTACTACAGGGTAGTGTTGAAAGTGCATTACCTTCATCATTTTCACTTTTTCATGTCAAAAGAATTTTACTATTATTGTGATTCTCGAAGATAATATTAAAAAATGGGGGAGGGGGAATAAAGGTGATTAATTCAGGCAATTGTTCTGGGTCTTTTGATATCTCTCTCTCACACAAATACCTTTATCTGAAACTATCAAATTCTAGCCATCTATTCAATGTGCCTGCTACAGTTATCATTTCATGGTGAAAGAGGATGAGCAGCTCTGTGCCTATGGAAGCCCAGGGAGACACAGGTTCCTAGGTCTCTTCTGAAGATGAAACTTCAAAGTGCTAAAGTCACACCTCTATAGTGGGTTTTGGAGGTGCTTTCCAGGCCTGTTTTGTGTGTCCATATATCCTCTGGTGATGTCCCCCAGCCCTTGCCTGTGCCTGGTTTTATGGGGAAATAAAATTACTCATAGAAGGGGACTATAGACACACAACAAATGTGGAATCACATTTTTATAAAGGTTACAAAAGAAAGAATATGGAAAATAAATTTGCTACAAAATTGTTCACTGTAAATTCTGGTTCAAGCAGTTTTGAAAAGCAGATCTGACCTTAGGTTTCACCTTATCAGTGATTTAGGACATATTTAATTCAGAAACAATTCTAGTCCTACAATGGTTTTTGAAAATTGAAATTTATAGAATATTGAGGAAAAAATAAAAGTTCTTGAGATATTATCTCATAATTTGACAGTTCTTAGACCAAGCTGTTTTGAAAGACATTGGGGTGGAAACTGACCGTATTCCTTAAGCAATATGTTTGTGCCTTGCTATTGGGGTGCAACAATGCATGAGTTGCCTTTTCTCTAAGAAAACTTGGGTAAGATTTAAGTCACCCATGCTAGAACTACTCAAACTTTAGCTGTCACCTCAGAAAGAATAATTACATTGGTTAGATATCCCACAGATGCATGCTTTATCAGTCATGTGAGGAGAAAAAATGAGTATATACAGTAATATTTGTCAGGATTTATACTCCACAAAAGGGAGAACGTTTAAAATTATATTGTCTGTGTAATTTTTCCTCTAATTTCTAGCTTAATCCCAATGGGTGATTATAGAACTCTGGCCAAAAGGTGTCTATTAGAATCAGTTATTTTCTCCTGATACCAAAGAGCTCATTTTGTGGAGACCCAAATGTGGCTGTCTGCCCTTTTCTTTAGGCAAGGTGTGACATGTTTTTGGAATTATGAAATAACAACACATTCAGTTAAATAATCAGTCATTCAGTTCTCTCTCTAAAGCAGAACCTGTTGTTGGTGGAATTGTTCCATCATTTTTTGTATGTATTCGTTTACAGAAGGATTCCAACAGCAAAGACAGCTAGAATAACGAAGAGTGAGAGAAAGGGACAAAATAAATGCAAAGGAAATTGATGGCACTGTAATAGATCTTTTCAGTACATGGGATAATAAAAAAAAAGAAAAATATAGAAAAAAACCTAGTCCTATGCTTGGGGAATTGTGAGAACATCACAGAAATACCAGGCCTGACTCTGACGTTTACTTTTGGCTAGCACTGTGTTCTCTGTAGGAGTGGAACTACAACCTGTGATATAAAGAGCTGAACTGCAACATTGCTTGCCTCCTTTCCATCTCTTTCGTGTTGCCTGAAAGGATTCAGATATATGTACTCTAGGCCTTGCTGTTACTAAGAGATAAAGGCACATGGCATATGTTTGTATATATGGAAAAGAACGGTTTCCTTTCAGGGTGAGCTGCTCGCTCATAATTCTAACTTCCTTCCTATTTAGCACAAGCTTATCCTCTCATGAAGCGAGTCAGACACCTAGTGTCTAGCTCAGATTAATCCATTGAGTAGATATTTAATTCATACACTAAGCATATGCTCTAAGTTGCTGCTCTGCCCTGGTGACATACCGTGCATCCAGGAGATTTTACATATGAATTTCTAAAGGATTAAGAGTGAGTTCTGGTAATATAACAGTATATTCAAATCTGAATCTTATTGCAATATACTGATTTACAGTAAAAAGTTTCATGACTATTGAAGTGTTTTGAGTAATATTTTTGTAATCATCTGGAAGGAAAAAGCATTGCATCTCCCCAAATGTGGCATCCTGAAAGCATAAGTAACCAATAAGGACAGATTTGAGGATTTTATTTTGCTTAATTTCCTGTTGCTTAGGGAATATTTAATATCTTATGTTTTTATATATCAGAAATTTCTCAACAGGCTGTCTTTTTTAAATTTTTAAATAAATCTAGACAACTGTGTATATTATGTCTCATACAAATAAAAGTATTTTGTGTAAAATTTAATGTTCTTGAAACTCTGCAACCAATACAATATATATTTGTCTGTATGGATCTCCAAAAGAAACAAAAAGTATCAAAATAAGAATTCGAATGAGGAAATACCTTTCTATTATAAATGGGATTGTTGAAAGAGCAGCATTATTCCTTAAAACAGATCTGAGCCCCTGTTCTGTCTGTGAGGAGCAAGGTGGTGAAGGTACAAGTCTTCAAGAACTTAGGGTGCCAAGCACTGTAGAGGAAATTTGAAAGAAGCAATTGTCTTGTAACTGAGACACACTTTGATCTTGGACTTTGTCACAGGTTTCCTCAAGGTTAATCTTTCTCTGTTTAATTTGCTCATCTTTAAGGGTGATTTATATCACTTTACAGATATATTATGTGGTGACAGCTGTTATAATGGGACATAAGGTTCAAAAACCATCTTGTTAGATGGTTAGGAAATGGTTGGAAGGGGCACTTAACTGGGCAAGACCATTTGCCCTTACCATTGGCCTTCTAGTCTTTACTTCTGGCTAGGAGCAACATTTCATTGGAGGAAACTGCTCATTGCTTTAGCCACATCAAGATTTAGCTATGTGGTTGTAAAAGGACTGAAGGCCTACTGCAGACAAAACAACAGCCTTCTAATGCATGAGGGGAAATAGTCTGTCTCTCTAAATATCTGATACCACCATAAGTTCATCTATATACAGGGGAGGTTGATTACTCCTTTCCTATGTTCCCTTTGCTGTAAAATATTTTATATATAGCCCTGAAAAATAATTATTAAACAAGTATTGCTTTTCTGATAACAAACAGGCTGTCTTGTGCATGCATTTAGCTTTCTGATGTCAACAGGTCTTTAATGGTCTCCTCTGCTTGCCCTTCAGAAAAAAAATTGAATGCAACCATTGTATTTCTTCTGAATAAAATAACAATATGGAACTGTTACTTTCTTATTGGTAATATTTTAATGTCAAGTACTTGATGTTAAATCTCTTTATTATTAACAAACAAATAATCCTTTTTATGTCGGAGGGGTTCAGTACATGAAAAAGTAAAGCTTAAAGTATAATGTTACTTGGGGACAAAATGAATCTCAGTAGTAGAATTGTAAGCCAAAATAGCTGTTTTAAAGACTATTTTAAGAATACAAATGATGTTTCTTTGCACTGTAATGACAGAGCACATTCTGAATGCATTTTGTTTATTCATTAGGTGGTAATAGATCTATATTTTAAAAAGTTGGATTGCCCTAAATTATTTTTTCACATAATCTATTCACACAACTAAGAAGTGTAAAGATTAAACAGCCCTGAGATTTTTGGACTGTGGTTCATTAACTCTGCCTGCTATTAATGAAATTTCCCAACTTATTTTCCTATTTCACTTGTTAAAATTAGGTGGTAACGGAGTGTGCTGTCTGGTTACCTAATTGCTATAATGATTGTCACTAAGCTTTATTTTATGATAGGATTTTATTGTATCTTGCCAGTAATTAAAAAAAAAAAATCAGTAAATTCTTATGGGATAGCTAATTCAAAATTAAAAATTATTTTCTCTGAACAACACTAAACAAGAAAATGAAAGGTATAAAAATATGCTTTTAAGATTGATTATTCAATATTGCTGGGAAAGCTATTTGCAAAACGTATTCAAATGTGCTAATTCATCAGCAGAATGTTGCCAGAATTGCCTCACTTTTCTACTAGCTCAAGAATGATAGAGATTATATAGTACAATAATCAAATTTCAGTTTGTGCCTACATTGATTTAGCAAACAGTCTGTGGTGTTCTGAGGCTGCTTACAGAAGATAAATAGCCTTTTCTTACCCTACCTCTTAATATAATAAGAATAGCCATTTCTGTGGAAATCTAAAGAAATAACTTTTCAATTAAATAAAAGATACCATCAAAAGTATGCTAAAGAAGGATAAACATTTTTGCTATTTAAGAAAAATGTCGATTCATTACAGCATAATGTCTTTATGGGCTCTCTTTTTCCATTAGGTAAAACTGAATTGTACATTTCTTGTTTTAAATCAAATTTCTGCTGTCTGTGTTAAAGCTCTCTACAGTATAGTTTTTTTAACTCTGTTCTGCTTGTTTGAGGAACACCACCGATATTTTTGAAGTCATAGATTTTCATATGCAGCTTTAGGATTTGTTCCAGTGGCCCACTGTTTTGCTGGGCAGAAAAGAAATCCTGCATTTCCATGTGGTGGCCACGCTATTTAGAAAGTTTGTCTCAAATGAAATATTCCAGTTAGACTTTGAGAATAAGGTAAACCAATGTGATGGGTAATTTTCTCTGTATGAAAGAAAGAAATCCACTTTGACTTGTATTTTCTGAAACTGTCACTCCTTTACTAAGTGAGACAGAATAAACACTGCAATTACTATTAGAGCCCTACTGGGTAGTCAGGTTTTCAGGAAACTCTTGTTTTAGATAAACAGTAATAGCTGGCTTTGTGTTACTTGCTGTAGGGAAAAAAAAATTTTTGCATATGCTTTTGCCATGGGTGAAATTTTGTCTATTTTATTGTGTGGAGGAACCTATAGTCTACACTCAGCTAAGAGATTTCATAACATCTGATTAGGTTCACACTGGACTACAAAGTTTCTTCAGTAAGTATGTCGGCTAGCTATTTCTGTTTCCCATATCTATTTTCATTCAGCTCTCTGATTGTCTTGCAGTTCTTAGCAAGAGCTTCAGAAAGGAGACTGCTTAGTCAAAGACATTTTTGGGTCAGCTAATTTTTCTCTTGTGTACTGAGCGAAAGATCCAGAAATTCAGTCTTGCCCTTGGTGTAGTGGGTCATTAGCATCTGTGTGACTGAAATTGTTGATGAAGATGATAGATATCTAAAATAGAAAAAAGGTCTTGACCTGTTTTATACTTCACTATTTTTGGGGGGGGGGGGGGGTAGAAATTTCTGTTTTTTCCTCTCCTTTTCACAGTTCCAGGTTGTGTCTACAAGATCTAGGAATAATGGGATGGCAATTCATGGAATTTATTAATAAATACATATCTTAACAGAAAACATGTTTCTCTGTGAGGCCAAGTTTCTTCCTTCCAGAAAATATGCAGCCAGATCCCATTCTTACCTCTGAGTGCACTAGGGTCTCTGTTGTTCTTTTGTCTGACCTTAGTCAAGTTTGTGCTCTCACTGCTGAGGCCTTGTAAACTGCTGTGGGAGTAGAGTTGATTTGCTGAAAAAAGTTGTGTCAGCTATACTGAAAAAAAGTATAAAAGAGGTGAGAGACACAAAATATATATTTACTTCCTGCCTGGTTGTGTTGAGTATGTATTTGAATGAAGACACTGTATTTCTCAACAGATGCCCTACCACAAAATCTGTAGGCTGTTTCCCATATACTTAACTGTTGGAGCATTTCCATCTTATAGTACATGCAAATGTTAATTGAATTACAGAAGATGAGAATAAGTTTAATTGTGGCAGTTTCTGCACTGTTTGAAGAAGGTGCTATCTCTTGTTCCTCTATGGTTTTGAACACTTGTTTATTTATCTGCAGTTCAAATGGGTATGATGAGAGGTTAAGATTATAAAATTCTTTCCCCAAATACATGGTAATGTCTTAGGGCAATCTTTTGGGAATGGACACAAGTGGTCCAAGCAGTCACAGTAATTAAACTTGGGTCTTCCATTATATGAATGTCTAAACACTGAGCTGTTAGACAAAGGGAAAAGAGTATCACCACCTCTTACTCTCCATATGACCTTTCATTTTGTTTGTATATGAAATATCTGTAAATGAGGGATTCTATTTTTTCCTGTCTCCAGATCAATCAGAAAATTCAGTTTGACATGAAACTATCTTTTTTGTTGGTCTTGTTTTATGAGGAAAAGTATTTATAATATATCTTTGTATGAATTACATTTACTTTAATTTAGCATCATAGCAGCTGAGCAGTTTATGATCTTGAAATTTATAATATATCTGAAATGTTACCAATGGTGTATACACTACTTTCAGATACAGTTCACAACATGTGAATTTTGACAGTTTGGGGACATAATGTAATCGTCTTAATTTCAAACATGGTAGATATTTAGAAACCCAAGACTATTGAAAATCATTTAAAAACTGTGTCCTTAAATGTATAATGACTAGATTTATAAAAATAATTAGTAATGTTTACAGAGCTGCTTTATGATAATAGTCAAATTGTTCGGATAGAATTTAGAGCAATAGTGTGTTCTGGTGCTTTTGGTGGTTCAGTTAGGTGCCCATATGTGTCTTTAGGCACTTTGTTATGAAAATGACTTGTGCTCATATGACACCTACAAAGATTTTGTTCTAATATCTTGCCAAGTGACAGTCTGACAGGTAAAGGAGGAAGAAATAGAAAAACTCAAAATCATTTGACAAAGAAAATGGTGTTAAAGCAACAAAATAGCTCTGGTTCCAATGCTTGACATATGCTATTGATGATGCTGAGAGGAATAAAAACATTGAGAAAGAAAAGGAAGAGGTGTCAAATGAAGGAGGGCCTCAGCTACTCCCTGGTTGGTTTAGCTCTGCATGGTTAAAGGAGACACAATGCTAAGCACTGCACCTCTGTTTACTACAGGGGACAATCAGGGAAATCCCATAGGGATTTGTTGCCTTTTTGATCTTCCACTGACTACTAGCAAAAAAACGGGTTATCATATCTCACCACTAGGAAATTGCTTTCCAGATTTGGAAATTTAAAATATAGTTTTTCACGGTAGGTTGTTCTCTTTCCCACCTTAAAGGATGTTCTGTATACTTCAACAGAGTCGTCTGGTATTTCAGGATTTTAATGGACACTACATAATGTATAGAGAGAATAGAGCAGTTTGGGGATTCTCTACATTGCAAAGAGAACAGTACCTATTCTTTTAACCTGTGCCTAAATGCATAAACGCAAGGAGGAGGAAAGAAAGAAAAAGAAAAAAAAAAAGCTTGTACAAATGAGTTTGATTTACATAATCATTGTTACATGGCAGCAATAGTAATATGATACTTTTTTAAATTATGTCTCATTGAGATTAATTTGGAGAAACCTAAAACCTTCAGGTAAGAATGTGTATAGGAGGTGAAACCACTCAGATACCCAAGAAAATTTGTAAGTACCTGGCTTAGACATAGTATAAAGCTCTGAGGACATTGAATGTTGGAAAAATAATTCTCCCTCTGTGCATTCATGATGCATTGTCACTGTAGGATTAAGCTTTTGCTTTCTTTAGAAGTATTGATATATTGTACCTATAAGAGCTACAACTCCATATAAAATATGATCTTTTGCTTATTTATAAATAGGAAAGGGCAGTCTAAGTTACAGATTTTATATGGGATATATTAATAGGACTGTAAAATTTCAGACAAATTTAGCAGCCAGCATTCTCATTTCAGGGAAGTTTCTTTTAAAAGACAAAAACACAAATTACATAGCCAACAGTAATGGCACAACTAGATCTTACATATTTAAAACAGGACCTGAAACAGGGTTTTATTAAAAGAGAATATAATGCAAGTTTGGATTTTACTAACTCTTTCCCCTTGCCCGTCTTGGCATGAGTCTTGCTTAATTTGCCTTCCAAACTGTGTAGTATTTGCTTGCTTGTTTGTTTCCCCCTGTTATATAATCATTTCTAAAGTTTTGATATGTGTTGTGACTCTTCTACCAAGCTGTCTCTCTTTCCTACCCCTGGAGTGCATTAATTGAAGTGAAACAAAACAGAGACAACTGCCTCAAATGATTTCTGGCCTGCTTGGAAGCTTCCCCTTTGATTTTCTGCAACAGTTCCATGTAAGATTATTCATTAGTATTAACCTCATTACTGCACTTGAGTTCCTTACTTTGATTGTAACCCACCTGGAAATTACCTCTTGCAAATTCCCTTGACTTAGGGAAATATTCCAGCAGTACATTTATTTTACAGCTGGCTCCTGGTTAGCCATACATTCGCTATGCAGGCATATGGGAGCACTCTACCTGCTCCCTGCTTGCATAGAGATTACAGAGGGTACCATCAGCGCTCAGTTTAAAACTGACTCACTTTAGCATAGGTGGCCATGACAATTGCAATCTCCATTCACCTCTGTCGAGCTGAGTTTAGAGAAAATGTATCTTGATATTTGTAAGGGCAATATGTCTCTTGTTGCAGTGCAAGGGACTGTTTATTAAAAGCTGCTGTATGGCTGCATAGATTTTTCTTGCATTAGTTACTACTCTTTCACACGGAGCAAATAGATGCTAAGTAAGAAAGTGATAGGCAGTTAAGAGTTGGCAAATCATCACAGCCCCTTTTCCTGTGTCGTAAACTTGGCAAGCTTCTTACTGAAAACTCTGGTGTAATACATTTTCATAAATGACAATTCATGCTTTATCAGTTCTGCTATTCTACAGGGAAATTAAAAATTAACTTCATACTAATAAGCCTATCAATCTGTGGTGTATAGGCTTCAGATGTTGCTGTAGTCATGCAGTTTCCTACCATTACCAGTGGGTGCCTCTCTTGGCACTCTTTATTGTAGTTGCTAGCTGGTGGGACAGAGGCTGAGTAAAGAAGGGAGAGGAGCAAAACAGATCATTTTAGTGTCCTGAGTACTGTAGAGATTTACTTGCATGTAGAAAAAGAAAATTGCAAAAAATATTTACCTTAAAGGATGAAAACAGTTTCCTTAATGTTAGTATGACTGATTTCCCTAGAAAAAAAAGGTTATTTAGAATCAAGGCTCTGAAATAAGAAACAGAGGAACCCAGAATGGTTTCTTTTGTGTTTTCAAGGAATGATCTAGCTGGTGGGCATTTCTCTTGCTGCACACATCCCAGACAAAGAGCTGAATGTTCACTGAGGAAGCAGAAGTGTGCCATGAGTTACTTCCCCTTTGCAGCTGCCAGACCCTCGCTGACAGGCTGGCGTGTGGGATGCACTTGTTTTCATTGGTATTGCCTAGCCCCTCCCAGCTGGACCAGTGGTAACAAAATGTGAATTAGACTCTTAAAACAAAGTTATTAAGTCCAGAGCTGAGCAGACAGACAGATGTCTCCACTTATCCTTTCTATTTTTGTAGCAGCTACACAGAAATGCCATAATATTGCTGTCATTACAAGAACAGAAGTACTTCTTAAAGAAATAGCTCTCCTCTAAGGTAGAGAACTATAATATTTAGCAAATGCTTCAGAGTTAGAAGAACAGCTTTCTGGCAATACTGTTTCTCAGTCATTAAAGTCAATAACATTTTGCACTGTTACAGTTTAGGGAAATATTTTTTATCAAAGGAAGTTGTGTTTTTTTTTCTCCCCAGACTGCAAGTTTGGGAAAGCTGAACTTAAGGTGGTTTCTCCTTTTGTTTAGCTTTGTTTTCTTTTAGGCCAGGGGAGAGTTAAACTGAGACCGTCTTGCAATGTCAGCTGTGATAATTGAACTGGATAAACTTTCTGCAGATGAGATTGAGAGCAAAAAGGATTTCAAGTCAGATTTTAAGGAAAGCAAATTCAGTGAAGTATGTGCCGATTCTCACAGTTTTCAACTTCACTGCTCACATTCTGCACCAGCTGGTAAGCCTGCATTTATATGAACTATTTCCTCAAATTTGTGTTTATTTACTCATGTAACATGTTGTGAGTAAACTGTAAGACCCAATAAGAAGAAACGTAGTATGCTTTGTTATCACACGTATGCAATATATAAAGTCATTTTTACTTCAGATAAAATGTAGAACATATAATGACTGTTAAAAAAAAAAAGGCAAAAAAAAGCCCATATTCTTTTCAGCATCTTCTGAGAATGACAGCATATAGGGTGCTGTTGAAAGAAGAGTCTGAGAGATTGCTACCTTTGCATTACCTGGAAGGTTAGCTTTCTGTAGGAGATGAAACAGCTCTTGTGTATGTTAGAGCAGCCCCAGCAGCTGCTCTCACATTAGACTTTCCAAGGTGAGTGTATAGGCTGTGCTCTCTAGTGCTTAGCACTGTGCCTCCTCTTCTGCCTTCCTCTGATATTATTTTTTATCATATCAGGACTTGTAAAGGAGGAGCTGCATATGCTGTAAGACTTTTCCATGACACGAGAGGATCATTTATAGTTTCTGTTTGGTGCCAAGTGGTATGTATAGCTAGAATAAGCCCCAGGAAATATCGGCTAAATAAGCATCATGAAACTAATTTCTCTGGAAATTCACGTGGTCATGATGAGGTACAGAATGTAGTTGTCTTAGATTCTCTAATGCAATCAAGAACATACCTGCAGTTAATCTATGCAGTCTCACTCATACCCTTTAAAGGCTTCCAAGTTATTGGACGGTCGTTCATTTAGGAAATATCTTTTTAAAATGCTTATTTTGACTTTTTGTTGGCTACATTAGATATGACTTGCACAGCTCGCAAAGTTAACTTGATTTTGACCGTGTTTGCACCTGCTTATGATCACTACAACTAAGTACAAACAAGAGAAATAGGTAGCATCTAAATGTGAATGGTGTCTTATCCTGTGGAAGCACAACCTACAGTGGAAGACTGCAACTTTCACTTTGCAGATGTCAGTGAATATGTAAACAAAAATTTGATAATTTTAACTCAGTAACGAACTTCTGGAACGGAGTGCTGCTTTAGTTTTTAAACTCAGTTTCTTACAAAATGAGCAAACGCTTAGGATGCCATGCTATCTATTCTTTTGCAAGAAAAAATAGATATGTTGTGTTTTCTCTAATAGAAATTTTCTGCTTTTAATTCTTGTAAAGCCTACTCTTAAATTTGTAGAGCAGGATTACTCCAGTAGCTATACTTTTAAGTTTACCTTTTATGTTAGGTGGTCTCTGCAAGATCAGGAGTCAGGTGTCTGTCTGTTCCCCTGAGATCCTACAACATAACCTTAAAATTACCTCTCATACCCCAAAGAAGTGCTGTTAAAGAACTTATGCATGTGCTAGGTGATATACTTTGCTATTTCCCTAAAAGCCAAAGCAATAAGTCTTAGCCTATCGAATTGATCAAGAGTAAAACAAACTTTCAGCATGAGCTGTGTATTGTTTGTGGAATCATAACACAGAGTTCTGCAGGAAAGAGAGAGTAAAAAAATCAGATCTCCTTGTGAGATCCAACTCTTAGAAAATAACTTATTTTCTTTTCAGCGGAACTACTACCTCCATGTATTTGTTTCAAACTCTGTTGTTCCCATTCCCTAGTGAAATCTCACCTTTTGCCTTCTAAGACTGCCTTTGATACATTTATTTTACCCATGCTTGGAGTGAGCAAGCCTTTTGTAGTTTCCAGTGTTGTTTTGGTCTGGCTGAGGTCTGAATGAAACACTGTAAAAAAGTTCTATTTGGCTTCCACATATCATTTCCTAAAAGGAACTTCTACTTGCTCAGCCATTGCCATTGATAAAAATAAATAGCTTTCAGTTATACTAAAAAGATGGACCCTGTTTCTTAATGTGCAGACTATTTCCAGTTTCATAGGCAAATTGAAAACTCTCTGAGCCATGGGAAATATCAAAATCCTAAGAGCAAAATTTCAGTGTTCTCAGACAGTGATAACAGTATGAAAATCTTCATACCTGAAAAACTCAAAGTCAACACCCTGCCTGAGGGTGCTACACTGGGTTCATTAATGGTGGTTCCGTAGGGTTCCACCAGGATGCCACAGGGAAGGGGTGGTCATGGCCCCTCCAGGAAAAGTTACAGCCTTGGGAACCTTACATTTAGCCTCGACACTTTTTTCAGATTTTCAGGGTTTTTTTAAGAGGATTTAAAGAACTGCTCTAAAATTATTCAAAACATCAGCAAACAATGGTATAAGGTACATAGGCTATGAAAACATTAGTAAGAACTAGATGTGAACCTAGAAAAATCATCAACAGAGCATAAGAAGTCATTTTGCTTCTGTTCAATCTGCTGTCCATATACTCAGCTGTGTTGAGAGGTTTGTTGTTTAAAATTTATTATGGTATGTTTGTATATGAATTTTTGTGTACAAAGTACAGGATTCAACATATACAGATTGTCAGTTGAGAAAGAAAAACTTTTCTTCTTGTAGTACTAATCGTTTAATTTTCAGCATAACACCTAACAGTGCAAATACTGAAGAGTGAATACTCTGACAAAGTTAAGTGCTATCCTGAAAAATACAGTCTGTTTTTGCTTTCATATGTAAATAAAAATGCCTTTAAAATGGAAACATCATTAAGAGCTCTGAAGTCTATCAAGAGTTCTTGGGACAGGAAAACACTAACCACATTTTTCATTTTGTTCCTGCTTTAACCTAAAATTTGTCCCATTACAATAGGATATAAATATGTTTAATCACTCTCTTAATCTCTCTTCTTAAGTGGAAAAGAATAATATTGTTATAAGTTTAACTTTCCATATTTCACTCCATCTTTGATACCAATGCGAGTACCAATCCTGAAACATATTTATTTGGGGTCTGCACATACACCAGGACATACTATAGAAAGTAATACGCTAGAATAAGAACTAGAGTATTGTTTAATTAACATTCTGTTTATAGTTACAATGTCAGGCAGTGTGTCAGACAGTAGAAACTAAGTTAGCTCTATGAATAATCATAAATATTCACTTTTTTGCAAGTTAAACTTTAATAAAAGGTTACCAAAGATGGATAAAAAATGCAAGCCCAGCCTACTTCATTCTCTTTGAGTTTCCACAGAGGGAAACAGCTCCTTCCAAGTGCATCCCTGAATATTATCAATAGATAATGCTTCTCAATGGCATTCTCATTCTCTGTGTAATGTAATAGATACTAATTCTATCCTAAAGGCTACATGCAAAGCTTAATTGAAACCTTTAGGGTTTGATCACTTGCAGTGTAATACTGAGGCATTGCTTCAAAAGATGAAATCCTGAAATGTGACCAAGCTTGTCTTCGAAAATGCTCCATTAATAGACCAATGACAAATCTTGTTTCCCTTGGCACTCAGGTTAGCCACCTCTAAATGGAAGTATGAATGAAATAGCCATACTTGTAGGCATAGAGGATAATGTGGGGTTGATGGTTTTTAGATAGGTCAAGTGATCTTTAAGAAAATAAGGCTTATCTTGATTTATATACTACTTATCTGGCAAAGAATAATTTTAGTTTTAATACACTATGATAATATGAATGCCAGTGTCATAGCTACAGCAATTCATCTTCACAAATGGGCAACGGAAGGTCATTTAAGCTCTAGAAATACAGGAACTGATCTCTGTTGTATTTGCTAGGGCGCAATTTCCTCTTGGGCCTGGTGAATTTACAGTTTGGACTTCTCCCAGGAAGCAAAGCTAATCTGAATATTCTAGCTGTAAATATTTGTGCAAATTTAAATCTTATTATCTCTGATAGACACTACTCTGCTTTGTCTCGCTTTAGCTTGGAAATTACTAAAAACATCCAACATACCATAATGGCCTTTATCCTCCTGTTTTTCTTTTATGATTCTCAGAAGCATTTCTCCATTGAAATTCTGTAATGTGCTCCTGAAGGTGGCTTTGTCTGATTAACTCTTAACTATGAATGAAGAAACATCCTAAAAATGTATGAGCATGAGTGAGATCTTAGTAATGTGACTGCTGTTGTGGGCTCAGAGTACAGCACTCCTCCTTAAATGAGACATACACTAAACCAAATAGATTTGACTATGTGACTTTCAGTAGAAGAGTACAGGCAAGAAATCATTGAGTGTCCAAGCTGGAAAGACAAAATTTTCTGACTTTCTTGTGAGCCTTGCATAAATGAATTATTTGGGGAAGGGATGTGAAAGTTATTTTCCAGAGACAAGTTCCTATTTAACAGAAGATATTTTTACTGCAGATCTGCCTATGTATAAGAAAAACCTCCTGATGCTGTATGCATGCAGATATAAAAGGATCAAAATGAAATATAAAGTGGTAGTGACTGAAAAGGGTTATTCTTTCAAAAAAAAAGAAAGAAAAGAAAGAAGAAAATGAAGGACATTCCTGAAAAATGTTTTGAATGATCCATGTGGTGCAACATAGCTAGACTAATAGGTACTCAGGGAAAGGAAAATGATTGTTGTTGGATAAAGGTGATATAATTGAGTAAACACTTCCAAGTGTTTAGTTCGTACTTTGCTTCCAAGACCATCCGTGTAGTAAGTGCATAGAGAGGTAAAAACTGAATTTTTCCATTTTAGCAAAACCTGAGCAGCAGAATAGCCTTTGGGGGTTAGAAAAACAAGTGTGACTGACCAGAGTTTCACTAGACTATAAAACAAAGTCTCTGGCTAGCCATCGGAATGTGTGGGGATAAAGAGGAAAGGATGAGCAAAGCCTGTCTTCAGGTGCCACCAGAACATGAGGAAAAGATGATATATACAGGAAATCATTTTTATTGGTTAAAATGCAATTGAAATCCTTATCTTGAAGTGAGTTCTGTATAAAGCTTCAGTGCAATGCAGAATCCAAACTTGAAACATCCACATTAACCTAATTTTTGAAACTGTGTGAATGTTTTCTTGAAGTGGATTATATTTTGCACGAAGATTAGGCACTATTTTTCTACTTTTTTTTCACCCTCCATTTCCTCTTATTATACAAGAAAAGGTCAAGGAACACGTCTTTCCTTCCTTTCAAGAAGCAGCTGAGACGCTCTTGCCAGGAAGATCAATATTCAGAAATAATCATTCTGTGTGCTATGCCACGTAGAGCCAATGCTTATTTGAAAACCACCAAGAAAAATAATTTATTCAACAGTAGAGGAAACATAATAAGTTATTAGCAGTCTCCTAACTTCCACACTGTAGAATGTATTTCATTATTTCTGATGGATAACAGAATAATTATACATCTTTCTGAGCTGTTATCTCTAATTTTGACTTTACCTTGGAGGCTAAACAGAACTGTTCTGTACAATTTGTGTCAAATCCCGGTAAATAAGGCCTTTAAGTTTATGAAGTAAAACAGAGGTAGACTTTATTATGCCCAAATCATCATAATTAATATGCTGCTACTTTTAAAATGAAATGGACATCTCGTGTAGTGACTGAAGAGAAAGGGAGAGAAGCATGTTTGCTCAAATATGCGTGGAGATTGAGATTCGAGTTATGTAGCATGTTCTCAGTAGAGCTGAGACTTTAATACTGACATGAGTCTGTATTTTTGCTTTTCATCCTAAAGACGTGCTATGTGCTATTAGTGGGAGATCTTTGTCTCTCTTTGGCACTGCCCTTTGTACCAAAAGTTCATTAATAATATACAAAATAAGCCCGTAGCTAATGAATAATTCAGAGATCACAGAGAAGCCTAATGTACTAAGGCATTCACCTCTGCCCCTAGGGGTCATGATTTTTATTCTCATATGGCTACAATAAATGGAAACTAAGCTGGATATAGAAATCTGATTTTTCCCACAGGCATCATTTCTCTTCTATGCTCTTCCTTCCTCTAATGAGCTATTTACTTTCAATTCAATGGTGGGGTAGGTCAACTAATGCTATCTGAGTAAAGATACTTTAATGATTTATAATTGGACAATAGATATATGCATTTTATTTCCCAGATTCCTTCAGTAGCAATAGATGAAGCATGTCTACATAAAGAATATGTCACCCTCTCAGACGTTACTAAAATTTTGCCTGGTTTAAAAGGTAAAGTCAATACTCAGCAGCATTTCATTGCTGTGTTCAAGCTGTGCAGGTGTAAGATACAAGTTATAGGTAGGTTGTTCAGACCTGACTCTTGCTCTCATTTTTTGACTTTTGTTACTGAGTCTGAACTGATGTGTTTTGTGTCTTAGTTGTTAGCAGAAGTGAGTCTGTATGCCTAAGTCTTTTCTCCTTTAATGAGCATAAATTGACAAGCGGGTCTCCAGAATGCTATAGGATGCAAGATGCTTCAGTGCAGAGGGGGAGATCACTTGAGACATTTCAAGGGTTCTTAATAATTTTAATTGTAAGGATATGTCTTTATATGCTATTATAACAGCAAAATATCCTGTTGAGGCACTAACTTTTAAAAGAACAAGTCTGAAGGTCATTAGTGTTACATGTAGAGTGGACTGATGGTCATGTACAGGTAACTGATGGTGGGGTAAGTAAAGAAGGGTGCTCCTCTAGCAGTGTAGAAAACATTTGAATTCCACATTTGAGCATAGTATTTATTGTAATATCTGATAGTGGTGTCTAGACAGTATGTGATGAGGAAACAAGTGATATCATTTAGTACCCGGTCTATAAGGTATTGCTAAAATCTGTTTCTTTTTTGAATCAACAAATCGACCCATATTTAGATTTCTGTTACACCATCATAGATGTAGAGAAACTCTACCAGCTTTGCTAGACCTTCACAGTATTACATCGGTATTATAATCTGGCCCCGGCTAGTCTGATTTAAGAAAAAAAAAGGTGGGGAGGGAGAACCTCCCTGAAAACACTTTTTGTAATATTTTAAAAAGGACACCATGGGAGAGAGGGAGTTATGCACAAAATTATCTATCTGGGCAGCTGAATGTTATAAATAGAAACAGTTTTGAGTGGTGCTGGAAGAGGCAAGTGTGTTTTTCCAAGAGCACATGGTGAGAAAGAATTTGGGTGCCTGTTAGTCTCGATCCTGAAATGTGGTGTTTTGCTGGTAAAATGACAGAAAGGAGAGGGTATCCTTAGGAATTAAGTATTGTATATGTAAATGTATTAATAACTTGGATCTTTATTTATCATACTTATGCTTCCACTTCAAAAAAAAAATCACTCTAGATCAGAGCAAACAAATTTCTTGAACCAGTGTAATTATGCTAAACTTCTCTAGCTGTGTAAGTTTTGAAAAGAGAACTGGTCTCAGGTTTCCCTTTTAAAGCTTTGATTGAACATTTAAGGTCACTGTTTCTAAAACACAGATATTCTTTCCTGTATCAAAAGAGAAATCAGGAGCACTTTAAAACAGTAAGTAATAATCTCCCGGATTTCTCAGCTGCACTTTTATTTTGCTCTGTAATGCAGTGTGCTTTACAAAAGTTCTCATTGTAGTGTGCAACAATATTTACTGTTACAGAATGTTACTAACCAAAAAGGTAGTAAAATAGTTCTTAGAAAATTTGATTCTAAGGAACAGAATTATTGAACAGTCTCATTTGCATCCCTAAAGCGCAAGATAATTTATACAGTATCTTTTTTCTTGTGTAATTTCAAACAAATAATTTCCTGGTACTTTACATTAGAGGTTATGAAAGTATCTCTCGCTTGCTTTTATTGGCAGCTTTTTTTCTGATAGTTGCTTTAAATATTCTTTTGCTTAATTTCTTTGCTTTCTTGCATCCTTTTCCTTCTAGAATAAGGAATAACAAGTCAGTTCATTCTCAGTCATCATGGATACAAAGTATGCTGGCAATTACCATATTGTGCATGGCACCGGGTCTCTGAATAAGAGGTTAAAATCAATGACTTCTTTCTCTCTTTAAGCATAGAGAAAGTACTAATACCAGAATTCCCTGAAGTTATTAAAGTAACTCAGAGTCTGTAGAGCAAGCTTCTTAATATTGCCACCTTTTATGTTCTAAATATTTTGATTTTGACATTCCAAAGCTGAAAACTTTGTTCAGGACCTGCTTCCCAGCTCTCTTTCCACTCAAAAGTTTTCAATTCTGCAAGAAAAGATTATAAAATATTCAAGGAAAACACTTTTGTAGGCGTTATTCATTTAATCAGTCTCTCACCTCCCCAGATACATTCTGCTGAACCTGAAAAGGGACTCTGATAAATAATTTAAATGAACCACTGTCAAAATTGTGTGCTGCTATGGCACAGATTTATGCTCAAGATTCCTGCTGTCTCATTCTATTTTGCTAAAGGATGAGATATAAAAGATCTGCAATGCCTCTATTCCAGGATCCTTGCTAAGACAAGTTCTGTTAGTGCATCTTTAAAGAGACAAAAAGTAATGAATAGGGATCTTGGCCTGTAGGGGTTGCCAAGACAAAATGGCTTTTTTATTTAGTGACATTCTGACAGACTAAAAGCTGGATTGTGCTTAGTTCTTTGGAAAGGCAACTTCTGATGTGCATCTATCAAGAATATAATTATATTCATCTGTGGTTTTTTTAAACAACTGTCTTGAAAAATGCATGGATTCTGGAAGCTGTCTCTGAGAAAACAAAGACCCATTGAAAGAGAACCCTAGTTTTGCTATAATATTTGTGTCAGCCATTTAATGTGGCTCTATGGAATGCCTGGTATGAGGTGCTGCTCATGTCTGCTCACTTATATTGACTAAACATTATTTTAGAAATAACACAGCAGTAAAAATAACAAGTGTATTTTGGGTAGGACTGATAAATTATCTTTCTGTCAAAAAAGACAAAAGGTTGAGTCATTCAGGATTTAAGAACTCTGTGTGTGTGTATGCATATGTATATATTTATCTGCCTTTTTATTTTTCTATATAAAAACCCAAGGAGAGCATAAATCTAATCCTCAGGATTCAAGGATCATTAAAACTAAGTTAAATGGATTTGGATATTTTTTCAAGAAGTTGGCATCTCATACTTCTTGGGAAGGACTTGTCCTTGTTCTCTGACTAATATAACTAAATGATGTAACAAATGTTTTCTGATGGATCTTTTTCCTTCATTTCCGGAAGAACACAGTTTCAGTCATTAGTACACATTTTTCACACAGGATATACTACTGGCTTCTTAATTTACCTTGGAAAGGAAATAGTGAGGGGCATTCACAAGGGTATAAAAAGGTGTTCTGTTTATAGACATATTGCCAGCCTCAAAATTCAGGTCATCTTTATCATGCAAACATTTTTTCTTTGTTCCACTACTACTTTGTAGCATTAGTTATAGCAAACCTCAACTTGATAACTATTCTGTTTTTAGAAAACCTTGTTCCCTAATGATATAACCTTGACCTCTACCAGCCTGCTTTCTGATTTACTCTACTTTGCTGTCCCATTACTCCTTTTGGGGAACTGTTGTGCTTTGCTGTCCTGGATAGGACTTAGAGGAATTCCCCTTCTGAGTTAGGTCGAAAGTCCACCTAGTCTGACAGTAATTGGTATTTGCTCTTTCAGAGGAAAGGAAAACAAGAAAGCCTCCTGTTGGCCATGTTTTCCATACCTCCTCAAGGATATCCTGCCACTTTCTCAGAATAATCAGCACACATATCCTACAAGAGGTATGGCACTCTGCTTGAGCAAATCAATCTTCAGCTTCACAAGTGCAGAGCTTATTCACTTGAGACAGAAGTTCCCAAACCTCTGTTTTAACTACTTCAAAAGGGGGGTAGAGTGAGCTTAAATGAGTTTGCAAAAACCGGACACCTTAAAACTGATCATCTTATGATTTTCCTTGAAAACCCTCATAATCGACGTTAATAATTCTACTGTTATTCCTCCATTCACTTTTTGGCAGCAGCTTTAACTCCATTCTTTCCCTGTAGCTCATGTTACTCAGTTTCACCAAGTCTTGTTAATTCTCTCTTCTTCGTGGTCAGAACATATTCTCCTCTCCCTTTTAATCTACTTAATATATAACACTTGCAGCAATCTTCCTCTCTGTTCAAATTCCTAACTCCCTCCCCTTGTTTATAAAGGTAATTCTCATCTGTCCATCAAAAATTTTTATTTGGCTTCATTTCACTTGTGACATTTCACTTTGTATTGCCTGTCTATTCTTTCATTTTTACCATCTGCTTTCTCACTCATTTCTTTATATCTCTCACTTTTGGACTGACAACTTTTTCAAAGTATATCACAGCTTAAACATCCATCTTCAGTTCCTTTACCAAAACCAAGTCTTTAACTACACTTTCACTACCTTAATTTTTTTTTACTCACTCTTTCAGTACTCTGACCTACCTCTCATTAATGTCACTTTGACTTTCTCATGCCAATGGCATGATCCTATTGACATTAATCTTTCCATTTCTTATGTGCTCTCCTTTTCTTTCTTAATATTCTCTTTCAAAAACATTAAAGGCAGGCACTGTTAGTCTCTCCTTTAAAAAAGCAAAAAGCTTGTAAGGTTGTTTTTTCATATATACTTTCTGCAAAGAAGAGAGAAAAATTAAGGAGTTCAGAGATGATTTTTCTAGGGTTTTTTTGTGAATGCGGTTGACAAAGCTACACAATGCCTGGCAGGATATATGCCATCTACCTAGCTTTGAATGTCTTCAGTAATAATGGATTTTCTCTGTTATTTATGCATTTTTTTCTCCACTTATGAAAAATTGAAATGTGAAGAGATTAAGGAGCCTCAGTTAAAAATAATCAAGCATTCAGGCTGCTTCTGACTGCATAGAAATGGGATCACTCAGCATTTGTGGAAAATTGTTCCTGACCAATTTGCCCAAGACCATTAAGTGACTGGTGAGCCATAAATTCCATACAGCTGTTTGTGGTTCTTAATAATAATAAATTGTGAATCTGTTCATCAACTTTTCCCCAATTATACTATAAAATTGGTATAGTTTGTAAAGCTTACTGGATGTACTTCAACAAGAATAAAATCTGTGTTACATAAATCTTTCTACTTCTAGACAGCAAAGATTTTTAAAGCATCAGTAATCCCTTTACTTAAATGGCAAAAATATACATGAAATGAGGTTATGCTCTAATAAGTCCAAAGGAGAGGTCAGTATTTTATTAGAGTTTAAATGCTGTTTTGACTTTCAAGTGCATAGTGATTCACAAGCATGCTATTCCTTATTTTTCCAGTCAAAAAGTAGGCACATTTAAAGGCAAGGTTTTCTGCTGGTGTAAAACTGAGTATCGCCAGCAGTTCACAGAACTGCCTGCTGCTGCATGTTTGCATCAGCCAAGGGATTTACCTCAAACTTATAACACAAGCAAACAACTTGTAACCCTGTAGGATTCCACCACAGCAAAGCTGAACTGTGAATCTGAACCAGAAAATGAAAATTCTTGTCAAAAGTAATTTGAAGGAAGTGAGGAAGCAGGCAAAGAAAATTCCGTTGTTTGTCCTTCATCAAGGAGGCCTTTTGGTGTGATAAAGAGGTCATTTACGGATACTCCTATGCTTTAAGCAGTATTCTTTCTTTTAAAACACTTCATAAACCAACTTCAGCTAATTTAAGAGTTGAAGTGAATTTCAAACAAAGATTTTTTTACTTTATGGGATTTTTTTTTCCTAGAAATGTAGGTTGATTTGTTTGGAGTAATGCCTGCAGATAGCTTCACAGAAATGAATTGAAACTAACTGCTTAGGCATTTTAGTTTCTCCTGAAAAGACGAGGGAGAGAATCAAGAAATCTCTAGGATGTGCCAAGCTTGCGGCAATGAATTTTAAAGCATTTTATGTGGTGATTTGAGATCTCATTTAAAATCTGGAACAACTGACAGTGCATGTATACATATGTTGCCTTCATCAAGAACAGACTGGAAAGTCCACCTCTTCGCACTGGCGGTGCTCCTTTGTTCAGTTTGCTGCATGCAATGGGATAGTGAAACCAAGTTGTGTGTACGGGCAAGGCTTTAGATTTGTAATGTCAAATATTTGAGTAATATGGATGAATGTGCCCTCCTGCCTTTTGAGAAGGTATTTAAAAATAAGGCATATAAAAAGAACAGATGAATGCTACTAATATGAAGCTACTATATATTCCAAGCTAATTTGCTAGCTTTGTTGAAATTGTCCCCCAGAAATACTTCTGTTGATAATGCCATGAGTTTAATGATGGTTTGGGACTATTGCTCTCTGCAGCTGCATAAGGCAGCAGGGCAGAAGTTTTCTCTTATTCATCCAAAAGAGCTATTCTCTAAGGTAAGAGGGAAAACCCCCTAAACATGTTGTTTGAACACATGAAAGAACACTCTATCTTGTTAGACTCACTTAACAAAGGTGCCACAGGCTTGGTTTGCAATGCCAGCTTTTGTTATTAAATCATTACGACTTTTTGTAATAACTTAGAGTGGCTACTTGCTGTCAGACTACCTGACTAGAACCCTGACTAGAAAAGTTTCTTTTCATTTCAGGTACAATTAATATAAAGAAAATAAATGGGAAAAAGATAACTAAACCCTGATAGTGTTTAAAAACTTGAAATAACTGCCCTAATCTTGACAGTTTGCTTATTAGACTGCACAATTTTGAAGGACTTTCCATCCAATATTGCATTTTTCTTGCAGAGGAACTACAAACTAGCTAAATCCTTTCCTCTGTTCTCTGACAAAGATCCCAGTGTCCAAGTTAACTCCAAATGTGCTTACCGTAACTTATTCTAGGAGGCTTGACACTGAAACATTGATTTCAGAGAAGACTTTGGAGAACTGTTGCTTTTAGCTTCTCACACTGAGGAACATAGATATAAACAAAAGCAACTGTGTAGACTTTTCTTAAGAAATTCAAATGGATTTTGAAATATTTTTTTTCTGTCAAATCAAGCTTTGACTGTTAGAGTCAAGCGTGAACGTTTTCTTCCCAAAGTAGAGTTGTACTATTGTCTCATATTTTTGTCACAACACTACACAATGCATTACATTTTGACACATTTTATAACCTTACAAAAATCTCCAAGGGCCCAAGACTCCAAGCAGAAGTATAAATAGCTTAATGACATCAATAACAGCCTATTTGCTTTTCATGGAAGAAGACTCAGCTCCTGAAGTTGCTGCCGAGTAGTTGTGTTTTGTATGAGACTGCCAGCATCACTCCGGCAGTCTCCAGTGCTGCCAAAAGCTGTTACCCTTCTCTTTTGCCCTGTGCTGTGTATCTAAAACTCCCTATGAAAGGGATACTGACTGGACTGCACAGGGTTCTTTGTTTCCCCCTCCGCGCCAGCTTGCACCAGCACCGGCAGACTGGCTCTGAGGCTGCTTGTTTAAGAAATCCTGGGTATCAGTCAGTGCTCTTCATTGCTAGTCTCGGGCAGTATTGCAGCAAAATTTAAGTGTAGAATGTAAATTGAAATTGCAGTGCGGTCATATTGGCTTGAATGTCAGTTACTACTTAAAACAATCTTCAGTAGATAGTTTCTGTAGCTGCACAGCATCAATTAGTTTTCTTAAATTTGGTAACAGCTCCTAATAACCTAAAAGCCAAATATACTACATCTTGAAATTAAAGTTCCTTTGCTGCTTCTTCCTTCCTGAAACTTTAATCCCAACAAAAAATGACAATCAAATCCTATTTTGAGTTACAGAAATAGTGATTACCAAAACTCTCAGTCTCTAAATATGAGCACTTGCACAAGATGTCAAGAAGATTCGGTTAGCAAGAAATTCTGATTGTGAATTTTAAGTTGGACCTGCTCTTACAGTGTTCGGTTAGGCCAAAGTCTGATATCAGCATTTCAGTGTGTGCAGCCAAAATTAAGGACCACAAGGCATAGCTGAAAGTGGTATACTTAGTCATCTCAAGAAGTTTGACTCCCTTTTTCTGGAAGGTTTTGTTATATTAAAACAAATGGTGGAAAATTGATCATTTAATGACAGAATATGTACATTTCCTGATTAAAGTATTTTTACAAAAGTATAAAGTAAAGTGTGTATAAAAAAAAATAGTAGTGAATAGGTTTTCAGGTAAGAGAACTGGTTAACCAGTTCTTATCACTGTCAAGCACTTTCACTAACAGGGAGAACACTACACATGAAGAATAGAATTACTGACTAAGGATGTGATGACATATTTCTTCATCATTATTGTTTGTGGACTGTTTTCATATATTTATTTAGTTTGTTTGCAAGTTATTATTAATGAGGAAAATCATCAGACTCAACTTTTGATACCACAGTCTCAAGAAATCAAACAGTATTAAAAAGTACTCTTTAGTCATATTTGTTTATGAAAGCTATTTTTCATAGTCTCTGGTTTGACGTATATTGTGATTATTTATATGTTATATATGTTAAAAACTGCTTGATTAGAAAGTTAAATCCTTCTATAACTAATTTTGTAGTTGAAAAATACTGGAGAACCATCTGTAATAAAAAAAGCTGACAACTTGGTCAAGAGTTTGTTGAGTTGAAAAGCAGTTGAAATCTGGATGATACAGTATTTCTGCACCCGTATACTGAAACGACTAGGGCTCCATGTAAGCACAGCACTCCTTTTACACAGATCATTGAGTCAAAGCTGCTGTCATAGTATTGTTATTCCTCTCTTCTCATATTACTAATAAACTGTTAGTAGATGTGACTCTTTATGCAAGTGGTAATTTTGCAAACTGTCTTGTGAGTCTTTTGTAAGAGCTCGTGAAACAGGAGCTGCCAATGTAATTACCAGGGTCCTATTTAAACTTTTTCTCTTCCTTTGTTATTATGGTACCTATTCTTACTATAAACTTGTCTTTAAAATCTGTATATCTTTTGCCAAAAGAATGGTTATTGCCAATTTGTTTCTGACAAATTTGACACAGTATTCAAATACGAAAGTTTCCACAGAAGGTGTTGTATCTACTTATACAAGGAAACAACTGGATCCTAAGTTTTGACTTCCTTGTTTGTTCTTTAATCTGTTCCATTTGGTGTCTTTCATGCTTTTTCTGGGCTACTGATGAGCTCTGTGTATCTGTTACTATATTCACATGTGGAGCAGAAGAACATGACTGTGAAGGCATTGCATTCATTGATGAATCCTGAGTTGCCAGACCAACATCTGAAATGCTGAAATTCCTTTTATTTTATGCTGATGTCTTCAAAGTTTATTTAATGCACATAGGCACTGATATATCGCAAGTTGGTTTCTCACTGCATGCCCTTTGGCATGATTTTCCTTCCTAAAATCAAAAATGCAGAATAACTGGTAGTGTTTGGGATGGAGTACAAAAAGAGTATTTGTTATATTAGCTAAAAGGAAACTAGAACCACGTTTTTAAAATGACTGAAATGCAGCCTTATTCTTACTAATCAAATTATCTCAAGTAACTAATGTTGATAGTATAGAGTTTCTAGATCTTTCTTAACTTAGAAACACTGCTCTTAATGTTGTACTATGGATGAAAGTTACAGAATTTGTCTCTCTGTTTTTAATAATAAGATTTGGGCCCAAAGCTGACTTTCTTTTCTTTCCTTCTAATCAAACTATAGCCAATCTACTGTGTTAGGCAGAATTCAGAATTTTCTCTCTGACTGAACTTGGTAGCTCAATTTGAACCATGTAGGTTGGAGAGTAGCAATAAACCTACTGTATATTGATGGTAAGGAAGCATGTTTTCAACACTGAAAACATGATACTTTCAACACTGAGAACACTCAGTAAAGAAATGAGCCTGTGATATGTGTTTTGCTTACTTACGAACTCTGGAATCATCATTAAAAATAACTTAGTGTTGTGTCACTTAGTGAATGAAATGTATTTCCATAAATTTCTTTTTTTGATGCTGAAAGTCCTCTTACTAGAAATGACCATGTTAATACGATTCTTCTGAGATGCTCAGTCTGTTGTCATCAGGCAGTTCTTTTCCAGGGCATAGCTTCATGGTTAATTTCTTCTCATCTTGTGTTTTCCTATATCCTATCAATAACTTTTTAAACATCCTTTCTACTTAATCAACATGATGGAAGATTTGTATCTTGAAATATGACAATACAGATCAGTGAGCACTGTGTAAAAGGTGCTTTGTCTGTTTTTATTTCTGTTTGCGTTATCACTGTTTTTTTTTGGAGGGGGGGAGGGGGGGAAGAGTTTTATTACGTTATTACAAGAAATAAAAGCTCAGCTCAGCTTCCCTGAAATCCTGGAACAGCGAGTTTCATACTCAACTTATCTGTAGTACAAACATGGCATTCTTCAGCAGGCCATGTTTGAAGTGGCTGCCTGCAAGATGTTCAAGACTAGCAGGGTCTAATAGGGAGGAATGAAACTGGTATCCTCTCGGTACAGAGAGTCTAGATTTTTGTATTTGGTGGCATTAGTGGCCCCTGCTGTTTAAGGGCTTCTTTTGGAGGAAATGGTTGTTTGGTATTCTTGCATATATTAGAGGATAAAGGGCTGCTTCTATGTGACAAGTCAGCTGCGGTCTGTGTTCAAACTAATCAAAACACTTATTTCAGATGGTATTGATGGGAAAATGACCTTTTTTAATACATATTAAGAAAGATTTGGGGAAGGAATTTTAAGAAAAAACATAGATTTTACTTTAGTTAAAGCAAGATGGAAATCTCTGAGTGTGAACTGATTTATTTAGTCTCTAGACTTTCTTTTTTTTGCTCTTTCTCTCATTTCAAAATACTGCTTTTTTTTGTTTGTTTCATGGGAGTAGAGAGAGAAGAAGGAAGGGGCTCAAAAGCTGAAACTCCTAAGGTGTAAAACATCTCAGTCAATAATTATATTTTTAGAGAAAATATCTAATAGTTGTTTTTCATCAGAGAAATTGAACAGGTTCTTAATTCACTTTTAAGTTTTTTCTTTTTTCTTTCTTTCTTTCTTTCTTTTTTTTTTTTTTTTTTTAAGTTTTAAACTTAGCCTGAAGAAGAACTGAAGGAATCTACCTCCGCTGGGTAGAGGTAGTAACTTAAGGCATTATCTGTTATTTTTTCTCCTAATGTTCTTGGTCCTCCTCTCAATTTATATTCCAATTCTTATGTTGCAATTCTCAGTCTATCTAGAAAGAATTTGAAGCAGAGCACCAGTGCAATTGTCCGATAGTTCAATGCACCTTCTTTAACATGAGAAATGAAAAGAAACACTCATCCTTTCAAGGGTACGTTTATTTCCTGACAAAGAACCTTTTATGATCAGTTCTAAATCTCTGCTGAAGTTGCATATTATCTTTGTGTCACATTGTCAATAAGGCAGACAAGCTCTCTAAATTTAAACAAATTTAGTTTATCTGCTACTTTGTTTTGAAGTTATTTAATCTACATGTCTCAAAACATAACCGCTAGCCTGATTTTAATTTTCAGCTTAAATTATAAGTACCTGAGATGTACAAGTGATTCAAAATGTAACTGATCTCCTGTTTTGGGAGGTAAGGTGAACGCTCATCATGCTTCTCATACAAGCTGCTACTCTTCTCTGTCTTACTCCCTGAAGGAAAATAAAGCCACATCCTTTTTGATTTTTTGTTTGTTTGAGCTTGCATGATTTGGGTATATGACTTTCTAAGAAATATGCACTAACCAAATATTTGCAGCTTTAGGATTTCTAAACAAACAAGCAAGCAAGGGATACATGATAGAGAACAAGTAGTTACAGGAATAGGAACAATATGTCTATAATTTCCAGGGCGATCAAGAAGATTAAAAAAAAAACAAAAACCCTCCTCTTAAACTGTTCAGAATGAGGGAGGTCTCAGCTTCCTCTCCAGACTTGAATCTTAAGAATCTCAAAGACTTTCTATATGGGATTCTGGGAAAGAGATTCGGTTTCTGCGTTCCTCAGTTCCACTTCTAAAAATTGGAATAAGGTACTTTATTCCTGAATTGAGGAAGCAGAAGGATCAAAACAATAATTTTTTGGAATCCTGGGTAATAGGACTGTGAAATATTCCAGTATAACTTTTGATTCCCTATGACTTCAGACTCAGGGTCTTTTTAGATTTTACTTTTCTTGTCCTTTTTGTCCTAATATTTCTTGTCCTACTCAAGGAGCGGGTGGGAGTGAAAGGAGGTGAGAATGAAAAAGATATAAAGATTTACCTTGCAGAAACTAAACAGATGCCAGTGAAGACCATTCAATCTATTATGTTAATATTATTATCAATTATAGTTATGATTGGGATGTTTACTCTTCATCCTTTGTTATTAATTATCAAATAGTATCACTTGAAAATTTAAAAAAAAGCCCAAGTATTGTACCAACATGGTCTGGTGGTTAATTCAAATGATATTGTATAAAGTATTATCTCTATTTGTGGATTAATCGTGACTTTCAGGAAATTCTTAAAATATACTTGTGAAATAACCTGCAAAATTCTCAAAAGAGAGGGAAAAGCTGCAGTTTCTTTTAAGTATATGAAACATTTGGTTGATGTTTTGTTTTGAGGGAAGATGTTTGGGGAGGACTAATGGTTGTCAGTGCATAACAACCACAGCTGCTTGACTGTGTTAAGGAAGAGGAAAAAAAAGAAAAAAAAAGCTAGTTTATGAGTAAAATGAACCTAATGAAAACTTAATGTTAAATTGCTCTGTTTGTCAAGAACCTCAGACTATTCAGTCCTGTAAATATGACATCTACTTTTGCTGAACCATCTCATGATCCTTGGGGTCCCTGAAGGCCATCCTGTTCCATCTACTATGGATTGTGTTCATGCCAGGCGACCTTTGATGCATTTTCCAGATGGAGGACGGGTCACAGTTTTCCTCTGGGTTTGCAGAGGAGCCTTGCAGGCTTGGCATGGCACCAGGTTCCCGGTCTTAGCTAGGGGAAGAGTAGGAGAGGAGCATCATTCAGGTCCAGACCTGCCAGTTCAAAAAATAATGCCATGTGCGAGGCAGAGGCGTCAGTCTTTGTCTCTCACTTGCCCTTGATAGAAAGGAGGTCTGGTGGCTGGGAGGTCAATACCCAGTGATGGGATTGCAGTGCCGCATGTGTGATTTGTGCCGGCACGGGAGCAGGACCTGTGGGTGGGGTGGTGCACAGCAGAGATGGTGCTGACATTCAGAACAAGAGTGCCACCTGAGCAAGCCCATCCCCATGGGCATGCGGGTGACCGCTGCTCCCTGCAGTTTGGCTGTCCCTCCTTATTAGTCCCTAGGGTCAGCAGGGCTGCAGCAGGCAGGAAAGGTTGGAGTTTGCTAAACATCAGCTGTCTACGAGTGGCCTTTTCTCTGTTCTATATTGCTATTCTGTGTTCTTCCTCCACAATTAGTGGTGCTGCCCTGAGGCCAGGGAAAAGCAATGAAAGGGCTTTTACCATCCTTTAGGAGTTTTTATAGGATGATGCCAAGAGTGTGTTTGGTCATGACATGAGGGAGTGGAGGCAGCAGTGTGGGTAAGGAGTCTGCTGGAGGATGCTGAAGCACCAGGCCACAGCCAGTGTGCTAGTGGCACAGTCCCATCAGTATTAATAATTAGGAGCCCTTGACCCATGTTAACTTCTGAATCATGCAAGGAAATTGCTTGGGAGGGTCGTGTCGGCCATTTAACATGCCAGAGACTGTTCTGATAACTTAAAATATTCTACGTTGGTAACAATATAATAGCATAGATGATCGCATCCTTGTGTCCAGAACTGTTTAATTTGCTAGCACAGACATAGCCTCAGAACTTAAGCATGTGGAAGCTACACAGAAAGTATGCCTATTTAACCAAAATATCATTGTCAAGTATTGTTTTTTTCTTGTTGCGTTCCTAGTCTATGGGACAGAGAAAGCAATTATAGCAACTGGATTTTGCGCTATAAAAAGTTGCAATTGGGACTCTGTGTGTTTAGTCTTGTGTGCTAAATAGCCATTTTATACCACCTGAGAGCTTAGGGCGATTGTTTTTTACAGTAATAGCTACTTTTCATAAGATACACCTACTTATTTTTCATCTAGAGCATTTATGACAAAAAAACAAGACCATGAAGAAATAGATCTTGAAACTGTTTCTCCCAGAAATTGCCAGATGGCATTTCTTCCTGTGGGATCAACTGTTTCTTCCTTGTCCCGTTCTCTTCTTTTAAGCCAAGTACTACTTAAACAGCCTGGGAAGTTTGACTGCTAAACTTCATTTCTTATTCAGTAATATTGTTTGTCTTATACTAAAATCGTGCTTATGGATGGTTCTGTAGCATCTGGGTAAGATTAGCCTTTTCATTTCGAGAATTTGAAATCTAATGTTTGTGTTATTACATTCCTGCTTAACAATGGGTTGGATACCAGAGGGATTTAATTAAAACTTTTCTTTGTATCATCTTTTTCAGATTAACATGAATTTGCTTGTTTTTTCACTACTATTCCAGTCTTTGTTTAAAATGATTTCACAGTACTTCACTCCATAAGCTGAAAGACTTGCTTGTGTAACCTGAAAGTAGAATCTGTGAAAGGGTAAAAATTTAAACGCACGATTTTAATGTGAATTGAATATTGAGTATTTCAATTGCATTCATCTTTAGACACCTAAATAACTCAAGTTAATCCTATGTTGTGGTTATAGCTCCACTATTAAGTGTTTCAGGAAAAAACACGGGGTAGATTTATACTGTATTACCTTCTGTGGTACCTGCCTATCAGCATGATCTTACTGTGCTAATACACTACCCACTACACCACAGCTGAAAATTAATCATCTTGCATGTACTTTGAATGCGTAAATGAGCAGTAATTCTTCATTGCATTGTTTTCTTGACATTCCCCATGTTTTTTTCTCAACATCAAAAAGTTTCAAAAAAGCCCCCTCACTTTCTTTGTCTCTAGTTTTTGATTTGAGTAGTAAACTTGAATAACTTTGTTTTCACAACTTTTCAGATTAATGTTTTAAAGAGAGAGATTCATTTTTACAATTTAAATGCTCTGCAGGAGGATTTGTCTTGTTTCTGTTGTTTTTGGAAACTCTGTGATAATTATTTGATAGTATAAATATTAGCCTAAGAAGTTTCAGTTATCTGCTGGATAGAAATTATCTATTGCTTACAATTCTATAGCTGCCTTAGACTTGGCTTATTCCCTTCTTAGACGCATGTGAGTGACTGTTCCTTTTGGCTTGATTTGCAATGATTATGCACTACTTTCATGCAAGTGTGAGTCTTTTGGTAAAACTATTTCATCAAGCTGAAAGTACAGAATTTGCATATCCACCTGAAGTGGGTCCACAGTTGGGAAATCCCCTCCCCCTGGAAAATTATCTAAATAGATTTCATGAGCCTTGTTCTTTTTCAAAGATTCCTTGCAAAAGTTATTTATACATCTCAGTAGCCATAATTTATATATAAATGGACATGGCTTAACGTTATAAGGTGATGTTCATTATACCGGGGGCATATTTTTCATTTTTTATTAGTGCTCCCATCTTCAGTCATCTTCTTTTGTGCTAGTCTGTTTTGGTATATTATAATCAAATATGTCAAGGAACCTTGGATTAAATTTATACATTAATTTTATCAAACAGATTAGGTATATATAAACTCATTAGCTTTTTCACTACTTCATAAAATTATTTGGTTTTTGTTGGAATTAGTTGATATAAAAATTCCTCCTGACAGAAAAGTAAATTGTGGTACACTATGGTATTACAAAACAAATCAGATGAATAGATTCTATTAAAAAAACGTTCTTAGCGTTTGTATATAGGAAGAAATCTCTGAAGTCCTCTTAAAGCTGGGAAATTTAACTGCCTGGATATAGAATAGGGAATAAATACTGCTAATTATGTGAGGACTGATTCATTGTATACATTTTATTGAACCAATTTTTTTTTTCCACCACTTGCTGAAACAACAGAGAGAGTACTAGGGCAAGTAAAAAGCAAACATAATGTAGAAGAATAGATAATAAAAAGTAACCTGTGGAGGAACTGGATTACTTCCGTCTCAATATTCTGAAACAGATATGTGATGTAGAAGTTATAGGAATAAGAATTTTTCACTAATCACTTGGAGAATAGATATCAATACAGGTACATATTTCACGAAAACTTCCAAATACAAGCAAATTTCAAATACTGCCAAATAAAAGCAAATTATCTGATATAGCTGTTATGCAAAACTTTGGAATAAGCATTGAAAGAAAGAAAATCAAAGGTTTAGAGATAAATGAAGAATTAAATAAGCATGATATGGTTTAATAAAGGTAGATCATATCAGGCCATTAGCTTCTATAATTTAAAACAGAATTCCTGGATTTAACTACAATATTTAATGCTATCCGACCTGGGAAGTTAGTACTTAAATGAGATAGGCGAACCCCCGTATAGTAAAAGAGTTCTAAATGCTAAGAGGTGGCCAGAAAAAACAAATGTTGCCAAAATGGTGTATATTGTTGCAGGTATACATTATGGTATACTTTCTGTTGAACATAGGCAACATGCAGGAAAGAAATGGAGAAGTCTCGCATTTTAAGTTGTCAATGTTTGGAAAGCAAGAAAAAGGAGAGTTACATTTTCTTTATTTTTTAAAGTGCTCCTAGAAATCCCAACTATTTTTTGATGGAAAATTTTTTAGAGAGATTTTTTCCAAGAAGATTTCCAAGCAAAATTACAAATTTTCTATACGTTTCTAAATAGTAAAAGGGGGAAGTGGGAAACCTGTTAATGAACTGAAAGGCTTTTATTAAATCCATGTAGTATGACTACTTCCTATAGCAAAAACTAAATTCTTCTCTCTGTTACATGCTTGTATTCCCAGATGAAATGAATGAGTCTAAACAAATACAACCATGACAGCCCTCCATTTTGTTATTTTTGTCATACATTAGTCCTCCTGTTCCCAGGCTAGCATGTTTATCTGAAGTGTGCATGTTTGTTCTTGACCATGCCATTGCCTCCAAGTGCACAGAAGACTATAGGCAGTGAGTGTCTAGTGACGGTTCCCCTGCTAAGGAAAGTCCATTTTATGATGTGTTTTGTCTAGCTCACTATCAGTCAATCTCAGTCGCTGGTCCCTGGAGTCGCTTATGGTGGCCCATAAAAATAATATTGTCAAACATAAACTGAATTGGAGCCAAGAATTAAGTTGCTTGAGGGACACTGGTCCAAGAAGTGTAAGTTCACATTTGAGTATATTTGATCATATCTTTAAGTTAATGTAAATTTTTCACTGACTTTGGTTTGGCTTGCATTTCTGTAAGCCAGCTGTTTTTACCACAGTGATTTTTATTTTTTTTTGGCTTCATATTGAAATGAGAGAGTAATACTTAGCAATGCAGGACCTGTATCAGGTTTGACTGTGTTGTATTAATTTAATTTGTACTATTAGATATTAAATATTGATTAAAGTTTGGCTTTAGCCAAGTTTTAATGCAATTCCATGTCTAAAGGTGCTAAATGCTGGCTACCAACATTTAGGTATGCATGAATAAGACCTGAAGAGGGGAACAGTTTTTATTCTGTGATGATAAACCCGAACTAGTTTTGAAAATTTAAACATTCTTTTTGTGGCAACTTGGGAAAAAATACTCCAAGCTATTAAGCTGAAAAAAACCCAGCTCTTTCTCAGTTGAGATTTTTTTGATTACTCTTGGTTTGAAGGTGAAATGGAGCAAAATTAGAATGACAATAGTTCTTAACTGAAAAGGCTACCTTACTTATGAGAGAGCGTGTTCCATTTTATTAGTTTTTGCTTTCACATAAGACTTTGGGGGGGAAATTCAGAATATGGTTATATTTTTAAATCTAATCTAAATGGACCTTTCCTCACAACAGGATAGGATTTTTTTTTCTTTCTTTCTTTGCACAAAAAAAATTACCTAGTTCTAGATTTACGCCAATCGTGGTGTGTTGTGTACGTGCCACTAGATGAGCTGTCTCCTGTATTGCCCACCTCAGGTGTGTGTCTGCTCCAGTTCCTTGCCTAGGTAGTCATTTAAGACTTCTTTAAACTAAACAGTGGTTGATTAGCATATGACACTTTTGCAGAAGGTTGAAGCTCACTGGCAGTGCTCTCCTTGGCTCAAGCTTGTCTGCAATCACATAATTAGAGTTCTAAAAAGGACAAGAGAGTGCTTGTCAAGTCGTTCCTGTATTGCAATAATTGTTTTCCTGGGTCATGTAAATTGATTTTAAAATGCTATTTTTTATGCTATCTTTTATCTTTTAAATGCTGTCTTAGTGACAAGTATGGTCTTTTAGGATGCCTATGCATCAAGAAGACTCATAGTTTTATCATTCAGAACAAGCATCAATTTTAAGACATGGACTTTTTTTTTTAAGTATATTCACATGATTTTTCTGCAATCTAGAGCTCTATAACCTAAAATTACAAACTAGTGTATGGAAGTAAATTTCATTAATTGTTTTTGTTGCAGCAGCTTTCCTGGACCAAAGAGATTTCCAAACTACAATTTTATGAACCTCTTTGAAAATAGTTATATTTGATACAGCTTGTTCTTGTGAAGTAATACAAAGTATTTTTTTCCAAAAACTGGAAAGGTTTTTGAAAATCAAAAATTGTTTTTTATGATGTCCAGGAGGAATTTTGTTGATTGAAAACTACCTTTTTTCTGAAAATACAATTTTGTTTATGAGATGAAAATTTTTTAGTATTTTTAATACTGTAAATTTAAGTTTGTTTTATTGCAGTGAAGTAGAAGTCAGTTAAGGAATATTCTTTTGAGCTTATGCCTTTAAATTCTGTATTTCCTGCATATAGAATGAACTATAGTGATTAATTTACCCAAGTTCTTTTATAATCGTCTTCTCTTTCTGAAAGAGAGGCTCAAGACTAAGGGGCTTAAGGTTGAAGACCATTATGTTTACTGAGTACCTTGAGGCTGTTCATGAGATTTTCCCTTTTATGTTACTTTGGAAACATGAAACCTTATAAAAGTCTGGAAAGAGTTCACAAGGCTTCCTGGATGTCACACCAGCTGCTGCAAAATTGACTTGAAGTTTCTGTACTGGCTCTGCTCTTAGTCCTTACCCTAGGAGACTGGAAGAGGCCTTGACCAGAGATCACTGGCCTTGGGCTACTTCTAGAGTCCTGGAGTAAATGCAAGAGTAATCCAAAAAAACAAACAGTAGAAATCAGTTTAAAAAAAAAAAGGAAAGAGGAAAATATCCTTCTCAATTTCTTCCTGACCTAGATGCCAGAATGAAATAACTAAGAATTTCTTGCTAGGGTGTAACTGAACTTGGCTTGAGAGATGTTGTATTTCAAAAGCCAAGTGTGTCAACCGTTGATAAAATGCTGTCTCTGCCTTTAAAATAAACAGAAACTCTTCTGTGTTTAGTTCCTGAGGGGAAGAATTAAATACAATTAACAGTTTATGCATTATGTAAACTTCATGTTAACCTTTTAAACCTAAGGCTTGCAGATTTTAAACAGTTTAGAACATTTCTCAATAAAATTATCTGCTTTTTCACAGTATGTAGAATGCAGAGATACAGTTTTCTGAAGGGAGTTGTTCTTTTCTCGCGCTCTTCAAGCCTGAGCTCAGCGAACCAAGGTCTGCTGTGGTCGCAGACGTATGGGATCTTAGGCTGCTTGTTGCAGCTCCTCTCCTAGGGTCACATCCCAGTAACAGGGTTTGCTGTTGCATGGGCAGTTCCCTCATGGGCTCTTTTGGTGGTGTTGGAATATTTAGGATAAAAGCGTGGTCTGCTGCAAACACTGCTTAAGAGAATTCAAACCTTTCAGTGAATTTTGAATCAGGCTCAACGTGCACATATACCAACCAGAAATGGCTGACAATGGGATGGAAAATGTTAAAGAGATCCCCTTCTGTCCTCTGAGAATTGCTCTTGTTGGCAGAGTTTGCTGGCATCATATCTTGCCGAATCCTATACTACTTTGCATGCTGCCTTTGAGAACAGGCATACGTACTGGTCTGTGCCATTATGGTTGAAAGAAGTAAATACATTTGGGAAGCAGGGTGTAAAAATGATCTGACCAAGATCAGTTTTGTTCTATTTCTTATCTTTCTCATATAATTTCTGTAACATCTGTTCTCATCCTCTACTGGGAGGAAAATATTTATTGCTACTGAAATACTAGTGGTTAGGGGTAACTGAGTTTTCTTTAGTTATACATTACATACAGTAAGTTCATTTTTTGAGATGAAAGCATTTTATTTAAAGAAGCTGTTGCTGTAGTTTTTGATTCTTTTTTTTTCCTCTTCAAAAATGAAGTGTTTCATGGAAATCAGTACACAGATGTATCCTTGAGTTCAAAATAGATTATGTGCAGAGAGAAAGAAAGGAAGGTCTATTTCAAAGTAGCCTATAGCTGTTATGTATTAACAATAATGACAGAAAACTGTTAAAAAATACTTGCTATGTAGTATTATCACTATTTTCAAAATCACATTATATGAACTTTAATTTATATTTTCCATATCTCCAGCAAGTGTCACGGAGATTTAAAAAGCTTAACTGTTATATAGAGCTGAGTAACTCAAGAATGGGAGACTGAGTTTCATGGACCAGTGTGCAGGTCTTCTATTTGCTGGAGCTAGCTTTTATTGTGATTTTTCTAATTAATCCAAAGATTAATAAATAAAAACAGAACAATTTCTTTGTATCAGATTGAAAACGTTTCGAAACTATGATTTTACAAGGATAGTTGCTGCTTCATGGCTGGCACTTTTGTCTTGGTGTTCATAGGCAAAAGACTTGTGCATACAGAGGAATTTTAAATAAAGAATAGCATGATGACAGTTTCTGAAGTCAAAATTACTTCATAACAAGAATGGTTTCATTACCGCTCACAGCAGCCTTAAAATGCTTATTATTGTAGTACAAATGTATGGCACGAAAAAGTTAAAGTGAGCAGTATGATAAACATTAAAAGCCCTGACTAATAGCAAGTGCCAAATTCAGTTACAAACAACTTTAATCATTTCCCCACACTACATGCCTTGAAAATATATATAATTTATGTTGCAGATGCATTTTTCTCAATGAAGTGTTTTTTTAGGAGAGTTTAAATGTATTTTACAGATATGTCAAAGTAGAGCATAAGCTTTTTTATATTTCTACTTTTTTTATACTTAAATGTTGCCTTTTTATATACTTTTTTATACTATTCCCAAAACACCTTGAGAATGATGTTTGTTATGCATGAACAATACTTGTTGAATTTAATTTACTCTGTCAGTGAAATACTTTAAGAACATTAGTTATTTCCTTTTACATACCCTAACTTTTGTGAAAACAGATATATCCAATGTACCTAAACAGACTGAACATGCTGTCTAGTGTCTCAAGTTCGAGACAGCAACTTTTCTTAGTAAAATGTTCTGTACACAAAGTGAAGCAATTACAGCAAAATAGGCAAGGAAATGTTTGATGCCTGTTTATTTTGTCTTTATTTCAAACTTTGGGTTTTTCATTCTTCAGTAGGAGCATAATTCTTCATAGGCATGTGTATGCATGTGATCAGGTATGCATGCATATGAATCTGGTTGTGCTGTCTGTTATGAATGGGGAAATAGCGTAGTCCCCACATAGCTCATACCACAGCTGTAATTTTAACATAGTCAAAGCTGGGAAGAAAATAGTTTTCCCATCCTGAAAAAACTCAAAGCAGGTCAAAAACAGTGCTCTTCTTGAAAGCTGTTAATAAACAAGCAAGGCCAAAAAAAAGAAACTCAACCCATAATAGCATCTATATGTTATAGCACTCACCTTGAATATGGGAGAACAAAGTTCATGTTTTTTCTGTGCCCCTTCAATAATTTCCTGTGGACCCTCATGACAACCTGCATATCTTCTGATTTGAGGTGAGCACCCTTCTGCCTTTCTCAACAGAAATTTTCTCTTGACCTTGAGAAACATCACACAGTAAACTTTTATCAAAACTGGTACATTCTGTAAAATGTTTAAATTGGGGCAAATAAACATTTTCTACTCATTAATAGTTCTATTAGCAATTCCTTAACAGTTCCAAAGCCTGGTAGCTTTGGTGTTTACAGATAGATATATTTATTTCTGAATCAACTTAAGTTCAGCAAATCTTGTTAGAGATTTTTCGCTTACCATCACAGGTCTTATAGCAGTGCATTTCGCTTGAATATTACTTAGTTCAAAAGACACAAGGTTTTCTTGTCATTTGCATGACAATCATAGTCTATTTTCATTTTTTGAAATAATTTTGCACAATTTTTGGAATGGAATTTTGGTAATTTGTTCTATATGGTATTTCTTTTAGTAACTAATGAACTATAGCATGCTATAAATAGCATCTGTGTGCTTGAGTTGTATGTGGAGTAGTACTACTGGTAATTTGTGCTGTTTGAAATATTTCATGGAGCCTTTGGGTTAATCTATGCTGAATTATGTCTGTCACCAACTGTATTATGTAAGGTAACTGTACTGGAATATTTGTTTTGATTTTTAGAGTTTGTATGGTCAAAACTTCTGTTCACTTCCACTAAATGAACTTTATGAAACAGAGATAAGGATTCATTAAAAAAAAAAAAAAAAGTTTCCTGAATGCCAAACTGCTGTTATATTCAACTCTTTTTGACCACTGTGTTCACACAGCTGTGCTATCTCCTTATTAGTATTTTTAGGTGAACTCTTGTAGTCTTGGATAGAATGTCAAGTGCCTTGAAACATCAACTCAGATTATCCAGAGATATATAGGGGAAATGGTACAATATGTCCTCCCATAATAATTTGCTGGTATTTGTGACTGAACAGATTTATTGAAAATTAAATAAACTTTTGGGGGTTCTTAAAGACTGCTATTGTAAATAGCACTGTAAAAAAATCTTCAGTGATTTCAATTGTTCTTGGAAGCAATCTTCCAAGATTCTTGTTCTTGGAAGCAAAATGTCTCTAAACTTGGCATTTCCTCTAAGAATACTATGACCTCAGGATAGTGCCGCTAGAGCTATTCACATTTCTCTTCAATCCCGTATAAGGGAAACAAAAGAAAACTAAGACCAGTAGTATTATGTAAGGTATGCAGACTAAAATCCGTTCCAAATGTATTTCAATACAGCAAAGCATTCCTTTCATCTACTCAGTGACAATTGGAAGTGAATGTTGCATAGTTTATTTCAGAACCATCTAAGCAATGTCTAGAAATTTTATAAGCAGTGATAGAAATGAGATTTTTTTCTGTTAGCAACCTTCCCTAGCATTCTGCCTATTTTACGGCACTGCATAATTTAGCAACTTGGGTATTTCAGATATATTTACAATGAATAGAAGCAGAAATAAGACTGTAAAAACCTCCATGGTAGGATTTACTTTATTTTATTATTACATTCTTAGGTGGATACTTCAGTGTGTGAAAGTGTAGGAGAAATTGCTTTGAAATGAAGGCACTGATAAAACAGCAAAAAGATTTCCTCAGGGGACAAGTAATAAGTCTGCATCCTTCATTCAAGCATAAAGTGCTTGAAGCATCCCAAAGAACATTAGAAATATTAGTCAAATTGAGCCATACAGTGTGCCTGGATAATAGTGGTTAACTACACTGTACAGAGCCTAGGTTTTTGCATAAAATCACAGAATGAGGTGATGATGATGATAAGGAGAACTCCACTCTTTTGATTGTTTAATTCATTCAAGTTTAATAGTAGCAATAGTAACCAAAATGTAGAATTAATTAAAGCTTATTGTTCTTTCATCTGGCAAGTCACCAATACTTTTCTATAACAGGGCAGTTGTGCAGTATCTTGTTGAGCGTTCTGGGCCTGATTTTCCAGCATGAAGGATTTTGATTTTTATCATTTTAAAATAGCATCACTAGACTAATCCATGTATCTAAATTATATTCCCTTCTCTTGTAACCTCATTTAATACTTTGCAGTGTCCTGTCCTTGAGGACTATTTAGATTGCTGAGTCAAACTGCACTGCTGTTATATTCCAGATGCCTACATGAAGACATTGGTAAAAACATGTAGTTTGATTCAAAGAAAGAATATCATCAAATAGTTTGGAAACATTTAATGCACACAGAAATATTGTAGCAAGTATTTGGGATACTTCTAAATCATTGCAAAGCTACCAGACAATGACATCCGTGTCCATTAGGAAGATTTTTCCCACAATTCAACTGAAGCATATATTTCAAGGCAAGCTTTTTCCATTAACATGCACAAAATCTTAAAGAATCATGTTATTAATGAAAATGTACTTGATGCAGACTCTTTCTATGACAAGTGCTCTATTCCCAAGTTGTTTTTTCCTCATTCCATGCTGTATTCTGTGATGGGCTATCAGCCACTTCATGTTTTTTTAAAAATAAAGCTTCATTAGAAAAAATACCATATCCAAAAAAGTATCTTATCTTGAAAATACCTACCATCTCTTGGTACTGGAGTAAGGTCAAACCCTCAGGACTTTTATTTCATTATCTGTAAAGACTCAGCTCTGTCTTTGAATACATGAGGGCATACACTTATCTTACGACTATTTTTCCATAGTTTCAGAACTACTAGCTGGTTTGGTAGCTTCCAAGTCCCACCTCTAGGTCATTTGGGACTCTTTGCTGGCATGCCACAATCTGCTTTCTGCAAACTATCAAGATATAAGAAAAGTTTTTTCTCTTGTACTTGTTAAACTTTGGCTTTGAATGTATTTCACTTCTGGTTCTTTACTTTTAATATTTTAGATTTCCTGTCATATGCACATAATAGTATTTATCCCCATAAGCTACTGTTTTGGGCACCTTGATTTTTTGTTTTGTATTGTTTTTGCCTCAAAAATTCCAATTGTTTTGTTCCAGTTGATCATAGGTTTTGTAGTTGTCTCTGCCAGGGGGATTTTCTCCCCAGCTTCCGGCCAGCATCTTCCAGCTCCACCAGCTTCCAGTCGAGGGCCTTCCTCCCGTCTTTCCTGACCTCCCATGCTAACTGTGTAGCTGGCCTTGCAACTGTAGAGCCTGCGTGGCACTATTGCATTTTACCTATGGATAATTCCTGGCATGATAACCCTTTTTTGGTAGTGGCACTTGACAGCTACAGGCACATGTGGAAACAGGCTCACTTCCGTGGAAGGTCAGCACTGTTCCCGGTGCATAACTGTTTGCATACTGAATGGAAATGGGTAGATGAGAGATGGCTGCAAGTCCTATTTTAATGATTAATGTTAATATTTTCCTAGGCTATATTTTAGTTTACATTAAGTTTTCCCATTTTTTTTAAAGGGAACCGTGCCTTTTGCTAAGGGTTGTGTGTTGATGCGTAAATTAAGGTTTAGTTTCTTGTCTCTCTGATCTGCTTAAATACATCAGTTTTATGTACTACAGTTATTTAAGTCATTAAAAAGCACAGACAAATTGAAAGAGGAATTAATTCATTTTTCAGTGGATGTTGGGTTTTTTCCTCTGGTAATGCTTTTACTTATTTCAATAACTCGTATAACTTCAGCCATAACTAGGTTTTCAAAATAAAATGTAGCTACAGTTTGTGCCACCAGAATTATTTTATGAAAATCGGTAAACACTGATGGAGAAGGTAAGTTTGAGCAAGCTTACTGAACTATAGCAATGTTGATGGCTTTGAGTGTTCTGGTACGTTATGAAAAGGAGGTGAATGGTCTAGTTATTAGACCAGGGAACCAGGGTTTCTAGATTCTGTTTCCAGCTATACTACAGACTTGCTTGGTGACCTTGTGCAAATCAGCTGAGCTCTTTGAAGCTTAGTTTACTCGTTCATAAAGCTGCTTGTATGGACATTATCCAAGATTGCTGTGTGCCTCCTGCTATTAAAGTGTGAAAAATGCACTAGAAAAAACTTGATTACTATATATTTGCATATTACTATCAGTGTTATCAATGTGTTCATAAAATGGGATAAGGAATCAAATTATAAAAGCAGACAATCAGTATCAAAAAAAACCCAAACTGTATTTGCAATTAAAGATATTTAGATAATGAATGAAGTACGTACTAAGTTACTGCCAGTGGTGCACAACTGAAGGTCCAAATCAGCAGCATATCTAGAAAAAATAGTTAATACCTGTCAATTACACGTTTATTTTCTTTAATTACAGCAGTAAAAATAGTGTTGACCTTCTAATTTTTGAAAGAATATTATCAGTCCATTTAAGTGTAAGTTTTATATATATATATATATATGTATGTATGTATGTATAGTCCAGGTCAAAGGTCATGACAGAATTCCCTGTGTTGAAATACGTTTAGTTTTTAGTACAGAATAGCCCATATAAATGAAAACCTCTTGACATTACTTGGAGCAAGTCAGCAGAAGTTAAACTGCATCTGAAAAGCTTAGGAAGCCATTTCCATTTAAATACAAAACAATTTTACTTTTGATTATACTGATTTACCTTGTTTTAATATTTTTCTGCCATTTCATGATGTATTTGTGTCTTCTGATTTAATACATCAGGAACAGGGATCTTACAGTGACATCAGTGTTATAAGATGGCCGGTCTATAGGATTTTCCAGGGGACTTGTGATTTTGTGATTCTGCCGGCTGCCCCCGCACTGAGCGGTAGCTCAATGCCAGTGGAAGGGGTGCACGCTCTCGCGCTCTCCCTCGCCCCTTTTGGCTTTGCTTGCTGTCACCCACAGCGCACGGTGTGCGCCGGCTCTTACATGCGCTGAGCCCTTTGGTCAGCTGATCGAGCTTGCTAACCCTGCAAACAACTATTTCCTTTCTGTTGATTTAATTTTCTGTTAAGTTAACTAACAGAAACAGCCCAGGGAAGGATCTGAGGAATGCAAGAGCAAGGGAAAAGGCCGGTGAGGTGCAAAAGTAAAATGCTTTTGTGACCAGCTGGAATTACTTATTGCTGCTGGAAGCGTATGTGGCTTGTCCTCTTTGAATCACCAATTTCTGACCATGTGTCAGATGTCAGCATTGATAGATTTTGAAGTCTATCATCTTGAATTCACAAAGAACGTTTTTCTTTCTTTATTTCTTTCAGTGTGCCTTCCTTATTTATTTACTTTTTTATTGAACTGAAAAGTGTCTCTACTGTGATCCTTAAGGAAAATCATGGTGCAGGTAACAGAGCTTATTTAACAGTCAGTTTTCCTCTATACACAGAGCGACTCTTTTCCTCCCACTTTCTTCATACCATCCATAGTCTCCAGAGGGAATCCTGCAGTGCATCATTTCAAGTGGGTGCTCAGCCTAAACATACCTGAGAGCTCCCATATTTGCCTTTGAAAGTTAGAATATGTGCAGGATGGGCTCTATTGTTCTCTTTGCTTTTTGGATACTTCTGGACAACTTCATTAAACAATATTAAAAATATTCCTGACTATTACACACTTCTTGTCTTCATTGTACTGCATTTTCATTTCTTAAGAGTTTTCTACATAAATGTGAGGCTAGATAAACACTTGAAAACTGGGCTGTACTTGGCTCCTTTCATTGTCTCTTTCCATAAACATATGGGATAATCAGATGTGACTCATAAGGAACTGCAGAATCTGTAAGACAAAGCAACAGGAATGGAAGTTTTCTCATACAAATGCATAAGCTCACACGACAAAGTAATTGTTTTTCTTAGAACTGCACTGTTCCAATAAAAGAATTAGGACAATACACTGGTTTATCAGGCAAACTGTAATGGAGCAGTTAGCCATGCTGTCACCCTCAACTCTTTTAGACTTCAGTGACACTAGACAACATGTTTTCTTGTATAAATGGAGGGTCAATCCAGTATCATGTAAATCCAGTTTGCTCTAAGCTGAGTGCTATATAAAAGTGTCTTAATCAGTGTTTCTTCATATTTCAGGTCATATTGAAGTATTTTCTCTCTGATAGCCTGAAAGAAGCAGACTGGACCATTACTCTCATATGATTTGGGTATTAACAAAATGATCACTGTCACTGACTTTTATTGTCAATATAGCCAGCCACAAAGACCGAGAATTTCATTAATTTATTCTGGACTGTTGACTTGGCCTGTTTGTGGCTCAGTCTAATAAGCAGAAAAAGTTCTGCTGACATCTATTTACTTTGTGCCTCTCTCTTCCTTACATACCACTATACTTGCTCTGCATGAATGGGAAATCTGAGATTTTATTTTATTCCTGATAAATTGGGGAACATTGAAGAATTTTATCTAGGCGGACTTCCACAGTCCTTGCTGAATTTGGGACCAGGTAATAAAGGTACTCACCCCTTCAGACTTTAGGTTTTCAAAAATTCTCAAATCTTTCATAAAGCAGCAAACAATAAAAACCGCAGGCTTGGTCACCACTAAAAAAAGATATTATACTTGCAGTTTACAGTTTAAAATGTGTAAGAATTCAATATGCATCTCTTTGTAGAAAGGTACCTTTCATTTTTTTTATCTTTCATTCTACAACAGATATGTGCTTCTTTGTATGAATAAGTTATCAAATGTTAAACTCTTTCTTTGAAGGGCATTAATGTTTCCTTAAGCCCTGAGATTTATTAGCTCACAGCTGACTTACTGTAAAGAACGAGACTCTTGGAAGTGGTGTAAGGATGTAATATTTGTGGGACCCCCACTTTTCTGACAGAATATTTAAAGAAAGTTCTCCTAACAAAGCAACAGTAACATGTCTTGAGAGCTTAGTCCAATTTCTCCTTGCCGCCTCAGTGCTCTTTGTCTGCTCCCAGAGTACAAATGGTGCCCCTGATAATCTTCTAAAGGTGTGCTGACATTAGTCTTAAACAAATCTTTGCATTTAGGTTGTCTTCACTTAATTACATTTGGCTGTCATCCATCAATTGTGAACATGTTAATTAAGCACACTATTACTCATATTTAGAATCACAGAATAATTCAGGTTGGAAGGGCTCTCAGGGGGTCTCCAGTCCAACCTCCTGCTCAGAGCGGGGCCAGCTGTGAGATCAGACCAGGTCACTCACGGCTTAACCCAGTTGGATCCTGAAAACCTCTGAGGATGGGGACTGCGCAACCCTCTCTGGGCAACCTGCCACTGCTCTTTCCCCATGGGGAAAAAGTTGCTCCTTATACTCAGTCTGAACCTCTCTTTTTTGAAATTTATGTCCATTGTCCCTTGTCCTCCCTCTATGTGCAGCTGTAAAAAGCCTGGCTCTGTCTTCTCCGTAACTGCCCTGTAGGTACTGCGGGGCTGCTGTTAGGTGCCCCCAAAGCCGTCTCTTCTCCAGGATGGACAAGTCCAGCTCCACCCCAGGCACGTGCTCTGGACACTCGACACGTTGGTCCAACAGAACTGCTGCAATCAGTGTCTTTTTTAGTAAGAATGTCGTGATTTTGTTCTGTACTCACCACGCACCTACTTTGTAGCTGATGATTTTTTAACAGTCTTTATAAAATGTTATTATTGCTCAACACAACGGTTGAATAGCAAGAAGTATTATTGCTAATGAGTTACCCAAAACTACTTCAGCTTCTATTTTGATAAATTGCTTATTCATATTATGCTGTGGAAAAACTATATTCTGTGTGCTGCTATATTCTTCATGTTGTTTCACGGTACTTGGCTGCATATATTTAGAAAGCTTTGAGTGAGATCTTGAGAATACAATGTCCTAGGTATAACTTATGGTACTGTATAGTGATTTAAAAAAATATCTTTCATTACTAAATTTTATATTTTAAATTGTTTTAAAGTATATTTTGAGATGACATTTTGCACCATAGGATGTGCATGAATATTTTCCATTGTATTTGGTCTTTTCTTCAGTTTATGTGAAACCTGAAAATAATAGCAGTGGCTTTTGTGTTTTCCTTTGCAGCCTGAATGGATTATGAACAATATTTGTCTTCATTAAAAGTATATTAGAGAAAGTAAGTGTCAGTCAATCTGACTGCTGTTCAGCCTAACATAACTGTTGATTTAAACAAAAAGTTATTCTGTTCAATAATCACATTATATGACTACTTAAATTTACTCTTAAAGTTATTCTCCAAGTACTATTTGACCAACTCCACACGTGGCTAACAGTCGAACATGTGGCTGGCTTGGCATTTGGTGCTAGAGGAATTGCAACCAGTCATGTCATTTGACATGTGTTAGTAGGTGTATGTGTATTGGCATTGCCAATGTATCCTGTATCCATCCGTATCCTATCCCTTAAATTTGAAATTTGTTGCCAAAAGTAAAACAAAAACCTAACTAATAATCATGTATATATTCAAATATGATGCAAGTGAAAGAAAAAGTAAAACTACGAGTAAAATTGACTGCAGAGTTTTAAAATTCTGTCTTTTTTGATGAAAAATTGAAGGTCAGCATAAATACATTATCAAATGCACAGTTGTAATGGAAAAACAATTCTATTTCTACCCTTGAAAAGCAATTAGAAGTTTGAAGTGACCTGAGGCTTTATTGTACATGTCTAAATACTTTTACGGAGTTAGTTTGTATGCTTTAGATGCTGAGATCTAAAAATACGTTTATTTCACAGCTAGAATATACTTCTGTTAAAAGAAAAAGGCATAAGAATTTAGGTGCTGAGATGAACGTTTTTTTCTTTAAATCACATAGCTTACAAGAGCTTTTCATGTCCTTTTAAAGCCAATGAATTTTCTGTGGAGTAATACCTCTTTCTTTGAACTGTCCAAATGAAATATAGGACTTCAGATAAAATAATAAAGTCTGCCAGAAAAGAAATCAATAGAATACTGCAGTCTATAGCGCAAAGCATAAATAGGTGAAGGTGGGTTGGAAATAAAGGGACATGAGGTAGACTTAAATATTTCCAGAAATATCACACTTTTGATGGCATCAAGCAGCAGGTGCAAGTTTTACTAGTTTTAAATAGCACAGGTTAACTTACCCGTGTCTACAGCAAGCAGTATTTCCTTTCCTCACAGAGTTCAGTGTAAGATGAATTTGGTTGAGCTTTCTGAGGTGACCAATTTACCTGGTGAATTAAATGTTTCCTGTTGAACAGTCCTAACTATTTTTCCATATAGGAATCCTACTAAGTATAGCTTAGTAGTCATGGGCCTATGACATTGTCTGCTAAAGCATGTAACATGTCCTTGAGCAGAATACCTTGTTGCAATTGTGTTGTAACTGCTATTGCTTTGCAGCAATAATTAGTACTCTAAGATTTTAGTTGACTAATTATGTGTTTTCTGCTCAACTGTAATGAAAAGAATAACTATTGAGCTAAAGAAAAGCTAAGCAATGCTGAATTGCTAATCTTACATGGTGAACAAACACGCTTGTTTAAAAACAAGCATTAAGTAATAATTAAGTGTGGCTGAGTTAGCATTACTTTGGAAAACTTCAGCTATCTTTGTTTTGTGTTGCATCATATTTTTCATTTCATTTTCTTATGAAAAGAGGAATCCTCACTTGTCTGCCAAATGAATTGAATTGCTTTTTTGTTCTCCCCTATCTTTATCTCCCACGCTCCAAAAATTATTTTGGTAAATTCTTTCCGGTACTCGCTAGATCCTGTCAGGAGCATAACAAGTGCTTCACATCATTAGTCTCTAGGCTTTAATTTACACATGAGATGGGTCCCAAGAACAGTATCTAACCATTTTATATCCAACTCCTTCCTAGAAACCTCACTTCAGCAAAATGCACTGTATAATGATATCAAAGTTGGGGCAATCAATTTCACAGTTTAATTAGACTTTGTATGAAAAAGGGTTTATTTGTTTTAAAGCTATTTTTTAGAGCTTGATCTGATGATCCCTGTCTTTTTTTTACCATGAGAAATAATGCGTAATATATTAATATTCATGTTTTCCATGCCACTCCTGAGTTATGACAGAAATGTGTAGCATGGTTTTCTCCTCTCCTGTCTTTTGCATGCTCAAGAATCCTTGTCCGTTTAACCTCTGCTTGCCTGCAATCTGTTCCATAATTTTGATGATCCCTGTTGTCCTTTTGTTTTGGTCACATTTTCTTCTGCTGCTTAATCCTTTTTGAGATGAGCGGACTAGAAACACACATAGTATTCAGAAATTAAGTTGCTCAAAACATGGAAAATATATAGAGCATCATGGTTATCATCAGGGTCCAAGGGGCAATATTATGTCGCATTTTCTCTATTCCTTTTCAGAATTTCTAACCTTTTATTTGCTGAAGTTAACATATAACTATCCACAGCACCTCCAAGATCTCTTTCTTCAGTAGAAACAACTATAAAATGTTATATTATAATTTGGGGGTGGGGGGAAATGTGCTCCATGTGGTAATGCTTTGTTCTTTTTAAAGTTGAAATTTAACATTGAATTTCATTTTGCATTTTTATTACCCAGTGACTCAGTATCATGAGCTCATTCTGCAATTCTTTCTTTGAGCTTAAATTCCATGAATAATTTATTATCATCAACAAACACTGTAGCTTCACTGTTTATTCTTTTTTCCTGATCATGTACAAATACCTTGAAAGCTTAGGTCCTAGCACAGTATCCACGAATTATTTCCTCCCGTTATGAAAACTTTCTTCTTATTCTCATCTTTTCTTGCCACCCTTTAAATGGGCATTGACCTATTTAAAAACCTACTATTTCTGTATCTTAGGAAATCTTTGTTGTTTAAAGGGAGGGGGGGGGTGTTAAGTGACTTTGGCAAGGGAAATTGTTGAAAAGTTTTTGGAAACAAATGCACTATAGCAGTTGCATCATTCTTGGCCATATGCTTGTCTGCTTCTTCTAGTAGCTTTATGAGATACGACTTCTATGCACAAAAGTCATGTTCATTTTTTCTGTTGTAATTATCTATGAGTCTACTAAGTCCCAGTTTAGTATCCTTACTGGTAATGTAACTAGCTAGGAAGTCATACTTACTGCTCTATATTTCCAGAGTGTATCAGGCACTGTTTAAATAGTGGAGTCACCTTTTGTCTCTTCAATACGGTGCGCAGTGGCCAATGCAAGTAATAGGATACACACCACTGCAGATAATCCTGCAATTTCCTATTTAACTTTCTATAGAACTAAATCAAAGAATATGCAATAGTACTAGTAATTTGCTAAAAAACAAACTGCTACCATCAAAATATATACTTACTTTTGGCAGGGGGCGGGGGAGGTGTTAAGTTTCTAGTTGCTTTGGTGTTTCAACCGCTCCATTCCTGAATACTAATCTTAGCTCTGTTTCACTGAATATACTATAAGCTTATAAATATTAGCTTACTTTTTACTATTAATTTTTATAATTTATATTTTGTCTTATTAGTCCAATAAAAAATAAGACTGTAAATCACTACCTTATATGAAGCATGTGAATATTTTAATTGAGTTCAGTGGAATAATGAATGCCCTTAGAGATATACACATTGGTGCGTTGTGAGGTTGTGCATTTTTTGCATGTGGCTTTTGATAGATAAGACTGGTACCTTTCCACCCTTGCAGTTGTTTTATGGCATAAACCGTGCATCGTGTGTTATCCACCTCCTCCAGATAGGAACTGAAGAGCTGTATGGAGCTAAAGAGCTCTGCGTGACTAAAATCTATTTAGCATTCTATCATAGATGGGGACTCCAATTTGGTATTTGCCTAAAGGCAACACCAAATAAGTTGCTTAGAAAATTTCTCTGCGTGGACTCCTGCTACTGACTAGAAAAGCGTTCAAGCAAATGAATATTGTTTCAAAAGTCAGGAAGCTTTCAGAGAAGCAAATTTCAAAATAATCCTAGAAGGCAGGGTATAGTTCTCTCTCTCTCTCTCTCTCTCTTTTTTTTTTTTTTACTAAACTGTCTTGAATGCTCACATACCCCAAAAGAAATGAGTTGGTTTTTTTTCCCTTTAGGAGAGAGTGATTCCTCCCTTTTAAAATATATAAATCTTTGGACCTTCCCAATTCCATAGAAAAACACTGCATATCACAGTTCAATTACAGCAGTAGGGGAGTTAATTCGATATATGATAAAATATCAGGCAGACATTGCAGGCGCTTTTCAGGTTACTTTGTATTCTGTTGTTGTAGTGGCACAATGTTCCTTGCAAAGCACAGATCAAATGTCACTTTTGTTCAGAGTACAGTCAAAGATAATGTTAAAATAGAATCAGTCTTAGATAAACTGGTGTTTTAGCTGTGAGTCAAATATGTTCATTCAGGTTTGAATCACTGTAAGGTAGGAAAGGATAGTCATAAAAATACTATTACATTTAAAAAAAACTACTTACTCTGGAGTATCAAAGAGTGAGGAAGTCCTATGCATGAGTAAAGATATAATGATATGATACTATAGTCACATGGATCTGTTTTGTCTATTTGTAGGCTTGTGCTAAGTTAATGGTAATCTATTTTTATCTCTCTGAGTTTTCAACTTAAATGAAATGAATGATGAATTTGCTCAAATAAACCAAAAATAAAACCCCAAACCCCATAGCCAAATACCATAAGCAACAAATTTACAGATGCAGGAGAGAATATGACTTTGTTAATGTATGATATTTTGGGATTTTGCGGCATACTTTCCTTACTATGAAATGTATGTATAGCTTTATAAAAATAATCTATAAAAATAAAAATGTATGTATAGCTTTATAAAAAAATAAGCAATGCCTGGGACAGGACTTTAACTTTTGATCACCGATTATCTCCAATCTTGGAAACACACAAGCCGCTCAGAACATACGTGCAGTCCATACAGGCATTCAGCAATCTCATACCAAGATTAAAAAATGCCCAATAACTCTGTAAATTAAAGACTGAATTTTTGGTATGGGCAACTAAAATTCTTATTACCAGACTTCAAAGATGAGGATTATCCTTGTTGTTTTCTGTTGTTCAATGTTTGTGATATAGTTTAGCCTTCATAGGCTTTGAGGAACAGAAAAATAAATTTTTAAACACATGATTCAATAGGAGAAAAAGGGTTTGTTGTAGCCTTGAGATTAGTCAGATAAATCATTGAAGTTGTAACTTTGGCTTCATATCCTAAAATATCATTATTAAATCTCTTTCCATATGTATCAAGTGCAATGAAATCTGGAGTACTGTTTAAGGTTTGGGGCGTTTCTTACCAGAAAACAAATGAAGTTCTGGAAAAGGTAATCAAAGATATGAGGGGACTGAAATGAAAACAGATTTTTAAGGATTAAATACAAGACATTATATTTGGTGGTATATGAAAGTTCATGGAAGCTGAAAACAGCAAGAATAGCTACTTATTTAAAATATACAAAAGGAATATCAAAGACTAAAACAAGTATTCTGCTTTAGCTATTTTTTTTCTGATGCTGATCTTGTCAGTAAGACTTAAGGCTAAATATTAATTGAGCTGACATATATAACTATTACAAAAATAATTTGTTAAGCACTGCATGTTTGTTGCTGTATTTGTTTCTAGCTATTGATTTTATTGGTACTGTAATTTGAATTGTATCTGAAGAATTTTTTTTTATTATTATTGTGGGGCAAAAGTAATAAGGAATCTTCCTGGAGCAACATATAGATTAGTTTTCTCACTATGGTGCTAGCAATCTCACTACTTAACATTTGCCCATGAATTCCTCATTTGATAAAAGCAAAGCAATGACAGAGGAGGAAAAATAACCCTAAGTACTATGAGGACCTCTATATTTTCTGTTATCACCAGAAACCCTGTTTTCTCAAGCCAACATCCTGCCTGGAAAATATAACAAGAATTATTAAGAAAAAGATTGAGAACAAATCAGCATAATTACATGATAACATAAAGCATAGTGCACTAACATCTTGAGTAGGCTCTGTGGTCCTGGATACTTCATCTAAAATACAGCATAGCAGAACTAGAAATACACAGGCAAGTGGCGGAATCAGAGAAAGGCCTCTATCCTAGGGAGAAAGTAAGCAGCTAAGAGTGGTCAGACTGGGAAAGGATCTGTAAAACTAAGGCTAAACTGAAGATGATGACCAGGGATCCATTATTTCCTGTTTTTTCATAACCCAAGCACTGGAAGGTACTCTATGACAGGATCTGATGAGCGGAAATAAGGCAAAACAAAACAGAGAAGGATGCCCTTTGCCTTGCTCTAATGTATTGCAGAATTCAAGAGATTTGAAAGGGCATTAGATAAATATATAGAGGGTAAGTCAGAGGCAAATGCCTGAACCTGATATTAGAACTCTCCAAGCTTCACACCAGGAAAAGCTGGCAAGCCAGACTAGGAAAATGATTAGTCTCTGACCTTTTTCCTTATACTTTTTTTCTAATAATTCTCTACTGACATCCATCAGAAATGTGGTACTGGGCTGGATGAACGTTTTTCTGAGCCAGTATGCCCTAGCTAACCAGGTGTGAATTTATGTTATGTTAGGTCAGCCTGGCAGTGGCTGTTTCTGTAACTCTCATGTGCCCCAGGATCTTCCTGCCTGCCCAAAAGCCTTCAGTGTCCCCCGTGGTCAGTGGGAGACATTTCAGTGTGCCGTTGCTTCTGAGGGACCAATTCTGCATACGTTGATGAAAATGAAACGTATCTCCTACGTACAATGCAGGATGGTTGATGAGAGCATTTGTTAAGGAATCCTAGGTGCTCAGTTTTGAGATATACCATACTTAAGTGAGGAATACCTTAATGTTACCTAATGATCTTAAATTGTTCTTAACTCAAGGCAGGTAAAGGTAAAAAGTTAGCACAAGCATTCGTTCACAATAAGCTCTGCTGCACTGATGGGACTTAGTTGTTCAGCTGCAACGTAGCCAGAATGACACAATGCTCTGCTGCAGAGGACAGGAAAGATCAACCAGCTGCTCCTCACTATGGGACATTTGTGAGAAAAATGGTGTGATGGACCTCTACACTTGCATCTCAGTGAATTCAGGGTAACAGAGCAAACCTGCCTGAAAAGAGGAGTAGCTTGTGCATTTTAAGTTACACCCTCTTCTCTAAGGCATCGTCACTTGGATAGCATTCTGCAGGACTGATCCTGAGCAGTTCTCCCAATGGTTTCTGCGCTTTCATCTCACTGGCAGGGCAAAGGTAAGTGTAGATTCAGTATAACAGAAAATATTTTTTTGCTTACAAGTATGACAGACAACTGGACTTAAAGGTCTTGTCCAATGCTTTGTTGAAATCAATGCAAAAAATGACATGAATTTAAATGAGGTTTAGCTAGAATCAGCACCTCTGGATCTTAAATCTCTGTGTGATATGAGACAGACACCAGCAACTGGTAGTCAAAACAATCCCCCAGATATCTTCTGTGTAAAAAAAGGATTCTTTTTCAAAGACTCATTGATATAACTAATAATACATATAGATATTAATCAGTATTCTTTCAGAGTTTCTTTGTAGGGTTCTTTACAATTTCATATGGTATTACTGTTTTCAAAACAAATGAGCTTATATAATGTTATTTAAAATTATCTGAGATTATAACTTTAATAAATCACTCCTTTCTGTGTCTGACTTTGTAAAAATGAGACTGAGACGTCTCTGGAGCTGTAAGTTAATTTGAATTGACATCACTGACATTTGCAATTTGAAAGACTGAGAATCTGCATTTCCCATGGGAAAAATCTCCTTTGGAGAAGCAAAGTGGGCTTGGCCCAAGTGAGACTTTCTGACTTATATTGTTGCTTATCCAATCTTCTGATGTTTATACTTAGAGAACCACAGAAAGTCCTCCTACACCGTTTCTCTTTGTTTTCTATCTTTAAACATGCTAAAAGTAAAAACAGAACACTAGCCATTTAAATAATAATGTACAGTTCTTATGAGAGCAGACTTTATTGAATGTGCACATTATCATAATGTTCACATTAAACTAATGTAAATACTTACCACAGATCTTTAACTAGATACGGCAAATCTTCATTGATATTTAATTTAATCAAGACACCTTGCATGAAGTTTGCCCTCTGTGCCTGTTTCCTTTCTTAAGAGATAAGTAACAATTCATATTTACAAGCATGAAAAATGAGACTGGAAGAGGTTAAATAACTTGCTTTATTGTGTAGCATGTTCACTGCAGAACCAAGAAAAGAACCCAGACCTCCCATCTTCCAGTCACTACAAGACTAGTCTCTGACTTATAATTCAAATAAACATTATAAAAAAGTCTTCATGAGAAAATAAAATGTAATGTCAAGCACATTTATCAATTTAATCTTCTACTACATAAGTTTTCAATGCTAGAACAAAGCAGTTTCTCTATGTTTACCGTAAATTATATTTATGCATTCCTTTCCAGCCCCACAAATGCCATAATTGACCTTTAGGGGAACTGAAAGGCTCCTTATTTGTTAAAGCACAAGCTTGCACATCTGTTTTTGCTGTGTCAGCTGACAGCAGCTGTAACATTAAATACGTTCACAAACCTTCATTTTTTGCATTGGTGATGCTGTTTAAGATACAGTATCACATTAAGCTTCACTTTGTGTTTGCTGGATAAATAAAGGATGAACTCTTTTCAAATTAAATAACTTTTACTCTGATAGTACACTCATTAATTACCTGGGAATTTTAAAAGTTAATATCACTATGGTTCATTTTGCTAGGACAAATTTTCAGTCTTTCACACCAACTGAATAAATGTTGTGACTGACCTATAAATTAAAAAAAAAATTAGTGGTCATCAGAGATTTACCAATAATTAAGACAACTACTACAACTATTTCATGTGTTTTCATTGTTTGGTGAGGAAAACAAAAGATCCTACGGTATAGTTTCTTCATTTTCAGAAGAAAGCCAACATATTCCTAAAAATACAATTTCAGATTTGTGAAGTAGGTTTTAAAACATTCTTCCTTGAGTACTCAAAGGCAGACATTGTTTTTCATACTGAAAAGTTTGAATTTATCTAGATTCTCTGTCATTCTGATCACTCTAATTTGTGGTACTTGGTCATTTCTAGGTATAAAATATGTCAATCTAGTAGGTATCTGGGTTGATTATTAATATAATCATTCTTCTTGGCAGCAACAAAATTAGCTTCATAATAATAGTTAGCTTTATGTTGAGCTTCTATTAAAATCAAAATAATAGCTGTTAGGTATTATTCTTTTGTAACCAATACTATTATCTCTATGATGTCATGATAACAGCTTAATGCCAAAGTTGTATAATAGAAATATAATGTAGAAATAAAAGTAATTTGATAAAAATATTCTTTTTCCATGTAATTATAGATTTAGACATGTTAAATCTCATTGCAACATTATGTCAGTACTAGAAAGACCAAATATGATCACTTGCAACTGTAGGATCAAAATTTTTTTGTGATCCTTTCCTAGTAATTATTTTTATTTTATTTCTTAACAGGATAAAAGATTTATTTTGAAGACTGATTTAGACTTTGTATTATAATTAGTTGAGGAAGAATGTATATGTCTCATTTACCCTAAATGTTCAGGTGTGTAGTGAAGACCAACTGTTAGTTTCAATGGAGAGTGTTTTAGTTGTGAAACAAATAGCTATAGCACTGTGATTACCAAGGCAGAGAGTCAATACGTGCTCACATGATGAAATTAAAGAATAATTTTTAAAAGCTTATGTTAAAAGAATCTTGTAAAATCAAAATGCCCAGAAGTTAAGAAATTCTGCTCTTAAAGTGGCGAAGATAAATTTTTCTCCTTGTGATATAAACTTTAATTGCCTATGGGGGAAAATTGTCTAAGCTCTGTAACTGAAGACTGCATCATAACAGTGTGCAGAAGATGCTAATTAAGGTTCTACTAAGTAGCGTTAACATTTCCATTCCCAGAACTTTGTGTATTGGCTTATGCAAGTACAATAAAGTTGTTCAAGTTTTTTTTAATTGAAGGCATGTAAACATGTATTAGTCAAGTTTTGTAGCATTTGTAGAATTTTTATCAGCTACCTGAAATACTGGGATCTCAGATATACCGTGAGAAAAGTAGGCTGTATATTAGGGATGTGCAACTGCACAAGCTGATTATAAAAGATAATTAAAAGGACTAACAAAGATATTTTTCTAAATTGTATCAAGTCTTCAAGAGTACAGCTGCCTCTTGTGCTACTTCATTTGAACACCTTGATTCATTCATGATGGGAAAGTAACTCAGTAACTTGCACATTTTTGACTTTTTAATTTTAAACATGGTCAATGACCACACCAGGGGAGAGATGGTGTGTGGTTCCATAAAAAAAAAAAAAAAGTGAAATTATTTTTCTTTATTTTTCAGTTTCAGAAGTTCCTGGGACTCTAAGCCTTTAGCACTATTGTGTTAAAAGATTCTCATTCTTTCTCTCTCTCTGTCTCTTCATTTTTTTAAGTTAAAGTGATAAATATAATGGGAACTGCTGGAGCTATGTGATGAAATAGGATCATGCTGTCAGAGCCTAATGCCAAGAAGCAGGAGGGAGGGAAATAACGAGAAAATGAGCTGTGGGGAAATTCAGCACTTACAGTTTTCTCTTTTTTTCCTTATATTTTTATCTCTAGAGTTCCAGAGGGCCATTGAGTTTCCTGTTGATTTGCTCCTCTTTAATGTGGTCAGATGGTACTGTCACTAGAGGACATAAAAATAACTGTAGGTCTCACCAGTAGCAAAAACCTAGCAGAAACACAAGTTGAAGCTCAATTTTCAGAATCAGCAGTCAGATTAATCTACACTGCTTCTGGAATACGGAACTGAAAAATGAATGTTAGTAGAGCTCATGGCCAAAAAGGAAGAAATAAAAAGAACAAATGGACCATCAGCTCGCTCAAGACATACTGTAGCTTGTGTGCTGCACACAACAAAATCAAGCTATGTTTGCAGTCCAATTGACAACAGGATAGGAATTTTTTAAACCGGACTTAGTTAAAGTTAGTCAATAGGAAAAACAACTTTGTATAATACACTCAAAGATAGACCTGCTTTGAGATGTTAAAAACAGATTCTATGAGGCAACATATTATTGTCTATGATGGAAATTAGTATGTGAGGTCAAAGAAAAAGTGGTGCTCTTAATAACAACCTAATTTCAAAATCAACTTGACTTTTGGGGGCTTTTTCTAAGTATTCCAGGATGCTGATTTGCATTATGATCATAATGTTGCGGCTATTTATTTAGTAATTCATGAGAATAAGAGGCTGAAATGCCTTTTACAAATTGATTCTTTGATAGTTAAAATACTCTGGTTTTGAATCTTCAAAGAATCATATTAAGATGATAACACCGTTTCCTGGGGGGCAAGGGGGAACTGCTTGTCTGCAGCAAGGGCACTTTCCTGTTTAGCATGAATATTCTGTGAATGCTTTGTTTTCTGACTTCAGTCCTTCTCACATATATATATCTTTTAAAAAACAAAAATACTGAAGATATGAAAGCCATAATCATAAACTTCTATAGAGTCCATGCTCGTGCAGTTTCACCTCCTGAAAAGGACAGGGAAATTTCTCCTGAAGCCAAGTAAGTTGGACTAAGGCCTGTATTTCAGAAAGGTATCCAGCCTTGATTCAAATTACTCTCTCCTAATAGAAATCAAGGATTGGATGATTTACTAATTCGCTATTGTGTCAAACAAAGTTCACTGCAAGGATGGGAAGCATGAACTCTGATTAGATGGTAAGCAACATGATCTTTGAATGTTCAATGGTTATTTGACCACATGATTATGCCTTTTGGGCTCTGTTTCTCACAGGCTACAGTGCAAAACTTGCTTTTTGTAAAAATGAGGATGAAGATTGAGAGCGATGGGTAGTTTGTCTTTTTTATTTGCTGGTGGACTATTCTATAGATGTGTATGTCCTCAATCCTTAATACAAAATTTTAAAGCCTCAACATTATACTTCATTCACATGAATCTAGTTTGTCAAAAATATATAGATCTCTATAGTTAGAATTACAGTGGTTCCTTATCTCTGAATCTTTCCACCCAGTCTTCTGTTTCACTAAAGTACCTGACACAGTGATATATGAAGTGGCTTTTTTTTGTTTTGTTTTGTTTTTTTTTTGTTTTTGTTTGTTAATCAGTGATATTTGTCCAGAGAAACTATAGCTTTTCCTTCCTGGTATCCTCTGTCTACATGTTCTGCATAGTTTTTCTTCTCTTACCTTTCAGCAATTAAGTCTGCTTTGGAAATCAGACAAATCTTGTAGTCTAATCTGAAGATGACAAAGATATTTTTGGGTATTCTGGAATTTGTTTATTCTGTGCTCCCTTTAATGAGAACTCTGCTCTTATTGCTAACTGGTGCTGCAGTGAGCCTCTGAGAGAAAATCATCTCTAAGACAGCATAATATTATTGCAGCCCTAATACCTTAGTAGCAATGCTTCCTGTGCTATAGCAGAGCTCGTTCTGCCAGTGTAGAGCTTGGGATCTTGGCGTCATATGCAAGGATGGCGGGACAGGCCAGGCTAACACAGCTTAGCCACAGAGCAGTGGAGGACTGAGATAAGGGACTTTTTTTCCTATCCTTTTGCACATACAAGAAATACCAGTGACAGAAAGATGTCATCTTCAGAGGTAGAATGGAAAGAAGCAGCAGTGTTTGCATTGCAAGAAGTTGTGCAAACCTCTTTTAGCTGAGAGAATTTTAGGCCGGGGGGAGGGGGGGGTTCAGACTCCCCAGGGAAGCCCTGGAGCTGTTCTGAACACATCACAGATGAGCTTACAGCTACCTTTGTCTCTCTTTTCCCCTAACTCATGCCTTCTGTCATACTTGTTACCCAAGATGTATCACAGAAGCAGGCTTTGTGCAGAAATCATGGCAAGGATGTCAGTTTGGTGGAACTGGGGAAGCAGTACTGGTTTTACTCTACTTCCTAACTATGAGTTCTGCAGGTGGTCTTCTCAGAAAATCTGTGTAATTGTCATAATCTAAATTTATTTTAATTCAGATTATTTAAACTTAAGAGGCGACATGAAATATGTAATCCCATAAGATATTATGTTTCTAGGAGTCACTGAGGTTTCTTTGACAAATCTGGAATACACTCATACAGGAATATTCTAAGTTATGGCTACTATAAAATGTCATGTCATCTAGCTGTTGCAGCGTAAAAATGAAATGAGGGGCCTTATCTTTGTATTATGGGAAAAAGAGAATAAACATTCAGAGAAAGTAATCTTGTAATCTTTCACTGCAGCCTGTGAACATTGGAGTAAATCTGGTTTCTTTATTTTTTTTTTCCTCATTAAACTAATTGGATAAGGAGAAAAATATTCATTCAAGCTGTTAAAACTGTACTGAAACAAATAATGTGAGATCCCATATGTGCTTGCCTTCTGGTTATAAATAAACTCAGGGCTCCCTCTAGTGAGATTTCAAAATACAGTGTATGTTTTTTCTTTCACTGAGTTAAAAGTTCTAAAGTTAAATCAAAGATTTCAGTAGTACATCAAGCAAAAATAATTACAAAGCAACATAGGTAATTACTTTTAAATCATTTCAGAGGTGCAAAAATGGGGGACCAGTTCTTGTTATTCAGATGTGCTAGTACATGTTTATAAAAATTTTTAAAATGAAATATGGTATATAAATCTGTTGTCATTTGACTCACAAAGTGAGTTATTGCCTGAGACAGAAAATTTCTTACTGCACATGGCTGTATGAATACACTGGTTTGGTTCTCTGTCATGAACTACTTCTGTAGAAAATTAACAAAGTAATTAACCTGGAGGTGCACTGAGTACAAATGCATCGGTACTGAGAGAGCCTTAGTGACTGACCTTCAGCAATAATCATCCGAATCTCCAGGAATGACAACTAAAAGTAATGAATGTCAAAAAGGGCCCTGCCAGCGGTGGGATTCCCTGGGAAGGTGTCCGTCCGTGTGCCCGTGCCTGGACAGATTTGTTGCTATGGTAGCATCTTCTCCTTCTAGAAAGCATTACTTCCAATTTGACATGTTTGACTATTATTCATTACAATACAGGAGTATAGCATTGTAACTATAGTTAGTGTTTGCTCTCAAACTGTAACTGTTAACACTTCATAATTTTCTCGCTGCCACTTTTTTTTTTCCTCCCTCACAAGGATTCTGGTAGTTTGATAGTCCTAGAGATAAAAATTTAAGTGTTTTCTACTGGCATATGAACACTGTCTCTAAAAGGAGTAGAACACAAGAAGGATGATCATTTTCAAAATCCCCTGGTTTCTGAAACATAGTTATGATTTACATTAACTAAAATATAGACCTTGAAAATATAGTGGATCAAATTCATTCTTGGTTAACGCTAGTAAGTTATATTGTAGCAAGATGCAAGTGGGTACAACTGGAGTAACTGAAGACATAAAAACTTTCATGTAATGCAATTTATTGTCTGTGGTGTTTAAACATTTTCAGTATCCAAAGTGTATTTGCTTGATTTTTTTACTTCAAGTCTTGTAAATCTCACCTTAGCAAGCCAATTTCACAGGCAGATTTGCTGATGTACTTTTTTTCTAATGTAAATCAAAGCCCCTTTCTCAGAGGGACACAAGCCAAAACTACTGATGGGTTGTTTCATCTAGTTGTTTCATATTCTTTAGACAACCAGTTAGATAACCTTTCTGCTGTCCTCTGCAGTTTCCTGTTACTTATGCCCCAATATTTAGTAACTGATTTTCAGTCTCTCTCTTTCACTCTTTCTTTTCTCTTTGACTTCCCAGACTATTTATGAGTTCCACGGTCCACATTCAATTTAGGAATCATAAGTAATTTTTTATGCTTTTTTGAAGTACAGTATCTCAATAATTTGAGCCTGTAAACTTGCCAGACCTGTTTTCTCATGAGTTTTCCATTATTTCCTGCTTCCAGCCATTAGCATGTGAAATGCCTTTCCTGTGATATTTTGGTGCTTCAAGGTCTGATTTCAGTAGGAATTTGAAGAAATGTTGACAACTGTGAATATGAAGAATGGTCAAGGAGTCCTTCAATGAGGTTAATTTTGGCTTTGTTTTGAGAAATGGGACAGGCGTTGGGGAAACCTCAGCTATTCAGTTGATATAAACAAACTCTATTTTAGGCCAAAATCAGTTCTGTTCCAAGTCGATTAGGGAGGAGTAGTATCCGGTCTGCCTAGATCTAGTCTTTTTTTTTCACTGTGTCAATGCCCAGAGAGCCTAAATAAAATCAGACACTTGCTGTAGTAGGAAAGGTTCATACATTTTATATGAGAAATAACCAGTGCTTCAAATTGCTTACAAGCTTAATATAATGCAGATAAGACTTAGGGGAAAGGAAAGTGGTACTCCATTCCAGTGGTATTTCCATTTTATAAGAAAACTGGTCCTATTCTAAAAAAGAATCAAAGGTTCGTCCTCACAGCTCGGTAGCAGTATATATGGGCTAGCTCTGCATAGCACCGGGTTTCTTTACCTGAAGTAATAAAACTTTCCTAGGAGGAAGAGTATCTTTGTTTGGGTGCAGTCTCATGTCAGTACGTGTTTAAAAAGTCTACTGGACCACAGCAGGTTCATGTTTTGTAGCCTCAGAAATAGAAGAGTCGAGGCGCTGATTAACTGCATCTGACTTCGATGCCTCTTTCTGCTAATAGACATTCTCAAAACTGCTTCAGTTCTTATGCTGCCAACAGTTTGTAGCCCTAGCTTAGGGCTAAATCCAAACAAGCTGTTTGGATTTGGTTATTTCTATATTGTTGCTTCTAAATGCCCTGATTGTAGGGTTTGATCATGTTGGTATTTTCTAAGCATGTTTCTTCTGCTCAAAAATCTCAGTTCAGACTTTGTTACAGGAGTTGAGAGTTCAATTACAGCCAGTAAATACCATTCATCACAAAAACTGCTTAAAAAACATCTCTGGAGTGCACCTATGAAATGAAATGATGAAGTTTGGATTGACTGAGTGCTTGCGTGAAATAACTGTTCAAGAGAAGAGGAGGCATCAAGAGAGTCTGACTCTTTCTGTAAGTGTTTTTTTTTTCTTCTCCTTAATAAAAATGGTGTGTTAGGTTCTCTTCTATTCTCTCTTAGGTTAACTTCCCCTAGTTGGCTTCCAGAAGCTAGTCTGTGTTGACTGTGTTATCAACTGATGCTTTCAAAGAGCTGTTACAAGCTGACCTGATTTCTCTACTTCCCTAACGATAGCACACGTCTGCAGCATCAGCAGAGCCGTGTAGCTCAGCCACAGTGCTCTTTGACCCCAGTGCATGTCAAGGAAATGGAAATAATGATTCGTCCGGTAACAATTTCTGCTAGATCTTGTGCAGTACCAGATTCTCTCTTTTAGGGAGTTTTTGTTTGACTATCTGCAGCAAGACTTGGGCCCTCCTTTGTTCCCTGCGTGGTCTGGAGATGTAAGTTTGAATCAACATTATTCAGGCTTCAGCATGTGGTGCCATATACGCTCTGTGGTTTTTTTCTTGCTCTGAGTATATTCTTGGAAGGACATGCATGGACTTCATGGCCTTATGATATTCTTTTCTTAGGAAGCAGGTGGCATGCAGAATGAACCTTGCCCTTTGAGCTGCTTGCTTTGTCTTAAGTTCATTTTTGAGGTAGTTTCTTGCGTGAGAGTTTGATATAAAATCTCCTTTAGTGGACATTTCCTGAATGCTGTCAGCAAAGAACTCTCTGAAGAACTGGTGCAGACTGTGGAAAGCAACAATTGTACAAGGAATATTGGTCAGGACTTTACTGATTTCCTTCCAAAGGTCCCTACAAGGACCTTGACATTTAAAAGTTCATATTTCTGATTGGTGTTTGGGTGTCCTGTCCAAAGAATCTGTAGGAGCTGTGCTGCTGCAAGCTCTCTCTTTAATTCATTCAATAAGGAATAGAGAAGTCTCTATTGTTTAAATAGAAAACTTTAGAAGAATTTTGGTAAGATGATTTTTAGTCGTTTTCTTTCATGCTGTAATGCTATCTGTTGGATAATGGAACCAACAGTATGTTTCTTAGGGATGTAGAAACATGGTAGAATGATTTGTGTGTATTTTTTGCAAGCTATTTTAATATTCCTAAAACAATAAAACATCTTTCAAGAGATGTCTGCACAAAACCCACTCTGTGTCCACACATTCAAGAAAGGACCCTTTGGATTGTTTTAGATAAAATGTTTCCTAGTGTTGAAACACTAGGTGCTTACTTCGTGTCAAAATGAGAATTAGAAAATACAAAAAGGTGATGTTATATTACTGTTGTTTATATATGGAGTAATGCCTTTCTATATTTTATGATGACTGAGATAATCATTTGGCTCCTGAGCGTCCAAATTGATACATAGAGATGAAATTAAGTTATTTTCCTATTCTTTCTACATATGGTACCATGAGCAAAAATATTCTTGTAAATGAGCCAAATAGTCTATTAACCAAAGGTAGCAATTTTACCCATGGAAACACAAAAACACAGAGGATCTGATTCTTCCCATTAGCATCAGTGACGGTATAACCATTAATTCTAGTTAGTATTTTGATCTGCTGCCATCAATTTCATGACAGAAAGGTACTCTAAAGCTTTCCTTACATGTTTTCTGGCTAAATAAAACAAGATGCTAGTGAAATTCTGATCAGATAATCAGGCAATCAGCATTTTCTTTTCTTTCTTTCTTCAGAAAGAAATTTTCAAATCATCGAATTGTCTTCCTCCAATATTTAGAAGTCTTTCAGGAGCAGTATGGTTTCTTTCTTTGAGACAAATTGTGAAGTGTTTTTGTAAAGTTGACACTAAATGTTAAGTTATAGAAACTGTCCTATTGCAATGCCAAGCTATAAAGTATGGAACCTTTTCAATCTATCATGGTGAGAACAGATAGAAATAATAGATAATTTTGGCTGCAGTACCTGAAATAATCAAAAAGTCATGACCCAGAATCCTGAATTCTGTAATCCTGCAGTCGTATTTTCAATAGGAAGTAGATTAAAACTGCATTTTATTTCCATTCTGCCTTTGCTAGAGGTTCCCAGAATTGCTAACCAGCTTGCCTTTGAACATCTGATACACTTCTTAGTCATGCTAGGTCTAATCAGTACGGCTGGATTGATTCAGAATATTTCCTACAGAAATGTTCATAAAACAGTAGAATGCTCTTAGAGAAGTTTCCCTTTCACATGAGTCTTTAGAGATTATTTCTTTGAAAGGTGTATTTAAAAAAAAAAAAAGCCTTTCAACTGCTTTTCTGTTTGTTTACATTTTGGCACTATGTAGAAAGCTTGTTTGTGTGGTGTTTCAAAAACCATCACCAGAAGTGCAAAAAATGACACTGCAATGTGTTAAGACTATTCGTCTGTGTAACCTGACCTCTCAGTCCTGCACTCTGCTTAGCAGATTTATTGTGCATTGTTTCCCTCCATAATGTTTCTCTGAAATTACTACTTTTCAAAGAATTATCTGTTATTTCTGGACGAGGAAAGCCTGAGTGCAGGAAAACTGTATCTGAAAATATCTATGCTGAGATAAAAATGAAATAAATAATTTTGGAAATTGGAAAACAGAGCATATATTACTTTTAGGAACTGCACAGAACAAGGTCTACTTAAATGACTGACTTAGCATCACAAATGGATGGTAAGGCAAAAGGGATATATTGTCCCGTACTGTAGATATTTGACTGCCTTCCTCATCACACTGAGTAAGACCACTATTTAGACAGTTGTTCACTGTTTGTTTAGACAGTTGTAAACCATGTAAATTATTAAGACAATTAATGTCCCATAATCAGTATTTAGACACCTAATATCCTTTTTTTTTTCTCCCACTCTGTCCTCCATTTACGATTCATCAATTTCTGCAATAAAATAAAAGGAAGACAAATCTGTGTTACTGTACCATCCTAATTTATCTCTAGAGCAGATCAGGCCTAAGAATTTCTGTGCTACCAGTAATGTTTGTTATCCAAATTCTGTATGATCCTTTCTTAGCTTAGCTCTGACAATAAATTTGTTACTTAGATGCTAGGTATAGCAGATGCTCAAGTAATTACATATAACCTTAGTGTAAACATTTGCCTTGACCCCAACTTTTCCTTATTGTCCTGCTCATAAATTAAGTCGGAGTATAGGAAATCTCATTTTATGAAAAATCATGTCTTTTTTTTATTGTTCTAATCTTTCAAAAAGCTTTAACCTTAATGCTGTCTTCACAAAGGAAGAAGCTGCTGGTCACTGGCTTTTTTTCTAGAGGTGGGAACACTGTGTTTTTCAAATATTTGGAGTATTTAGAAATATATATACACAGTAATAAAGTCTATAAGCAAATCTTACCTATCTTCTGTTTCCATATAAAATTTTGCTTTCATATCTGTCTTTGTAGGTATTTAGTTTCTTCTTTATACTTTCTAATATTTAATTTCATATAGTTTCCACATTCTGTATTTGTTTCATTTTTCACCTTTGTAGCTTACAATCTATGTATATTTGGAATACTCCTCTATTCCTTCGTGTTAAAGAATCATAAGGGATTTGCACGTGTTTACATGCCTGTGTGTTTAACCAATCTAGCTAGTAATTACAAACACCATTCAGGTAGTTTACATTTATTTCCCTCTCCAAATGTGTCTTTCTCTTTGTAGATGCTAACAGGAAAGATGGCATTTGAGATATCCAAGAGAGGTTTTTGCAAAGATATTCCACAAATCATTTAGAACTATATGGAAAAGGGAACTTAACCTCCTTTTAGACTTTGCTGGCCTTCTTAAAGCCACATAAGGCCTGTATCCACCTAAGTTTCTGCCCTAGTTTGCATTTCTATAAGCAGATATACTCAGATCACCCTGAGCCCTGGAGGCAGGCAGCCCCCTGCCTATTTCACTGTTGGAGCCTGGTGCTGTCAGCATGTTTACACAAAACTCAGCTGAATGTAACTCATACAGAGCACAGCTACTCAAGAAACTTTTTCAGGCTTTTAGCTTGTATGCAACAGCATACCAGCATTCCCACTTCAGCAGAGCAGCCGGGTAGGTCACTGGCCGTGGAAAGAAAAATGTAGAAGCTGTCATAGCTGTCTGTGACAGCAGGGGGACAACGCTGTGATCTTGAAAGATGCATTGAGTGCTAGTTTCAGAGCATATAGCTGAGTGTAAACCTTCCAAATTCCAGGTGTCTCCTATCTGCCAGATGTTTCCTTTTATCTTGCTGGAGTTATTTTAAGAGGTACTGCTTATATAAATTATTAAGTATTTATCATAGCAGCAATTTTCACCCAGCTGAAATCACAGATCATCAAATATTTTATCCTGTGGTCACATAAATATTTAATTGGTGTGAAATGGAATCAGGGAGAGCACAGATTTGAATTATTTCTTATACTTTCTAGGAGAACATTAATCATGAGATTTGTGGTTGTTCAGTGCTGGTAGATAGAGTGCCATTAATAACTAATGAGAAGGAGAGGAAAAGCTAGAACTAAATGCCTAAGTGGGGGATAGAGCCCAGACAGAGGGATCCAAGGCAAGGAAGGCATAGGAAGGAAACACCTGAGCTGCTTTGAAAATTTGGCTCTTAATATCTTTCTTTCCCTCAATCTACTGCTTGTTAAAATAGGTGTAACACTTAGCATTGCTGATCCCCAGAAGACAGAACTCATGGGTCATGGCTGGTTACACATTTTTTAAGTTAGTGTTCTTTGTAATTGCTTGTATTTTGATATATATCACTCTTGGTTGTGATTTCAGGTTTTGGCGGCTTCTGCTTTCAAAGGAAATAAAAACTGAGATTTTTGCCTAGTGGTGTCTCTTTCAAAATGTGGAGTTGTAGATGAAACACAAAAATTAGCAACAATGAATGGTTCGATATTTTTTTGAATGAGACCAAATAAAGATATAGGAGCAGAGTTTCCTGTGAGGGTGGCATAGTTCCCATCAGCTCCTTCATTTTACAAGCAATAGTCTACTCCCAGCTCACCTGGGAATGGGAAAATCTGGTAGATGTTATTGTTATGTTTATTGTTATGTTTATTGGTTATACTTCATAGGCTCCTTCAAGATCTCTTACCGAATTTTGAGAAGAATAAATACATCTGTGTGTGTGAAATGCTTAGATGCTAGACTGATAAAGTTGTACAAGCATACAGACAGCTTGTGCTAATCCTGCAAAGAAGGAAGAGCAGTCAGCACTTCTCTGAGCAGGCCTTTTTCTTTTATCTACACAAATAAATAACTGAACTATCTGAAATAAATCCAAGGTACTCTGGGAAACTGCAGCATATTTACTCCTCCTGATGCCTCTTCTGAAATCTGCATCTCAGACAAAGCAGTGGCATAAAAATGGCAAGCGCCTCGTATTCAAACAGCTTGTTGCAGCTAGATATCAAAGAGCATTTTCTTCCCACCATACTTTATCATTGCTTTGCACATTTTATTTCTCCAGTACTGACAAAAGATTAAAAAGAAATGTCAGAATAAAGCTCAACTGTCCTAGCCTACATTCCTCACTTACCTCCCGTTCTCATCTGCTGTTCTTTTCTGTGAACATAGATCCCTTTTTGCAGTGTAAACAGTTTCTCCGTTGTGACTCCCTTCCTACAGAATGATCCATCAACACCAAGATTAACTGATTTATATTATTACCACTCTCCTTGGCTTTTCCTGCCCCCAGCACATGTTGCCAGGGTGGTCCTCACAGTCCAGATACCCAATGTTTGTAGCACTAGGCATTGTCTTTATTTGTGTACATTCCTAACAGGATAGACACTTTGCAGAGAGCACACTGTGGTTTGTCTTTTGGGGGGGAGAGGGAAGAGAGCAGACACCAGAGCACTAGTTTTTAAAAGAACGGTGAAAAATTTTTAATTCCTTTCAAGTATTTCTGAAAATGCTAACTACAAAGTTACATTAATTCTTTTAGGTTTATTCTGGTTTTGTAATATTTTGTTCAGAATATGAGAAGATGTAAAGATTGTTTTTATGCACGAATGTTTTCTTTTATTTCCTTTTCCATTTAATTCTTTCATGAACCATCAACAACCTGCAAAATCTTTTTTCCAAGTCTTACTTTCACCTCATTTTTCATACAATTGACTGTCTGGGAGGGAAGTAAATATCCTGCAAACTACCAAGTTTAAAGTGTCAGCAGATCTTTAACGGGGTGGATTTCTTCTGCTTCTCGCTCTCCCTACTAGAGACACATTACATGTTCTTGCTATTGTTTATCATGCTACTGTCATTGTATTGTTATGATACTACCTTTATATCTCATATAAATTTGCCCCAGTAAAAAAAAAAATTCAGTTTGGAAATATCCAGAATTGAGCTCAATTCTAAAATGACAAGAAATTCTACATTATTATTTTCTTGAAGAATGAATGACTGAAAAGCAAATTTCTTCAGGATAAATAAATATCTGCTTATCATTAACATTTCTTTATAATGGTTATTTCTGATTCCATGAGATATAAATCCTAATAGACCATTAAATAAATTCAGATTAGTTTTATTTTGCTGCTATGCTTGGTTTTGTTTTATTTTTTAACCTTACCTCAGGAGAATTGGCTTTAATGTAAACTGTGTGGTACTAAGGTATCATAATTTCTGAAATAATCGATGTTTCACTGGAAAATGGACAGTCAGATTTATGTATTTAATTCTCAAAAAATCCATTTAGGTATTTAAAGTCACTATCAGTTTAATAACAAAGTCCTATTCAGGTGGAAAATAACCTGATGTTATCTAAAGTGGCCAGTGGATGTCACTGTAACAGTACAAATATGACTAAAAATGGACACGGGTCACTTTGAATAGAGATGTTAATGAATCAAAAAATAAGGCTCATGTTACTCAGTAAGCTGTCATGGCTGTGAATCATTAAAGTTGGGGATGAGAAAAAAATATGTGCAACTCATCTATTCCACCAGTTGCTGTGACGGGATTACTTTCCATGTCAGGTGTGAGGATCTTTGCTGCACAGCGCTAGATCCCCGGCACCCTGCTGCCCTGAGCCCTTTCGCCATCAGCTGGAAGCTGGCTGTGGCTGAAGGGGCAGTTCTGGCAGCCTCCTCCCTCTAGCTCCAGCATCGTTGTGCCACTGGAAGCGTTTTGGCAGCCAGTCATATGATTGGAACCATTTTTCATTCGGAAGCAAAATTCACATTTGAAAACAATGGCATCAGATACTGTTACGAACTATATTCCGGAAATACTGGACAACAGATTTGTGTTTGTCTGTTAGGATCCAGTGGACTAAAAAGCAGAATCAATGTGGGGTACCAGGTTAGGATAGTTTCTTGACATCTTTTTTGCTGCCTTTTGTCAATCAACTACTAATTGCAAAACTCATGGCTTTCATTGCTGCTACAATGAGAGTTAGTGTAAACAGAATAAGTGCTTAGAATTATGCCAAGTATCTCATATTTTTTTTTCCCTAGATTCCATAGCATAACTTAAAGAATAATATATTTAGAGATTGAGAGCTGGCAAAGAGCGGTGAGAAAAAATGTAATGATTTGCTCTGAAGATTGCTGTCCCACTGTCTCCTTTCCCCACTTCCAACTGCCTTTCCCAGAAGAACCTTAAATCCCTAAGCAATCCCCTGCTGTACTCTATAGTTCAGTATTTTAAAACTTTCTGTGTTGGTGTAGGTGTTTTCTGGAAAAAGTAGTGAGAGATACTTACATGTGTGTGTTCATATAAATATACCTGCACATAAACACCTACGCAGACTTCGACTTCGTGACAGTTCGCAGATGGAGCCTGAGCTACCCGAGCCGTATCGGGTTGTCAGAACCCTCCGGGTTCCCCGAGGCTGTTCTTCAGTGTCCAGCATTTATTGACTAGGGATTTTGCAGCCAGAAAGTTTCCCAGGTAAAATTCTTAGCTGATGTTGAATTAAGCTGTGTTTGACTTGTAAAACCATTAACAGCAGAGACATGGGAACACATGGCACTTTGCATTTGGGATAATAGTTGTTTAAAACTAAAACTATGCTAATGATGTGAACTACCTTTCATAAAATGTTCCTTTTGAATATTCCTTTAGCGCTCATGGTACCTCACCATAAGCACCTCACCATTTTTTCTTCTTAGGTTCCAGTATGTCTTGCTTCAGTCACATCAGTTTGTATCTCTTAACTGAGCTAGAAAATTAGGTTTTGTCAGCGATTTTCCTTAAGTAGTTAAAAATATGATGCTGCTTTTTGGAAACCTAAAATAGATGGTAAAATGTCTGAATCTTTTCTGATCTATTGGCTTTTCTGAAGTATTTGGGCTATGTTTGCCAGGTTATCCTCCTTTCCTTTGCATGCAGACTGTGTTGGGGATTCTTGAGCTTTCTGCTTAGAGTATTTGGGGGAACTGAATCAAGTGTCACAATGAATGCTTGTAACTGAGCTAATGTAGTTTCACAGAAATATGATTTCTTTACACTTCTAAAAGTGTAAAAGAAAGAATACTTCAATATTCATATTTTCAAAAACAAATAAGATGTTATTAAAGCTCTCTGTGCCCATCACAAAGCTATCAAGCACTTCTGCAGTTGCCAGTATGTGCTTTTGAGATAAACAGTGAAACAAGAAGTGTGTGGCAGAAAGACTGAGGTGACTTGGCGGTTTCATGCTGAGGAACTGCACCACTTGGATTTGGGCAATGACAAGCTATAGAAGTACTATAAATCTCTTGTTTTCAATTTGTAGAGGGAAATGACATCTATCGATTTCAAGTTCAAAACTGTTGGGTAGATTTCTAAAGTAAGAAGTTAAAATGAGTGTGTCAAAATAACTTTCAGACTTTGCCTTGGGTTTGTTGAGCCTCTGACAAATATTTTTATGACCTTGGGAGTTTATCTGTTTTGTATAGTTCTTTATGATGCTGAAATGAGATACAATACTGTTGATCAGCTCATATTACTTCTGCAGCAGTGTTTCGGAGCAGTAATGCTCAGGAACGATGCTTGCTTATAAGGACCACTACCAACTGTTGAACTCAAATGAACAAGCTGTTGAGACATACCATTTTAAAGCCTGTGAAATCAAACTGCTACATATGAGCAAGTAGGTACATACTGATTTTTTCTTCTTTTTGTGATAACTGTGAAAATAGAACTGATTACTCATGCCTCTTCATACACTACCAAAGATATGTTTCTTAAGAAATAAAATGCATGCAAATAAATTGAGATATCAAAACTGCTAGTCTCTTACAGATAAGCTTTTTAAAAAAGTTTTTAATTTACATGAATACATTTTCAGAGTAACTGTCATGAATAATTTACAAAAACAATGAAGTACTGTATGATTAATCAGTGTAATTTAATACTAATAAAATAATCATGAATATTTGCCTTACAAAAACATTGGATTTTTAATGGCTAGATTCTGGCTAAATGATGACTAAAGATTTTTAATGGCTAGAATCTAACCTAATACAAAAAAGAAAAAGTAGACTCAGGAAGCTGTATCTGTGCACACACAATTATTTGCTTAATTTAAGACCACTTTATGAAGAACAATATATGCAATTTCACAGTGTGCAATTTCACTTTGAAAATAATCAGCCTATTTCAGGTTGTTCAAAACCAGGTACTGAATAGCTGTTAAAAGGCTTTCATGTGAAATAAATTTAAAAATGTATTCTGGAAAAATTGTGTCCCTAAATTGTCCTACTAATTTAAAGGTAAATAATCAGTTATATTTAAATCAAGGATATTATATACAGTGCTTCCAGCTTTCTGTTAATTCAGGTCTGCAGGCTACTATAAACAAATGGAGCCAGTAGCATGAAGCAAGCCTGAAAACTTGAACTGAATTTAAACGGATGATAGATTCAGTTATTCAGTAACTCAATTTATATGCATCATTTTAGTACTGTCATTTGTGTTATTAAGTGAAATGAAGATAGTTCAAAGTTCCTAAAGAAATAAAGGTAAAAGTTTCATGGCCTTTCATCCAGTCTTGAGCTCCAAACTCCTTAGGCACTCTTAGACTTCTTCCTCTCCCCCACTCCTCCACCAGAAACTCTAAAACTATATTGCGAAAACTTCCTAATAAGCTTAGTAATCCAAATGGTGCAAGTAGATTTGGGAAGAAGCATCCCTCATCCTTATTTGTTTGCTGCAGTCAGAGGGAAGGCAGAAGCTGCTCCTTGCAAGGGGGCTCCTGGCGTAGCTGGTCACTTTACCCACCCACAGGTGTCCAGGTGAATTCCTTTCCTACCTCGCATCGAGTAGTTCCTATAGATATTCCTTCATCTGCTCATCCCACACTGAAATGATATGAAAGTATGCCATGTTTCTTGCATAGCTGTCTTGTAAGGAAAAAGCAAGAAGAAGGGAGGTACAATTTGCTTTGACTAAATTTGGCTTACAGTTTGCTTTGTCTGAAGAAAGAAATGTTAAAACTGCTCTGTGCCCATCTGTCCACTGTAAAAACAAAAAGAGAAATGCCATTTTTCTCTCAGAAAAAAACAAAAACTATTTTATCCCTTACATTGACATTTGCACACTTCCACAAGTTCTCCAAATACCATTTAAAAGAAGATGAAAAAAAGAGAAAGTTGACTTGGAAATGCCTTCTTCAGAGAACACCTTTATTCCACTTCCATAGCTTAGAAAATTATACCTAAAGGTGTATGAAGTTGTCTGAATTTTGGTATTATGTTTCTGCAGCCACACACAAGTCATTTTTTCAATGCATGACATCTCTTAAATATAAAAGATTCAAGATTAGAAAACTGAAGAAATATAATATTTCCTGAAACTGAAAGGAAAAATTTAAATTGGGGGGGGGGAGGGCAAAAAGACTTACTGAAGATAAGTCATGTTTTTACAGATTTGAATAGACTATCTGCGTATGCATAGGAACAAGGTCAAATCTAGATATCTATTAAAATACAGCCTTGGAAGCATTTACAACTTATTTGACTCAAGTCTTTTTAGCTAACATGTAGTCTAGGACAGTGCCATTAAATTAGTATGGTGTTTGTAGATTAGAAAAGTAATCCTCTCCCATCACCCTCTTGCTGATGTTTAATTTTTTTCCTGGTGCCATTCACTAATGCCTTCTTTTGACTGTCTGGGTTGTAAATTCATTAAGACAGTATTAAAATGCTGAAAACATTTTTTCTTTCATGACTCCTAAAACAGAAATACATAAACTTTTTTCTAATTTGAAATTTTCAGCCAGGTGACAAATCATGACAAATTAAAGGAATTTGTGATCATAAATACATTATGTTTGAAAAATCATACGCAACATTTCTGTCAAAGGTTTTGTGAATAGAAGACTCAATTGTGGAACAAAGCACTGAAATGGCTCAGTAATGAAAAGAAAAACAGCCAATAGTTTAAAAAAAGAAGCCCACATTATTGCACCTGGATTGGATGCTAGATTTCATAGGTTTAAGGACACCAAAAGATATCAACATTATAAAAAGCATCTGCAGTATTGCTTATTTTCTTGTTACGTAATGGTGTAGATCTTTCCCAGGTCAGAATATAAGCTCTCTAGGTGAGATAGCACCATAGTACTTTCCATACAAAACATTGTTTAGAGCATTAATACCAGCAGGCAGGAGTCCCATGGGACAGACAAGCCAGGCAAGTTCTGCAGCGGTAGAATCCAGAAGTCTGTAGGATGGAGAACCCACCCCAGTATGCTTCCTTCAAAATGATGGAGAGGTGATTGATGCATTGTAAGTACGCGTGGGGGCCTGCAGCTCACATGTTTGGCGTGGATCCACTCTCAGATGCTGCTATCAGAGAAAGTACAGATACATTCCCTAGTTCTAGCAGCAGAGCTGGAATTAGGACATAGCACCTATTTTAGGATTGTGCAACTAGGAAAGCATCTAGTCATGTAGCAGGAAATAAGACCTCTAGCTGCATGTGGGTATGATAATGAAGAAAAAAATTTCTGTGAAGATGCTAATTGAAACATCCTGTTATGATTTTGTTGATGATGTTGCAAAGAAGAAATAGCATCTTTGAAGAAATACTCAGTAGTTTCTTTTGCTTTGGAAAATGGCAGGTTGGCTGACAAGGAATGCAGGCATGCTGTGAGATAAATTTAAAAGTAAAATTACCATATCTGAACCCTAGTCTGATCAATTCAGTTTTATACAGTTTGGAAAGGAAAAGCCTGCTGCTGCTATGCAGTGATATGATGTTACTGGGCTAGCTGCTGCCAAGAGCAAATACTGATGTTTTGGTTGAAATATTTTATTGTCTGTATTCCTGTAATGCCTGGGACTTTTAGTTGTGGACTGGGACTTTGCTGCCTTGAGTTCTGTAAAGAAATGCATAGCAGGCAAGACTGCCTCCCATGAATGAACCGTATCAAGGAACTTCACTTTTCCCACATGTGCAAGGTACCATGTCAAACCCATGTACTGTTGCTGTACGGTTTCTATCTTGATGGCATAGAAATAGCCAAATGGCATGCAAATAGAGACTTTACATATTTAAAAAGTAGCTGGCTATGCTTATAGAACATGTTCATTCCTCCTAATTTTTCCTGTTCTTCCTGATCCTTTTAATAGCTTATAAGGGCTCTTGTCTTGACTTTTGTAGGAGCGAACAGGTACAAAATTATAGTTGGGAAGAAGAGCAGGTACATGGCCAAAGAAAACACAACTAATAAGAAATAACAAGTACTAAAAAGAACTAGCTTGAAGCTTGTTGAAAGACTTGGCTGTCAGAAATCCACTAAGCAGCAATAGAGGGCTGACCTCTAAGCTAAGGAGCTCATCAGCCAAAAAACAGTGGTAAATATAGGAACAAATGCCTAAATAAGAAGTCCTTTTCCTTGCTGTGAATTTAGACTTACTACCTAAGGACTATGTCAATATCTTGTTTCTGAAAATTTCAGTTTCTGCTGCTGTCACTCTCAACTCCTACCCTGAGCGTGGTATTAAAGAAAAGATGCACTGATTTGCAAAATAGATCTAAACAGTGGAAACATAAATTAAACAATATATAATTATTGTTGATGCTGTTAGTGATTTTTTAGTCTCTTTTTTTTTTTCTTTTCTTCACTTGACTATTCAAAAACAGAATTACATTGCAGCACTTTGGTAGCTGGTACTGCTGAGTTAGATGACAGTGATCTCTCTTGCTGTTTGATTCAGATAAAATGTGCGATAAAAAACCTGAGATGTAGTATAATAGAACAGAAAAATATGACTATGCAGAAGTTGCCTATGTGGGAAATTTGGATAGGCTCATATGTTGTACGCTGCTACTACCATTCTCTTTTACCTCTTCCCCTGTTTCTTTACACTAGTGCTTTCTTTATAACTTGTTTGTATTGTTATGGAAGTATTTTTTAGCAAACCTACATCTCACCATCTTTTCACTTCTGTAAAGGCCTGCTCCGAATATTCTAGTGTTCCATGTTCAAGATACTGAACTCTTTAGACTTACGTTTTGGCATTTTCACTAAAATATTTTAGAACAAAATCAATTCTCTTTGCTAAGGGAAATTAAATTGTGCTAAACATATTAACTGTAAATTTCTTTCAGTTTCTCATTTAAGCTAGATAATATGGCCAAAATTGGAAAAGTAACTCTATTCAGGGAAATGCTTCATATGTAAATATGACTCTGTAGAGCACAAGCTTAAAAATAAGTATGCAATTAGAATGAACTCCAGAATCAAGGCCCAAATCCTTTACATCAGACAGAAAACACAGATAGACCTTGTGGATATAAGAAAGATATATCTACCCAGATAGAAAAGGTCTCTTAAAATACTATAGAAATGAAATATGCATGTAATTCAGTGAGATTTTAAGGGTCAGTGTCTTAGCAACACAAAGTAAAATCTTTATAGAAATGTTCTACTTTTTAATTCATCTGCTACACACTTTAGCTTGCTCCTAGCTTGCTTTTCAGATCTTCTCCATAATAACTGACAGCTTTGCCAATCTAATGAAGGACATCCGCATCTGGTTAGTTTCTATGGCAAAATTTGTATTGTTTTCAGTAAGATCAGAAATTTGCAAATAATTTTAGCTTTCTGCTAAAGAAAATTGGCAAATATTGACCAAGATGAATTTTGCAATGCTGAGCTTTAAAAAAAGTACAGAACTACTACAGAGCTACTCTCCCTAAAAGAGATCATCTTGCTATTTTAAGGTTAATAAATGATAAGCTGCATAAGTGTGCATGAAAGTCCTCCATTGCAGAAATGATAAAAAAGTATTATACAGCTTCATAGTTTGTTTCGATAATAATTCAAAATTGTGCATATTCCTCCTGATTTGAATTATTCTGGTTTCAACTTCCGTGCATTTTTTTTAATTATTACCTTTTATTATGACCTTTGGAGGTCGTCTAATCATAACTTGACATAGCTTGGTGAAGCCCAATATTGGGAACTTTCAAGGATAGATATTTCATACTTCTGTGGGTAACCTGTTCTGATGGTGCATTATCAATGCCATAAAAATGTTTTTTCTTAATGTCCAATCCGAACCTCACACACCATAGGATGTGGCTATTGCCACTAATCACATCATTTAGCACTAAGAGGAGTTTGGTACTGTCATCTTTATAACTGATTGTCAAGTAGTTGTAGGCTGCTAGAGCTCTTTGGCTTATTTTTCAGATTAAATAAGCCCAGTTCCTTCAATTTCTCCTGACAATTTACGTACTGTAGGACACTGACCCTGGCAGCCCTTTTCTGGACCTTCCTCAGTTTTTTAACACTTTTCTTGAATTGAGAGGGTATGGGGCAAAGCCAGACAGAGTATTGCAAGGTGCAGCCACAGTAGTGCCAAGTAGAGGTGGGTAATTACTCTTTTATCTGCTGGCTACATTTTTCCTAAGGTTTGCTTTATTTCTGATGAGAGTGTACAGTTGGCTGGTATTCAAGCTGGTGCTTACCATAACCTTCAGGTCTTTGTCAGCAGGGCTGCTGCTCAGCCTGAATTGATGTATGGGGTTATTCCCAGGGCAGAATTTTGCACTTGTTGAATTTCATGAGTAAGTTGGAGTAAGTTTGGAGTAAGTTTGGTTTACTTTCTGGGCAACAGTTAACAGCTGGCTATAATTAATTTTTTAGATGGCTACATTTCTTAAGAAATAATTGGTATACGTCAGTTATCACAGGGTAATTAACAGTTTTAATTTCAGATGACTTCATGACAAGCATTATGGAAGTACCAAGTTTAATTTAAAACATCTCTCTCTCCCAGCCTGTTTTCCTAGCTAAATAACGCCCTGAGCATTAGAAAGTAAATCTGGGGACTCAGTCCTGCTGTTCCTTTCAGGTAAAATTTCTACAGAACCCAAAAAACACAGATATGCATAGAGCTAAACATGTAATGATGAAGTGAGACCATAGAAGCAACTCTTATTTTCTAATCTGCCCTGACAAAGACTCTACTGTGTGAAAAAGCATGTCTGCAAATCTGTCTATATAACACAGTTAATCTTAATGTCAAAACAGAGTAACTCAAACATATGAGAAAATTCAGGATGATGTGTGGGTACTTTAACCTTGAGCTTTTGAGTCATGATTTTGGTTCTGGTGGTTTATCAAGATACAAGGTTTAAGTTAAATTCTGTCTGATCCTGATCTGTTCACTAAGTCCAGAGTTTTGATCTGTTTTAGAAATGGTTTATAAAATGTTATACTGAGGAATAAATTGAACCTTAGCTTAATATAACTAGAGATAGAGTATTCATTACATACTGAGTGTGAGGGTAGGTTTTTATTTCAATTTATTACAAGCTTAAGAGCTAACTTAGCTTGTGCATGTGAAGCTTAAGAATGTACGCATTTCCTACATTTCTTAGCCACCAATTCATAGTTGTTCTCTGTTGTCTGCACTCTAAAAATACTATAAAATTGGATGGATCTCTCTTTAGTTACCAAGGAATTATTGTTCCAGTTTCTCATATTATCATATTTAAACATTATCAAGCTTATTCAGTTGATAGTGTCAAGGACTTAATTTAAACCATCTTTGTGGAGATTTTCTTCTTGTTGCAGACCTTACCCTCAGCTGTCATATCTGCAGTCTCAGGCATGTGTGCGATCTACTGCTGAAAATAGAGCTTTATTATTAAGAAACATGTAGAAAATAACTCTTTTCTGTCCTGAGGTTCTGCTGGGTTTCTGAGCACTACCTTAGCCTGACTTTCTCTCCCCATTGTTCTGTGTAGGAATGGGGTCAGATAAATCTGTTTGAATTCATGAGTTCCATAACTCCCAGTATGGGAATGTGGAACAACAATCAGACAGATGGCCCTCGGAGTACCAGACAGCTGACAGCCTCTCTGCTGAGGGTGCCTGAGATAGCCTCTATTAGGCTGTAATTTTGCTTATCTGCACCACTTTTCCTCACCATTTTGTAGGGTATTATCATATGTGAGCAGGTAACTGGCCTCTTCCTGTTGCCCTCTGGTAAGGAAGGGAGCAGAATATATGCTGCTCTTCTTCTGGGGACAGACCTTGCTCCTTTGCCTGCAAATCAGAGGTTTCAGCCAAAGTCTCTTGGAGAAGTAAGACTGGATGTTCGGCAGGGCCTAGAACCTTACAAAGGGGTACACCAGTACAATGAAGAACATATTTGCTGCTTGCAGACTACATATAATTATCATCTACTAAGTTCATACTATTGTACTGCATTTTATACTTGTGCTCTTTTCCTTAGAGACTCTTAGCTGGATATAGATTTCAGTTTTAATCCCTACTTACCCATTCTAAAGTCTTCATTAAAGCTTGAAAGTAAAGATTCTTCATTAACAAGAAAGACTTGATTCTTCCTCGTCCTTTGGCCTGTTCTTGTTTTTCCAGCATTTGTTGATCAATGAGAGCCAGCCTGACTGGTCTCCACTTGCTTTATTCTGCTGTGCAACAACGGATACAGGGCTGTCTCTCAGCAGGAAAGAGCTGTTCCCAGCAGCTCTGGAGGCAGTTTGCCTGAGATTGCAGGAGTGCAGAGGAATGCCTCATCTATTATGTGCAGTATGCAGAAAGCCACCAGAGACTGACAAATGAGTAGGATAATGTCTCCACAGCACCATAGCTTCTGCACCTTTTCTAAAATTAACTGACAACAAGCCTTTTGCAAATGTTCCAAACAGAAACAAAATTTGGTCAGCTATCCTGAGGAGGTAAGAAGGATTTCTTTTTTTTTCTTGAATTATAACAGTTGGATCTGTCAGCTGCATGTTATATAACAGTGATGTCTGATATACTCTAGAAGAAGTGTTGGAGAATAGCTCCCTGGTAAGAATGAAATCTTTATTTTATCTTTTTACCTCTAAGAGCCCTTGTGTGGATGTATGGGTTTATATATAGCTTTTTAGTATGTTCTCATAGTGGGAAAACATCCTTATACTAAAAAAATACATGCATCCATCATGATAGTTTAACTGAACCGATATAGATAAAGTAGTACAACTTTATGGTAGACCAAAGTAATACAACTTTATAGTATAGACCAGCCTGTAGTCAGGGGCAGCAATCATGTAATTTTTTAAGCAGATGGTATACTGCAAACCCCAAGCAACTATGGCAAAGTTTAAGATTTGCTTTACTATCAGAAGAGGAAATCTCTATTACATCTTCTAACATACAACGGGAGCCATGAACTTTAGGGGAATGAAACAAATTTGCCATAAACTGCATAGGTTACAATCGGTAAGTTAATTAACTTCAGTTTAGTAAATAATTTGTGTATCCCTAAATAGAGAAGAAGAGATAGGCTAGAAACCACTAGATACAGGGTGGAATATTTGACTGAGCATCAGATGGACTGTGAATTTGGGAGAATTAGAAAACAGACTGCTGGGGCAGAAAAAATAAAAACATAACATTCAATGCAAGTTGAATGATAGTATGTTGATTTTTACTCACTATGGCAGAATTCAGAGAGAATAACAGGAGTGAGGGAGACAGCGGAAGAAATTAAAGTGTATAGTTTTAAATATTTTATTATCGTGAATGATCCTCTTGGCATGCACTGTAGAGAAAAGTCACATTAGAACATAACGAAAATAAAATGGGCCATTCAGGCCTGGAATGTGCACTTTAGTGTCTTTTTTGTATAACCTATCACCAGTAGGATTAAAACTGTAAGTTTTTAAACATCTATGGAAACAATAGCAGTGACACAAATAAGTGTATAGTGGGAAGAGGAGGAAAAAGTGGCTCAAGTACGAACTTATAATGTACACATGTAAAGAAACAGTATTAATTTGTAAAGGAGGTGCAATTTGTACTCATCGTTCCTTACCTCCCCCGTTAAAACCCGATTTCTCTGCAAGAGCAAGGGTTTCCAGAGAGCGAGCAGGGAGGGAAGGTAGCTCGCTCTGGGGGTCGGGGAGCTGCGAGGCGGAGCCCTAACGGGCGCCTCCTCGCACGCCGCTCGCTGATGGCGGGGGCCCAGGCTCGCCTGCTCACGGGGATCCGAGGGCCAGACACCGCAGCCATCGGCTTGCGCTCTGAAGGGACAGTCGGGACTGGGGAAAGTGACTGAATTTGTCTTGGTTCGGGGAAAACTAACCTTCCCCCCCCCCCCCCCGGGCGGTTTTGGGCGCTGCCCCGGCCGCTCTCGGGGCTGCTCAGGCGCCGGGCGGGGTGGGGCGGGGCCAGGCCGCTGCCGACGGTTGCCGAGGCAACGGCGGGGGCGGGGCCGGTCGGCGCCGCTCGGCTCCCGCCCCTCGCTGCCGCCGCTGCCGCCGGGTGGGAGCTGGCGGGCTGCGGCGCGGCACCATGGTTCACCACTCGGGCTCCATCCAGTCCTTCCGGCAGCAGAAAGGTCAGTGCGCGCCGTCGTCTCCCCCCGGCGCGGCGCTGCGCTGCGGGGCGGCGGCGGCTGCGGCGGGAAGCGCTGCGGCGGCGTGGGCGCTCGCGCGTTCCGCGGTGTGCCGAAATTTGCATGGTGTTGTGGAGGGGTTTGGCTGCTGTTCTGAATATTTACCCTGCGGCGCAAAGGGCCGTGGCCGCGGGTCGGGGCCGGCGGCGGCGTGCGGTTTGAACGTTGGCCGTTACGGGCGCCGCGCCCTGCCTGACAACGGCGCTCGCGCCGCGCCGGAGCCGGAGCCGTGCGGGGCGTCCCGCGGCCCCGCGCGTCCCACCGCCTCTGCGCCGCGGAGAAAGTTTCCCTCCCGGTGAAACGGTGCTTCCCGCTTTTTCTCGGCTGTCGTACGCGTCACTTGTCCGGTTGCCGTACGCGTGATGTTGACAGGTGCTGTAACTCCGTGGAGCTTGCTGCTGCCGCCGTTTTTTTGGTTTCGTCTTGTTCTAATAGTCTTCGTAGCGTGCTATTATCTGAATACACGTCTTGGAGAAGAAGAAGGGCCGTATTTATTTGTGGGCTCTAGTGTTAAAAGTGAAAATACTTCTTTGAGTAGTAGTAGACAGTTCAGTCTTTGTTTGCAAATAAAAAGAGCTTTGTTGGACAACAAATATGAAGGTTAAATTTTCAGCAGTGGTTACAATCACTGTAAAATCTTTACTGTGTCTGTGATAGAAAGAAAAGGTAACTTTCTCAAGGCACTTCGATTTTCTTTTCCTGATCCAGAAACTCATATTTTTATTACAGCTTTTTTGTTTGTTTGTTTAATGCTACCTTAACTGATAAGATGAAATCCTCATTTCTCTTGTTACCAGTATCCCTTTGCACTGTTTCCTTTCATAGCCAACAAACTTTTTTTTTTCTTAGAGTTCAGTATGTCATGAACTATGATTTAATATGGTGTGCTTCATGCATAAATTATGGATTTACTTATTGGATTTCACCTTGTTCAGGTTCTGCTGTTTGAATGGTTAGTGAAAACTAAATAATTTAAAGCACTTACTCCATTCTGGTAGTTCCACAACGGATTTAATTCCTTGCTGTAGAGATATTGCATTTGATGCCTGTCTTATGTGCAGTAATGAGCAGTGCTGTTACAAATTGTGAAATGCCTAGTTCAGTCATGTTCAAAGTTAATTAAATTGTACAATAATTTTTCTTTTCTTCTTCAAATATAAGAAATGTGTTTATAAAAGCATCAAGTGACTTGGAGTCACAGCATTTATCCTTAATTTTTTATAAGAAAACATCTTTTACATTACAACAATGATTGGCTAGTCCTAGAGTCCCTAGTAAGGCCCTCTGGAGGGGTATAATAAAAAAAAAAAAAAGCCCGTAACTATATTATTTTATTTAATTGCTTAAAACCAAGCTGTGCTGTGTGATTTTAAAAAATTATCTATGTTTTTGACATTACTAGAACTTCATAATATCCTATGTCCATGAATGTTTTTAACCAATTATGTACTGAGAAGCTGATTCTCATTCTTTTCTCCTTATACTTGAAGAAATCCCGATGAAGGTGCCTGGCCAATCATAAAGCTTTGAAAGAGAGAGAATGCTCTTAAGGAGCTACGGAGCATGCACAGCACTGACTAGTATATTCATCACTTTCCCCAACATCTCATGGTATATGCTAAATCTTCCTGAATGAGTTTGGTCAGAGTTTTTTTGCAACCTATTGCCTTGGGATGGGGGAGGACAGCGTGAAGTCTTGAGCTAAAGGCTACGTGAAGAGTAAGCAAACATAAATCAAAATCAAGTATTTGTCATCTAATCATGAGGTGTTTAAAAGAGACTGAGAATCTGGTACTCTGAAGTTGAAAGACATTGATCTCTCAGCAGCAGAATGTGATAATGTGATATTATTGTCTTCAGTTTTTTCAAATTGGGTGTATTATATCATTCTACAATTTTAAATTATGATTTCATTTACTGTAATTTCTGACTTACTGTTGCTGATATTTTGACAAAATGTACTGTTTATATTTTCTAGCTGCTTACAAAACAGTGGCCTAAATTCCTTTTCTTTACAGAATCAGTGGTAATCCTCATGAAATGGTCAACTGCCCATCACAGCTGTGCCTTCTATGCTTCACTAGCATTAGGACCAAGCTTCATTTCTTTGGGGGGGGGGGGGGATTTAAAGGATGTTCTTCTTATGTTTGTTCTCGGTCACATGGGAAAACAGTCAACGAAAGTAGTATTTCATGACAACAAATAGAAATTAATTTTAACCTTAATTTTAACCTGTGTACCTACTGCCAGGCAACGTAATATTCAAACTAACTTGCTAAAGAGAGTTAACTGTTAAAATCCATGATACAATGGGTTAAAGAACGTTATTTTCCTTACCTACACTGAGCACAAGTAGTGGTTTCTGCACCAAAGCTGCCTTGAAAGAATAGGACTAAGTTCTCTGCTCTCTTTGATATCTAGGATTTCTCAACAGGGACAAAAAAAAAAGAGAAAAGTGTATTTATATCCTAAGGCTTTGGTTCTGATTAGAGGTTGTTTTCTTTCTTTTTTTCTTTTTTGCTTCTTGACAGAGTGAGGAGGTGTTCGCAGTAGGAGGTTGATATTATAATCTGCAACCGTGGTTTTGTCTTGCTCTTTGTTCAGATTGTATATGCAGAATGAAACCCTCAGTTTTCAAAAGCTGCGTTATAACACAAAATAGTGTTACAAGACATTGAGAGGTTTGAAAAAAGAATCTCATTCTTCTTCACCCCTACACTTTTTGCTGTACTTCACATGTCTGAAGGTATGCCTATCAGAAAGAACAGTGTCTGTCCTAAAGGTGGACTAATGCCCATGTGCGTGTCTGTGCAGAGTAGTGCATTAGATCTGTTGAGCCATCTGTATAGTTCTTTTGTCACTATTTTTAACCTGTGCTGTGGCAGAAACTGTGAAAGCTTTTTCTGAAATTACTTTCCTCAGTAACGTTCTCAAAGATATGCATTTTATTATTTCATATACTATGTTGTACCTTTATACTTTTTTATTTCTTTAAAGGTAACAGAGATGACTCAACCTATGGCCACCTAGGAATTACATCATAAAGAAAGAAACCTTTCTTATTTTTTAGCTTTTTTTCCAAACATCCTCTAGAAGAGGAAAATCTCTACCCTCAGACATTAATAAGTTCTGCTTAGAACTGCTAGGTAATAAATGAATAGTTATTCAGAAAGGACAAATAAGAATGAGATAACGCTGATGAGGGCAAAGATTGTCTCCATAGTCTATTTGGAGTTTAGTAATTCCAGGGAAAGACAGCTCATTAGGATTTGATATCTGATCTAAATCACAGTTAAACACAATTTATTTAAATGCAGGACATAGAAGTATACAGTGACCTTACACTAGACTTTGTTTTCTGGAACAGATCTGGGACTGGTGCAAAGTAATTGCTTGGTTTATTAGGAAACTCTATTAAAAATGATATGCTTCAGAAGGAGAGATAACCTTAGGTTGGGAAGGGGCTCTTCTTTATGAGATGCATGATAATCATTCACTGTGAGTGATTTCGGAATGTTTCTGGTCTGACTGAAGGAAAAACCTATGTTTTGGGTACAGGTCAAGGCAATAATGATCTTTAAAAATTTAATTGTCTTTAATCCTTATATACAGACTGCAGTTTCCTACATATTCTGCTGGGTCCTTTTATAGACTGTTATTGTTCTTTTTAATACCTTTATCAAATCTTTCTAAGGAAAGAGCTCCAGGCTTGTGGGTGAAGGGGGGAGAGAAGTTTCTGCCTTAAAACTGAGTTGCTTTAGCATAGTGTATGAATTTTAGGAACTTGAATTGCTGATTAAAATCCAGTGCCTACTTCCAGGTATGTTTCACTCTTTCTGTTGAAGTTGTGCAACTGGGCAGAAGGGAATTCAGTAATGGAGAGAGCCTGGGATTGAGAAGGAAATGCAGTATGAGGCAGTAATCAGACTCCTGGGTTCCTATCACTGATTTCAGGGGCTATTTCTGTGCCTTAAATAAGGACTTTTTAATTAGGGCGGGGATGGAAACCCAGGCCCCTGCTTATTGATCCCTGTCTTTGTATCCATGAATTCTGAATTCTTTTCTGAACAGTAAATTATCTGAATGCGAATAACATCCTTAGGCATCCCATGGAGTTTAGGACTGAGCCCCCAAATTACGTTACGGATTTATAAGTGACTTATCACCATTGGCTACTGGATAGAAATAAGCTAAGGCTATTACGAGGTCATCCTAACTTTTCAAAGGAAGCAGTGGGTGTTGCTGTTGGGATCTTCTTTAATACATGCTATGTCCTTTCTGAGAGGGCTGATTTAGCTGCTCAAGGGATTTATATTGACTTTGTGTGACTTCTGTGCAAGTTAGATACCTCCGTAAAAGACGTAATCCTAGATCTGAACTTCTGATCACTACCAAATACTTCGTTTAATTTATTATGTTAGCTATCTGAAGTTGTAGTGTGGTTTAGATGGATTGAGGGTTGGGTTGAGAATCTCTGAAAAGGGTATAGTCATTCTCCCTGCATGGGAGCACTTGTTACGTCATTAACTGATCTTTGTAAACTGCTTTCAGCTGCTTAGGGGAAAATCACTATTGTAGAGTTTTGTTGCTGTTTTTTAATTATAATTATAAGATCTTAACGACCTGCTTTCTTTATAAAATAACTTGTGAGTATACGTTTAAGTTGTGAATTTAAGTGAGAGTTTATAAATATCACATCTTTTTTATATTGCTCCAGAGTTGGCAGTGTTCAGAAACTTGGAGCTCTAATTAAGCCTTTTAGATTTTTCACAGAGAAATCCCCAAGGCTGTTTGATACTTCAGTGGCACCAGTGGACCAAGTAAGCTTAGTTGATCAGAAGAGACTGACATGTACAGAAAATCTCAAAGCTATCCCCATCTTGACTCTGAAAGCTGAGGGTAACATAGCTATTAATATGCACCCTTAAAATATCATATTCAAACAGTGCCATTTATAATGCTCTTTCAGTGTATTGAAAAGCAAGGCCCAGGTTTTTACACCTGAGTATATTTATGCCTGTTTTTGTTGCCCTGGTACTGCTACACAGCTTAAGATACACTCTATCATATTCAAGCTGACATCTTGGAAGAGCCCATAATATGTCTTTTTATTCCAGATTGTACTGTTGTAGGTTGTAACTTCAATAAAATATATGTAATACTTAATTTAAAATAATCATTAAATAAGTATGATCTGTTTAACTACCTTACATATGCATGTCTGAATGTTGTAGTATGTAAGTTAAATATTGTGTTTGTGTTTTTCTTCACTGAAAAAATATTTAAAATTAGAAACCTAAAGAAATTTGAAATTTTGTCACATAACTTTTGTCACATAACTCTACTATCTGGCTACAGAAAACAATGTGATGGTAAGATGTCTTGGTATTAGCTTGCTATGTTTTATTTAAGTATAACTTGAGATAGTATTAGCTGTGGAAAAACCTTGTACCTATTCCCAAGCTTTTCAAAGCTTCCTAGGTAATGAGCTGTTAGAACATGCCCCCTCCCGCCCTCATAACACTGATTTTCTACAGAACTCTCATTTTACCATCAGGTTTATATTTCATTGAGTACCACCGTAAAATTATAAGTTTCAGTTCTGCCTTCATATTTTGATTAGTGTATTCTGTTTTTTCGTCATTTTTGAAATCTGTTAAATGTGGAAGATAAATGAAAAAATCTGCCAGTGTAAGCTCTGTTAAATGTTTGTCATGGTTTCAGAATAACTGATTTGTTACAAAATTTGCTACAAAATTAGCAGCAGCCAATATATTTTATAATTAAGTGTATTTTACAACTTCAACAACCAAGAGAAAGTAAAAAGTCGTCTTAACTAATAGAACCAAGAACACTGCCTTCCAAGCAATGTAGCTAGCCATGTAACAACTGAAAAAGTAATGATTTTTTAGTGAAAAGTGGAAAAAAAATAGCCACTTCTCTATCAAAGATATTATGATAGCAGAAGCTAAGTGTGTTAAATCCTTATGTTTGCTGAGCAACATGTAGATCTCTGCTTTTCTACTTGGGCCCATCTAAGCTGATGAGGCTGTGTTGTCTTGAGTGGGCACTGGATGAAGTTTTCAGAAAGTATGATACATGGGATTATGCAGGATAAAAATGTGAAATTCCCTTTATCAAACTTGTTTTATAATTAGTTCACTTTTATATGTTCTGAAATATATGTTATGGAGATTACTTATTTAAGATGGATTTAACTCAAAGCTAAGCCAAAGCCTACAGCAACGTGACTTAACATCCCAGAGCCTCTATGAATGGAAATTTGTTATGTGTTTCTCTCAATGAGATTCTGAGTCTGCCTCTGTTTGCGTTATCATCAGGCTTGTGAAGGCTTGAAGCCAGTGTGAAGCCGTTCCTCACTTAAACGAGGAATTGTTCATTCATCTAACTGATGAGGTCACAGTTTAATTCTCAATTCCTTTAACTATTTTAAATGTAATTTTGAAGCAGCTGACCTCTTAGCTGTCCTTTTGGGTCATCTTCAGTCTGAAAACATCAGGGAAATAGTAACAATTCTGTTACAACTATTTGACCTACTCAAAGGTAGGAACTACTGAGAAAAAAGAAATCATGAAAACATTCTGAATTAGACCCTGTCTCTGCAATTCAGGAGAAGGATGTATAGTTTGAAGCACACCTGCAAAAGTCACTTTTGAACAACAGAATGCCACTGTTTGTGGGGGGTTTTGTTCATCTCTTTAATAACAAAGTGGAACAATAAGGCACATAGGATTTTTTGCTTCTTGGCGTTAATTCTTACTGCATTTCTGGATAGCACTAGTAGCTCAGGAAAACACAAACGAACGAAACTGCAGATCTTTCAACTCTACGTTCAAAATTTCCTAAGTACATCACAGTTACTGAAGAGCTGTAACTAGTCACCTACACTCCAGATAGAAAGCTTGCCATCGTCACAGCAGTTGAGTTAGAAAGTGTTTGAAATGTCTTATTCTATTTACTACTTGTCTGATATAGCAGAATTACTCTTGGTCAATAGGTCTCTACTCCTTACCATTTTGTTTGTTTAGTAACTTCCTCAATAGTATCTCTTGCTAAGTCAGAAGGGCTGATGCATAGAATATTTGTTTTCTGTTTTCCTTTCACATCATTAAATAGGGAAGTCCAGTATTTCTAATGAAGTAAATTTCCCAAACCCTTAATCAGATTTTTAGAAAAAAATTAAGTCCTGTTACTTTTGTATCTTCAGGCTATTGTGAGGCAGTCCGTTAGCATTTTTTTCTGTGTGGTTGTTCTACAAGTAATTTAATAGTGTAGGAAAATAGAGGAGAAAAAAAAAAAAAAAAAAAAGCAAAGGGAATTAAAGAGGGAGAATGCTAGGAGAAGCAGGACATCCTAAGAATTTCTGAAACTTATGAATGTGTTAAGAGATTATACAGAGGGTTTTTAAAGCACAAAATATTTAAAAACTAATATAAATAGGTGAGTAATGATGCAGAGTTGCAGAAAAGATAGATAGATGAAACAATACAGATAATGAAAGCAGACCGAGCATATTAAAAAGTTTGTGTAAGCAGTACTACTTAATGTATATATTTAAGTAGGGCTGTACGCTGGGGATCTGCAAATATCTCAGCACAACTCTCTTCACATAAAGCCATGTCAGCAACAGCAGCTTCAGCAATGAGTATTGATTTCAGAAAGTCGGTTGCTAAAAGAAAGGGGACAAGTAACTGTTTCCAGACTTCTAAAAAGGTGATACAGAGAGTATGTGAAAAATAACAAATATGAATGTACATAGAGCCAAACACTTCAGAGAGATAAACAGATACTACCTGAATGTAAATTGTGTGTGTCTGAATACATTGCATGGGGTATAGAACTGGATCTTTCAGCTGAGAGGAAAAGGCAAGACCTATGTACTACTGTTTAATCTCACATAAAAGGTGTGGGTTTTCTGTTGGCACTCTCTTTAAAATTGAAGTGTGTAGTAAAATGTATTGCTGAAGTCTAAACAGTGTAAGTGGAGAGGCTTGCGGGCTTAAATTTCTGTGTTTTGCAGAAACCCTCCATTTTGTTGATATATTTAAAGACAGCTATGAGATCAATCCATATATATATACACACATATATATATAATTGAATTTTAATTCATAGTAAATATTCAGTAAACACTTGTGCATCTCTGAAGGCTGATCATATGCATGCAGAGAAACTGCAGAAAACCAGCCATCTTTCTGCAGAGAAACTGCAGAAAACTGTTCTTTCTGTCTGTCATTTCAAAGCTATTTAGGTGAAATTCCACTGAATACTGTAACATCTAAAGGGTTTTGCATCATTCAGATGCAGGTTTTTTTAAGGTTTTTCAAAGATGTAGACAAATATTCCATCAGGGTTTATAAAACTGCTTGGCTGCCTAACCCACAGTAATCTCGAGGCATTATATACCTAGTGCTGTTTACAGGGTATTGGAATCCAATGCACTCCAGTACATAGATCTCTAAATATCTAAAAAAAATTTTTAAACGAGGAATCTGTCTTCATCAAGGAAGTCAGTTCTTTCTGAAAATATGAATTTAAACCTGAATAGCTATTCCTGATTAACTCTTGTATAGGTTCATTCATTGTTGTGTAGGTGTATCTACACCTAGAGTTAACCTGGGATTCTCACTTAGACAAGCTCCGAATTTCATCGCAAGTTAACTGTATCATTTATAGATAGCATGTATATATCATTGAAGTAACTGCAAACCAAACAAGACACAAAGCTGGCATGACCTAGTAGAATAACCTTTATTAAGTTACCTTGTGCTAAGCTCTGTAACAGTATGCTTAAAGCTCTGTCTGTGTGAGCATACTGGCCAAATAGGTTGAAGTTGACTGGAAAGGCACACGTTTTTGTTAGGTTATGTGATAAAAAGCTCATCTGCACACACATAAAGGTGCAGGGGAAGAACATTTTGGGATTGCACGAGACTCATTGTAGGATGTTTAGGGGAGGAACCAAGGCAGAAAAAGGGAGGGATCATGGTGCTTTGGGGAGGAAAAAAAGGTAGTGAGGTAGAGGGATAAGGGAATAAAAAGGACCTGTCACAATCAAACAGAGCTGGTCAGTACACTTGTCTGGCCATGCCCTGTACCTGATTTGTGCAGTCTGTCCTCTCTCCTTACAAAATTCCATTTATAACTATTTTCCGAGGTGAGGGGCTCTCTTTTCTGTGTGTATGCATGTGTGCGGAGATCTAAACATCAGCAACTGGAGTGAGACCACAGATCATAGGGCCCATGTGTCTGGTGCCAACCACTGGAGCAAGTGAGGGTGTGCATGTCTGTGTGTGACTGCCAGTGAATATCTGGACTAGCCAGTGAGTAGGTTAAGTGGCTCTAATGGACTACCAGATTTGTCAACCCCTAACATCTTTTCTTGTGAATAAGTGGAAAAAATATTAAAACAAAAATATGATGTTATTTTACTGTATTAGCAACTGTAATAATTACAGAAGCTTTTTTTAATGTGCAAAAATCAAGGATTTTTCAGTTAGAATACTTTGCTTTGCAGTGTGCTTATATTACGGTATTATAAATAGGTACTGTTGTCTATCTGGCAACCCCTAATGCATTGACCTGGCTGTTGTGAGGTATCTTGGCATATAGGATTCCATAAAAAAGGAGGAGGAGGATTTTCAGTACCACAAATAGTCCACAGGAATAAATGAATAATGCACAGGAGCTTAACCATGTTGCTATTTATAATTGAAAATTTTCAGAAATGCACTTCTTTGAAGTTGCTGTTTTAGAAATCCAGCATCTACATAAGATGGAAAAACTGAGTGAAAAACAGGCTATCATAAGTATGCTTCTAATTACTGTTATCCTTGTTGCAGCTTAGTTGGACTCAAAGGTGTTTCATGGTGAATGATTTGGTAACTGTCTTGAGCATTCTTGAACAAGCATAAAAATTCTATGGTTATAGCCAGCACAGAAACCCAACGTACTTGTGTTGGTAGCAGTGATATTTCAGTAGATATACCTGAGAATTTGGTTAGATTTGCATATGGGTTTTAGATATAAAGAAGAAATAATGTATCCTGTAACTCATTATCAAATTTCAAAAATAGATGAAGAGGAATTGAAAAGAGTATATTAATCGCCTAGCAAAACAATAAATATAAGAACAGGTTAAAGAGATGAGAATGATGCTTCAAATTTTCACTTCATGTGAAGAGAAGTTCCCTGATCTTCATCTCCTGGAGTATAGAAGCTTTTTCCATGGCTGATGCTTGCAGGAACTATGATTTAGGATGCTGCTCTGAAATAAATATAATGTGCTGTTAGGGACCAATCCCAACTTTCTATTATTTTGTACTGCAGGAAAGGCACTTCTTCAACTTTCTCTTATTTTATGTTATAGGAGTGCTAGAAATAAACATGAGATTGACTTGTATTCAGCAATACTTTGCAGCAGGTAATGATGGTGTCCATTGCTTAGTTAACCAGCACATTGATATGTTTGTGCCTGGGAGACCTTTGCAGAGCTGTTGTGTTATTTCCAGTCATTGGAGGAGAATGCAAGTAGTGTAAAGTAGAAGGATTAAGATGGAAGCTCACAAATGGTAATTAAGCTAGAAAAGAAATAAAATATTTTTTAATATTTTATATAAAATATATAAATGTTCAGCAAAATGTTGCTGATGTCTTATCAACTAATTTTTAGCCTGAGAATTCATGAATATTTTAGTTTTTCAAAAATATTTTTAGATTAATAATGTTTCCTTCTTAAAATGAAGCCTGAGTTATACTTAAAACAGTTATTGTAAATTAGTTGGGGATTTTAATTCATTAATATAGCTTTTACATTGGTCTGCTTTTCATTGTCAGCATATACTGCTTTTCTGAGTGATTTTTATACTGAAAACATAAAATGTAATATGCTAATATAATTAATTAGGCAGTACTTAATAAAGTAAACTTTTTAAGTCATATTCAGGTTCTATATTTTTCTTCTGTAGTTTGTAAAATGAATTTTTAATTTAATCAGAACTTAGTGGAAAAAAAATCTCAAGATTTGGCGAGGGGCGGAGACAGGGTTTTTAAGATACTGGGATTTACTAAGTGAAGAGCAATGACATTAATGCAGAAAAAACTTGCTGTGGAATCATACTGAGAAAGCTTTTGAAAGAAGCTAAGAGACTGTAATGCACTTTGACAACAACAATAACCAGATATTTGATTATGCTGTCTGTATGGACATCAGTAAGAGAAGCACTTCAATTCCTGTTGAAATAGCTGCGTTGTTGTTTTCATTAGAACATCAAATATATTATACTGTTGAGTGAAATGCCCCATGGAGTTACCTGAGTTTGGTCTAACCCAGCCACTCTTTCTGCATATTGCTGTGCAGTGTCCCTCGGAGAGCACTTGGTGGCTGCCCCAGCATGGTTCTGCACACCGGTTTATCACGCTTGCTTCTTCTCAGCAAATTGCTGAATCCCAGAGTCAGCACTGAGTTGCACAGAGTGCTTTCATTTCTGAGCCGGTTCTTAAATACTTATTGGTGTCATTACATGCCAAAATACATGATGAATTCAGAAATGCTAGTTATTATGGTAGATCATTCTCATGAGCAAGTTGCCATTAGTGCATGGTGTGCTCCTGTTTACTTAAGTTTGTGTTAGAGTTTTATTCATCTATTTTGTAACACTGGAATTAACAGTTTGTTCCTTTTAGTCTCAGTACAAAAGAGTCAGCTTTCTCCCAAATTGAAATGTACTGATAATTGCTTTGTTTTCAAAAGCAAAAATGTAATTTGTTTGAAAAGAATTGTACTACTTCTCGTTACTATTATCTGAGCACTTTCACAAGGAACCAGTAGCACTGTCCCTTACAGTGCTGTGAAACCTTAGTGAACTTACGTATGGTATTCTGAATATTCATACGGATTGTTTGGGGGGATAAAGAGGAGGAGTCTGGGGAATACACAAAGTGTTTTGAAATTGAGGTCCATAAGAGCCTGTATGTTGATGGAAAGATTTTCTTCAGAAGAAAACAGTGCTGTGTCCTAATGACTAGGGTTTGGATTTACCTGTTGTTTGACAGCTTGCTTGTCTGATGTCTCTGCTTATAACTTTGTTCCATTCTGAGCTGCTTTGTTCTGGAGTGAGTAATGGGATAGACTGCACGTTTGGTTTCTGAGGTATTTGGGAATTGGCCGTTGGCGATGTCTTGTGTCTGGCTTCCAACAGTAGTAACACTGTAGTAGTAATGATTACCTAGGGATATAAATATGGCAAGATTTGTAGAGAGATGCACTATCTTTTATTGTTTACCTTTCATTAAACTTAATGATTCCATCTGGGAAGATTTGGAAACAAAAGCTTTTCTTCAGATCACATGGGACTTTCCTAAGGCTTTCTTATTCTGTTATGTTTCTCACAAATACATTAGTTGCTTGAGTAGATATCCTCCATCCTGTCCTCCCCCAGGTCTTGCATCATTTCTCTATTATTAGGAGTGAACTGCTAGCTCACCTAAAAGTGCAGAAGACAGGAGCTGTGCTTGTTACTTATTAGAGTCATCACCTGGTTAAAAATAATTCATTTGAATGATCTAGTGGCCATTCATAGGTATTTGCTGTCAAACATTCATCTCAGCTGAAGGAACCCAAGTTTCTTAACAAGCTGGAATGGAAAAAAGGTACTTTAAGGAATTGATTAAACTTGTTTCTCAGTTTAAGAAGGGGGGGGGGGGAGGAAGAGGGACAAAAGTTCCCCAAACAAATCTTCCTTTAACTTAGAACAGCGTTTTTACCAGTGTTATATTGTCTGAGGGTAACAATAACCACTCCAGTCCAGCATATGTTTTCAATACTTTGACTTTCAGAATTGCCTTGGACTGCTCTGAAAGTCTGCTAGTAAAAGGAAAAAGAAAAATGTCTTTGGTATGGATGCCTAATGATAAGTATAATCAGTAAGAGTATTGGGGACATGACTTGTTGACAAAATGCCACCAGGAAAAAGAGAATCTGGGAAAAGAGAGAGCAACCCCTGGAAACTGGATGTTTTTAAGATGAATATTAAAACCAATTTGTGGAGTCTGCCTACCAGATTTCATATTGCAAATATGTGATGAATGTGTTGGACAATATTCTGTATAATACATTGAACAGTCTAGAGGACACTTCTTTAAAACAAGGAATGTTTTTTATGTGGCTGTTCTTTATTTGTTCAGCTCTTTTATTGTCTTCTAGGCAGGCATACTCTATATGCCACATAACTTCTCAGAATTCACCCATACAGAAAGAGCACTCAAGGTATACTTCAGACATACTTCGGAGTCTTTTTTTTAGCTTAGAGCATTAGTTCAAGAATATGAAAATTATTAGGTAAGAAAGCTAATAGGAGAAATAGCACTGTGATGCTTGTCCATGAATTAATAATTAAAGGGGAAAAAGGGTTTTACAGTTAGAGTACTGCAATGGGAACAAAACTAAAAACTCTGAAGCAGTGGATTTTTTTTAAAATCTATTGTAGAAAAAATTTATGTAAAAATAAATAATACTTTTCTTATTTTCTAGCTTCTCACTGTGAACACTTTTCCTGTTCACACTGAGGCTCCCAGAAGAAATTAATTTTAAGAAATTAGCTCAGAATCCTATGCAGAGGTGGAATAATTAGGATATCATGATTTTAATTTTCTTTCTGGTTGTGGTAATCATTTGCTGGTTTCTACTGCCAGTCACGTTCTTTTCACTAGAGTTTTTTACAGGCTTTTTTGAAAGCTGCGTTGGTGAGACTTGGTTGGAAGAGTTGATCAAATTTCAAGAAAGTTCCAATCCCAACAGAATTTGGACTTGTGGAATCATGGTTCTGAGCATTTCTCACCGGTTCTATTGGTCAGTTCATGATTAGGTACCTGAAAAGAATGAATAATTACAGAAGTATTCTGAAAATATCACGCTCAGCCTCTGAAATGATGTGAACAGGGTATCTTAAAAGATTAAGTAATGTACATACAGCTGTCAACCAAATTGTGAAGTCACCAACTATAACTTTTTCTCTGTGATCTTTGTGGAAGGAGAACTAATTAAACTGAGACTGCTAATAATGAATGCGTTATTTAGAAGAAATAATATCAGAGCATATAGAATTCAAAATATTTTACAGCACCATAATATGTAGCAATGTAAAATGAATTGATATTCCCTCTGCAAAGAGATTAACTTTTTTGTTTTTACAATTATGCCTGTTTTTTTTATTTTAGAATCAGTAGGATATATGCTTTCAAGCTTTACACCACAGATTGAAAAAAAAATCCTCACTTTTGCTCTCTGACTAAATTTATAATCTAAATTTATAATCTTGGCGGTGTTTAGGAAAATACTGCATATCACCAGATAGAATAAAATTACTAATTTTCTCTTGGCTCTTCCCTATATGTTCTGCTGCCTATTGATGCCTGAAATGCTAGAGATTTGAAATGATGGAAGTGACAGGGTACTCCACCACTCTTAGTCCACACACTAGAAGGTTTTATTGCTAAATTTTCCTACCATGCAAATTTTTGTTTTTATATCTTTCCTAAATAATTCCTTGTGGTCAAAGTATTTATATAACTTATTCTTTTGTAAGAGATCAAGCTAGACCCGTCCTCCCTTTCCATCCCAGCTTTCAGGTAGTAGAGGACAAAAGGTTTTCCAGGTTCCTCTTCAATTTTTCAATACTGTATGCAGAAGACTACACTATTAAGAAGAGTGTATGAGAGGAATGCATTACTTTGTGCTTTTCAGAGCCCTTTCCTGACTTTTACAGAGACAGGCAGGGAATAAACAGCTGGGAAGGAGGAAGGATCTTTGGTTGCAGTCTCCTGCTGCTGAGTATGAGCAGCTGTTTCCTCCTCTGCACTCATCTGGGGGTTCTGGAGTGACACTGGGGATGGGAGCAGCCCATTTCTATGTGGTGGTGAGATTTTAGTTCATTTGCAGCACACTCGTTAAGCTGCCAGGTGTGCATATACATTTTATGTGCCCCATACACATCTGTATCTCAGAGAGAGGAAGTAGCTATCAGCTAAAAGTTGCAGACTTTTTAAACCACTCCACTCTTACATAAATTATGTGAGCCTTAATATGCCACGAGGAAGCAAATCATGACAGATGAATTCAAACCAGCAGCAGTAGCAGCTTTGTCCAGAACATTAAACTAGAAACATTTCATAGAGTTCATCCAGACTATCTCCCAAGATGTATGCTTCTAGGAGAAATGCGTTTTAGTTTAGGGACTCTAGCCTTTAGCCTTTTTAAGTTTACTTTAGCCTCTTTTAGCTTCATTTAGTTTGCTGTTCTTTTCTTCCTCATTTCATTTGAAATCCATTATTTTCAGAGAATGGCAGGGGAGGGCTAGAAGGGAGGGGAACAATGTTTATTTAACACATTTTGTTGTGGCTACTTCTTTTATCCATTTTTACTCGTTTTGACTTTTAGGTGATAATGTCCTATTATTGTACCTTTTTATTAGAAAGTGCATATTGCTGCAGTTTTGGATAAGTTCTTTCTCCACCATGTAGTTTCTCCTTTCTTTTCATGGATTCTTGTCTTTGTAATAATCTGTCTTTTGTAAACATACAGTTTTTGTCACTGATTCTCTTCAAATTTCATTTTCTGCCTGCTAAATATTTGAGTGTTGAAGTCATCTTTAAAAAATAATCTAGTTTAGCAATTGATATAACTATTGGCTAAAGATATTTTATGCTACGTAGTATTTCTGAAGTTAGTAACTTTGTGATTTTTTAAAATGCTTATTAAAACTATTCAGAAAGTATTTGCAAATCTTCATTACTATTGCAAGCTTTCTCACAAATGGTACTGAATGTTGCTGGGCAAGTGAACTTCTAGATTTAAGTGGGCAGTTAATTACATGTGGCTAATAAGACTTCACTTTTATATGTGTGTGTGTGTGTGTGTGTGTGTATATATATATATATATATAAAATTTTTTCCAAAGAACTGGCATCACAGTTGCTAATAAGGTCATAACTGTTTATGCGGTCCTAGTGCGCGAGGAAGTGAACCAAAGTAGTTTGTCTGATGTGAACTGCTTCAGCATCTATCCACAGCACAGAATAGCTCTAGGGTACTGGTGGTGGATTGCTTATTCTTTGTCTAAGTTTTACAGTGACATAGCACTGGTAGTGCAGTTCTCATCAGATTGGTATAATATACAAAACTACTGAATCCAGAAAGGTTAAACATGTTTGAAGTCAGTTATCTCTGGATTTTCGTAAGATCTTGATGAATAGGGGTGGTTTTAGTCTTGCTGCCTTTAGGTTTTATTGTAATAAATGTAATATTGTAATTATTGCATTCCTAAAGTAGGAGAGAAACACTTTACAAAAATTTGAGAACAAAGAGGAAATTATTATTATTTTTTCTTAGTAAAGTATGCTTTTTATTTTTCATTTTTCACAAAAGAAAACATAGATAAGTAAGGGCCTAAACCCAAATTAAAAGTAATTCATTGATATTGGCCAAAAAAATCTGAAGATACTGATTTTTTTTAATTTAATTTTTATTTTTTTATAATCCACTAATGTGGGCATCTCCAAAAGGTAAATATTTCATTACATTTTGTTATGGAAGCAGAGACAAATATTGTTAGTTTCCGTCCAAGAACCTATACTTAGAGAAAGGGAGAAGAACCCTACTGGTTATATCTGCAGAAATAACTTTTTCCAATGCAGGAAAAGACATTACTTGTGAGAGAACAACATTTTTAATAAAATGCCAAAACTGATTAGAAGTTATTCTACTCAAGAAATTATTGATACATGATCTCTCTCCTGTTTTTTTTCTGCCTTGAACATCTGTCTAATGCAAATCTGCTTTGGAAATCTTTGATGAAATAATGCTGGGGGTTAGGTTCTGTATGAGTTTCAATTTATGGAAAAGGTTGATCTTGAGGACTGTACCAGGAAATCTGTGACAACTTCGTATAGAATAGAGCTGTTTTACAGTCTCACAGTTGTTTGTGCTGAATGAACATATGTTGTGAACTCAACAGTCCACAAATAGTATTTGTAATATCTGTAATAGTGGGAAGCCAACAGTTTGAAGTGCGGCATAGTCTTTCTTCCTTGGTAAGCAAGTAAATTTGAAATTCTGCAGATGGGTTTTTGCACAGGGATGTCAGCTTGCTGTATTTGGATTTTCATTGAGAATACTTGCAGCTGGAATATTACTGCTCTTGTAACTACAGAGTTTGTGCAACTTTATCTATGGCTGAATTCTGCAAAATGAACATACATATATTTTTAATTAAAAAGTGCAGGAAAAAGAGTATTCCTCAACTGATCACTTAAACAGATCTTGAGATTGGAGTGAAAGGATTTAAGATTTCCACTTCTTCAGGTTTACAAAGCCTTTACCATTTTGGGGGTACTCTCACATAAGAAACCATCCCTGAACTATCACGTGGGAAAAATTACATACTTATGTTTAAAATAAATGTGCATTAAATACCCACAAAACTCTACACTGAGATACTTGAATAATAAAATCTAACAACCCTTGTGAAGATAAAAAGAGGAGAGGTAGTTCAGTGGGATTGCCTGCTATATGACCTTGCAGTATTGACCTTACAGAAGATAAAGCTTTACGTAGGTGTGACTTTTAGTCACAACCACCTTGAATTTGCAGGAGGTCTGACTAGTGAAGTTAAGTTCCTTCCAGGAAACTCTTTACAAGTAAATGTAATCATGACAGAAGACATCTGTACTCCTCTACCTCTTTTAATTTTCATATTTTTTCCTTTCTCTATTAATCTACAAAAATCAGGAGGTTCTTAATCCAAATCTTTTGACTTCCTGTTGCACCTTATGTCACCATATTTTGAACCTTCATCTTAAATAAGAAGAAATCTCTTGTATTCACTCTGCTGCAATTGCTGTGTTAGTTAAACTTTTTGTGCAGGCTTTTTTTTTTTTTTTTATCTTCTGAGAAAAAGCTTTTGGAGTTGTAGAAAAAATCAAGTTGGAAGGTACCTCTGGAGGCAACTAGTCTAAAGCTTTGCTCCAAGCAGGCCCAACTTCAAAGCTGTGTCAGGTTGCTCAGGACTTTATCCAGTCAGGTTTTGAAAATCTCCAGTTCCAGAGTCCTCTCTGTTCCAGTGCTTCACCACGCTCTCTATGAGGAATTGATTCCTTATGTCCAATTGAAATTTTCTGTGTTGCCTCTGTGACTATTGCCTGTTGTCCTTTTGCTGGGCACCTCTGGGCTCTCTTCTCTTCACCTCTCCATTATGTAGCAGAGATGCCTGCAAGTAGTGGAGTGAACCTGCAGTTACGTCCTCCCTTAGACTTCTCTTTACAATGCTAAACACTGTCTCCCCACCCTCTCCTTGTGCTTCATAGGCTGCTTAACCATCGTAGCAGCCCTCCACTCAACTGTCACCAGCGTGTTGAGCTCTCCTGTAAAGGAAGGTGCTGAAGCTGGGCACACAGTTCCAGGTAGCTGCAGCAGTGTCAGCTTGAGGGGAATAATCACTTTCTGTGATCTGCTGGCTTTTCACACATCCCGTAGTCTGCTCATCTAGTCCATATCCTCTCAATTTGTCTGCAATGTTACTGTGGGGAACTGTGTTGAAAGCCTTGCTAAAGTCAAGGTAAATGGCATCCATTCTTTTTCCTTGTTCACAGAGCCAGTTGCCCTTTGGTAAAACTCTGCTGTTCCCAGTCACCTTGTTGTCCTTCATGTGCCTGGAAATGTATTTTGTGCCCCTTAATTTTCCCAGTTTCTTCCATTTACTAACTACAGAAGCTTCAGATTTAAAGAAAACTGTCAAAGTTGTGATATGATGCAAACATTGAAGAAGCAGCACTGCTGTGGCTGTAACAGTCAATCTAATTTCTTCATAGTGTCATGATTATCAGACTGGAAATGGTCCTTTACTAGAATGCAGATAATTTCCTTATCATTGATAGATGGATCCCAAACAGTTTTATAAACTGGAGATCTCAGCTTTACTGCTAGGGAGCCAGGTTCTACAAAAAATGTCAAAACAAGCAACCACAAATCCTTCAAGCTCTTACTTAATTGTTATTCTCTTCATAAGGCCCTACTTCAGGAGCTTCTGAATTTACTTTCTTCTGAGACAGATCTCCTATACAAAAGGCCAACTTATGTATGTTAATTGCAGTGAGAACCATTAGGATCAGGAGATACAGTATTCTTTGGAACAAGGTTATAGTAAATTAGTCATAAACATTGAACATTGTTGGAAGGAGGAATCAAAAAGCCAACAAAAACTTGTTAAATCAGCAGAAAGGCATTGCACGTTGGACTCTCTAATCATGCCATTTGCATAAGCTGATAAGAATTTCCAAAGCGCACACAGATTTCCTGTATGAGCCATCTTAAAAACAAATGAGATGACACGATTTGTCTGCAACATTGTGACAGGTGTGCTGACAATAGTTATAGCCAATAGCCATCGCCAGTATTAAGGCTTTCATCAACAGAAAGAGCCGAAGAATGGAACTGTTCAAAAGACGTATGTATAGCGGTATCATTTGACATGAATGATTTGGCCACTGAAGCGGCTAACATTTGTCTTGAGAAGCATAAGCTTGTAAAGTATTTGAAAAGGATCATATAGCAGATTTTGATTTCCAGGCTCCAAGTACTGAATGCCTTCTAATTTGAAGTTCTGTCTGTAGTCAGGAGCCCTCGCAGACATCAATGACCCGTGGAAGGGCAGGTCAGCAACTATAAATGAGCTCTGCTATTTTTATTTATTTTTAACCCACTATACTGAATTAAAGGGTTTCAAAAGTTGGCATCAAAAAATAGCTATAGTCAGTTCATGTATCCCAGCACTAAAAAAGAAAAACAACAAAATACCTCTCTCCTCTCCAAACTCCAAACCACCCCTTCAGTTTTTGTCACATGGGGAAAAAAAGCAGACACTAATCAGACTTCCCATCAGTTTGGCTCTAACAGTTTGCCAATCAAAAGTAAGACTCTTATCGTAATTTGAGTACTTAACAAAGCTGAATTCTTAAGGAAAATGATCCCCTCTCCTAGACTGAAATATGAAAGTACACAGATTTTACAGATAGAGCTTTGTAAATTGTTGAAGGCAAGAGTGCACTGAAGTCGTCATCTCTTCTAATGAAAGCAGCTGATGAGTCTCAAGAGACCCAAAATACGTATTTGTGACCTTTGCTGCTTACGTTGGTGAGCAAATCAGGAGGCTATAGATGTCTTTTGCTGCAAGGCAATACTACTTGCTACTATTTTCCAGGCAAGAAATCTGGCCTTACTTTTTGCAAAGCCCCTTTTACTTATCTCGATAGATTTTTTTTATTATTATTATTTAATTAATTAAAAGGTTTACAGTACAAGTAAACCATTCCATTGGTGCATACAGGTCACACCTAGGATTCAAATCACTTAAAAAAATTCCTAGCTAAACCCAGAATTATAATTATCCTTTTATCAATTGAAAGAAAAGGAAAACTGCACACAAACTGCTTCTGCTGAATAATGTTAGCATTGACTCTGTTGAATAGCTTATTCAATAAAATGTTCAGCCTCACTGAACATTAAAGAGAATTTTAATTTTAAAGATTAATGTGAGATCATTTTGATTTTTCAGTCATATCAGAATTTTTAAGATGCCTTTGCTTGACCCAATTTTTGGAAAAAATCCAACATTTAAGGTAGGGAGTGACTTTTCAAATCACCTAAGTAATATCTATTGTTATAAGATTCATTCAGTGAAGTTGAGGAATATTTTACATTCAGTTTGAAGTTCCATTTAATGAGTACTCAAAAGTAAGTTTAGTGATCTGAGTTGAGTGACCATTCAGTCCTCCACACAGCATTGAAGATTTCTAGGAGAAGAAAAAAATGTTTTTAAATGTGAGCTTTTCTGGCATTACTTCTCCCAGTCTTTGATAATATTGAAATATAAGGGATTGCAAGCAATTTTTCATTCAGCCATTGCTTTCTAGCAAAAAAGATAAGCTCCAAAGAAGTTTAAACTTTAGAATAGCAGAGACATGCTATAGAATTTCTTCTGAGTGGGCAATCAGGTGGAAATGAAAATTCTGTTCTTATTCCTTGTTGACGTAATTCTTGTTTTTGTTGTAATATCTGATAGTATCTAATTTGAAAGACTTTAGAAATGCAAGGCTTAAATTCAGCTTAAAAAATACTTAGTGTAGAAATGGCTGCAGATATTTGATTTGTCTAGTTATTTTGCTGCATGAAATATTCAGGTTTTCTTTTTGAAATAAGAATTATACTGACCTAAATTGACTGTTTTTTTCTGGACTATACAAAGTTCCACAACTCCCACTGGCGTTTTTAGTTTTGCGGTATTTT